>NC_134484.1:271472327-272089827 GCF_040206685.1 Ascaphus truei | reverse complement strand
GGAACCATGTTAATCCAGGGATAAATCTGATTGCCATTAATGGAGTCAGGGAGAATTTTTTTCTTACGGTCTTCATCAAGCTGTGATGGAGGGTATCATACCCCAATCCAACAGTAACTGCCATTGATTTAATCATCAGTTATCCCGGATCGAAGTTCAATACCCAGCATTGCAGCTTAATGCATCCCATCCATAATTGGCAAATGTTTCACTGGATTTTCTGCTTGCCCTCTTCTGGATCAATATATAAGTATACATATAAATTTAGTATCTCAGCCGAATTGATTAAACAAACAATAGGATAAACTTGATAGACATATGTCTTTTTTCAGCTTCATCTACTACGATCCTATGTTATGTTATTCCTTGGTAACAACAAATCCGCTGTACAGCAAGCAATGAAATCATCTGTGCAACATAATCTTATAATAAAATGTTATTTTCACAGAGAACCTTACATTCCAAAATGCTTTACTGTATAGGAATGTGAGCATATCAATCAGAGGCTTAAAAATAAATATGAATCATATTGAGAAGACATGCAGCTTGCTTTCTCCTGCAGCCTCATTAAATAGGGATTTTACCAAGTCATTCACAAATATGCACATGTTAATACTTACTGAGCATCAGCTGTGGCATTTGCTTGTGCGACTTTGCTGTTTGAACTTCCATAATCCCGTAAGAGGACTTGTGTTAAACAGCTTCGTGATGGAGAGTTTTAGCCCTCCAGTGCTTAAGAGAATAAGTATGAGGTCAGCTCTGACTGACCTCTAGCTCTTTATATAC
Organism: Ascaphus truei; assembly: GCF_040206685.1. Taxonomy (NCBI): domain Eukaryota; kingdom Metazoa; phylum Chordata; class Amphibia; order Anura; family Ascaphidae; genus Ascaphus; species Ascaphus truei. The sequence goes on along the minus strand of NC_134484.1, from coordinate 272,089,041 downwards.
TCATAGTTTTTTAAACTGCTCTCAATATTTAATCTTTGAAATTCCTAAGCATAAAAAATATGTGTATCCTTGTGGTCTTCGCTTTTCCATGGGAATGTTGTATTCATATGAAAAATATCCACTTTTCACTTACTTAGTTATAGTATTTCATCACCCATTTAGTATTGCATACCATACTGTACGTTTTATATGTTGACACCAAAAAACCATGAATAGAGATTGAAAGAACAGTTAAAAATAAATCTTCCTTTCAAGGGAAGGTTAGCATTTAAGAACTCCTTATGCAGAAATATTTAGGAATAATTGTGATTGCTGAATAGGCTTTTGAACAACTTTACCGTATCTATAACCTGTTTTGTTGTATATGAAAAAATATACCATCTATAGTGATAAATATACTGGCCAAAAGGGATTTAGTTTCACGGAGCATTAATGTGCATCTCTGATGACTACACTACAGTATTGCCAAAGTAACTCAATGTCATCTGATATTGGAGTCTAATTATTGTATGTCCATTCTCATCTATCGGACCCCCGCAGAATTAATCTCCACTGCAAGAGATGCCGCAGTCGCATACCCATAGCATTCCCTGACAAATAAGTCTGTAATATGAATTTAATTTCTTCCATCTTTAATCTAAATTAATCTGTTTGATTTAATTTATCTTCATTAATCTGAAAGATAGTGAGGTGCTATGGTGCATTAGGTTGATATAGTTAATACTTTTGCTGATTGCTTGTACAGAGTTATATATGAAGTATACCATATTTTGTTTTTTCTAATAGAGTATTTAAAAGACAATTAAGTTCCTTGATTTGTTGATTTTTGCATAAACAGCAGCTATTCTTGCATATGGGCAACTTATATTTATTTGGGATGTGTACAATATTGATTAACTCTTAGCATTAATATAAAGTGGAAATTATTGATATACTGTAGAACTTACAATTTTGTTAAAAGGGATGTAATACTACAGCTGTTTTCTACAAATGGCTTATGGTGTCATTATAAAAAAGGGTGACCTTTCCAGTAAAAAAAAAAAAAAACAAGATATTGACAGCCTTATGAATTCTACATATTTTAGCATACGGTATGACTATGACATCCTGAGTGCTATTAAGAGGTGGTTTGTGCAATTATGTGCTCTGCAGTACATAATGATTTAAATGCAGCACATCCATGTAAAATTGACAAATTAGATATATTATTTACCATGTGCAGAAACACAAATATTTTATTTCTAATGCTTTGCCCATTTGTATGTACACTATTCATAACATGTCATTACTTCCACGTCACAGTTTAGTATTCATGACTAACATCATTCAAATGAAATAACCATAATAAAATGAAATAATGCCACCCTGATCTTTCCAAAATGTTTTCTTATTCTGATAAGGGTCTGACATGCCAATTTACTCAATTATGTTCTTGCTTTACTTGTAAAAATGTCTTTAAAGAAAATCTATTCAATTAATGTATTTACTTCCAACTGTACTTTTATGAATGCTGGATTTCCCATGACAAAACAAAAATGCATTCTCCAAGCACAAAACCCTCAAGGATTCTTCAAATACAAGAATTTGTGTTTATTGTTGAAGTCTGATAAGCTCTTCAAGTAAAACCAGCATACAGCATACAGTCCCCTAAATACAACCCCCTGCATGCAGTCTCTAATACTGATAGAATCTTCATGTGAATCTTCATACATTTTCTGTTTACAAAATCATCATGGAATCTCCATCTCTGGCAGGGTTTCCAATAACAAAACTCGAATGCACTTACCATACAGAAAACTCCAATGTAACCGTTTATATTTTATTTAAATCAATATAAACATGACACATGAGTTATATACAGTATGTATTACACTGCAGGACACATTATTTAAGTAAAAACAAAAACTCAAACTGTCCTCAAAGTACAATGAATATTTAAAAAAATACCTGTTGCATATTAATTCAAAAAGTTTTCTATTCCACATGGACATAACAGTGATTTTGCCTGATAGGTATGTAGACATAGAGGGTGCTGGAGTTATTCTTGGTGAATGTTTGTACAGGCATACCCCGCATTAACGTACGCAATGGGTCCAGAGCATGTATGTAAAGTGAAAATGTACTTAAAGTGAAGCTCTACCTTTTTTCCACTTATCGATGCATGTGCTGTACTGCAATCATCATATACGTGCATAACTGATGTAAATAACACATTTGTAACTGGCTCTATAGTTTCCCCGCTTGTGCACAGCTTCAGTACAGGTAGGGAGCTGGTATTGCTGTTCAGGACGTGCTGACAGGCACATGCGCGAGCTGCCATTTGCCTATTGGGCGATATGTCCTTACTCGCGAGTGTACTTAAAGTGAGTGTCCTTAAACCGAGGTATGCCTGTATCCTTAGAGGTAGAAACTTGATAACTTGCCCACATTTACTTTGCCTATATTTCTTAAGAAAGCAGACGTTTATTAGAACTCTAACCTAAAACAAAGTTGAAATTTTTGATGTAACTTTACATTTTCTAGAGAGGAATCTACTCTGAAAGTGAGAGAAGGAGAGCCTGGGGCTAATATCATGCATTTGGGGATAATATAATTTATTTGAATATACTTTTGCTTATGTAAATTAGCTTGTATCCCAGGTGTGTTCACAGGTATCTCTTCATATGTTGCATAGAGGAATGTTTCGGAAGGTATACAGTATAAATCAATGGATATTCTACTAATAGAACTCTCTCACTCTCCCTTTCTCCTTCTCCGTCTCCCGTGGTCAGTGCTTCTTGTATAAATACACTTGTATTTTTACATATTCAGCAAGAGAGCAACTTCTCAGCTGCAGAATTTAAATATCATAGTCTTAGAGTCCTCTATAGATCGAAGTAGCTTAACTAGCATGGCATGACATTACAAGTGGTAGGGGAATATAATAAATGTTAGTCCAAGTTGATATCTCCGTAATAATTGATCAGATATTCTATTTGAACTTTCAGACAATGTACAATAGAATGATCTATTACTAATGCTTTATGGTCTCACTGCTTAATAGACCCTGGCTTATGGACACCGCACGCATGGAAAAACATAACCCTGTGTGTAAGATTTTTTTAATTTTGACAAGTAGAGGGTTTGCCTGCAGTATAATATTTACATTACATTAGTACAACAGGCTTGATGAGATTATACACATTGCATTCATGGGCATCAATTTGTTTTAGGGAATCTGACTAACAAATTCTAATCTATATAATTAGAGCAGAATGTTCACATGTGAATATGCAGTTGGCATTAGCAAGCACTGGCACCCTTAGCTATTGTGTTCCCAGCTTCTCACAGCAGGAGTCCCTGGGGCAGACTATTGGACATGCTTCCTGCTGGCTGCCATATGTTTCACAGAAATTAAGCAGCACCAATAATTTATTATACCAATCTTCAGGGCATCTCCAAATCAATAATATCTCATTATACAATTTGCCCTTTAAATAGTCTCTTTCAGTTGAATTGAAATACTGTATGTTACTGTATTATTATTATTTTCTTGTTATATCCTGATCACATACAATGTTGAATAGTTTCATTTTTAATAGATTAGGTGTAAAAAATATAAATATAATGTACACAAATACTTTTTTTGCTCATAAAGCTGTAATTCCTCATAGCCTACCTAAAACAACCTTTTAACAATTTAAATTGCCTTCCTTAAACAATATTAAAGGGAAGTATTTGTCTGTCTTTTGTTTATTTTGAAATTGATTACAAATTGCATTTACTTGGGGTCTCTGATTCTGAGTTTGTGAATCAAGAGTTTTATTTATCCGTAGCCCACCCTGTCCTTTTTAGAGGGACAATAAGGATGAGAGGAAGGTGAGAGGGGGGCTTTGTCTGTGCAATACAAAGACATCACATAAAAGGGTTTATAAACAAACTTTAGAGAAATTATTTGAAAATACTTACAGGTGTCAGATTTTGGTTAAAAAAAAAAAAGGCATGGATTAACCTGATGTAAACGCTTAGCCTTTACAATGCTGGAAGTCAAGCATCACCCAAGTGTCACCGGATTTAGGGCATCGCAACCATGCGATTTGTTTTGGTAATGCTCATATCGTCATGTCCGACCTCCTTCCCCCAGACATACAAACTGAAGTAGAGTGCCCAACTGTATATTCCTGTCTCAATCCCATTCGGACCAGTGAATGTGATCTCGCTCTAGAAAACAAGCATTTATACCTGGTACTGCCGTATACCCAGCCCTACCAGGTACTTCATAACAGCAACACAAAGGTTCAACATGTCACTGTTACTAGTACATCTTTGTCCTGTCTCCAACAAGAGATTACCCCTTTAAAATGGCTGCTATTGGGATTTTTTCATTGTTGAAATTTTGAATGAATTAGTTAGGCACTATAGTATCTTAACTAGCACTTTATTAAAGAGGTCACTTTGTATTTATGTATTTATTTATTTATAAAATGTTTTATCAGGAAGTAATACAGAGTTACCTCTCGTTCTCAAATATGTCCTGGGGTATTTGCTGTTGTGATGTTTAGAGTTAGGTTTTGGATGTCCATTTGAAAAGCTAAAGTACAGTACCAAGGAATTTAAATTCAGATACTAAAGATGGGGAAAATGTTACTTGCTAGTGTACTTTCATTTTATTTCTGTAGTGTGTGTGTTGCTTAGAAGGATTTAAACTTTTGCATTGCTGATTTTAGATAAATTAATTTGATCTCTGGACTTGTTGCAAGCTATTACTTATGTTTTCTTTTGATTGACATTTTTTGTAAGTAATCTATCTTCTAAGTAATATATCTTCTGATACAGTAACATTGCTCAATCAACATTGATTTCCTGCATTTTCTGGATGCTCGATTAACTGTTATAGTGGATTTTGTTCAGTTTCTCTATTGCCAAACAGCTCTGGGAATTATATCTCTATGAAATCTTCAGACCTGAATGTGTTTATAGCTTTATCACTGACAAAAGATATTGACTGAGTGATGACAGCCATACTTGTCAATAAAATTGTTGTGGTCCATTATGTATCTCCCTGAACATCAATCTCTTCTGACTGCCACATAGCCATTGTGATCCTATATACTTATTTTTTTAATGTCATCCTTTCTCATAGGGTGTAATGAATGTTGCTCCCTGTTGGTTTAGACTTTCGCCATAGCATGTTCTAACATAGTCATGTAGAGATTGTCACTATCCTGTGGTGATAGAAGGAATTGGGGATTTTAATCTATTTGATACCGTATTTACAGTAGCTGAAACTACTCATTCCTTTGTTTTTTACATAATTAAGTAAATGAAAAAAACAATTGTGGTTATTCAAGTTACTATGATTAATATATTTCTATTTCTTCTATTTATTGAAATGTTGTTTTTTTTTTTATTATTCTACCGTGGGTTGAAATGGGATTCCTCAATTGATCAATGTATTTCAAATTGATTCTAATGATGGAGAAAAAAAAACACAAAAAAACCTCAGAGTTCTAAATATTTTTAGGAGTACTGTATTGTTTTTTTTCCAGAGGGTCCACACCGTAATTGAGTTACATTGAGTTACCACCAAGGATAGAATACTACAAAACATTTACATTTTAGAAAGTACAGCTTCAAACAGAAGACTTCATGCTCACAGATGGTGGGATAAAATGTGTTGTTTTAGTATACATATTTTCAGTATAAACAGGTTTGAGTGAACAGTTGAAAGATTATAGTTTTTAAGACCCAATGAAAAAAGATTTCCTTCTAATTGTAATGAGAAAAAAAAATGCACCAGGGCATTATTAGTAAAGAAAAGTAGTCAATGAAACTGAAAAATATATATATTTTAGAGGATTCATACCCCATGTAGGTTTGTAGGAAATGCATTGAGAGAGTTAAAGAAAGGAAATGTGAAAATAACCATTTAATAAGAAAATAATTTCTTGAGGCCAACTTGTAACCAATGTAAACAGAAAAGCTCCAATGCACATACAATGTGACACTTTATTTAGTTCATGTATATGTTTATTCTTCTCATAAGTATGAGTAATTTAGTTCAATCTTTTGACCAAAACATGTTAATTCTGTAATCACTACCAATTTATACTGTGTCCTTTTCCTTCACTTCATTGATAAAAATAGAAAAACAGGGGGAGCGCAGATCAACAGTGGAACAACAACAATATACAGGTAAGTGAGAAGCACTATACTAGTGACTGTGAGTCAGAGATGATAGAATAAGGTAAGTGTATTACTAGAAATACTCACACGGGCCTGTGTGAGCAAATGCCTCTCGGGACTTAACTGTAGAAGGTTTTTTCCTAGAGTCACAAACCTTCCTCTTAGTTGCTGGTGGGCACACGAATCCTCAGGATGTTCAGTTGCCCCCGGAGTGAAAGAAAGGAACCAAAGGTAGGTGTCAATATATACATTAATATAAACTGATAGGGGGATCATAGATAATCTCCGAGGAGCCAATCGAGAAATATATATAAATATATGAACAAATACTCACACGGGCCAGTGTGAGTTAAAACCCATAAGGTTTTTAACTTTGAGGAGAATTAATCCGCTCTTCGTTGTTCCAACAGCAAATGCTGTATACAGGTCCTCAATATCCCCAAGAATCCCCCCCGGCATTTCTCGATTGTCTCCTCGGAGATTATCTATTATCCTCCTATCAGTTTATATTAGTGTATATATTGACACCTACCTTTGGTTCCTTTCTTTCACTCCGGGGGCAACTGAACATCCTGAGGATTCGTGTGCCCACCAGCAACTAAGAGGAAGGTGTGTGACTCCAGGAAAAGACCTTCTACAGAGTTAAGCCCCGAGAGGCATTTGCTCACACAGGCCCGTGTGAGTATTTTTAATAATACACTTACCTTATTCTATCATCTCTGACTCACAGTCACTAGTATAGTGCTTCTCACTTACCTGCATATTGCTGTTGTTCCACTGTTGATCTGCGCTCCCATTGTTTTTCTATTTTTGTTTCCTATTGTGGGAGAAAAGGATATCTCCCAGGAAGGGTTTGAGCAGCAGATGGGGGATCCCCAGGTGTGTATTTCCAAGAAGAAGGAGACACAGGGGTACCCTTAACTGGTAATATCATTTTCCATTTCCATTTGCATTTCTAAAAGTGATTAGTTTATTATTTAGAGAGCGCCCGGTTACCCTGTGTGTACAAACTTCATTGATAAAAGAAGAATCAAAACAATTATATAGTCAATAGCATGAGATGTGTGACATGTACTGCTGCGGCACAGTTTATTCGAGCATTTGCCCGTTCTGTGCCGCAGCAGTAGCCTGGCGCGCGCCCGAGTGTGACGGGCGCACGCCGAAGCAGCGGAAGAGCGCCCTCCGATCGGGGCGCTCTCCCTACCGCTGCCGGGTCCGCCGGGTCCCCCGGAACCCCCTGCCGCTGTCCCGCGATCGCGGGACACCAGGGCTCCATCGGGGAGCCCCTGGACACGCGTGCAGCGGGCGCACGCTCCCGATGACGCGTGACCGCGCGTCTATGACGCGCGGCACGCCGAGGGGCGGCCACTAGCAAGCCGGGAGATTTCCTGGCTTGCGGTACCGACCACACTTCAATAAAGTGTGTCGGTAGTGTACAGTATGCTCTGCCTAAGGAGTAAAAATGTACTTGTATTGTAACAAAAGTCTTTGTATTTTACAGCAGTAATCCCCCTATCTAGCCCTCCTTTTTTGTATCGGGTTAAACTTGGGGTTTCCTCCTGATGTGAACCGTGTTATTTTGAGCTGCAGGAACCACATGTTTCCAACTATATGGCCTATTCAGTAAACGGCGATAATGGCCCATTCGCCAGACGTTAGAACTCGCCATGTTTTTGGTGGATTCACCTTGCGGTATGCAGGAAAGTGCGCATATCTGTAAGAGGAATCCGGTGGAGAGATGATGAGCCCTGGCGAGAAGGGCTCAGCTGGCGAGATTTGTCTGCAGAGAGCGAGATCCGCCTCTCTCTGCACAAATCTCTCCGTCAAATAAAAAATGTGTACATTAAAATTGTATTCATATTGTATATATGCAGGGGGTCTCAGGAGATGAACCGCGTTGGTTTTATGTCCGGGGACCCCCTGCTTCCCGAGATACAGGCCCCGTTATGAGGTGCCGGTATCTACTATGCATGGAGATAGCCCGATCACGTGATGCGGGACATTTCCATTCATAGTAGATACCGGCACCCCATAACCGGGACTGTATATCGGGAATCAGGGGGTCCCCGGACATAAAACCAACACGGTTCATCTCCGGAGACCCCCTGCACATGAACACTATTAATACAAATACATTAATGCTGCTTCATTACCTTAGCGGCTATCCGCTAAGGCAATGAAGGGGTTCAGTTACAGTAGCATGTTTATTCGGGACAATTGGCCCCAGTAAACATTGCAATACACAACACACCCACCCCCTGTGCCCCCAACAATGAGAAAGATTATTCAAAAGTGGAAAACATTCAAGACAATTGCCAATCTTCCCAGGAGTGGACATCCCAGCAAATTCACCCCAAGGTCAGACCGTGCAATGCTCAGAGAAATTGCAAAACACCCAAGAGTTACATCTCAGACTCTACAGGCCTCACTTAGCATGTTAAATGTTAAAGTTCATGACAGTACAATTAGAAAAAGACTGAACAAGTATGGTTTGTTTGGAAGGGTTGCCAGGAGAAAACCTCTTCTCTCTAAAAAGAACATGACAGCACGGCTTAGGTTTGCAAAGTTGCATGTGAACAAACCACAAGACTTCTGGAATGTCCTTTGGACAGACGAGACCAAAGTGGAGATGTTTGGCCATAATGCACAGCGCCACGTTTGGCGAAAACCCAACACAGCATATTAGCACAAACACCTCATACCAACTATCAAGCACGGTGGTGGAGGGGTGATGATTTGGGCTTGTTTTTGTAGCCATAGGACCTGGGAACCTTGCAGTAATTGAGTCGACCATGAACTCCTCTTTATACCAAAGTATTCTAGAGTCAAATGTGAGGCCATCTGTCCGACAGCTAAAGCTTGGCCGAAATTGGGCCATGCAACAGGACAATTATCCGAAGTACACCAGCAAATCTACAACAGAATGGCTGAAAAAGAAAAGAATCAAGGTATTGCAATGGCCCAGTCAAAGTTCAGACCTCAACCCGATTGAAATGCTGTGGATGGACCTTAAGAGAGCTGTGCATAAACAAATGCCCACAAACCTCAATGAACTGAAGCAACATTGTAAAGAAGAGTGGGCCAAAATTCCTCCACAATGATGTGAGAGACTGATAAAGTCATACAGAAAACGATTACTTCAAGTTATTGCTGCTAAAGGTGGTTCTACAAGCTATTGAATCAAAAGCCATTTTGACTTTATTTTTGTTAAGTAAATCATGACATGGTGTAATATGTCATGTGTTGTTGTTCATCTGAGGTTGTTTTTACCTAATTTTAAGACCTGCTAAGGAGCAGAAGATGTCAGTATGTCCTGATATGTAAAACCATGGAATTCAAAGAGGTTGTACTTTTTTTTCCACATGACTGTATAAGGATTGAAGCAGAGGTCTCCGGAGCTGATCTGTGTTAATTTCAGCTCCGAGGATCCCCTGCTTACACAGATACTTTCCTCCTTTGGGGGTGCAGTTGGGGGTGCCGGTAAGTGTGTGCAAATAATTGTGTGTATCCAAAAACTTTTTTCAGTCATACATTGCTGTGCCACTGTTACATTAGTGTGGGCATTATTATTATTATTATTATTTATTTGTGCCTTTATATTATTTTCAGATTGGTAATTCTGCAAAAAGTTAAATTCACAAACTGAAACGATATAATGTTTACCTGTGCAACTTGGTTTATATGCAGTGTGGTAGGGCTGTAGGGTCAGCTTGACTTCACCCAATATAAAATGTGTTTTGCATTGCTTAATTTGTACATATCCGAAGTACGCAGGTCTATATTTTTCAGTTTATGTTCTGAATTCAATGGGGGATTTTGTATAAAAAAATGTTTGAAATGTGAGTTTACCTATGAGCTGCTATTTATGTGAATTTGTCATAAAAAAACAACTAGTTTTAGCGTTTTGAATTCCAACAGGAATAATATTTATTATATTGCTTAACAGATTTACTGTACCTTTCATAAAAAAAACTCTGCCATTTGACAGGACTCACAAATCAGAAAGCTCACAGTATGTGTACTAAAAACATGAGTTCTACCTATATTTTTTCACTTCACTGCTGAGATGCTCTTTATCTATCAGTACAGTAGAAAATACCTTATACAAGCAAGACTGACTCACTATTAATTTGCTTTTAAGGAATATGCCAGCCAATAGAGCTGAATAGAAGAATTACAAATGTATCCGCTCTCATCCTTCCATCACGTAGATATAATCTATACCTTTAGTCTTCCCCTATTCAAGAAACAGCTCAGGACAAACTAATCAATGATTGTATACTTGAATCAGTGGTGATACATTTCTGACTGTTCACCCAATCAAAATATAATGCATCACCCCACAATTTTATGCCATGGTCTGAATAGTAGGATTAATGGTTCTGTCCCCTGAATGCAAACACAGGGGATGGTTTTCACTGTGTATTCTTTTGGCTCAATCTATTTTCTTAGAAAGATGTTGATCATATATTAACATAGTTGATCCCAGAAGAATCAGAAAAGGTTCCCTCTATTATTAGCACTCTGTGTTGGAGTACAATAGGCGGACTAACAGTGGTCCAACAGATAATTACTGTGATTAGGTCTATTGACCTATAGGAACCGGTAAGATCAGGGAAAAAAATAATAAAGTTTTATTCAAATATTAGTTAAAAAACACATATATCACATTCACACATTAAAATAACCCCATAATGAAGTGGCTATACATGAAATCTATTAAGGTAAGTATCCTTTTCCATTCATAGATTCAGATTGCTGTCAAAAGCGTCTATTTTAAATTGATCCAAATATCCTACAAGTCAGCAGAGTAGTAGTAGCATAATACAACCATATACAGTTAAAATTAATCTCAGACTAGGACCAATCTAATCCATCAATACAAATTGTATATCAAAGTTCATAGGTACAGTCCTGCCTGTAACACATGTATATACCAGCATTGATGTAAACATCTAGGTATAATATCACCTATAAATACCCAATAGTTATATAGGATATCTGTTCTTAATGTATAGGGTACTCCTATATTATATCCATAGATGTATCAGTATGTTCCAAAATATAATTCATCTTTGGTGGTAGAATGAATGACTGTAGAGGTGTCTATCTGAAGAAGCATGTAGCCCACGCGAAACGATCGTCGGGACGTGTGACGTCATTCGTGACATCATCAGAAGTGGCGGCGTCTTTTGACACAGGCAGCAGATAGACACCTCTACAGTCAGGCTTGTATCAGTGACGGAGCCCTCCGTGTTACCATTAACCCGCTGTGGTTCTATTTATTACTGTTCTACGGTTATAGTCTGTTCTTCCTGTGTGATAATTGATAAGACCCACATAGAGAATATATGCTGTAACATATACTTATATGCATCCAACAACGGGGTCTGTTCCAATCTATGAGATAGTATTATTAGAACCATTCTACCACCAAAGATGAATTATATTTTGGAACATACTGATACATCTATGGCTGTAATATAGGAGTATCCTATACATTAAGAACAGATATCCTATTTAACTATCGGGTACTTATAGATGATATTATACCTAGATGTTTACTATCAATACTGGTATATACATGTGTTACAGGCAGGACAGTACCTATGAACTTTGATATACAATTTGTATTGATGGATTAGATTGGTCCTAGTCTGAGATTAATCTTAACTGTATATGGTTGTATTATGCTACTACTACTCTGCTGACTTGGATCAATTTAAAATAGACGCTTTTGACAGAAATCTGAATCTATGAATGGAAAAGGATACTTACCTTAATAGATTTCATGTTTAGCCACTTCATTATGGGGTTATTTTAATGTGTGAATGTGATATATGTGTTTTTTAACCAATATTTGAATAAAACTTTATTATTTTTTTCCCTGATCTTCCCGGTTCCTATAGATCAATAGACCTAATCACAGTAATTATCTGTTGGACCACTGTTAGTCCGCCTATTGTACTCCAACACAGAGTGCTAATAATAGAGGGAACCTTTTCTGATTCTTCTGGGATCAACTCTGTTAATATAGTTTCTTTTTCCCTCTGAGCACCTGTTTCAAATCCATTCTCATTGTGTTAAGTATATATGGGATGAGCGGTCTTATCTCCTTTATATGTGTTAAAGATGTTGATCATGCAGAATATCACACGAAAAAAATAATAATTGACAAGTAGTTATATATGTGTTGCCGAACTACACTTTGCTTTCGATCCATAGACCATTTTTTTATCTTGCAGTTATATTGCAAAAAATGATTTCTACTACAGTATGTTAAGAAGGAGCCAAAAGCGGTCACTCTGCAGGCAACTTCAGCACTGCAAAAGTTAAAACAAATGATCATATATCTATATTCATTTATTAAAACAACTTTGTAAAATTATTTCTCCTAGACATAAAGGAAGTAGGGAAATGGCTCAGTGACTCACACTTAAAACAGCCAACACTGCGACGCATCGTCATTGCAACCCGGCATCAACTGATGCCGCGGGGGACACATGACCCTGCAGCGTCATTTGCTGCCGAGCAGGTGTGGGAGGGAGGGGGGGACGGGCGAGCAGAGGATGAGAGCAGGCAGAGGGGCTCAGGGAGAAGAGTTTGCACACCCCTGTCCTAGAGCGAGACATTTAACTGATATATTACTTGCCATTACATTCTGTTGGGTTAGTACTGTAAAAGTTTGAACTGCAGTTATTTTACTCTCTCGCCAGAGTAATGCAAAGAGTGATACATTTGCATAAATGCCTGAACAGTAAGTTGTAAGAGAAATGGTCACCCTGTTAATAATTTTGTTAATAGATGGATCAGTGTCTTGTCTGCAAGTTGCAATAAACCAATATGAAACCGCATCCTTATTTGTTTCTGAAGATATTACTGCTTGTCTTTGTGCAGGGAGTTTGGATGGCGAGACCCAGAGCTTCCTGAGGTGATACAAATGTTGCAGCATCAGTTCCCTTCAGTACAATCCAATGCCGCTGCCTATCTACAGCATCTCTGTTTTGGAGACAATAAAATCAAAGCTGAGGTAAGCTATTTATTTACATGATTAAACTAGCAGCGATAACATGCTTGAAATGAAAATTGTACTACTATGTTTTTCATAATTTAACATATTTGTATCCCTGTAAAATCAGATGCCTGCTTTGCAGAAAATCTAACACAATACTATATAGCTCTGGTGGGAAAAAGTTACTAAACATTGGTAAAACAAAACTGTTTTGTATTCTGTATATCCTACAGATTTATGAAGAAGAAACCTTGCAAACAAACCACAATGTTCTAAAAGTTATTAATATGGGTATTCCATATTAATTATTTTATTGTAAAATCTGCTGACTGAGCAACCTCTCTGAACAACCATATGAATCTAGTAAAAAAATAACATTTGCTTGTAGCTATAAAGGTGCGACCTCACCTTCTCACAAAGCATGCAGTACTTATTTAGGTAAAACATAGATATACATAAATAGAATAGCAAAAAATGCTGCGGGAAGTTCAAGCTGAGCTGACAAAGAGGGAGCTGTGTGTGTGAAGTTTATGAGGCAGTTTGCTCACCACCATTGAGTGAATATAAATTCACAGTTAATTAGATAATTTTGAAACAATATTTCAAAACTGAATATTTTTAGTGCCTCACACAAAAAAAATAATTTGCAGTTAAATGTCTTAAACGTTGATCCAAAATACCTAGTTTGTGCATTTACTTTTTCACCCCGATCCAGTGATAGTATGGCACCCAGATCCGGCATTGTCTCTGAATGGCAGTTAATGCCAGAACAGGATGCGATACTCCGCATCGGCGCTTAGTGAATCTGACCCAAAATGCCAAATATATATAAACATTATGACTTGGTTTAAAAATATATATCTAGCCCATCTTCCCCTCCTTAATCGCAGATCGGGTCCCCTATGGTGTTCTGGGGTCTGGCTAGGTGTCTCTGTGTGGTGCATACCTGCTGGCAACAGGAGGGCCTGAGTCTCCCGCGATGACATGGGGGATAACAGGAACAGGTTACTGGGGTGGATGACTTCGTTCTGCTTCAATGGTGCAGCGCCTCCTTCTATAGTAAGCCCCAGGAATGCGGGGTGGAATCCTTACCACAGAGATTACCCACAGGGATGAGAGATTCCAGTCTCACACAAGGATTATCTTTAAAAGCAGCAGTCTCTTTATTCTCTTGGGCAGCAGCAGCAGCCGACAGGTACAGTTGATGCACAGTCCACTAACTGTTCTCCATTGTGATGTCCCTGCCACCACTCTGGACCAAAGGCATCCAGAGTGGGGCTAGCTCTTCCCTCACCCCCTAAGCAGGGTGAGAGGTATTTGGTTCCACCTCACTAACTGTAGCTAGATCAGCTCTACTCATGAGCTGATCACTCCTCTCCTCGTAACTCACTATCATTACTGTCAGACTGACAGAACACACACACTAAATAGGAAATGCACTGCTCTTTTATGATCTCAGCAGCGCCTCCAAATGTAGCCCTGTTTCCTTTTGAATACAGTACAACTACCAATGCTGTATAACCTGGTGGCTCACAGGGCCTAATTCTATGCCATGGAGAGCCTGGGGCAATATATTTATATAGAGTACCTCTTATCAGATGCAGCGCCTCCACCTGCGATGGCTCCCAGCAGAGCGGGAGATGTTCCTCGCAGGACAATAATACAATACTACACACACAGCATGTAAAAGAAACAGTAGCTTTACTAGCAGTAACCATCACCATGCATTGTATATCCCTATTGGTGTTACTCTTCAATGAGACACTATACTACCGCGTCTCACTGGACGCGACCATTCACTGTGTTCCCACACCGTGTCCAATATCCCAAAGTGAGTGTATGTGTGTGACTGCGCAGCCACTAGTATGAATAATATTATAGTTGGTGCACTAATGGATGTTACCTGCAGCGCTCGGGCCCACAAACAGACTTCACAAAGGATCCGACGATGCAGAGCTGCTTCTAATACCTTCCGGGGCGATCCCACCCGGATGGCTGATGATATGCCTGAAGAGGTCTGGTCCCAAACCTCTGGAATAGTGCTGTGACAGTCTCTGTGTCTTTCGCAGCTACACTCACTAATGTGGCAGGTTCCTATTCTAGAGCCTGTCCCAACATAAACTCTGACTGACTGTGACTCAGGGCCTATCTGGGCCTGGGGGTATACGGGCCTAGTGTAGAGGCTACTTGCCTCTCTGCACGCTGATCTCCTTCCTCGTCCCCCTCCCGATCTTCTCTGCCTGCGTGCTCCCCTGCGCAACCTCCTAACTCTTCCTGCAGAGTCTCCTATCGCCCTATTGGCCCCTGGTGTCACCTGGTCTGGCTGAGGCTCATGGGACTTGTAGGCCCCTTCCGATTGGCCCGTGCTTCATGCGCTGCCGCACCCACTCTCTGCTAATGCGCAACCTCTTATCTTACGTCGTCGCCTCCGAGACTCTCTGCGCATGCGCAAGTACCAATGGCGGCGCCCTGGATGCTCGGGCCGCCGCGGAGCCTCCGGTGTACCGAAACGCTCCCTGCACGCTCTGCAACCTTCCCTTACTCTCCCATTGCAGCGGAGCTAAGGGTAAGCCTGGGGGACCTGGCTACATATACATAAAATAAAAAGTATTTTATTGAAACATAACAGAAGTGTGACAAGAAACCAGCCCTCTGCACACCCCCGACACGTTTTGTGACTTGCAGTACGTCACTTCTTTAGAGGGCTGATCTTCTTCTGTAGACGTCCTCCTAATATACACTCAAATTACAAAAGAGAATAGGACAATAACGATTAAACCACAGAATGACCTACCACTCAGGTTAAAATACAGACTAAATAATACGGTGGGAAGGTGCATATTGGGGGAAGGTGAAGGATAACAAAAATGGTCCCTAGAGCGAGTCCACAGAAAGCCCCTACCTAATGTTGCACTCATCTATAAAAATAAATAAATGAATTGTAAATACGTCCTAAGACCAAAACGTCTTAATAGATCGCCGCTATAATTAGCTATAGATGAGAAAGAGACTGAGTCACTAGATAAGGTAAGCATCTCCTGTCATAGTGATCACAGAGACATATCCAATGACACATAAACAATAGTGTAATAAAATATTCTTTTAATTAAAAACGGAAGACATACTTCACAGTATACATAGAAAGTGAACAAGCAAGTAGTAAACTAATGGCAAGAGGAGGGCTGATCTAAAATCTATCGTCATAGATGTGAGAGTACCCCTTAACCCACATAGGGGAAAGGTAAGGCAATACTTGAAGCAGCAGTAATATTACAGAGCAAATAGCAATATCTTCTGTCTATATATTGTTTTTATGGGGAGAGGAATAGGAATAGTAGTCCCCTACAGAGCAGTGTAGTATCCGTAGCAATATTGTATGTAGACAGAAAGGATCATTGGCACAGTTGCTAGGTGTACAAAGGTTAAAACCAATGTGGCTTATACCAATAGTCAATTTATTCATGTGGATAAATACAAATCTAATTTGAATTTAATAAATGTCCTAGGTAATAGCATGTCACCTAATGACGCCTATATGTCACCATTGGGTGGTATATCTTATGAGTCCCCCATACATAAAAGGAGGTGAATATAACCAAGCAGTATGATGGAGGCAATAACATCAACTTTAGTCTGGTTCTTGTAATCAAGGTAAAACAAAGGTCTATGCACCGAAACATTCAGACCACAGTACAATGGTATAGTATAGTCTCCCCGTAAATGTATACCTTCTAATTAGATGTCAATGAATACTGGCATCCATGGTTAATATGATGACACACCCTCTATATCATGATATATATCACTATACGTCAAAACAGTGTTATTGGGAGAGACCCATATAAGATTATGCAACCGATCATTGCTGTTTCAAAGGATCTCCTATACTATAATATATTACTGCATAACAACCCAGACAGTGCTGGGTATATGAATATATTATAGTATATGAGATAACCTAAAATCAAATTACATTGATTACATTCAATAAAGGATCCAACTGAAATTTTGGTTTAAGGCCTCAAGATATTAAGTTGAAAGAGTAAATATATTTTAACAAAAACCCTTGATGCCTTGACAATAAAGAGAGTCTATTCTCTACTCTAACATTTAATGGAATATGATCAATCCCTAGAATTTAGTGTTTTTTATTTGCAATGACCGTGCACTTCCTTAAAATGTTTAAACAATGGATAGGTAATTCCCCTGTTTGAGCTGCTCTATTACAGGGGTGCGCAAACTGGGATTGTGCCCCCCGGGGGTGATGCAAGATTTTCTGGGGGGCATGGCATTTACAGAGGCCCCGCGCTCTTCCCTACAACATTTAAATGAAATGTTGGGGGAGGCGTGAGATCTTTGTAACTCCCTCTTACCTGCTCTCACCGGCTCTCTGGTCACCATGACAACGCAGTGTCAAATGATGACATGGGGTCAAATAGCAATGCGTTGCCATGGCAATGTGACGTCACATGATGCCGCCG
The DNA here is from genome assembly GCF_040206685.1 of Ascaphus truei. Lineage (NCBI taxonomy): Eukaryota > Metazoa > Chordata > Amphibia > Anura > Ascaphidae > Ascaphus > Ascaphus truei. The sequence goes on along the minus strand of NC_134484.1, from coordinate 272,071,383 downwards.
ATGCTAGACAGTCGGTAAGTGGGGTGGCACAAGCAGGGGGGGAGAGCAGACAGGGGTTGCACACAGAAAAGTTTGTGCACCCCTGCTTTAATACATGCTAAAATTCCCTTTCTACATAGGTCAGGCCAAAATTGCACTGCAATAAATAAACTACATCTGATAAATTACATGTTATCTTACGACCTTACAACTTTTTTCATACACACAACTACACACATCATGAAGACGTCGTCAATGAAACTTCTCAAAACTATGACTTCATCATAGTTATCACTGGAGAAAAACTAAAATTATTTTCCTTCAAAAACATTAATAATCTTCCAAAAGTGAGGGCAAACTTTGTCACATTTCTGTTAGGTTTAAATAAAGCATAGTGACTCGGTTTGACATTTACTGACATTTAATAACAATCCCCATTGTGCATTACAAAAGGCATCAACTGTAAACACTGCCACTGTGTGAACTGTTTACATTCAGAGCTGATTTTCCGCAATAACCACAAAAAATGATTGTGTTATGCGATTTGTTTTTTGCCATGTCATGGAAGTGAGAAGAGGGTGGCAAAAAGGCTGCCAGCTGTAATCACGTGTGTATCTACTTCTATGGGTATTTGATGAACAATTAATATGATCATCTTTTTGTAACAGCAATGTCAATAAATAGATATATCTGTTTTCTTACTTGTGTTTGTTTGTAAATAGACCAGCCAATATTTCAGATCTATAGGAAGCTTACTCGGGGCAAGAAATGTTTAGCACTATGCTTATGAGACTAATGTCTATTGCTATTACTGGATTAGATCAAATGCGAACGAAGGAGTCAAAGCTGCCTGTAATAGGAAAAGGGTAAAAATATGTGGTTTTCTGCCTCAGAGCAAAGAGAAAGACCACTGTAATCAAATCTGAGTTCCTAATCACCAGAGCAGGTATAAAAAGCAAACACTGACAGCGCTGACATAGCTAACTAACATTTAGCAATATAAAAATGTAAGTAGTTCTGGTGAATACTTTAACTCTGAAATTACACTTTTAAAATAGTTATGCAATTTATATGGACTGAGAAAATACTACAATACCTACCTATTTCTAAGCTTATAAAGATATTTTCTTACTTCTCAAACGCACGCATAAAGCTAAAAGTGTACAAAAAATTAGAGTATGTTTATAAAAATACTGTAGTATAAAGCATATATACATATATATATATATATATATAAATCATAACATGGTGTAATATGTCATGTGTTGTTGTTCATCTGAGGTTGTATTTACCTAATTTTAAGACCTGCTAAGGAACAGATGATTGTTATCTCCTGATATGTAAAGCCATAGAATTCAAAGAGGTTGTACTTTCTTTTTCTTTCTTTCTTTTTCACACCACACACACACACACACACACACACACATACAATTTAGAAATGCATTTAATTATAGTTACACAGAAACAGGCTGATCTGAACAGACTTCAGGTACACCTGCCAACCTTCAATATCACTTTTCACCCACGATTTTTTCACTCTGGTACAATTTGCTATCTGAGCTTTTATGAGAGGTTTGATTCGTTTTGTGATGCTTCACAGAAAGATGGTTCAATTATTACAGCAATTTATTCATTATGTAGCCTCTACTTTCTGCTGTTAGTTGAAGATCAGGAGCCTTTGGCCCAGAGCCAAAGGTTTGACACAAATAAATGCCTAAATAAAGTTGAAAAGCTTTTTAGGTTGCAGTCAATATTCTCCTACGATTTTGTCTGTCATGGCACAAAACTACATTATCAAAGAATTACATTTTCTGAAAATAAAGTTGTTAGCTGGTTTAATGTCTTGCCGTATATTTAGATATTTTATTAGTAACGTTGTGATGTACCACATGCTCAAACCACTAGACCGTGGCTTTGTCACTTAAGCTGGAAAAAGATGGATATACAGTAATGTCTAAAAATAGTCAAAGTAAATTAGTGTGACTGGTTGATTTCAAGTGCTGCTTGTATTAAGTGTGCAGTTAGAACCAGAAGGAGTTTGAATAAGGAAGGGGTTAAACATGGTATAGTATAGTGAATGTCACCGGAGACCAGGTCTTTTAACACATTTATATTTTTGGGATCATTCCCAGACAGGCAGGGAAGAAGTTTTCCATAATGAAACGCATAGGAGTGGGCGCATTCCTGTTTATTCTCTATACCCACTGTGGTATTTTCATATCACACTGCCTGTCTGGGACTTGTTGCCGTTTTGGGACTTGTTGCTGTATTGGCGCCATCTAGCGCGATGCGACACAGATACCAACAGACGCCATTTGATGACGTCAGACGCCACCGCGGACCTGTCCGGAAGTGGAGGAACTCGTCTGAAGCTGCAGTGATACTGCCAGGGACTGAGAGGGATCTCCAACAGCGAGCTGACCCACACGACCCTGTGAAACTGCCACCAGAGGAAAGATCTGCAAGCCATGCACCGTGACTGTGATCTGCTGTCTACAGATGGGTAACATGTCCCAAACATGTCATGCTGTGTGATTATTTAATTGATGTACGTGCAATACTCACCCTTTAATTATAAATTGCTTTTCTAAATATACTACACCATGAGGTCTTTGTTTTTGCGCTGTTCTTTTTCTTTTTTTCTCTGAAGATAGCAGTCCACAGCCCTTCACCCCTCACCATGTGCCACAAACCTGCATGTCTTTTGCAATTAACACAGGGAATCCCTATACTTGGGCTGGTGGCATTGAAATGTTAATCCACATTTGGCTTTATAGACATTAATACATAATGTATAAAACACAATAAACCATACTTTACTACAATATACAACTTGGGGAACCTTATATATGTGTGGGACCTGCGTCTGGCATACCTGGGCATGAAAACTAGGCGTCTGGGGGACACTGTATAGCCCCAATGTAATTCTCCTCACGTATACACAAATTATGCCTGCACGCCGGGGAGAATTAGGGGGACTTCCAGAAACTCAGCCCCAGAACGCCTGCAAATAAAATTAATACATTTTCGGCCAAATATCCCACTTAAAACTTACACTCCTGAAGTTTCAGGACTCTGGGACAAAGGGAACATGAAAAGTGGAAAACCAGGGGTCACTTTAACTTTTAAATGCAATGATACCTGGCCCCTGGTTTATGGTTCCAGGTAGCTGCCACGGACCCATGATTCAAAGGGAATACAGAACAGAATGCATTAACTGGCCCACTGGGCTTACATAGTTAACCCCACACACACAGTTCCTAGATTATAACCCTATGGGGGACAGTATAAAGGGAATAGAATTACAGGGCAATATGATAATGTACAATATTAGACCCAAGAGCTGACACTCTCAGCTCTTGAAATACGGTTTCTGGGGCAACCAGCCGGGCGTCACCTTTATTAATGAAGGCTAGCTACTCCCTGCCGTCACAGTGAAATACATTTTATTGTTGGTACTTATAACTTCATAGTTGCAATAATGAGCAGGATTGAGAATGCCACTCAATGCACATCTTGCCACATGTATGTGCCCCTTGGAGCAGCTGTTCCAAGGAGCATACCGCTGTGAAAAGTGTGAGCGGGTGGTCTCTTTAGAGTCAGAGTTTGCTGATTAGAAGAGGAAACTTGCAATATTGAGGGACATCGACAATCTTGGGGGTTTAGTGCTCACTGAGCTGGCCCTTGCTTCGACTAGTGGTGCAGATGGTGGCGCTGTTAGTGAGGAGCAGGTTGGTAGCTGGTTATTAGAAGGGGAAGTAGGGGAAATAGGAAGAGGCAGGCAAGTTCTGAGCTGACCCATCCCAATAGATTTGCCATATTGAGTGAAGATATTGGAAGTGTCAGGGCAGAAATGGCAAGGCTGGGGGAGACTGATTCCTCTAGCAGCCAAGGGGAATAGTTCCTCCAGCACAGAGGGGACTCAGGATGCTCAGATAACAAGAAAGATTGTGGTGGTATGGAACTCCATTATTAGGAAGGTAGATAGGGCAATCTGTTGCCATGACCACATGAACCGGACCGTTTGTTGTCTCCTGGGTGCTCAGGTTCAGCACATTGTGAAACGGGTAGACAGATTATTGGGAGGGGCTGGGATTGACCCAGCGGTCTTGGTACATTTTGGCACCAATGACAAAGTTAGAGAAAGGGTCCTAAAAAATGATTTCAGGGATCTAAGCCAAAAGCTTAAGGCACAGCCCTCCAAGGTAGTATTTTCTGAAATACTACCAGTGCCATGTGGTAACGCAGGGAGACAGTCAGATTTTAGGGAGGTTAATGCATGGCTAAGAAAGTGGTGTAGGAAGGAGGGTTTGGGTTTTTTAGAGCATTTGGGCTCCTTTTCTGAGAGGTGCTATCTTTATGCTAGGGATGGATTGCACCTCAATGAAGAGGGATCTTCTGTGCTGTGGGGGGGGGGGGGGTGAATGTTAAAAAGGTTGGAGGAGATTATAAACTAGGATGGAGGGGGAGGGGAGGAATGAAACAGATAACGAACTAAATGGAATAGATGAGGAAACAAGGTGTTACGGAGGTAGAATGGGGGCAAGTGAGGGTTTGACAAGCAGCGAGACACCCATAGTAAATACAGATAATACTAAAAAACTTCTAAAGACTAAACCAAATTGGCACAGAAAGGAAGGAGCAGATAAGATAATAGTTCAGGCTGAAAATAATCTTACATGCATGCTTATGCAAGAAGCCTGACAGATAAAATGAGGGAGCTTGAACTAATTGCTGCAAGGGAGCAGTATGATATCATAGGCATTACTGAAACATGGTGGGATGACACTCCTGACTGGTCAGTTAATTTACAGGCTTATTCCATTTTCGGAAGTATCGAGCAAATAGAAGAGGAGGTGGAGTATGCTTATATGTTAAACCGGATTTAAACCTATTATAAGGGAAGATATTTATGAAGGGAATGATGAAAATGTAGAGACCTTGTGGATAGAAATTAGCAGTGGAGGTAAAAGTATAAAGAAAATGTTTGCAAGGATATGATAAAAACCACCAAATATGTGTGAGATTGAGGAAGCTAAAATACTTTTGCAAATGGAGAATGCATCAAAACTGGGTCATGTTTGCTTAATGGGGGATTTTAATTATCCAGACATAGACTTGAGCAACGAGATTAGTGTTACAACAAAAGGAAACAGTTTTTGGGGGTGCTTAAAGACAATTATATGACCCAAATTATTAAGGAACCAACCAGGAGAGGGGCAATACTGGATTTCGTAATATCAAACAATGTAGAAGTAATAACAAATATTCAAGTCCTGGAACATTTGGGTAACTGTGATTACTTGAGTTCAACAAAGACCTTATACTTTAGAAATGCAGATTTTAATAAACTGATGACTAAGCTACAAGTAATACATTGGGATGATACTATTGCAGGGAAAATATAGAAGATAAATGGGCAGTCGTTAAAACATTGTTAGAAAAGCACACTTATCAGTATATACTCTTGGGTAATACGTATAATAGAAATAAGTCAAAACCAATGTGGCTAAATAAACAGGTAGGGGAGGAAATGTGCAAGAAGAGGAAGGCATTTAGATTCTTTAAGTCAGAAGGGACGGAGACATCGTATCAGAAATTTAAGGCATGTAACAAAAATTGCCAAAGGGGAATCAAATTAGCAAAAATGGATAATGAGAAAAGGATTGCAATAGAAAGTAAGATCAACCCTAAAAATTTCTTTAAGTACCTTAATAACAAAAAAATGAGAAAACAAAATATAGGACCCTTTCAATGTGAGATGGGCAGAGAGATTATTGGAAATAAGGAAAAAGCAGAGATATTAAACAAATTCTTTGCCTCTGTGTTTACCAGGGAAGAATCAATTTCAATAGTAGTGCTGCAGGAGGAAGCCACAACCTCCATATTAATGAACAATTGGTTAACTGATGAAGAAGTTCATAGGCGGCTTGAAAAAATAAAGTAAATAAGGCACCTGGCCCTGATGGCATACATCCAAGAGTTCTCAAGGAGTTAAGTTCAGTAATAGTCAAACCATTATATTTAATATTCAAGGACTCCATTTCTACAGGCTCAGTACCAAAAGATTAGCGTAAAGCAGATGGGGTGCCTATATTTTAAAAAGGAGCTAGATCACAACCGTGGAATTACTGACCTGTAAGCCTGACTTCAATAGTGCAGAAACTACTTGAAGGTTTAGTACAATAAATATTCAGGAATACCTAATGGAAAACAATATATTAGTGATAGTCAGCATGGATTTATGAAGGATAGATTATGCCAAACTAACCTTATTTGTTTCTTTGAGGAACTGTAACAAGTGCTCACCACAAACAGGACAGGACCGCAGGGCTAAGATGGGAATGTTATAGTTCACCGACCAACAACCGCGCAACCGCGTCCGGATTGCAGAGTTGTAGTCGTGTAGCTGGGTCAGGGTAGGAGAGTTCAGATTAGTCGTGATTCTTACCATGGTCTAGGATTGAAGAAGTCGGATGGTCATTGTGCGTATCTGGGGTTTAGGAATATATAGGTCACAATGGTCGTTGTGCGTAGCCGAGGTCCAGGGGTCAGAGAAGGTAGAAGTCCAGGTACAAGCTGAGGTCAAAGGTAACAGATAAACAAGGCAGCATGCAAAGGTAATACTGTAGCAGTGCAGCAGGATGCTAGTGGCAAGCACTAGAAACATTAACAAGGTTTATGCTCAGCCAAAATGCCTAGGGGCTGGCTGTGCATATAAAGCACAGGGAGCCAATGGTAAGGCTGCAGGCAGTGAGTCATCACACATAGACTGCGAACTGATAGGCAGAGGCGGAGTGTATCTAAGCTGTGGAGTAATGAAGGGAGTTAGCATTAACCCCTCGAGTGACCCTGGTATTGCGGCACTGATGTGAAGTGGGAACGTAGCGCAGGATGCGGCGTGGGGGCGGAGCCTAGGTCCTGCTGACAGGAGTATTGCGGCACTTGCGCGAGGGGCGTCACCCAATGCATTACGGGATGCGTCACGGGGGTGGGGCCAAAGTCCTCACAGTAAGTAGGAATTTTTACCAGGGTAATGCAGTTGGTGTGGTCTACTTAGATTTGGCAAAGGCTTTTGATACAGTGTCACACAAGAGGTTGCTGTACAAAATAAAGCAAATTGGGCTCCGTAAAAATATATGCACCTGGATTGAAAACTGGTTGAAGGACAGACAACAGAGGGTTGTCATAAATGGAACTTTTTCAGGTTGGACTAAATTAGTGAGTGGAGTACCTCAAGGATCGGTACTGGGACCCCTGCTTTTTAACTTGTTTATTAATGACCTTGAGGTTGGGATCGAGAGCAAAGTCTCCATCTTTGCTGATGATACTAAATTGTGTAAGGTGATAGAATCAGAGCAGGATGTAATTTCTCTTCAGAAGGACTTGGAGAGACTGGAAACGTGGGCAGGTAAATGGCAAATGAGGTTTAATACAGATAAATGTAAGGTTATGCATTTGGGATGCAAGAATAAAAAGGCGACTTACAAATTAAATGGAGATATATTGGGGGAATCCTTGATGGAGAAGGATTTAGGAGTGCTTGTAGACAGCAGGCTTAGCAATAGTGCCCAGTGTCATGCAGTAGCTGCAAAGGCAAACAAGATCTTATCTTGCATCAAACGGGCAATGGATGGAAGGGAAGTCAACATAATTATGCCCCTTTACAAAGCATTAGTAAGACCACACCTTGAATATGGAGTACAATTTTGGGCACCAATCCTAAGAAAAGACATTATGGAACTAGAGAGAGTGCAGAGAAGAGCCACCAAATTAATAAAGGATGGACATTCTAACTTATGAGGAGAGGCTAGCTATATTAGATTTATTTACAATAGAAAAGAGGCGTCTAAGAGGGAATATGATAACTATATATAAATATATTCAGGGACAATACAATGAGCTTTCAAAAGAACTATTCATCCCATGGGCAGTACAAAGGACTGGAGGATATCCCTTAAGGTTGGAGGAAAGGAGATTTCACGAGCAACAAAGGAAAGGGTTCTTTACACTAAGGGCAGTTAAAATGTGGAATTCATTGCCCATGGAGACTGTGATGGCAGATACAATAGATTTGTTCAAAAAATGTTGGACATCTTTTTAGAAAGGAAAGGTATACAGGGATATACCAAATAAGAAAAAACATGGGAAGGATGTTGATCCAGGGATTTTTCCGATTGCAATTCTTGGAGTCAGGAAGGAATTTATTTTTCCCCTTATGAGATATCATTGGATGATATGTCACTGGGATTTTTTGTTTGCCTTCCTCTGGATCAATAGGTAAGTATAGATATAGGATAACGTATCTGTTATCTAAATTTAGCATAGGTTGAACTTGATGGACGCATGTATTTTTTCAACCTCATCTACTATGTAACTATATAAATAAAGGTTACAAGTGCATGATTTTTTGGGCTATTATTTATTATATGTATCTATCTGTTACTTTGTGAATTATTATATTATATTATATTGATCCATCTGTTAAGTTAAAAATGTGGTTGTTGTTGTATAGAAAATAAAAAGTCTGGTTGAATGCATCTTGGCCATTTTTTTCTTCTTAATGTTACATGCAAGGCTAAATTTCTAAGAAGAAATTAGAGGGGCTTTGTAAAAATGGTCTCTATCTACAACTTCATACGAGCATTTTTAAAAGTGGCAGTGAAAGGGTTAATTTATCAAGACTTTCAAGCACCAAAGTACAAGATAAATGGGTACTTCCGTATTAGGTGATACCTTTTTTATTTGTACTAACAATTGAAATTTTAAGACAAGCTTTCAAGAGTTCTCTATCTTCCTCAGGTCTGTAATGCTGATTTACAGAGGATTCCATGAGTAAAATCCAAGATAACAATCTAAGATATGTAGGGCCATACATCTGTAACCCCTGTTGTTCCCCTATATTTATTAATATGTATATACTAGGGCAGGAGCCTGAGTCCACCTCCCCTGTACCTGAGAGATTATTTAGCCTGAAAAAAAAAACAGGCTGGGACAGACAATGCAGTGGGACACGTAGCTTATCAATAAAAGTACTTTATAGGTAGGGAACACTCAAATCACATGCAGTAGCCTTTAATGTCAAGAGACCAGAGACAACACTTAAGGAAACATACATACAGTATAACAACAAACTTCCCTGCGCAAACTTTGAACTACTGCTTGCTGGTCTTTTAGGCTCTGCGACCTTTCTGTCTTGTCCACCGAGTTCCTCAGGACAGGTCCTCTATCCTATCTCCCACATGGGTCTCCCTCTCTGCTTACTCCTCCCTACCTGTGAATTTCCACACTCCTGTAACCATGACTTCTCAGCTTCTCATGTTCCAATGGGCTTATTCCTTACTTCTGCTCTAGGTCATTGGCCTGAAAGTATGTCCATTTTACTACTTAACACTGTGGTATGCAGAGCAGGTTAACGCCTTACATCCACCAGTGTGGGAGGGGGCGGGGGAGCTGCGTATATACATAAATGTATACTATGAGGTGTTACATATGAGCACTGTGAAGGGGGTAGGGTGCTGGGGGGAGGGGTTAAATTGTAAAATTAACAGAGAGGCAAGGATAAACTTCTTATATGGGTTATCTTACACACTATCAGTATTAAGTCCTCTTGTTTTGTGTCAAAGAGCATGATAAAAGGTATCACCTAATACTGAAGTACCCATTTATTCTGCACTGGACAAAAACGGCTATTTCAATTTAATTTATATTAGGTTCACCAAACAAATTTTTTTTTTTTTTTTCCAAACTTTTTTATTAGGCAGATATAAAATGTACATACAAAGAACGATATGCATAGCCTAATACAGAAACATTTTTTATATTTTTTTTGGGGGGAAAGGATGGCAAAACCTGTTGCCCGAGGCAAGTGGCCTACCGATAACGGAGAGGCCAAGAAAGAGGGGGGGTAAGAAAGAGAGAGAAAAGAGTGGGGTTTCGATGTGGGGGGGGTTGGGGGGGGAGTGTCTACCCTGGTACCCTGGTCGCTGGTGTCCCTTTTGGACGTACTTCACAGAGATACTGATTGTCAAACGCTTCTTTATCCGTATTGCCCTATCCCCTTGTTTCTACCTTGGTGAGCTTGACTCGTTCTATATTATTTATTTATAAAATATTTTACCAGGAAATAATACATTGAGAGTTACCTCTTGTTTTCAAGTATGTCCTGGGCACAGAGTTAGGACAAATAATACATGGTTACAAATACAGTTACATAAATGAACAGGGTATACATTATATACAAGACATTGCATGCACAGTTAAAGAAAATATATATTATGGGCGTATGAAACAGTTACAGACCAGATTAAAATGTGAGACAGCCTTAGATTTTAAAGAACTTAAACTGGTGGTGGATGTGAGAGTCTCTGGTAGGTTGTTCCAGTTTTGGGGTGCACGGTAAGAAAAGGAGGAACGGCCGGATACTTTGTTGAGCCTTGGGACCATGAACAGTCTTTTGGAGTCTGATCTCAGGTGATAAGTGCTGCATGTGGTAGGGGTGAGGAGCTTGTTCAGATTGCTGGGTAGCTTGCCCATAAAGAATTTAAAGGCAAGACAGGAAAGGTGAACTTTGCGCCTAGACTCTAGTGATGACCAATCTAGTTCTTTGAGCATTTCGCAGTGATGTGTGTTGTAGTTGCATTGGAGAACAAAATGACAAATTGAATTGTAGAGGGTGTCAAGTTTGCTAAGGTGGGTTTGAGGTGCCATGCCATATACTATGTCTCCATAGTCAATAATTGGCATTAGCATCTGCTGTGCGATACGCTTTCTGACCAGGAGACTTAGGGAGGATTTGTTCCTGTAAAGTACCCCTAGTTTGGCATAGGTCTTGGTTGTCAGGGTATCAATGTGCATTCCGAATGTTAAGTGGGAGTCAAACCATAAGCCCAGGTATTTAAAACTAGTGACAGGGGTTAGGGTGGTGTTAGCATTGGTTCTAATCTGGAGCTCAATTGCTGGAAGCTTTACAAATTTAGTCTTGGTCCCAAATACCATTGTTACAGTCTTGTCAGTGTTTAAAAACAGTTTGTTTTGGGAAATCCAGTTTTCGAGTCTCAAAAAGTCAGACTGAAGTGTGTGTTGAAGGTCAGAGAGGCTATGGCTGTGTGCATATAGGATTGTGTCATCTGCACACATGTGTATTGAGGCTTCCTTACAAGCTGTGGGAAGATCATTAATGAACACTGAGAAGAGTAGGGCCCCCAGAACAGAGCCTTGCGGGACACCACAGGTGATATCCAGGGGGTTGGAGTTAGAGCCTGAGATGGGCACATGTAGGGATCTTCCTGATAGGTAGGACTGAAACCAGTTTAAAGCAAGCTTCCCTATTCCAGAGCTCTGGAGTTTGTTAAGCAGGATAGCATGATCAACTGTATCAAAAGCCTTTGCAAAATCTAGGAATACCGCACCAGTGAGTTGATTATCCATGGTTCCCAGATTTTATAGTAAGCTATCGTTTTTTGCTTAAGGTGCGCGGTTAGCTTCTCCATAAGCATTACGCAATTTATCCTGTTTTTTAGTTTAGTCATGGAGGGTGGGGACACTTTCTTCCAGGAGGCCGCAACCTCACATCTCGCCGCTGTAAGGATGATGGAGACCAATTTCCTCACTGGACGGTTAATTTTTTCCATTGGCCTGGCCAGTAGGTAGGTCAGTGGATCAATAGGTAGGTCAAGGCTAGTAACCTCTTTTAGTAGAATTTGGACCCTTTCCCAGTACTTCTTAATTTCCGGACATGTCCACCAGATGTGGGCCATGTCACCCTTTTGTCCACAGCCTCTCCAACATAGGTCAGAAGCCAGAGGGTAGATTTGTTTTAGTCTCACTAGAGTGAGGTACCAGTAGAACATTATTTTGTAAATGTTTTCTTTGGTTGTGGTGCATATGGAAGTTCCTGAGGCTACTTCCCAAATGTCTTCCCAGTCCTCTCTGTTGATATCTATATTCAGGTCTGCGGCCCATTTTTGCATGTAATCATGAGTCGGAGGGTCCGCTGATGTTTCCAATTCTGTATAAATCTTTGATATTAGCCCTTTCTGTTGAGAACTATCTCTACATAGTCTCTCAAATTTAGTGAGAGGGGGAAATTCTGGATTCGGGGATATCTTCTGGGCAAAGTGTCTAATTTGGAGATATTTGAATGTGTCCAATTGTGGTATATCGTATTTAGTACGTAAATTTTGGTAGCTCAAGAGTTTCCCCAGGCTCAGAATGTCTCCGATCACCCTGATCCCCTTTGATTTAAATTGGTCGTATAATTTGGAAGCGCATACAGGGGGGAATTTGGGGTTATTAAAAATTGGTGTAAGTTGTGAGCAGGGGGACGCAAGTCTGTACTTAGTCTTGGCTTTCAGCCAGACCTCCCAGGTATGGCTCATCGCTCCCAGTTTGAATTTGTTGAGATGCATATCTCCTCTATCCAGGCTCCATAGGCACGCTTGCAGAGAAGGCATTTTGGCATAGTGGGCCTCTATTTTGAGCCAGCATCGTTGTTCAGGGTCTGCGTTCCATACGGCTGCTTGTTTAAGTTGGGCTGCCTGGTAATATTTGGAGATGTCTGGGACACCCATACCTCCCCTCGCTCTAGGTGCCAACAGTACCGACCTGGCTACCCTGGGTCTTTTGAAATTGAAGAGTCTGTTTTGGATGTTCTTTAGTTCAGAACCAGGAACGTGGACCGGGAGAGTTTGAAAAAAATATAATAATCTAGGGACTATGTTCATCTTTATCGAAATCATTCTTCCGATCCAAGAAATCTGGTAACCTTCCCATTTATCCAGGTCTCTCTTGATTTTGCCAAACAGAGCCGGGTAATTATACTGATATAAGGACTGGTAGTTCTTTGATACATTCACTCCCAAATATTTAATGTATGAAGAACTCCATCTATAACTGAAATTCAATTTGAGCAATTTCACTTCTGGTTCTGAAAGACTAAGGTTAAGGGCTTCCGACTTATCACTATTTATCTTGTATCCAGATATTTTGCCGAAATCTCCTAGTTCCCTTTGAAGGTTAGGAAGGGAAGTTTGGGGTCTGGATAATGACAAGATAATATCGTCCGCAAAAAGCGAGATCTTGTAATTTGTTTTTCCTATTTCTATGCCTTGGATATTTATATTGTTTCGTATTTTTGACACCAGAGGCTCGATAGTGAGTGAAAAGAGGAGGGGGGATAGTGGGCACCCCTGTCTCGTACCATTTTTTATTTGGAATCTTTCGGTGTTCCCACCTGGCAGTCTTTCGAGGGCCGATGGATTTTGGTATAGGGCGCGGACCCCTGTTAAATAGGATTCTTTAAAGCAAAATTTTTCCATTGTGGTATTTAGAAATAGCCAATCAATTCTATCAATGCCTTCTCTTCATCTAAGCTCAGAAGCATTGCCTTGGTGCCTGTGAGGTGTACATGGTCGATTATATTGATTATTTTGCGGGTATTGTCCGAGGCTTGACGCCCCGAGACAAACCCAACTTGGTCCAGATTTATTAACCTAGGTAGTGTTTGGTTTAGCCTGTTAGCCAGGATCTTGCTATACAGTTTAAGATTGTTATTCAGGAGGGAAATTGGTCTGTAACTCCCACATTGCATAGGGTCTTTTCCTTCCTTATGTATAATAGCAATGTTTGCCAGTGACATTGACGAGGGAATTGGGTTTCCCTCCATGAATGAGTTAAACATATTCAATAGGTGTGTGGACAGTATGGGTAAAAACTTCTTATAATAGGCATTAGTGAACCCGTCAGGACCAGGGGCTTTGGAGGTTTTCAGTGTTTTCACCACTGCTGTCAATTCTGCTTTTGAGATTTTGGAGTTAAGGGCGGAGTTTTCTTCATCTGTTAGTGTGGGAAGGTTGCAATCATCAAGGTAGTTTGTGATTACCTCTAATCTATTGGGCTCCGGATCGCTACTTTGTGTCCTTAGATTATATAATTTGGTGTAGAATTTGGTGAATTCTTCGGCTATTTTTCTTTCGTTATATATTACCTCACCAGACGTATTCTTAATCGCTGTTATTTGGGATCTTTTTTGCACTCCTCTTAACTTGCTAGCCAGAAGTTTATCGGCCTTGTTGCCTTTATCGTAATATTTTTGGTTAGTCCATTTAAGGGCTTTTTCTACATTTTCCAATTGAATTTGTTTAAGCTCAGTTCTATTAGTAGTCAGATGTTTATATATATTTTTTGAGGGGTTTGCTTTATGTTGTTTTTCCAAATCGAGAATTTTGTCTGTTAATATTTTTATCCTCTCCATTTTTACTTTCTTTTTGTGGGAGGCAATTGAGATTATTTTACCTCTAATTGTGGCCTTATGTGCTTCCCACAAAATTGTTGGGGATGACACTGAACCACAGTTAACATTGAAATACTCCTTGAGGGCTTTTTTGATTTCTTTCTCTACTTTGATATCATTTAATAAGGAGTCATTCAATTTCCAATTGTAAGTGACCGTTTTTGTAAAAGGTATTGAAAGTGTCAAAGTAACTGGGGCATGGTCCGACCAAGTTATCGGTCTGATGTCCGAGTTAGTGGTGGCCTCTAGAATGTTCTTGGTAGCAAGAAAATAGTCGATACGTGAGTACGTCTGGTGAGGGGGGAGTAAAAGGTGAAGTCCTTCTGTCCTTGGTGGTGGATTCTCCATATATCCATAAGAGAGAACTCTTTAATTATCTCTTTAAACTTTTTCCCAGTTCTATGTGATTGGGCGGAGGGCAAGCAGCCCGGGTTGAATGATTTATCTTCAATGGGGTTTAATACCATATTTAGGTCTCCTCCTAATATTATTGAGGACAAGTATTCAGGGTCCACACCTTCTAGTACTTTTTTTAAGGATTCGTTTTGGTTTTCATTTGGCGCGTATAGATTGATCAGGGCGATCGGAGAGCCAGCCAGAGACCCATACACCACTAGTAATCTACCCTCTAGGTCAGTTGTTATTTTTGTCAGATTGAATGGAGTACCTTGGCGAATTAAAATTGCAACTCCTCGCTTCTTACTACTAAATGACGAGTAATAACTCATTGGGAACGCATTTTGGAAAGTTTTGGGCGGATTCTGGGATGTGAAGTACGTCTCCTGAAGGAAAACAATGTCACCCTTTAAACTCTTCAATTCTTGCAGAGCTAACCTCCTCTTTCGGTTATTTTGTAAACCTTTTACGTTCAGAGAAACCAGTTTAATAGCTGATTGGTTAGCCATGGGGTTCCCCCCCCCCCCTTTCTCCTTACTGTGTTTGTCTGTACTTAGGAAGAGTGTTGGTATTGTCAAGACTCTCGTGGGGGTAAGTCACTCTTAACAGACCAGGGCCGGGGGGGCAAGTGCAAAAGAAGGGGGGGAAGTGAGGGGAGGGGCCTGCTGGGACAGTACCAGCAGGTGATAGAGAGAGTCGAGTCGGGGAGGGGAGGGGGGGGGGGGCGTGGGGGACAAGGAGGGATCAGGAGGGTCTGCTGGGACAGTATCAGCAGAAAACAGATGGGCCTTTAACTGGCCTAGAAGAGTTATAACCGGCTTAACTATTAGCCAGCTTTTGGGCAAAAGGCCCGTGGGGGGTAGGACCGGTGTCGTCAACCAACGGGGGCGGGGAAAACGTAGACCCACAGACAAGCGGAACTATTCACCTTTCTAGTGGTTCAATCGCTATGGTTGGGGGTGAGTTTCTTGGGGGAGGGGGAGGAAGGGGATAGGGAAAAAGGAGGAAGAGGAGGAGGGGGGGGAAGGGAGAGGGAGGGGAAGGAGAGGAAAGAGGGGGGGTAACATTAACGGAGTGTCATTTATGGTGGACACTTAGTACTTTAAACATAGCCCTACAAAGTCTATAGTTTAACGAGGTACCATTTCTTATATCTAAACTTATTGAAAGATTAACGTCATATACACATCAAATCAGAAACACAATTCCTCAGTGGGTTAAGGTTTGTCTTTCTTTTCCCCTGGACGTCTCTTCTTTAGGCAATATCCAAGAGAGGGGGGGAGGGGAGGAAGGGGGGATAGAGGGGGGGAGAGAGGGGGGAGAGAGGGGGGGAGAAAGGGAATCATATGCATTAGACATTTATTTCAACATTTGAATTGAATGCTTAGCTGAGTCCACAGCCAGGCGAATCACGGTTTCTTCACCTTAGACATTATGAGAGGACACCATCTTTTGCTCAGTAAATCTGATCTACAGTTTAAGAACATTTACGTAGGGTAACACTGTGTCTTGACAAAATATATGTAGGGTAGGGGACCGGCTCCTCAAATCCACTCGGCAGAGTTTAACATTGTGCTAGACAATTATAGTGGGGGAACCAGAATTAGGGGATACAGGGGGGGAGGGAGGGGGAGGAAGGGGGAGGGGGGAGGGGAATCATATGCATTAGACATTTATTTTAACCTTAGTGTTGAGTGCTTAGCCAAGTCCTCAGCCAAGCGATACACAGCGATACACAGTTTCCTCATCTTACACATTATGAGAGATCCCCTCGGCAGCATTTAACCTTATAGAGAGGGAACCAGAGTTTGAGGGTACAAATCTCTAATTCCCACCAAGACTCTCCTCGGGTTTTTCCAGCTGCCCGGTCCTCAGAGGGCTCTCATATCACCCAGAGAGGTACAGGGGTAGGTGGCAGGAGTGTCCCACTGCTCGCTCTAGGGGGGAGGAATATGGGGGGGGGGTGAGGGGGGAGGGAAGGTGGATGAGGGGGGAGGGAAGGTGGATGAGGGGGTGCATCGCTAAACTGTCAGATATCTCCATGTTTCTTTGAACAATATAACCAGGGAGGGGTAGGGGTGCAATTTCAACATCTGAGCCCCGGACTCACACATCAGATGGGGTCCGGTGTCAGGTGGGCCAACTTTGTGGGAACTGGTGGTGCACACCGAAACTTCTTAAAATAGAGGGGGATAACTACCGGGGAGTGCCGGACAGCGGGTCAGGGGATTGAGAGGGGTGGAGAGCATGTCCCTCACCTACCCTGATGGGAGAATCATCCTATTCATTGTCTCCCCCTCCCCGGCCACGCCACACTCCCCTCCTTGCTCCGGGCTCCGACATATCCGGACGGGCTCTGCTACCCTCAGCCCGCACTTAAACAGAAACCTCCAGGAGATCGCGAGGGTATCGCAGGCACGCATCACAGCCAATCAATTCTATCAATGCCTTCTCTTCATCTAAGCTCAGAAGCATTGCCTTGGTGCCTGTGAGGTGTACATGGTCGATTATATTGATTATTTTGTGGGTATTGTCCGAGGCTTGACGCCCCGAGACAAACCCAACTTGGTCCAGATTTATTAACCTAGGTAGTGTTTGGTTTAGCCTGTTAGCCAGGATCTTGCTATACAGTTTAAGATTGTTATTCAGGAGGGAAATTGGTCTGTAACTCCCACATTGCATAGGGTCTTTTCCTTCCTTATGTATAATAGCAATGTTTGCCAGTGACATTGACGAGGGAATTGGGTTTCCCTCCATGAATGAGTTAAACATAGTCAATAGGTGTGTGGACAGTATGGGTAAAAACTTCTTATAATAGGCATTAGTGAACCCGTCAGGACCAGGGGCTTTGGAGGTTTTCAGTGTTTTCACCACTGCTGTCAATTCTGCGCTTGAGATTTTGGAGTTAAGGGCGGAGTTTTCTTCATCTGTTAGTGTGGGAAGGTTGCAATCATCAAGGTAGTTTGTGATTACCTCTAATCTATTGGGCTCTGGATCGCTACTCTGTGTCCTTAGATTATATAATTTGGTGTAGAATTTGGTGAATTCTTCGGCTATTTTTCTTTCGTTATATATTACCTCACCAGACATATTCTTAATCGCTGTTATTTGGGATCTTTTTTGCACTCCTCTTAACTTGCTAGCCAGAAGTTTATCGGCCTTGTTGCCTTTATCGTAATATTTTTGGTTAGTCCATTTAAGGGCTTTTTCTACATTTTCCAATTGAATTTGTTTAAGCTCAATTCTATTAGTAGTCAGATGTTTATATATATTTTTTGAGGGGTTTGCTTTATGTTGTTTTTCCAAATCGAGAATTTTGTCTGTTAATATTTTTATCCTCTCCATTTTTACTTTCTTTTTGTGGGAGGCAATTGAGATTATTTTACCTCTAATTGTGGCCTTATGTGCTTCCCACAAAATTGTTGGGGATGACACTGAACCACAGTTAACATTGAAATACTCCTTGAGGGCTTTTTTGATTTCTTTCTCTACTTTGATATCATTTAATAAGGAGTCATTCAATTTCCAATTGTAAGTGACCGTTTTTGTAAAAGGTATTGAAAGTGTCAAAGTAACTGGGACATGGTCCTACCAAGTTATCGGTCTGATGTCCGAGTTAGTGGTGGCCTCTAGAATGTTCTTGGTAGCAAGAAAATAGTCGATACGTGAGTACGTCTGGTGAGGGGGGAGTAAAAGGTGAAGTCCTTCTGTCCTTGGTGGTGGATTCTCCATATATCCATAAGAGAGAACTCTTTAATTATCTCTTTAAACTTTTTCCCAGTTCTATGTGATTGGGCGGAGGGCAAGCAGCCCGGGTTGAATGATTTATCTTCAATGGGGTTTAATACCATATTTAGGTCTCCTCCTAATATTATTGAGGACAAGTATTCAGGGTCCACACCTTCTAGTACTTTTTTTAAGGATTCGTTTTGGTTTTCATTTGGCGCGTATAGATTGATCAGGGCGATCGGAGAGCCAGCCAGAGACCCATACACCACTAGTAATCTACCCTCTAGGTCCGTTGTTATTTTTGTCAGATTGAATGGAGTACCTTGGCGAATTAAAATTGCAACTCCTCGCTTCTTACTACTAAATGACGAGTAATAACTCATTGGGAACGCATTTTGGAAAGTTTTGGGCGGATTCTGGGATGTGAAGTACGTCTCCTGAAGGAAAACAATGTCACCCTTTAAACTCTTCAATTCTTGCAGAGCTAACCTCCTCTTTCGGTTATTTTGTAAACCTTTTACGTTCAGAGAAACCAGTTTAATAGCTGATTGGTTAGCCATGGGGTTCCCCCCCCCCCCTTTCTCCTTACTGTGTTTGTCTGTACTTAGGAAGGGTGTTGGTATTGTCAAGACTCTCGTGGGGGTAAGTCACTCTTAACAGACCAGGGCCGGGGGGGCAAGTGCAAAAGAAGGGGGGGAAGTGTGGGGAGGGGCCTGCTGGGACAGTACCAGCAGGTGATAGAGAGAGTCGAGTCGGGGAGGGGAGGGGGGGGGGGGGCGTGGGGGACAAGGAGGGATCAGGAGGGTCTGCTGGGACAGTATCAGCAGAAAACAGATGGGCCTTTAACTGGCCTAGAAGAGTTATAACCGGCTTAACTATTAGCCAGCTTTTGGGCAAAAGGCCCGTGGGGGGTAGGACCGGTGTCGTCAACCAACGGGGGCGGGGAAAACGTAGACCCACAGACAAGCGGAACTATTCACCTTTCTAGTGGTTCAATCGCTATGGTTGGGGGTGAGTTTCTTGGGGGAGGGGGAGGAAGGGGATAGGGAAAAAGGAGGAAGAGGAGGAGGGGGGGGGGGAAGGGAGAGGGAGGGGAAGGAGAGGAAAGAGGGGGGGTAACATTAACGGAGTGTCATTTATGGTGGACACTTAGTACTTTAAACATAGCCCTACAAAGTCTATAGTTTAACGAGGTACCATTTCTTATATCTAAACTTATTGAAAGATTAACGTCATATACACATCAAATCAGAAACACAATTCCTCAGTGGGTTAAGGTTTGTCTTTCTTTTCCCCTGGACGTCTCTTCTTTAGGCAATATCCAAGAGAGGGGGGGAGGGGAGGAAGGGGGGAGAGAGGGGGGGAGAGAGGGGGGGAGAGGGGGGGGAGAAAGGGAATCATATGCATTAGACATTTATTTCAACATTTGAATTGAATGCTTAGCTGAGTCCACAGCCAGGCGAATCACGGTTTCTTCACCTTAGACATTATGAGAGGACACCATCTTTTGCTCAGTAAATCTGATCTACAGTTTAAGAACATTTACGTAGGGTAACACTGTGTCTTGACAAAATATATGTAGGGTAGGGGACCGGCTCCTCAAATCCACTCGGCAGCGTTTAACATTGTGCTAGACAATTATAGTGGGGGAACCAGAATTAGGGGATACAGGGGGGGAGGGAGGGGGAGGGAGGGGGAGGAAGGGGGAGGGGGGAGGGGAATCATATGCATTAGACATTTATTTTAACCTTAGTGTTGAGTGCTTAGCCAAGTCCTCAGCCAAGCGATACACAGCGATACACAGTTTCCTCATCTTACACATTATGAGAGATCCCCTCGGCAGCATTTAACCTTATAGAGAGGGAACCAGAGTTTGAGGGTACAAATCTCTAATTCCCACCAAGACTCTCCTCGGGTTTTTCCAGCTGCCCGGTCCTCAGAGGGCTCTCATATCACCCAGAGAGGTACAGGGGTAGGTGGCATGAGTGTCCCACTGCTCGCTCTAGGGGGGAGGAATATGGGGGGGGGTGAAGGGGGAGGGAAGGTGGATGAGGGGGGAGGGAAGGTGGATGAGGGGGTGCATCGCTAAACTGTCAGATATCTCCATGTTTCTTTGAACAATATAACCAGGGAGGGGTAGGGGTGCAATTTCAACATCTGAGCCCCGGACTCACACATCAGATGGGGTCCGGTGTCAGGTGGGCCAACTTTGTGGGAACTGGTGGTGCACACCGAAACTTCTTAAAATAGAGGGGGATAACTACCGGGGAGTGCCGGACAGCGGGTCAGGGGATTGAGAGGGGTGGAGAGCATGTCCCTCACCTACCCTGATGGGAGAATCATCCTATTCATTGTCTCCCCCTCCCCGGCCACGCCACACTCCCCTCCTTGCTCCGGGCTCCGACATATCCGGACGGGCTCTGCTACCCTCAGCCCGCACTTAAACAGAAACCTCCAGGAGATCGCGAGGGTATCGCAGGCACGCATCACAGCCAATCAATTCTATCAATGCCTTCTCTTCATCTAAGCTCAGAAGCATTGCCTTGGTGCCTGTGAGGTGTACATGGTCGATTATATTGATTATTTTGCGGGTATTGTCCGAGGCTTGACGCCCCGAGACAAACCCAACTTGGTCCAGATTTATTAACCTAGGTAGTGTTTGGTTTAGCCTGTTAGCCAGGATCTTGCTATACAGTTTAAGATTGTTATTCAGGAGGGAAATTGGTCTGTAACTCCCACATTGCATAGGGTCTTTTCCTTCCTTATGTATAATAGCAATGTTTGCCAGTGACATTGACGAGGGAATTGGGTTTCCCTCCATGAATGAGTTAAACATATTCAATAGGTGTGTGGACAGTATGGGTAAAAACTTCTTATAATAGGCATTAGTGAACCCGTCAGGACCAGGGGCTTTGGAGGTTTTCAGTGTTTTCACCACTGCTGTCAATTCTGCTTTTGAGATTTTGGAGTTAAGGGCGGAGTTTTCTTCATCTGTTAGTGTGGGAAGGTTGCAATCATCAAGGTAGTTTGTGATTACCTCTAATCTATTGGGCTCCGGATCGCTACTCTGTGTCCTTAGATTATATAATTTGGTGTAGAATTTGGTGAATTCTTCGGCTATTTTTCTTTCGTTATATATTACCTCACCAGACGTATTCTTAATCGCTGTTATTTGGGATCTTTTTTGCACTCCTCTTAACTTGCTAGCCAGAAGTTTATCGGCCTTGTTGCCTTTATCGTAATATTTTTGGTTAGTCCATTTAAGGGCTTTTTCTACATTTTCCAATTGAATTTGTTTAAGCTCAGTTCTATTCAGATGAGTTTGTTTAAGCTCAGTTCTATTCTAGTCAGATGTTTATATATATTTTTTGAGGGGTTTGCTTTATGTTGTTTTTCCAAATCGAGAATTTTGTCTGTTAATATTTTTATCCTCTCCATTTTTACTTTCTTTTTGTGGGAGGCAATTGAGATTATTTTACCTCTAATTGTGGCCTTATGTGCTTCCCACAAAATTGTTGGGGATGACACTGAACCACAGTTAACATTGAAATACTCCTTGAGGGCTTTTTTGATTTCTTTCTCTACTTTGATATCATTTAATAAGGAGTCATTCAATTTCCAATTGTAAGTGACCGTTTTTGTAAAAGGTATTGAAAGTGTCAAAGTAACTGGGGCATGGTCCGACCAAGTTATCGGTCTGATGTCCGAGTTAGTGGTGGCCTCTAGAATGTTCTTGGTAGCAAGAAAATAGTCGATACGTGAGTACGTCTGGTGAGGGGGGAGTAAAAGGTGAAGTCCTTCTGTCCTTGGTGGTGGATTCTCCATATATCCATAAGAGAGAACTCTTTAATTATCTCTTTAAACTTTTTCCCAGTTCTATGTGATTGGGCGGAGGGCAAGCAGCCCGGGTTGAATGATTTATCTTCAATGGGGTTTAATACCATATTTAGGTCTCCTCCTAATATTATTGAGGACAAGTATTCAGGGTCCACACCTTCTAGTACTTTTTTTAAGGATTCGTTTTGGTTTTCATTTGGCGCGTATAGATTGATCAGGGCGATCGGAGAGCCAGCCAGAGACCCATACACCACTAGTAATCTACCCTCTAGGTCCGTTGTTATTTTTGTCAGATTGAATGGAGTACCTTGGCGAATTAAAATTGCAACTCCTCGCTTCTTACTACTAAATGACGAGTAATAACTCATTGGGAACGCATTTTGGAAAGTTTTGGGCGGATTCTGGGATGTGAAGTACGTCTCCTGAAGGAAAACAATGTCACCCTTTAAACTCTTCAATTCTTGCAGAGCTAACCTCCTCTTTCGGTTATTTTGTAAACCTTTTACGTTCAGAGAAACCAGTTTAATAGCTGATTGGTTAGCCATGGGGTTCCCCCCCCCCTTTCTCCTTACTGTGTTTGTCTGTACTTAGGAAGGGTGTTGGTATTGTCAAGACTCTCGTGGGGGTAAGTCACTCTTAACAGACCAGGGCCGGGGGGGCAAGTGCAAAAGAAGGGGGGGAAGTGAGGGGAGGGGCCTGCTGGGACAGTACCAGCAGGTGATAGAGAGAGTCGAGTCGGGGAGGGGAGGGGGGGGGGCGTGGGGGACAAGGAGGGATCAGGAGGGTCTGCTGGGACAGTATCAGCAGAAAACAGATGGGCCTTTAACTGGCCTAGAAGAGTTATAACCGGCTTAACTATTAGCCAGCTTTTGGGCAAAAGGCCCGTGGGGGGTAGGACCGGTGTCGTCAACCAACGGGGGCGGGGAAAACGTAGACCCACAGACAAGCGGAACTATTCACCTTTCTAGTGGTTCAATCGCTATGGTTGGGGGTGAGTTTCTTGGGGGAGGGGGAGGAAGGGGATAGGGAAAAAGGAGGAAGAGGAGGAGGGGGGGGGGGGGAAGGGAGAGGGAGGGGAAGGAGAGGAAAGAGGGGGGGTAACATTAACAGAGTGTCATTTATGGTGGACACTTAGTACTTTAAACATAGCCCTACAAAGTCTATAGTTTAACGAGGTACCATTTCTTATATCTAAACTTATTGAAAGATTAACGTCATATACACATCAAATCAGAAACACAATTCCTCAGTGGGTTAAGGTTTGTCTTTCTTTTCCCCTGGACGTCTCTTCTTTAGGCAATATCCAAGAGAGGGGGGGAGGGGAGGAAGGGGGGAGAGAGGGGGGGAGAAAGGGAATCATATGCATTAGACATTTATTTCAACATTTGAATTGAATGCTTAGCTGAGTCCACAGCCAGGCGAATCACGGTTTCTTCACCTTAGACATTATGAGAGGACACCATCTTTTGCTCAGTAAATCTGATCTACAGTTTAAGAACATTTACGTAGGGTAACACTGTGTCTTGACAAAATATATGTAGGGTAGGGGACCGGCTCCTCAAATCCACTCGGCAGTGTTTAACATTGTGCTAGACAATTATAGTGGGGGAACCAGAATTAGGGGATACAGGGGGGGAGGGAGGGGGAGGGAGGGGGCTGAAGGGGGAGGGGGGAGGGGAATCATATGCATTAGACATTTATTTTAACCTTAGTGTTGAGTGCTTAGCCAAGTCCTCAGCCAAGCGATATACAGCGATACACAGTTTCCTCATCTTACACATTATGAGAGATCCCCTCAGCAGCATTTAACCTTATAGAGAGGGAACCAGAGTTTGAGGGTCCAAATCTCTAATTCCCACCAAGACTCTCCTCGGGTTTTTCCAGCTGCCCGGTCCTCAGAGGGCTCTCATATCACCCAGAGAGGTACAGGGGTAGGTGGCATGAGTGTCCCACTGCTCGCTCTAGGGGGGAGGAATATGGGGGGGGTGAGGGGGGAGGGAAGGTGGATGAGGGGGGAGGGAAGGTGGATGAGGGGGTGCATCGCTAAACTGTCAGATATCTCCATGTTTCTTTGAACAATATAACCAGGGAGGGGTAGGGGTGCAATTTCAACATCTGAGCCCCGGACTCACACATCAGATGGGGTCCGGTGTCAGGTGGGCCAACTTTGCGGGAACTGGTGGTGCACACCGAAACTTCTTAAAATAGAGGGGGATAACTACCGGGGAGTGCCGGACAGCGGGTCAGGGGTTTGAGAGGGGTGGAGAGCATGTCCCTCACCTACCCTGATGGGAGAATCATCCTATTCATTGTCTCCCCCTCCCCGGCCACGCCACACTCCCCTCCTTGCTCCGGGCTCCGACATATCCGGACGGGCTCTGCTACCCTCAGCCCGCACTGAAACAGAAACCTCCAGGAGATCGCGAGGGTATCGCAGGCACGCATCACAGCTCAGTTAGTTATTTATTTTTTGTATGGTGGAGAGCGGAAATTCTCTCGGAGGCTCGTGCAGGGCCGCCCCCATTCTCTTCCTGCTCCCGATCGGTTGGAGCCTCAAACCACCTCGGAGGGGGGGACAGGCCAAGTGCCTGAGCAAACGGTAGCATATCTTCCGAGTTAGGTAAAGTTAGGAACCTTCCTCCTTTATTTGCAATTAATTTGAAGGGAAACTCCCACCGATATTTTACTCCTTTTTCCCGCAAAAGGGTGGTGAGGGGTTTCATCAGTTTGTGGCGATTGATAGTAAGCCTCGAGAGGTCATTGAACATGAGGAGGGTTTCCTCTTGGAAGATTAGGGTTTCCCTTTCCCGACAAGCCGCTACGATCCCCTCTTTGGAGGAGTAGCTATGCATCCGCACAATTATATCCCGCCTTCTCTTCGGGTCGTCTGACTTAGGGCCTAGGGCACGGTGCACCCTGTCGATCTCCAGGTCCTTCTCCTCCATGTCTCCGCAGACCATGGAGAATAATTCCAGCAGGTAGGGTTTGATTTGAGCGGGTGAGATCGACTCAGGGACGTTGCGGACGCGCAAGTTTTGCTGTCTGTCACGATTTTCTTGCTCTTCTTGCCCTTCTTTGAGAGCTATTATTTCCTCCCCTAGCCGGATTATCTCTTCCTCCATTGCGGTATCTAGAGACCCCTTGACTTGCGTTTTTTTCCCCTTCTTGGACATTCTTGATTCCCTGGTCCTTTCAGAGAGCCAAAAATAATTAGTATATTCGAGTGGGAAAGGTGATTTCTGTTGATTATGTGTAAGCGGGTCCACGGAGCTCCACGCTTACCCGACCATACTTGGTGAAGTCACCGGAAGCCCCCCCCAAAGAAATTAGTTTAAGGAGCAGTATCTCCGAAGCTGAACCGAGTTTATTTCAGCCATGGTTTCCGAGACACTTACTGGATAAGGTGCCATTGGTACTTCATATAAGTTTAAAACCCCTGTGTCACACAGGCCAATGGGAAGTCACGATGGATGGTATTGTGGCTTCCTATTGGCCTCTGTGTCTCAGAAGATTTACATCTCCATTTTATTTCCTCTAGAGGGCAGGGCCATCGACAGATTTCCCGGGGGCCCAGGACTAGAGTTTCGACTGACCCCCCCGTGTCTGTGACCTTGCAAGCCCCTTCTTTACACCTCATTGCGAGCCACCTCCTTTATTCCTTTCCTCTCTTCCTCACTCCCCCCCCCCCCCACATACCTCCTTCCACTCTCTCACTCCCTCACCTTCCTCTTCCACCCCCTCTCTTTTCTCAAACTCTCCCCTCCCCCTCTGCTATCACTTAACTAACTTAACCTCACTTAATCCCACTCCCTCATTCCCCCCTCCTCACCCTAATTCCCCCCTCCCGATACACATTTCCCCCCCCACTCACACACATACACACACAATAATTACCCCCCACAATAACCCCCACCGCATAGAAAGTGCAATACCCCACCTCTTGTGGGGTGGCAGGGTATTGCACTTTCTGTGGTGGGGGTTATTCTGGGGGAGGGGGGTAAAAAGCGCAATACCCCTCTCCCCACATAAAATGCAATACCCCTCTACCCTCACAAAATACAATACCCCCGTCCTCACACAAAATACAATACCCCCCTCCCCTCACAAAATTCAATACCCCTGTCTTCACACAAAATACAACAGACTGCTAGAATCAGGCTGCCAGTAGTCAACATGGGGTTTTCCCCCTACTTGGTGCTACACTTGAGGGACAGTGGGAGGCAGAGACATCAGGCCTATGCATGTCCAATCATGGGATAGACTTGGTGCCCTCCTCCTAGCTCTACTTAAGGGCAGTGCCACCCCAAATTTAGTAGTGCCTCTTCTCCTTGAGAGAGGCAGGGATCACACAGGATTGCCTGGAGCTTAGCCTACCCTGTTCCCCTTGGGGGAGAGTGAGTGATACCCTATACCTCTGGTCCTGCTAGAGGGCCAGGGAAGAGCCCGGACAGCTCATCCTCAAGTTGACCATCCCTTAGACTGCAGTGGGCAGAGATCTGCCTTGTTCCTGTACTGTCAGACCAAGAGAATAAACCATTCCTTTTGTTATAGTACTCCTGCCTAGTGTGTGATCTTAATGGGGGGAGAGGTTATAGTTCTACTGTAGGAGATCATCTTCACCTATCTGGAGCCTACAGCAGATGGAAGCGCTGTACTGCTAGAGAACCATGTGGGTAATGTATCCCAGAAACCTGATCCTGTGTCCACACTACCATCGGCGGACAGCTCAGCCTTCCTGTTACCAGCAGATATCATGCACCACATGAGCAGTAATGGCAGAATCTACCAGAGGGTGGGGAAAACACTGTTACATAAGTGTCCCCTTCATTTTATATTGGTCCACAGACTTATTAAAATAATATTTTAAGTTATCCATTTCACATCTAAGTGTCAGGGACTTTCTCTATACATTCAACCTGACTTCTGTAATTATATTACCACTACTATCTTATACCAGACTCTTCATGTGGTCAGCGAGTGCATGCTAAAATAAGGGGATTTTTCTCTCTGCCCACTCCCTTCTCTTTAAGGGTAGGGTTTAGGCTATTTGTATACATACCTTTTCTCCCTAGTGCACCCACCACTCATACGCACGGAGGTTGAGCGGGTTTCCCCTCCCACGCTAAAATGACAAGATAGCAAGAACACTCAATGCCGTGTGGAGCGTTCATATTTTACTGGATCTGCAGCAGTTTATACTTGTTTCAATTCGTTGCATTTACAGTAGTACTGTATGGGTGCCTGGATATAATTGTGTGAGAAAAATTGCTGTTTTTAACTTCCTTGGTTGATTCGTGATTGCCAAAAACAGAGTACAACAAGTTGCAAACACATTGGCAGCAGAAGTGAGATAGCAAATGTTTGAATAGAAATGATTGATTTGGCATGAAAACATTTTTTGCAGGCTCTGATGCACCAGCACTAAAGGAGTAAATTAATAAACATACTCTATCCGCCAGCTCACTAGTTAGTTAAACTATGCTTATTCAATGAGCTACAGTAACACAATACTGAAAATGAATTTACTGCATAAATTAAAAAACAATCTAGATAATTAGATGTCTGAATACATTTGGGTCTGACCAAAATTATCCAGAGATATTTAATCAAATCATTTAAAGAATGACTACACACATTAAGATATTCTAAAAGGTTTATCAAGAAGAATTTGATCAACCTGCTTATATAAGGAATATCACATATCTGATTGATGGCTGAACATTCCACATATTTTCATATTTGTCATTATATTCATGATTTCAATGTAAATTCTCACCCAATCACAATATCCTGCCCTACACCTCTTAGGTCTAGTATAGTGTAGTGGATTACAAGCCTGGTAGCATTACTAGCAGAGACATTTAAAGACACATTTCAATGTTCTTTGATCAGTAGAGTACTGTAAATTGAATTGCCTTACAGATGTAACAACAGTATACAAATATTGTATTTTAGGCATGCTGTTAGTGTGTCTAAAAGACATGCCTTTTTCTTTGAGGTGACATTTAAGATGTTTTAAAGCACCACGCGTGCTTCTACTATTCTAGTCTCTACACAAGTAGGTACTAAATCAATAGAGAATGGATTTTGCATGACACATATTTAATGGACAGTGGCACAGTTTACCCTCCAGATGAAATACTAAGTGGAGACCTCTATAGTTATATCTTATAAGGAGTGTAATGTTCCTGTTATTGGCCTTTTTCTTTAGCATATGTTTATTTACAGTATATGGCTCTTTGATCGGGCCTTCATCAGTGATCAAAAATCAATAAAATTAGGTAGAAAGTTTGTAGGGGCTCAAAAGAAAATTGCATAATATCCTGACAAGTGATAATAACCCTATTATTAAGTTATCTGATAATATCAGATCATGGCTAATTGGATCTTTGTGTGAATTGAAATGTCTAGTTTACCATGTTGTCAGATTGTGTTTGTTTATGTGAAGCTATATGAAGAGTTAGGGATGCACTTTAGATGCAATCATCATAATTGAATATATCAAATGTCTGTAATGTGCAAAAAAACAGGCGCTTACCTCAGATTAGAAACAAAAGTGTGCTTACAGTAAAGCGGTCAATTCGACAATAGCTCTCTTACAAATACTTGGAGCAAACAGTAGGATCCCTTCAGCTTCAACCCCAGAAAAGGGTTAATCCAGAGCCCTTATAGAAACATGGGAACAAAACAAACAATGGGGGAGCATGGGATTAGAAAGACATATACAATAATAATGGTGATGAATATTGACAGTAGTTCCAAAGGTGGGGGGCGGGTTGTAAATATAATAATACTTACACGGCCATGTGTAAGCAACCACAATTAGTGATCACCTCCTTGAGGGCGAGCTGTGCTTCTCCCAGCTAGATATAGCTGTATGTTGATAGGGTTAGGGGAAATGATATATAATCTATAAGGCTATACTCACACGGCCCTGTGTGAGCTAGTGTAGAAATTGGTTACTTTGGGGTTAAATTTAACCCATCCACATCTATTCGTCACGTAATGGGGGTTTTCTCCAGTATCCAGGGCAGCACGAAAATCAGTGCTAACTCCCAGGCGTCAGCCAGGCTCTCCCCCCAGGTGTTATGATGCGTGGGGGGGGGGGAGGGGTTGGGTGATGAGAAAAACGAGTGAGGCACGGTTCCAGTTAAATATTCACAAGAAATCGCATTTATTAATTAAAACAGCAAAGGGACTCACATACGTATAGAATGGACCCCTGGCCTCCTCACGCAGTCCAGGATCGAGTTTGAGCAGCTTTGTGCGCCCTTCCCGCGTCCGGGATGCAGGAAGAAAAACTATCCTGCTGGGCGGCAAACACTGCTCCACGGTCTGACTGCGGAAGCCTCCTTAGGTCGAAATCTTTTGGTGGTTTAGAGCAAAGCGTTTCGTCGACACATCGACTTCCTCAGGCTTTTTGAGGGCGCACAAAGCTGCTCAAACTCGATCCTGGACTGCGTGAGGAGGCCAGGGGTCCATTCTATATGTATGTGAGTCCCTTTGCTGTTTTAATTAATAAATGCGATTTCTTGTGAATATTTAACTGGAACCGTGCCTCACTCGTTTTTCTCATCACCCAACCCCTCCCCCCCCCCACGCATCATAACACCTGGGGGGAGAGCCTGGCTGACGCCTGGGAGTTAGCACTGATTTTCGTGCTGCCCTGGATACTGGAGAAAACCCCCATTACGTGACGAATAGATGTGGATGGGTTAAATTTAACCCCAAAGTAACCAATTTCTACACCAGCTCACACAGGGCCGTGTGAGTATAGCCTTATAGATTATATATCATTTCCCCTAACCCTATCAACATACAGCTATATCTAGCTGGGAGAGGCACAGCTCGCCCTCAAGGAGGTGATCACTAATTGTGGTTGCTTACACATGGCCGTGTAAGTATTATTATATTTACAACCCGCCCCCCACCTTTGGAACTACTGTCAATATTCATCACCATTATTATTGTATATGTCTTTCTAATCCCATGCTCCCCCAAATGTCTGTAATGTCTATGGCCATTCCCTAACTTTGATAAAACCCCGAAGCAGTTAGATTTTTTCAGACTGGCCATATGTTAGTCTGGCTGTGCTCATGGTGTTAGTAATTTAGAGGCCTATAAAGTGCCTGAAGACCAGTGGCATCTGAGTGTAGCGATGACGTGGTCGCGGGCAGGCCCCACACGGTGCAGAAGAAGAGCCCAGTCTAGCAGCAGAGGAGGACCCAGCTGGATAATCTCAGCATTTGTTCCCTACTTCTGGTATCGGTCGGGTGGGCCTGTAGAACTACAAAACTTGGGACAGTTTTTCTGGTTCTCCCATCCTAGCCCTCCCCACCCCCTTTTGACAGCCCTGCTGCTGGTATTCCTTACTTGTGCCTGGTCTCCTATAATCCACTTGTCATAGTAACGTCTATGACTCTTTTTCATTCCCTGGCTTATTTTTCACACGTCTGTTTGTGTAGTTTCTCCTGTCCTGAAAAACATACCGAACACACTTTCCTTGCCTTCATTTACCTATTCTATCCTTCTGCCCAATCTTACTGTGCTCGTATGTCCTTTCACCAATATGTGTCCTTTTCTTGGCCCCAATCTGCTCAAGATGAATGATGTATGTTACTAGGAGTTTATGTAAGCGAGTGGGGTCTATTGGTAAACCAAACGAGAGAGAGAGAGAGAGAGAGAGAGAGAGAGAGAGAGAGAGAGAGAGAGAGAGAGAGAGAGAGAATGATAATATGAATATACATTGATGGGCAACCATTTTTGATATGCCAATATATTAACATAATGAATAGTTAATTCAATATTACATTTTTCATGTCCAGTAATGGAGAACTGGCATTGATTTTACGGGGGCATATGCTAATTTAGTATGTACGTTAATTACACATTTTATGTTTTGTGTAGATCTCAAATCACTGTTTAGGATTCCTATTGGCAATATCAACACTCACAAAGTATTGAAAATAATTTTATCTTTAACTATAATTTCTCAGAAGGCTACTACTGCCTCTAAGTTAAATTCTGCTTCTAGAAATATAAATACATCTTGTTCTCACACTTTACCTATTGAGTCATAGGGTGCATCACATGTACAAGTACACAGGGAGAATGGTTTATGACGAACCTGCAGAACGCCAAACTCCCTGTGGACATTTGAAACATATGTAGCCCCTTTCCCCCTACGTAAGGAACCACTGGTATTGCCTTTACCTGTTTGGCTACCAGAAGGCCTGAGCCTCCACCACTTGGAGCCGGTGGTGGTCTCTTGCTCGCCTCAGTGCAGCGCCTCCACCTGCGAGGGATCCTAGCATAGCTGGATAAGCCCCTCACAGGAACCCAAATAGTAATTACACACACACACACAGGTACACTGGCGACACACTTTATTAAAGTGCGGCCAGTTCCGCAAGCCGGGAGATTTCCCGGCTTGCTAGTGGCATCCCCTCGGCGTGCCGCGCATCACCGATGCGCGGTCACGCGTCATCGGGTGCCTGCGCCCCCTGCACGCGCGTCCAGGGCTCCCCGAGGGAGCCCTGGTGTCCCGCGATGTGGGGGACGGCGGCAGGGGGTTCCGGCGGACCCGGAGAGGAGAGGGGGAAGCCCCGATCGGCGGGCCTCTCCTCCGCTGCTTCGGCGCGCGCCCGGCACCCTCCGGCGCGCGCCAGGCTACTGCTGCGGCCGAGAACGGGCAAATGCTCGAATAAACTCGGCCGCAGCAGTATATAATAGCGCTTCAGTTAACAATAACATAGGAGCTGTACGCCACAGTATATCACCTCCACCACAATACACCAAGTTAGTGTCCCCAAAGTACATAGGGTGCTTGGCACCAATACCACTGATGTCCTTTCCTCCAATGTCAGGGCCCACCCAAAATTGTGGGAAATAGCGCTATCCCGTGAACTGTTGGTGCACTTGTTGAGGTTCCTGCCCAGGTGCTCCAGCACCCGGGTACTGCCGAATAGCAAACGGGCATCAGCTGAACCAGCGATGTCGTCGTCCACGAAGGCGTCCGCCTCTGCGTGGGGTGAACTCCTGTTGGAGGGTCTCACCTTTTATAGTCTCTGATAATACAGTGGTGGTGTGGTCCCAGAACGCAGGCCGCAATTCACTGTGTGGCGTTCTGCTTCTGATGCCTATCACTGACAATCTACTCTTAAATTGTCCCTATATAAGGGCCTCTCCCTGTAGTAGCCACAATCTACACATGAGTGGGGACTATCTGGGACCTAAAGGGCAATCTGGCCTAGTCTGGGAGTCACTGACACCCAGACCCTACCTATCCCTTCTGTGTCCTGGCTCCAACTAGCGCCTCATGCTCTATCTATCTATCTATCTATCTATCTATCTATCTATCTATCTATCTATCTATCTTTCTATCCCTTTCTCAACACTATTATTGCCCTTTGCCTAAAACATCCCATCTCTTTTCACCACAGTGTTACCTGATACATTTGAGAAGAGCCTTTGGATACATAGTAGAATTACCCATGCCACCAGTATAAAACAAACTAGTAACTACAAGGCCACTCTGTGGGGGCAACAAATAATTTGTAAACAAATTTACACTGTACAGCATGGGAGCGCAAACTTTTACTGCTGCACCCCCCTGTCTGGCCTGCTCCGGAGCTCGCGCCCCCTCCTACCTTGCAGCTGCGTCAAATGACGGTCCGGGGTCATGTGACATCAGGTCACTTGACCCGCGTGTCATTTGACACCTGTCACGTCTCATGACCCTGTGGCATCATTTGCGTCTGAATCCCAGAAAGTTTTATAGTTGCAGAGGCCTCACGCGATCCCCCGGCATGTAATTTAAATGCCTTGGGGAAGAATGCGGGACCTCTGCAACTGCCCGTGGCCCCTCCCCCCCTGAAAAATCTCCCGCCCATGGGGGACGCGCCTCCAGGTTGCGCACCCCTGCCATACAGAATGACTAGTACTCATGAACCTCAACCACAACAAACTTAAGCAGACACTTATACATATGTATTTCTATGTATATATTTATATAGAGCCCACAGTGTACTCAGCGTTTTTAAAAGAAAATACATCACAGAGAATTATAATACAATAAGTGCAGCAAATAAAATTAGACAGGAGGAAAGGAAATCTCTGCTCCAGGAGCTTACAATCCTACATTTATTCAAACGGTTCTAACGTAATACTTGTAAAATAGAGCACTTTTCAAACTATCATTTTTTTGATAAATGAATCTGTTTAATACTATTTTTGTGGAATATTTCTTAAAAGTAAAGTTTTAAGGGATCTATAGATTCAACTGTGATAAAAACATATGCTCAGAGAGATTTCTTCAGTGGAGTGTATTCGTATTAGGATTTCTTACTTCTTTGATAAGACTTGTCTTCTATTAGATTTATATCCATGGTAGCACCCATTAGAATTAAATCCCAGTAGAACTTGGGTTTTTGTTAACGGTAGAGCGAGACACCATCCTTCTATGTAGAAGTGTGAAGATTATATTAACCAGTCACCAGATTACTTTAGGTTAGAGTTTGCAAGCAGTAGTTACTACAGACAGTGAAAGTGTAGTACTGTATATAGCAGAGGGGAATGGGTGGGCAAGCATTGGTGAAGGTAATACAGGAAGGCTTCCTAGAGGAATGATCATTTTAACTGAGCCACACTTCACAGCAGTACATTTGTTGTGAACAAAAAGAACAAAATAAAAGACAATGAATTAACAAATAATGTGCTAAGCCATTAAACCTAGTACAATCCTTAGGGGATATGTATAACGTGTTCAGAACAAATTTCAGAATCAATGGGTCACAATAGTATTGTAATGTAATATTGGATATACTTGACGACAAATTATTATACTTCTAACATTTTGCAAGTGGTTATAACATCTGTACGATATATATTTATATTACCTTAGCTACCAATAAAATTAGAAGCAGCAGACGGTCCAGGGACCACTCTAAAGCCTTCCACAGGTCGGACTTGGCTCACAACCGCATGTTAAGAGCCCAGGGTTATAGGATGAGATAGAGAAAGGCAATATTTAAAGATGTACACTATGATCCAATTCTTCCTTTTTTTCTTTGTGTCAAACAAATCTGCCACGTCTGAGATGACTTGTTATTTCAAATACTACCAAGTATTGATCCATGGAATAGAAATGAGAAACGTCTCTGTCACCATATAAGGGGTCTATGTATAAGCCTAGAGAAAAGTTTTTTTTGACACACTGCTCTGTCTTTTGGAGCAGAGCTGCGGCATATGTAAGAACAATTTCTTATATCTGATGAAGAAGTTTAGCGTTACGCTTCTTAGGACAATCTATCATTTTAGGACGTTCAAATACAATAAATGCAAACATTATTTAAATTAATGTGTGTTCAGAGAAAGCAGGACACCAAAGGGAAATATCAGAGATGGTGCAGTAGGTGACTCCTATGATTAAAAAAAGAGTTAATTTTGTTGTCATGACAGCTTGTAATGACCTGTTTATTAATGAGAATATACCCACTCAATTGGTAAATAATTAAGTGCTAAGAATCCCTTGATCTTTCTATTTAGTTTGTATTCTGTCACTAAGAAACACAAATCCCCATTAATTATGTTTTAACTTAAACGTATATTTTAGCTTATACTTTGACATTTGTAAACACTTTGTTAGTGTCATATTATAAAATAGTGATTATTTATCTGTTGTCCATCCAACCTACATCTAATACATGCCTATAAGACATCAATTTAAATTGTCAGAAGTATCAGCCGGAAAAAAAAAAGGTTTGATATTGTATATTGCTCAACATGTTACCAACTAAGGATGTCTGCTGGAAATTGGCCTAAAGCAATCATATCATGCTAGTCTATCATTATTATAGCTGCTTTTGGCAACAGGATTCTCAACAGGGAACCTTCATCAACAATGAATAGGGCACATCATTATCTAATTGGTACATTCTTGAGACTCACCATGTGTGGTGAAATAAAGGAAGTGTTTTATGTTTTGCTCTTTTAACTCTTTCAGTGTTTAGTGAGCAAGATTTGTTAAGAATATAGTATCAGAAAATCACATTGGTTTCAATGGGAATGTTTTTCCTTAGTTACATTTTCCCCCCCCAGGAATCTACAGGTATAAGGAAGGTCATTTATCAATGTCTCCCTGTTGCTAAAAGTCGCACAAGACTACAGCACTAGATTTAACGAAGAAGAAAATCCATTTAGATTCAATGCAAATGGTTTGCCTTAAAAAAATGTGGTGCAGTCTGTTTGCTCCAGTTTTGCAGCCAGCAGAGAGATAAATAAAAAACAGGTGTTCTTTTATAGTACAGTCTCCCAGCTATACAATAGGGGCAAAACTTGTGCCAATATATGGCACAAGCAAATTCAGTTGATTTTAATGGGATTCTTTTCCTATGATACACCTGGAGCATTTTTTACTCCAATTTTGACACAATTTTTTAGCCAGGAGACTTTCATAAACAATCTCTATACTGTGTAGGGACCTGTGCACTAATATTAATTTTGAAAAATGTGTGACAAAATGTTTGTGCTAAAATGTATTTCAAACCTTCATGAAATGTATGTCGTATGTATGGTCTTTTTAGCTTTTGTATATTAGTTGTAATTTTATGCATTTCGGCTTGTTTCAATATGTATTAAAGTTGTTATAATTGTTGTTTAGCTATAGATTAGATTTTGTGGTTATTCTCCCAGTTGGTCTACTTATTTACCATCATATTATTGTTACCAGTTAATTAACTGGTACTTTTTGATTTATATTGGACAATGGAATGAGTGCAATCATTAGGGACTTTTAGTGACCTCTCTTGGCCACTTATGTGTTTTTGCGTAATAGTTTCCCTTTGCACCGTCTTTATTTACTCCTTGTGAGGTGAGCAAGGTGTTTCTTTGTGTTTCCAACAGATGATTTTATAGCAATTTCCATTTTTGTTGGAGCACAGAAATAGTCTCTTGTAGTACATAATATTGAGATGGAGACATTTCAGATTACTACATATTTAAATGAGATTTCTATTCGCCAATTGCATACCAAAAAGGTCACCTGTGACGCAATAGTACATGTTCGGAATTATAGCATACATAATATTATCAGTAAAAGTAATTAATAAGAAATACAATTAGAATGGTGTTTTCCTAAGAAATTAAACATATTCAAAACATTTCTTCTTATTAGATATTAAAAAAAGGCCAAAAAGAGCAACAGAGAGACGTTTCTCTTTTCATCATGCACTTTTATTTTACAGCATTTAAAAAATCTCTCTATGCTTCATACAGCTTCATACAGTTTAAGATTTACATCTTGAAAATCTATAAAATATTATTAAAATTCCTAAAAAGGTTGGTTGTTTACAATACAATTATTTAGATTAACATATAATATAAAACGCCTAATTAAAAAATGCCAATCTACTAGAACCTTATTACAGTCAATCATCTAGCTTACTTTTTATCCTTAACTAATATACACACACATATATATATATATATATATATATATATATATATATATATATATATATATATATATATATATATATATGTACATAAATCTTCTCTTTCAACTTCAGATTATCTCTTCTAAATTCAGATTGATTTTACCCAAATTAAATAATAAAATTGATAACAATTAATTTACCCCTAATCTTTACCATAACATAAATCTATACATATATAAGAGACTATCTTATTAATGAATTGCATGCATACATATATAAAAAATAACCATACAATATTAAATTATCCCATTCATAACATATTAAAAATAGGTTATCTATTACTTATAATGTTCATAAATTGATTATCAAGCATAGGTTAAAATCACATATCTATCTAAGGAAAGGGGTAAGCTCTATCATATCATTTAACCCACCGGGTATTTTGCTTTTTAGTGTACATCCAATACTGTTCTCTTTGAAGTAACTTTAATTCTCTATTACCCTTCCTAATATCCCTTTGTACAATCTCCAGGCCTCTAAAGCGTAAACCTTCTGTTACCCCATTATGATGCTCCAAAAAATGTAGTGCTAGATTATGTACTTTTTTTTACCTTGTTCTACATGGCGTTTGGCATTTTTAATACCATTAACATGTTCGCCAATTCGCACTTTTAGGGGCCGGATGGTCTTCCCCACATAACATTTTTTGCATGGGCAATTAATGACATAAACTATAAAATTTGTTTGACGTGATAAAATGTTTAATTTTATGTTGTAGCCCTGTCTGCTGATCTTCAAAGACCTTTTCGGGAGACATATATTGGCACATCACACATTTACCACACCTAAAATTGCCCATCGGTTTAGTTAAAAAATGGGTTTTCCTATCAACTGAAATCTTGGATCCCTTTAAAAAATTAGGTTTCCCTGATTTTCCTTTGCCCCCTGCCTTACCCCTGTGGCAGTGGGCGAAGGGGATGGTGACTTCTCCCGGTTGGCGCCGCCATCTGGGCCGGCGCCGTTGGGGTCCTGATGCTCGCGCATGCGAAGATAGCTGTGGTGGCCATGTTGTGGTTGGCGCAAGTTCGCGCAATGCGCAGAGGTTGGCAAGGGTAGCGGTGGCCATTACAAGTGTGCAGGAGCTCTGGGAGGTTGCGCAGGCGGAGTTAAGCATAGCGACGTCCATTACAGCTTCGCACAGGCGCAGTAGAGATCGCGCACGCGGTCCCCATAGGAAAGAGGTCCTGAGTGGACTACATCTCCCAGCAGCCTCTGGGGAATGCCCTATGATCCCTGTCACCTGCAGCCAGCCAGCCACTGAGACTTACAGATTCTCTGCAGAAGGGAATTGGTTACATTTTTGTGTGCAGAGTCAGGAAGCAGACTGTGTAGCACATGAGTCAGTGAGACTTAGGCTGCGTCCATAGAGGGCAGGAGCAGTGCTGAACAGCGGGTGCGATCGGGAGGCGGGGGGAGGTGGGCGGAGGCGGGGCAGTGACGTTGCTGGGCCAATCGCCCACAACGCACTGACGTCAATGTCATGGCGCCGACGTCACGGAGCCGTTACGTTGACGCTGCTTCGGGCTGATTGGATGTTTTCAGCCGACAGCGTGCTGAAAAACAGCTTGGCTGTCGGGTGAAAAATCCAACTCCTCAGCACGCCTGCGGACGCTCGCGTGAGCCCTCTCTAAAGACATTGAGGATGCCGGGGCTCAGAGCAGAGTGTCCGCACGGCTCAGCGCAGAGTGTCCGCACGGCTCAGCGCGGCTTGTCCTTCTATGGACGTGGCCTTAGGAGACAGAGGGGGAAAGAAGGGGGGCAGAGAGCTGCGAGCTTCTGCCTTAGGCCAGAAATCCCCAGGCTAGAGTTGAGGCCCTGACTTCCCACTGGTGAGGGTGGGTGGTCACAGGGACAGGCCCTAGTACAGGAATCTGTCACATTAGAGAGAGAGGACCGGGAGGAGGAAGGAGAAGGAGCTCTGCGTGTAGGGAGGCAAGTAGCCCCTACACTAGGCCCTATAACCCTGGCCCAGTTAGACCCTGAGTCACAGTCAGTGGAGTTGATGCAGGGACAGGCCTTAGGATAGCAAGCGAGAGAAGTGTTATACCCAGAGACTGTTGCGGTACTCTAACAGAGGTTTGGGCTCAGACCTCTGCAAGCACAGCAGCAGCCGACCGGGTGGGATTGCCCTGGAAGGTATCCCTGGAGTGTCTTCATTGTCGGATACTTTGTGAAGCCCGTTTGCAGGTCCGAGCGCAGGTAACATCCACAAGTGCACCAACTATAAAACCAGAACATAGTGGCTGCGCAGTCACACACACATACCGCACTTTGGGAGATGTGTTAGTTATAGTTTCTCCTATACAGATGGACACTCACTGTATGACATGCATGGTTATGGTTACTGTTAGTAAAGTCACTGTTATTTTATATGCTGTGTGCGTGGTATTATATTATTGTCCTGTGAGGAATAACTCCCGCTCTGCTGGGAGCCATCACAGGTGGAGGCGCTGCACCCTATAGTATTGTTCAGGAGGATACACCCCAGGCTCTCATTGGCGGAGGCTCAGGCCTCCTGTGAGCCTAACAGATAAAGCACCACACTGGGTAATACATATAGCTCCCCTCACATGCACACTATCTGCGATTGGGTGGGGGAATATGGGTTACAACTACATATACATCCTTATAAGGTTTGTACTTATTACAGGCCTAACAAAACAATACAATACAGTAAATCCTACCTAACAATACATTATATATATACACAGATATATACAGATTTACAAGTGCACAAGAATTATGATCATAATTACCTTCTGAGCTCTGCTTCTCTTTCCTCTCTCCTGTACTTCTCTTTCTCCTTCTCTCCTAACTAACTGACAATCTTTCCTAGTTTATATGTGTTTTCTAAACCCATAGCTCAACATGTAGGAGGTTTTGATTGGTTGAAGAAGTATGTTCAAAACTAAGTAACTAACGAAGATGGTGGGAAAAACCTAGAAATACCAGATTTATCAATACATTTTGGACAGGTCAACATACTGAGGGGAAATAAACAGCTGCTCATGCGTGGGAATCTAGATATTAATTCAGGAACCACAGTATTGTTTGTTGAAGTCCCTGATAATCAACAAGAGATGTTTGGACAGGTTGTGGAGTAAAGAAGCCATTTCTTGTCAATATCTCTCTCCTGGAATGTTTTTACAGGTGAAGAGAGAATCTATTTTAAAAAGACAGTTTATGTATCTAGTAATAAAAGCATTCCTGTAAGCAATTCTCTTGGGTAACATTAGCAAAACTTCTCCCCACAAGTCGATGGAAATTACCACTGGCATCAGCTCCTAAAATATCAGGTTTTTAATAAGGGGGAATCCTGCCACGCACCGGCCATTTGCTCTGGTCTTTTCCCCCTATAACGCTACCCATGATTACAAAACCATGCAGCCAGTTGCCAAATGTTTGTTTTTTTTGTTTTGTTTTAATCCTCTCAGGTGTCATTTTGTTCTTCATCAACCTCCCGTTGTCATTTTCTAAGCAATTATCTTTCCATAATGTTTCATGGGGACCGTTCCAGTATTTTATCTCTGACTAGTAATTTGAAGGGAGTGAGACACAGTGGACCAATGCATAATTTGCTATATTGTCTCACGGACATCTGCAATCACTATCTGAAATATTGAACAAACAAAAAAAAGTTTAGTTTGAATAATTATGAATATGTTGCCTTTTATGCAGCTTCTGTTGGTTAAAGGTATTGCCTAAGGGTATTGGCTTATAGATTAACATTGCTCCAGACCAACAGGTCCTTGTGGCAGCAATTGAGAAGAAATTAAATTGATTAGAATCACTAGAATAATCCACTGCCAGTGTTATAATATAACTGTGGTAAAACATTTTTACTAGCAGTGGTGCCTATTTGTCAGCTACTGTAACTCCAGACTGTCAGGGCATTCTAGTGTTAGATGACAGATAAGAACTGCTGATTGTGTCTGACCTACATTATCTTTAAACATTCCAAGATTTGTAGCCCAGACATTAATCATTTTCTAGACCCACAAACAGGACTGGAAACAGCACAATTTGTCTTTAAAATGTGCAGGGAGCTGAAAATCATGGTGACATTAAGGAAGAAACGTTCTTTCTTTTGTTAGGCCCAACACTCAAAAGAAATGTCATGGGTATGATTGGTGTTAAATTAGCTGTCCTCCAAAACCGTCCCCCACCATGTTTTTATCTTTTTACATGGATGGAAAGCATGTGGTCCATTGAGCTAAAATGCATTAATTTAATCTTCAGGGACTGCCTGGATTCTGAAATACTTACCAGATGAAAGGTCCATATGGGACCTGAAACGTTGTTTCTCCTCTGTTCTTGGTTGTCACATTAAATGGAGAATTGCTTTACGAACTTGTGAGTAGAGATGTACTTTGTACCTCTGTCCTAGAGGAGACCTGCAATTTGAAGATGTTGTTGGTCTATGTTGTGTTGGCTGCACAAGCAGGATTCTCCTTGCCTGAAACTATTTCCCTGCAATTTGGAACTGTGCATAAATATGTACTGCATTTGCACATTTAAAAGGCTGCAATTCAGAGCTAAGATTCAATTTGACACTTAGAAAGAACCTGTTACTCAGAAATATGACATTTATAAATAATTTGAACAAATATTTAAGTGTGCAAGATGTTTTTATGATATAAAGAAAAAAGTTCACTGCAAGTGTCAATTTCTACATTACTATTTCCTTTTTTGCTATTTTGTAGACATTCATGTTAACATTTCTTTCTTATATATCAGGGGTGTGCAAACTTCTCGAGCTGCGCCCCCCTGCCCGGGAGCCGCTGCATTGGCGCCCACCCACCCCCTCTCCAATGACTTAGCGTCAAATGATGTCGCGGGCCATGTGACATCACGTTACTTGACCCAGCCGCGATATTTGATGCGTTTTTGCCATGGCGACGCGTGACGTTATTTGATGCCGCGTTGACATGGCGACGCGTCGCGGAAGACCTGGCAGAGAGCAGGTAAGTGAGTTACAGAGGCCTCACGCCTCCCCCGGTATTTCATTTAAATGCTGTGGGGAACAGCGCAGGGCCTCTGTAACCGCCCCCGCCCACCTAGAAATTCTCCCGCCCCCCTGAAGTCCCTACCCAAAGAGTTTAAGTTATATAGTAAGAGTGTTGGCTAACATTCCTGAATCTCAAGAAGATAAAAGATAAAAAAAGACTGCTGGTAATTGACCAAATCCAAATGGCCGGCAGATGTTCATTCTGACTTCTATACGGAGGGATTGTGATCACTTCAGTGTCAAACTGAAGATGGGGAGTGGGACTTTTGAATTTATCTGGTCTGATTAGTTTAATTTTTTTAATCTGTTCTTAAAACCACCCGCGGTTACCTTGCTAATTTTACTAAAGTCTGAAAGGTGTAAATGTTGAATTATTTTAGCAGAGGATCCGTTTTCAGCTATAGTGAGTTTATGGTACAAATAATTCCCTCTTCATCAGGCCAGTAAAAGCAATGTAATGACCCATGAAGAATGAAATTGTAGTTGTACTGCAATCCCAACATACAGTAATTACCTCATATCAGTTTATTACACAATTTCTATGTGAAATAGCAAATAAAAATACCACATGTGAGTACATTCACATGTCTCAGACAGGGCTCCAATCCTGTTTTTCCCCATTATCTCTTAGAATACAATTCTTCCACCGCAACTAGGGATTTGGGGTAAATAGGGAGCAGTTGTCCCAAGTGGTAGATAAGAAGATAATAAAAAAGATCTTCAGTTTCATTTTTTTTCAAATTTGCAACTAAACTGAGCTACAATACTCTTTGATTACAGAAAATAAGGTAAACTGCATATGTATAAATACGATGTTAAACACATACAGATGCAGCGGCCGTTATCCGACCATTTCTCAAATTGGTTTTCGAGATCTCCTCGAAATCCTTTCAACATTTGCCGCGACAGACTAATGGCCCATCAGATTAACACAGCAGGGGTCCCTGCTGTGTATATCCTACCGGTGTCTACCTGTCTGTAAGAGACGCGCAGTAAGAGGCTGATTCAATCACTCTACCTGCACACCTCTAACAGGCGATTGCGGGTGTTTTATTTAATTTTAAACACGGCCGTATTGTAGCAGAGGGTCTCCGGAGCTGAACCACATTGATTTCAGGTCCGGGGACGCCCTACTTCCCGAGTTACAGGCCCCCTTATTGTGTGCCGGGTCCTCACCATGTTAAAATCCTGTGGGTCACGTGACCGTGGAATTTTAACATTGCAGGAGATACCGGCACCCTATAACGGGGCCTGTAATTTCAGAAGTAGGGGTCCCCGAGGCTGAAATCAACTTTGTTCAGCTCAGAAGACACCCTGCTCACGCACACTAGTATCAAACACCATCCCCCAAAAGAAAAAAATCATTGACAACTGTCTAATTAAAGTGGAAGTGTTGTGTAATGTTATAAAAGAGTTGGTACATCAATCGAATTCTGTGTTCCCAGATTATATGATATATACACTGTAGCAGTATCACCAACATAGTTTTTATGTGTGCCATAACTTAGACTCTAGCATTACTTGAGGCTCCTCTCTGCCAAAAGTGTTAACATACTGTAGCATAACATGAGGTATTTTGTCCAATCCATATAAGTACTGTACTTTCTTTTAAAAATGTATTTAGTGTTTAATTTCCAAATAAACAAAATTAGATATTTGTTTTGTGTATGAATAGTTATATTTGTTTAAGGAAGCCAATTAGATTGTTACATTGTTGTTTTTCTGTTGACTACAAGGTAATTGGGTATCAAAATTAGAGTTGGAGTCAGATTTGGGTTTAAGACCAACCAGGCATCCCCTTTAATTTTAGCTTATATGAAGATGTTTCCCTTCTTTTAAAAACATTTGAAGTGTGCACTTACACATTGATACACTAATATTTGAACTGAAATATATATATATATATGTGTATTTCAGATAAGGAGACAAGGTGGAATCCAATTACTGGTAGACCTACTGGATCATCGAATGACAGAAGTTCATCGTAGTGCCTGTGGTGCTCTGAGGAACTTAGTTTATGGCAAAGCCAATGATGACAACAAGATTGCCCTAAAAAACTGTGGTGGTATTCCAGCATTAGTACGACTACTTCGCAAGACTACAGATCTGGAAATAAGAGAACTTGTAACAGGTTTGATTTTGATTTTCTATCAGATAATTTACTGTATTTGACTCCTGTTATTCTGTCAAGCTTTACATTTCATGTGTTAATAAGATAAGGTATGAAAGGTTCCCTTTTTGACAACTGTACTTCAGTAAAGGGTTGCATTTAGGATTTTCTTATGAAGACTCTTGTGCACAAATGAAAGCTGTTCTGAAAAAAAGACTAATGTTTGTTTTGAAATGAGGAAAATCAAAAGAAATGCTACTTTTGTCATAAATTCCAGAGCACAAGAAAGTTTGCATTAGGGAGGCATGCAAAATTATAATGTTACTTGTATTGTCTTAACAAAGCAGATTTCCATAATGGAAAATGACTAGAGTGCATGCACACCACAATTATTGAATCATCCAGTTATACTGTATATTCAATAGGGATATTGAAATATTTTTGAAATGTTCAGCTTTCAAAATTATTTTGAACAGGGGCATTGTTTTATTCTGGCCTTCTACATTGAAATATGTATAGTTATAATGAAACATTTCTTTTTTTTATCTTTCTGCAGTTTATTATGTTTTCTCTTCCCATCTTTTGGCCATCTGGCAGTTTTTCTCTTTTCACTGTCAATCATTATTGGTTATTACTCTGTGGAACTATAATTACTTGCTATGAAATGTCTACATGATAAGAATGATACTAAGGCCCAGATACATCAAGCTCCATTAAAATGGAGTTAATATTGCACCCGGTAAAAAAAAGAAATACAGCATTTTATTAACTCAATTTTATGATAGAAGTAATCATGATTGCGGTAATAATTGACCAATT
This sequence comes from Ascaphus truei, assembly GCF_040206685.1. Taxonomy (NCBI): domain Eukaryota; kingdom Metazoa; phylum Chordata; class Amphibia; order Anura; family Ascaphidae; genus Ascaphus; species Ascaphus truei. The sequence goes on along the minus strand of NC_134484.1, from coordinate 272,026,717 downwards.
TCAATATTTTACCTATATTTGCGATGCAGGAAATAACATGACCGTTATTTCTACCATAAGCTTCTGTAATATCTCCAACAACCCTAACCACCTTCTTTCCTCTAGACTAATAGCCAATAGCCAAATGTGGATAATAGGGATTTTGACCACCCCCCCCCCAAAAAAAAAAAACTATGTATTCATTTTTTTAAACGCTACATAAAAAATGAATTGCAAACATAAGGCCATTGATTGTCACTGTGGCTACCTAGGCCCTTTCACTGGGAACCTACTGTTCAATAATTGCCTAGATAACCACACTGGCAATCAATGGTGACCTGTAATATAAATTTACTTACCCAAGTTAGATGAAGGCCATCTTTATGGTTAAAGCCTCCTGGAACTAATCCAATAAAGGCACGATCCCCAACTATAAAAAGAAAATGTAAAAAAAAATACAAAGTCCAACAGTCACCATAAAAAACCCAGCCAAAATAATAAAAAAACAAACAATCCAAAGCCCTATGGCTACCATAAAATCAAAATACCCCAAACCATAACAAACAATCAAAAGCTCTGTGGCTACTATAAAAAACCCTACCCAAAATCAGAAACAATTAATCCAGGTCTGACGACAATTTTTTTTGTTTATAACATTGGATTCTCAATTTGCCACAAAGCCCTCGATCCTCTGTTGTTGAAGAGTCTTCTTTTATAACTATGTCACTTATTTTATATTCTTCTTCTCTTCTTTAAAGATGTCTTCTTTCTTCTCCTTTAGTCTTCAGCCTCCAGATGTGGCTTTTTCAGTAGCTTCCGGTGTGGGAGGGCCCATGCCTTATGTAGGCCTTGGCCGTCGCAGAAAATCTTTAACTGGGTCACATGGTACAAATTGATGTACTATGTTTCCTGCACTTTCAGATACCTTCACTGATGACATCTAAATGTCAATTTGTACCATGTGACCACATGACAGATTTTCTGCGAAGACCCAGGTCTATATAAGGCCTGGGCCCTCTCAAAAGACAAAAAGTTACTGAAGAGGTCACATTAAGTGACTGAAGACTACATAAGAAGAAAGAAGATATCTTTAAAGAAAAGATAGACGAGAAATACTTACAAAAGACGCTTCAATCAACAGAGGATTGAGAGCTTTGTTGTAAATTGAGGAAATAACATCATAGCTCCAAGATTGTACTGGATTACAAATAGGCCATTGGGCCTGTATTATTTTTTTTCTGGTTTTAGATGGGGTTTATTATGGTTGTCATCAGGCTTTGGGTTGTTTTTTAATGTTGTGGATTTTTTTAATGCTAGCCATCACATTTTGGGTTGTTTTGCATGGTGGGCATCAGGCTTTGGATAAATATATATATATATTTTGATGGTTGGGCATTGATTCTATATTGGATTGGTTCCAGGTGACTTCAACCATGAAGATGAGGATGGGCTTCATCCCGGCTGGAGTAAGTAAGCCAATGTGTATTACAGGTCACCATTGATAGCCACATTGGCAATCTATACCCCCATTGAGAGGATATAGGTAGCCACATTGACAATAAATGGATTTATGGTTACATTGTGTTTTTTTAAGTATGTTCTTCTTTAACTATATTTTTTATGTGGGTTTTTTCATTACATTTTTTTTTGGTTTGTGAATGGCCAAAAGCCCTGTTAGACACATTTGGGATGGGTGGTTAGGCCTCCCAGGGGAGAGGGGGGTGGGTGGGTGGGTGTAGGGGTTAGTCCCTTGACTTCCTTAGCGGCCAGTAAAGTCTTGCATGGTGATACTTTACTAGTAACTAAGGTAGTCAAAGGGGGTAGGTAGTGTAGTTTAATATTGGTTAGTAAGTTTGTATTTGTATTGTATGTCTTTATTTATATAGCGCCATTAATGTACATTGCGCTTCATAGTAGTAATACATGTGGTAATCAAATAAATAACAGATAATATAAATAACAGATCATGGGAAATCATGTATTGCAGGTCACCATTGAATGTCAATGTGGCTTTCTAGGTTTGCATTGAGAGAGCCTAGTTAACCACAGTGACAATCAGTGGCTTCATGTTTACAATGTATTTTTTTACATTTGGAATGGCCAAAAGCCCTATTAGACTCATTTGGCAAATGAGGATATTGCCATTAATCTAGAATTTTAGGGGGAGTTAGGATTGTTGGCGGGGGGGGGGGGGTCTAGAGGGGTGAGTAATGGAGGTAGTTGCTCTGAGGTGGGTAGTTAGGCCTCCTGTGGTAGGTGGTAGGGGTGGTAGGGGTAAACCCCTTTATTAACCTTAGCGGTTTGTAAAGCATGGCACCGCAATGCTTTATTAGCCATTAACGTAGTGAAGAGGTCAAGGCAGTGTCGTTTAATGCCGTGATTTGTTCGAATAACGGCCGCTGCATCTGTAAGCAAGATAGGCAATCCCAGCCTGGAGTAGGTGATAAAAAATGCGGTATTTCTGCCATTAATCAAGTTCTGATAAATATCGTAATGTGATGTATGGCATGATAATGTAAAAAAAAAAACGGCACTATGACTTTAACAAATGTGATATTTTTTATGGAATTGATAAAAAATGAGTTATTTTTGATAAATTCCAGTTATTTTTAGCGGTGGATCATCGTTGAAAAATAACCCTTTTTTTGCGGCCGATAACATCACATTTGTGGCTTGCCATAGGTTGATGTATCAGGGCCTAAGTATTACACCAGAGTTGCAACTAAAGCCCTACTGTGGATTAAAGAGTTAAAGGATAATTTATCTAGTAATATTATCACATCAAGCAGGAGCCCTGCGGCTTGCAATAACAAGTATCTAATCAGTTCACATGTGAATTGCATTATCATTAACTTTGTGCATGTTGATGTATCAGATATTGTGATAAACCACACTCCGGTGCAAAGCCACTTTTAATGGATTATAGTGATATACATTGGCGGTTTGAGAATAGAAACATCTGTTTACAATTGCTCGCGATATACATATTGCTTTTTGATCTGTAAAAGCAGTTTTGTAGGATTTGATAAAGGGACAGATTGAATTGAACCTAATACAGAGTAGCTGTGTTTAATAACTATTCAAAATGCAGTCTCAAAATATTTAGAGAGATTTTTTTGTCTTTGAATTTTGCCTGCTTGTGAAATGTTTCACTATGTTTTAAAGGGCTCAAAAATCGCACATTGCCACCAATAATATGCAGTTTCAGCAAGATAATTAAAGCAAAACCATGAAATATGGCTTTTGCAAGAGAGAGAGCAAGATGGAGTTGTAGATAAGAAGGGAACCCGTCACACCTTAACAGCCACACATTTACAGACACTAAATTGCCACATGTAACTATTAAAAATAAGTAATGTTCTCACAAAAATGTTTTTAATACAGGATTCTAGAACCTTACACAGAGAATCCTACAGTATACACATACAGACACACATCATCATACTTATACAGTTGCACGTAATGATATATATATATATATATATATATATATATATATATATATATATGTATATATATATATATATGTATATATATATATATATGCGGGGTTGCAGACCTGTCTCAGACATGCAAATGAGCATACAGTAATATTTCCATTTGCTATATGCTTTGCTGTGGAGGATTTTTGTCACATCTTTTACCCACCATAACTTAACTAAGTATGGTAAACCCTATCCCTTGCTTTGTTTTTGCATAGCCAGTATAACCAACCCCACACTGAAGAGACCCATTAAGGTCGAAACAGTCCGTCTGTAGGTGGGTTTACTGGTTATGCATCTTAACCCTGGCTGTGCTCAAAGCTGTGACCATGCAGCAAGCTTAAGCCTATAGGGGAACCATGTTGAATGGATTTGAAGCAAAAGGTGGCACTACTGGTATGTGCTCATTTGCATGTCATTTCCCAGAATCCCTTGATGCAGTGGAAGTGCTGTGTGCTGGGTGATAATTTATTTATTTATTTATAAAATATTTTACCAGGAAGTAGTACATTGAGAGTTACCTCTCGTTTTCAAGTATGTCCTGGGCACAGAGTTAAGACAAATAATACATGGTTACAAATATACAAATACAGTTACATAAATGAACAGGGTATACATTATATACAAGACATTGCATGCACAGTTAAAGAAAATATATATTATGGGCGAATGAAACAGTTAGAGACCAGATTAAAATGTGAGACAGCCTTAGATTTGAAAGAACTTAAACTGGTGGTATATAAAGGGGATGGACATTCTAATTTACGAGGAGAGGCTAGCTAAATTAGATTTATTTACATTACAAAAGAGGCGTCTAAGAGGGGATATGATAACTATATACAAATATATTCAGGGACAATACAAGGAGCAATGGTGAAAGGCGGGGTTGCAGACCTGTCTAAGACACGCAAATGAGCATACAGTAATGTTTCCATTTGAGATATATATATATATATATATATATATATATATATATATACATATATATTCAGACACAAAGCTGCTATACACAATTATACAGTACTGTAATATATGAAGAAAAATCTAATTTACAGACATTTTATATCAAAATGGATGTATTTGAAAGAGAAAAGAGAGGCTTGCTATTATCTCTCTCCCTCTCTCTCTCTCTCTCTCTCTCTCTCTCTCTCTCTCTCTCTCTCTCTCTCTCTCTCTCTCAACTCGTAAAAAAAAAAAAATCGTGTCTCACAAACAGTCACTGTATAAATAAAAAATCCACATGGGGACTAATTTACTAGTAAAGGTTAGATGCTAGTGATAATGCATCCAAAGTAAAGTAATACAAATAATAACCCGCTCTGCCTATGATAAACACATATATTGTTACTTCATAGCATAGAAATACAACTCATGAAAAGACAAAGGACCAATGTTTAGTCCCCTACAAGGGCTATTATATATCATAAAGAGACCTCTTTTTAAATTAAAACTACATGCAACTGTTCTTTTTTGTGGGTATATTTTTGAATGTGTATACATGTATACTCAGTCTTTCTCTTTGTTTTAACATCTCCAGCATGAGGTAGGTGAAAAATATCTGTGAGATTTTTCCCTGTGAAATCCACACCTTCTTGAATACCATGGGAATACTTATTTAGCGAGATTTCTTTATTTGCCTACAGAATTTGCATATTGGAATTGCACAAACTGAACCAAATCACTTGCAATTATTTTCTATAATGAATTACAGTGTGATGTGTTTCTGAGCAATTTTGTCTGTTTTTTACTCGGAAACCGTATTCACGTGGTTTAAAAAAAAATGACTTTTCTCCTACCCAAGATCTGAAGTCTTTCTATGAAAGACACGGTCAAGGAGAGCTCCATCTACAGTTGAAGAAAGAGACTACTACATTTTTGTTAATGATTTCTGTAAGGTTGCATTTGAAAAACCAAAGACTTCTTTTTTTTTATATACTAAGTTGATATTACAATGTGGCAACATTTTGGTGAAAAGTATTTTGGTGCCAGAAATATTATACTGTAGGAAAGTAGTCACAATTTGTCATCCGTTCACATTATTATTTACTCGTTCATTATTTCATCAGATTCTCTCTCAAAAAAATGCTCTTGTTGAGCCTGGAGCTTTGACTCTAATTCGCACATAACCTCTGCTAATAGAAGGCAAGAGCTAATGACTAGTTAGGAAGGCAACAGATGGCAAATATTTATCTCTCCAAAAATAGATTTACCTTCTACTAACCATAATATCATATCTCTGTAGCATGGGCAGTTAGCAGGTGAGCTACATATTAGATTGCCAATAGATAAGAGAAACATTAAAAATTGTTGAATAGATGCATATATTTTATTTTACTATGTAACTGATTCATTAGAATCTCAGTGCTGTGTGTATTAAGTGTATCCAAAATGTAGAAATGCCATGAAACCTTGAAAAATATTCTGTACTCTGTTCTCTAGCTGTCTTTTCTGACCTTCTTAAAATGTAAATAACGTAGGTACAAAAAGTGAGGAATATAATATATGACACATTTCCACTATCTACGTATTTATCAGTCTCCTGGTTGCAATTCTCATGTGAAAGGATGTAAACAAATTGTACTACTTTTAGGATATTTAAAAAATCCATTCCTTCTAACTACTGTACATCCTTTTTGTTCTGATTTCAATAAAGATTTGTACCTGGGAGAGGTTGACAAATAGACTCTAAACCAAGAGTGGCTAACTCCAGTCATCAAGGGCCACCAACAGGTCAAGTTTTAAGGATATCCCAGCTTCAGCACAGGTGGCTCAATCAGTGGCTCAGTCACTGACCTGTGTACAAGCAGGGATATCCTTAAAGGAGCAATCCAAGGAAGCATTTAAAAAAAAAATATATAACATTTATATACAGAGCTGAACCCTATTCATTTCAGCTCCAGGGACCCCCTACTTACGGCTATACTTACCTCCAGAGTAGGTACAGGTAGCCTCTCTGGCTGACCAAGCAAAGCTTTGAAGCTTAAAGCTCCTGCATCACATGCACCAATCGGAAGCCACACTGATGATGTCATGGCTTCCTATTGGCCCAAAGGGACCGAGATCTTTAAACAGATTACATATTAGGAACTCTGATAGCCGAGAAGACTTACTACCGGTACCGAATTTGTTGGAGTCAAGTATCTCTGGAAGCAGGGGGTCCAGAGAAATGAACTGGTTTCACCTCCGAAGATCCCCTGCTTTAATCATTATATATTATATATATATATTTATATATATATATATATATATATATATATATTAGCACACACAAACCCAGCAAGCTCATACGCCCACACCCACCTAATCTTGACTATATATATTGTCACATAAGAGTGCCACTGGGCTGTGGAAAGCGAATATAACAAACAACAGGGGGTGCCCAGTGCTACATCCAAATGACAAAACATACATGGTAATAATTTCAAGAAATAATGCTTCAGTACTAATAATAATGCTAATACTAATAATAATAATAAAATATGTTTTTTTAGTTAGATCTTTTGGCCAAAGCATCATAAGCCTGCACACCAAATCGTCAAGGTAAACTAAATTAATTTGCTAATTCATTTCTGACTGGAATCAGTTGCATGGAGGTTTTGGCACCTCCCCCAGGGCTCACGTCACTTCCCCCTTTTTAATGGTGGATCTTCTCATCTTGCTGCAGGTAAGGAATCTATTATGGTTCTTCCCCCTCATACAGAGGTATAGGGAACAGAATGCAGTGTAGTGTAGGACTTGCACTTATTATGGTTTACCTTGACGATTTGGTGTGCAGGCTTATGATGCTTTGGCCAAAAAATCTAACTAAAAAAACATATTTTATTATTATTAGTATTAGCATTATTATTAGTACTGAAGCATTATTTCTTGTAATTATTACCATGTGTGTTTTGTCATTTGGATGTAGCACTGGGCACCCTCTGTTATATATATATATCATACAGCTGCACATCCAGGAATATAGTGTATATGATTCAGTGCAACAAATGTGACCAAGGTTGCTACATTGGGGAAACCAGCCAAAAACTACAAGGCAGAATGAATATGCACAGACACTCCATACTCCATCACGAAGAAGGAAGATACTGCTCACCTGTGGGACATCATTTCTCACAACCAGATCATTCCACAAATGATTTAAAAATCAAAATCCTCAATGGAATGTTTAAACACACCCAAGAACGGAAAACATTTGAACTCAGAATGATAAGACTCTTTGACACCAAAACCAAAGGACTTAATGCGGACATGGGTTTTCTCACACCCTACTGTATCAAAATTGTTTGTAATTATCCTGCTTGCCTCTATTCTTATCCACACTTTCTCTTTTCCCCCCAGCATCCCTCCCCCTCCCCACCTTTCCTTGTCACACTCCCCTGGCTTCAAGCACTTTTAACACCCTACCTTATCTACAGTACATATCTTTTTTTTTTGTTTTTTTTCTCTCTACACTGTTTTAGCCATGAGGTTTGTCAAAATCCTTTCCAGGTTTTTACATTCCGGTTCGGGATTTTGCTCTTGCTCCCCCTCTGTGGCAGGATCGTCCATTTTTGCTCCTGGCAACTTCCTTTAAAAGAACCAGAGGAGCGCAGCTTGCAGCCATGTAAAAATAAAAAGACATCACATAGTATAGAAATGTCATAAAGTGAATATAATAATAGTGCAGGGCTCACAAATGGCTACTCACATAAAAGCAGCAAAAAGGAGCAGTCATCCAACTTTAAGGGGTGGATGTTCCCTATGGTTTATGGAGCAACTACCAACAAAGTATTATACATACATTACAGATAAATATGACTTTGAATTATAAATATTGCATGCATACTTTGTGGAAAAGGTGTATGCGACATAATTATGCAACCTAAGACATGTTTTATTTGTTTATTGCTTGAATATTTGTTTTTGTTTCTAAAGCTTATTGTAGTTGCAAATCATTTTAATATTGAATTTTTAAAGCACTTTACTCAGTAGCTAAACATATACTACATACACAGCATAATAGCTAGGTTCTTGAAAATAAACACTGTTTTAAGTTTAGGAAGAAGTAATGGAGTATGAGAAAGCAGGCAAGCAAGAAAGATATGAGGATGAGATATCCAAATTGAGGTAGTGTGTGTTAAAAATTATTTAAATAAAAGACACAAGAATGTATGAATGCATGTTACATTGGGAGTTATTCATTAAACTGCAATAGTGCAGATTGGGGCACAATCGCATGGAATGATAATCGCCCACAAATGGAACTTTCAGAGTTTAATGAATAAACGCTGTTGACTTTGAATAAAGAAGAATAAAGAATACAATTTCATGCCTATCCTACATCGCCTAATGCTTACACCTGTGGTAAGATATTGAGGTAAAATTGCTCGGTTGTCAAGTAGTAAGCATTTTGCCAAGCCACACAACTGTGTCCAAGACCTAGCAGACATCCATTTATTGTTCCAATGTATTCTAACTATACACTGGGATACTCAGGAGACCGCTTATTTAAAACCTATACCACTATATTGTGTCTGTCTATAAGGGGGAAAAGATTGCCTAACATGAGGATATCACAGGTTCACATGTATTAACTGTACTGATGGTACTACAGTAGGTTTATAGCACTATCATCCCTTAGTGAGGCAACACAGCATACCTGATATCAGCAGGCACAGACTGTGAATAACTGAGCACTGCCTTAGGATCATCAGCCCAATTGAAATCATAGGTCATACCTGAACAATACTCCGCTGGGTGCTGTTACCAACAGTTCTAATGTTTAATTCTTAGTGGTCAATACCACAGTGGACTATACCTCCATTGTTATACACCTCTAGGTGTTTTTAACATTTACTTGCCCCAATTATTTTTAGTTTTTTGTTAGAAATACAATTATTTTAATCATATCACCTACACTATACATCACCAATGGGGTCATTCTATATGATTTCTCTACTACACTGTCCATGATAGTCTCATGTGTATTTCTTAGTCCTAATAATGACATTTCATTTGTAATAGTTAGATCTGAGAGTGCATGTTATTGGTATCCTATACTCTCCTTGTCTTTGGGGAGAGGCACCACTTCTTTACGTTACTCATATCACCCTAGTGCACCCAGACTACCATCTACAGAGGGCGAGCGGGTGGTCTCTTTTGTTTATGCATGTTTTAAACAGGCAATCCAAGGCTAATTTTGTATCGATTTTTTTATATACAATATAATATATAATTTATATATATATAAAGCAGAAAGTAGCAGTGTTAGTCCAGTTGCGATAGTGCAGAATAAATGAGTTATTCAGTATTAGGTGATACCTTTTTTATTGGACTAACAATTTATGTCATAGGACAAGCTTTCGAGAGTTATCCTCTCTTCTTCAGGTCAGCAATACTGATATACAAAGGATTCAATGGCTAAAACAGTGTAGAGAGAGGGAAAAAAAACACAACAGATATTTACTGTAGATAAGGTAGGGTGTTAAAAGTGTTTGAAGCCAGGGGACAGTGACAAAGAAAGGTGGGGAGGGGAAGGGATGCTGGGTGGGGGGGGGGGGGGAGAGAAAGTGTGGATAAGAATTGAGGCAATCAGGATAATTACAAACAATTTTGATAGGGTGTGAGAAAACCCATGTCCGCATTAAGTCCTTTGGTTTTGGTGTCAAAGAGTCTTATCATTCTGAGTTCAAATGTTTTCCGTTCTTGGGTGCTTTTAAACATTCCATTGAGGATTTAGATTTTTAAATCATTTATGGAATTATCTGGTTGTGAGAAGTGATGTCCCACAGGTGAGCAGTATCTTCCTTCTTCGTGATGGAGTATAGAGTGTCTGTGCATATTCATTCTTCCTTGTAATTTTTGGCTGGTTTCCCCAATGTAGCAACCTTGGTCACATTTGTTGCACTGAATCATATACACTATATTCCTGGATGTGCAGCTGTATGATCCTTTAACATTGAGTGTTCTATGGTTGTGACTGGCTGTGGGATCTTGGCAAATATGTTTGCAGAGTTTGCAGCTGCTCCAAAACCAAAGGACTTATTGCGGACATGGGTTTTCTCACACCCTATCAAAATTGTTTGTAATTATCCTGCTTTCCTCAATTCTTATCCACACTTTCTCTTCTCCCCAGCATCCCTTCCCCTCCCCACCTTTCTTTGTCACTGTCCCCTGGCTTCAAACACTTTTAACACCCTACCTTATCTACAGTAAATATCTGTTGTGTTTTTTTTTTCTTCCTCTCTCTACACTGTTTTAGCCATAGAATCCTTTGTATATCAGTATTGAAAACCTGAAGAAGAGAGGATAACTCTCGAAAGCTTGTCTTATGACATAAATTGTTAGTCCAATAAAAAAGGTATCACCTAATATTGAAGAACTAATTTATTCTGCACTATCGCAACTGGACTAACACGGCTATTTTCTGCTATTTTTTCTACTTGCAAGTGGAGTGCCGGCTGCTTCTGTGGATTATATATATATATATATATATATATATATATATATATATATATTCCACAGAAGCAGCCGGCACTCCACTTGTAAGTAGAAAAAATGGTGTGCTTGTCCCATAAAGCAATAATAAACCATATGACACCGTTTGAAGCACGAGATCAGGAGACAGCACTCTGGTAAGTTTGATCACAAGTTTTTGTATTGAAAAAGACACATAAACCGACGTTTCGGTCCCCAAGTGGGGGTTTATATGTCTTTTTCAATACAAAAAACTTGTGATCAAACTTACCAGAGTGCTGTCTCCTGATCTCGTGCTTCAAACGGTATCGTATGGTTTATATATATATATATATATATATATATATATATATATATACAGTGTTCCACAATCCTATACATTTACATGCCCGGGGCGAGAGGATTTAACCTCCGGGCGAGTAAATATTGGCCCAAGCAGCACACGTGTTTGTTTTTTGAAATTTTCCCTGCTCGCGTTAAAATTTCCCTGCTCGCGCTACCTGAAAAAAAAAAAAACTCCCCCTACCTGACAGCTGATTGGCACGCGCTCCCAGGCTTTGTGGGCGCGCGGCCAGGCTCTATATGAGCCGTCCCCAACGAGCGGCCATTCTTTCTGGCCGGAGATATGTTGCAGAGTAAGTACTCTAATCCTCCGGCCCTTCTGCTCCTTCCCTGCAAGCCAAGATACTCGCGCCGTGGGGCAAGTGATGGTAGTAGGGGTGCCCCCCTTCTCTCCCCGGTCCCCGCGCCACTTCCCGCTTCCCCTGATACTCGCGCCGCGGGTGATGGTAGTGGGGGTGTCCCCCCCTTCTCTCCCCGATCCCCGCGCCGGGCTGGAGATGGTAGCGGGGGTGTTCCCCCCTTACCTCCTTGGTCTCCTCTTCCCCACGGTCCTGTGGCTGCCCAAGCAGGCCGGGAGATGGTCGCGAGGGGGGGAGGGGGGAGGCAGTGGTGCTGGTGCTCGGTCGTGCGGCCTTTCCTCTTCTTCCCCGTCGTGTGTGTGTATATGGGAGTGTGAGTGTGTGTATATGGGAGTGTGTGTGTGTGTATATGGGTTGTGTGTGTGTGTATATGGGAGTGTGTGTGTGTATGGGAGAGTGTGTGTGTGTATATGGGTGTGTGTGTGTGTGTATGTGTGTGTATGGGTGTGTGTGTGTATATGGGAGTGTGTGTGTATATGGGAGTGTGTGTGTGAATATGGGAGTGTGTGTGTGTATATGGGAGTGTGTGTGTATATATGTGGGAGTGTGTGTGTATATATGTGGGAGTGTGTGTGTATATGTGGGAGTGTGTGTATATATGTGGGAGTGTGTGTGTATATATGTGGGAGTGTGTGTGTATATATGTGGGAGTGTGTGTATATATGTGGGAGTGTGTGTATATATGTGGGAGTGTGTGTATATATGTGGGAGTGTGTGTATATGGGAGTGTGTGTATATATGGGAGTGTGTGTGTATATGGGAGTGTGTGTGTGTATATGGGAGTGTATGTGTGTATATGGGAGTGTGTGTGTATATGGGAGTGTGTGTGTATATATGGGAGTGTGTGTGTATATATGGGAGTGTGTGTGTATATATGGGAGTGTGTGTATATATGGGAGTGTGTGTATATATGGGTGTGTGTGTATATATATGGGAGAATGTGTAGATGTGTATGGGAGTATGTGTGTGACACCAGAGGTACCCCCCCCCCCCAATCAGTCACCTGCCCCGGTCAGTCAGTCATCCCTGCCCCGGTCAGTCAGTCACCCCTGCCCCGGTCAGTCAGTCACCCCTGCCCTGGTCAGTCAGTCACCCCTGCCCCAGTCAGTCAGTCACCCCTGCCTGGTCAGTCAGTCACCCCTGCCCCGGTCAGTCAGTCACCCCTGCCCCCCTCTCTCTGGTCTCCCCCCGTCTCCCCTCTCTCTGGTCTCCCCCCGTCTCCCCTCTCTCTGGTCTCCCCCCGTCTCCCCTCTCTCTGGTCTCCCCCCGTCTCCCCTCTCTCTGGTCTCCCCTCTCTCTTGTCTGCCCCCTCTCCCTGGTCTCCCCTCTCTCTGGTCTCCCCCTCCCCCTCTCTCTGGTCTCCCCCCTCTCTCTGGTCTCACCCCGTCTCTGGTCTCCCCCGTCTCCCCTCTCTCTGGTCTCTCCCGTCTCCCCTCTCTCTGGTCTCCCCTCTCTCTGGTATCCCCTCTCTCTGGTCTCCCCTCTCTCTGGTCTCCCCTCTCTCTGGTCTGCCCCCTCTCCCCTCTCTCTGGTCTGCCCCCTCTCCCCTCTCTCTGGTCTCCCCCCTCTCTCTGGTCTCCTCCCTCTCCCCTCTCTCTGGTCTCCCCCCTCTCTCTGGTCTCCCCCCTCTCTCTGGTCCCCCCCTCTCTCTGGTCACCCCAATCTCCCCTCTCTCTGGTCTCCCCTCTCTCTGGTCTCCCCCCTCTCTGGTCTCCCCTCTCCCTGGTCTCCCCTCTCCCTGGTCTCCCCCATCTCCCCTCTCTCTGGTCTCTTTCTCCCCTCTCTCTTTCTCTCCCCTCTCTCTTTCTCTCCCCCCTCTGTCTCCTTCTCTCTCCTGTCTCTTTTTCTCTCTCTCTCCCTCCTCTGTCTCTTTTTCTCTCTCCCTCCTCTGTCTCTTTTTTCTCTCTCTCCTCTCTCTCTCTCTCCTCTCTCTCTTTCTTCTCTCTATCTTTCACTCCCTCCTCTCTCTCCTCTCTCTCCTCTCTCTCTTTCTCTCTCTCCTCTCTCTCTTTCTCTCTCTCCTCTCTCTCTTTCTCTCTCTCTCCTCTCTCTCTTTCTCTCTCTCCTCTCTCTCTCATCTCTCTCCTCTCCCTCCTCTCTCTCTCTCTCTCTCTCTCTCTCTCTCTCTCTCTCTCTCTCTCTCTCTCTCTCTCTCTCTCTCTCTCTCTCTCTCTCTCTCTCTCTCTCTCTCTCTCTCCCTCTCTTCCCCTCTTTTCCTCTCTCTCCCTCTCTTCCTCTCTCTCCCTCTCTTCCTCTCTCTCCCTCTCTTCCTCTCTCTCTCTTCCTCTCTCTCCCTCTCTCTCCATCTCTTCCTCTCTCTCTCTCCCTCTCTTCCACTCTGTCCCTCTCTCTCCCTCTCTTCCTCTCTCTCCCTCTCTATCCCTCTCTTCCTCTCTATTCCTCTCTCTCCCTCTCTTCCCCTCTCTCCCTCTCTTCCCCTCTCTCTTCCTCTCTCTCCCTCTCTTCCCCTCTCTTCCCCTCTCTTCCTCTCTTCCCTTCTCTTCCTCTCTTCCTCTCCCTCCCTCTCTTCCTCTCCCTCCCTCTCTGCCTCTCCCTCTCTTCCTCTCCCTCCCTCCCTCTCTTCCTCTCCCTCTCTTCCTCTCACTCTCTTCCTCTCTCTCCCCCTCTCTGTATCTGGATATCTTATTTACCCTATATATCTTAACTGTCCTATACTACACCAAAATAACTTATACTGCTTTCTTCCAGATCTGACTCAAGCTTCACACGGAAGACATCGGAATCCCCCCTAACCCAGAAGACAAGTAGGGAACACATCCCCTCCAACTTATAACATTGCGGGAATGAGGTACCTGGACATTGAGGGAATGCAGATCAGGTAAGATCCCAGGCGGGATTGCTGCTTTAGATATTGTGAAGCGGGGACGTCCAGACACTGGTTAAGGGGTTCAGGAAACTAGTCATTCACCTGTGGCTTTTATTTCTAGATCTGACATTTACACACTTACACACACACACACACACACTTACACACACACACACACACACACACACACACACACACACACACACACACACACACACACACACACACACACACACACACACACACACACACACACACACACACACACACACACACACACACACACACACGTAACAAGGACTAATTGTAGTATAATGTAATAAATACATTTGTCAAAAACAAATCTTGTTCTGACTAGGAATTTATTAAATGTATTTTATTTATATATTTTATTTTAAAGCGGGGTTGGGGGCGGGACTAGGGCGGGACTGGGGGCGGGACTAGGGGTGGGGTTGGGGGCGGGACAAGGTGGCGAGTAGATTTTTTGGTTGGGCGAGTAGATTTTTGGGTGATTTGTCGAACACTGTATATATATATACACATATATATACAGGCATATCCCGCATTAACATACTCAATGGGTACAGAGCATGTATGTAAAGCGAAAATGTACTTAAAGTGAAGCACTACCTTTTTTCCACTTATCGATGCTTCGGTACAGGTAGAGAACCGGTATTTCTGTTCAGGACGTAATGACAGGCGCATGCGTGAGCTGCCATTGGCCAATTGGGTGAGGGGAATCAGCGCATCACTATAGGGCGGTCTGTAGGGTGAATTAGTGTCCGTACTCGCGAAGTCAGCGTACGGATACAGGGGTATGGTTCTTGTCCCAATGCACATGCGCCTGTCATTGAAAAGATGTCCTTACTCGCAAGTGTACTTAAAGTGAGTGTCCTTAAACAGGGGTATGCATGTATAACTCATATGTGGGAAATTTATGAAATACAGTACATGTAGATACATGTTAATGCTTATGCGCATTGGTCATGAAGCATGTAATAATTATGTTCAGAAATCCATGCAGACAGTACTATTAGCTCTCTGTGCAAATGTGTTGGTAATCAAGCTGTGTCACGGTAGCTTATGACAAGATATAATGAGCACCAAATATCTGGGTTGAACTGAACGAGGCTTAGATATAATAAAATATATTTATTCCTTAAAAAAGGTGAACACAGCAATATAGTACAATTAACAGGCAAGAAGGTAACACTTACTTAGGGTTGGGGGATGGAGAAGTATCAGCTAGCAATTCTCCAGCAATCCGGTGACATCCCAGGTGGAATCAGAAGAACAACTCAAAAACTGTAGGGTTGACACAGTTTATATACCTGTGTAACCCTATTCTTAACATTGAATACAGACTATTGGTGAACAATTATCTGTATCCAATCCCTAACGTGGAGACACAGATTAACCCATGCCCCCCAGCTAATTAGCCCATGTGTACTGGGGCTCTATGGGTAGCCCCATAATTAAATCAGGGGCAACGACCAGTCTACCAAATTAAGTATCTGCATTGTTTGTAGGTGTAGACATAACACTTACAAACCACTCCAGTTTGATGATTCTCCACCCTCAGGTAACAATTAGAGTGGCAGAGTCTGCTGATTAGTATTTGGTCGGTTGATTAGTACTTAGTGTAAACAATCAGGCAGTTAACTTTTGATCACAGTGCTTAGGCTCAATCAGCCAGCTGCCCTTCATGACCTATTAGCATAGCAGATGGGGTCTGCATTGTCAGAGCAGATCCAAAATACCATACATATACACTTTAATATCTACACATATTAATAAGTTCCATTCTGGTGGGCTCAGTGGGTCGAAATTTGCCAGTTTTTAATGCCTACAGTGCCTCCACATATTGGCCAAATATCAACTCTCTGTGACCTCCAGAACTGGAGATACAGAAATGCACTTAAAAACATTAAAATACAGGATTATAATGAAACATTGGAACAGGGGAGCATACAGTTTCCTGACATGACAAGGTGTAAGCCACATTCCTGGGCCGCAGTCCAGTTAACCCCTTGCCTCCCTGGTGAGGTCAGGGGGTGGCCATATGGGGTGCAACCCTTTAATACCGGGCCAACCCCCGTCTCCCTCTACACCTCCCCTTCTTAATGGGTGACCTGTGGCCCACTGGCCCTAACGGGGAGTGGGGCACTGCTGGCACCCTTAACGAACTCAGTCTCAGAGGGATAGTCCTGATGTGAAAGTCCATCAGCATTGCTGTTTTCACTACCCTTTTTGTGCTGAATAGTAAACTCGAATTCTTGTAAGGCCAAGCTCCACCTTAGCAACTTGGCATTCTCCCCTGATGTCCTCTGCAGCCAACTCAGGGGGTTGTGGTCTGTGAAGACCGTGAAAGCCCTTCCATACACATAGGTCTGGAGTTTTTTGAGTGCCCACACAATGGCCAAGCACTCTTTCTCAATGGTGGCATAGGCCACCTCTCTGGGGAGTAGTTTTTGGCTGAGGTACACCACAGGGTGCTTTCTACCGTCGTCCCCCACTTGGCTCAACACAGCCCCAATGCCATAGTCCGAGGCATCAGTCTGTATGAGGAAATGTTTGGTATAGTCTAGGGCAGCCCATATGGGGGCCCCAGCAAGCGCAGTTTTCAGTGCCTGGAAAGCAGTTTCACAGGCAGGAGTCCAGGTGATAAGCACAGGCAGTTGCTTCTTAGTCAAATCAGTCAGGGTTTTAGCCACGGCGCTGTACTGTGGGACAAACTTCCTATAGTACCCTGTGGTGCCCAAAAATGCCATGACCTGTTTCTTGGTTTTTGGAATAGGCCACTGAACTATGGCTTCTACCTTAGCTGGCTCTGGTTTGAGGTGCCCTCCACCCACCCTGTACCCTAAGTACAGGACCTCTGCCATCCCTACCATACACTTGATGGGTTTCAAGGTAAGCCCAGCCTCCCTGATCCTTTCCAGCACCGCAGCTACATGTCCTAAGTGGGAGTCCCAGGAATTACTAAAGACAGCAATGTCATCTAAGTAAGCCCTGGCATAGCTCTGCATCCCTTCCAGTAACCTATTGACCAGGCATTGGAAGGTAGCCGGGGCATTCTTCATCCCAAATGGCATCACCAAAAACTCATAGAGGCCACTTGAAGTGATGAATGCTGACTTCTCCCTAGCCTCCAGGGTCAGTGGGATTTGCCAATAGCCTTTGCTCAAATCCATAGTGGTCAGATACTTTGCCCCCGCGAGTTCATCCAGTAACTCATCCATGCGGGGCATGGGGTAGGCATCTGACACCGTCCCAGCGTTGAGCAAGCGGTAGTCCACACAAAACCGGGTGGTCTTGTCCTTCTTAGGGACTAGAACTACTGTACTTGCCCAAGGACTCTGGGGTGGAGTAATTACCCTAGGGCCAACATCTCCTCAATCTCCCTTTCCATACTGGTCTTGACCTCTGCTGACACTCTATAAGCGTGTTTATGCAGAGGCTGCAGATCCCCTGTGTGCACTGGGTGTTTTGTGAGATGTGTGGTCCCTGGCATGTCAGTGAAGAGGGCCCTATACTTAGCTAGCATGTCCCTGGCTTCTACCTGCTGCCTAGCACTCAACTGTGCCCCTATCTCTACCTGCTCCACAATGTTTCCCTGCCTAGCCTCCCCTAGGAGATCAGGCAGAGCATTGCTCGCCGGATCCTCCAGCAGTGGGCTACAAATGGCCATTACTGCTTCCATACTCGGTGCTCTGTATTCTTTCAGCATATTGACGTGATATGTCTTATGCCTCTCAGGCTCTACCTGTACAACATAGTTGTACTCATTCCCCTTTCGGATAACCGGGTATGGTCCAGACCAGGCAGCCATCAACTTGTTCCCCCGAGTGGGTTTGAGAACAAGCACCTGCTGTCCTGGGATGAATTCCCTGCTACGGGCATTCCGGTCATACCATTGCTTTTGCTTGGTCTGAGCGGCCCTGAGGTGGTCCTGGGCCACCCCCATGAGCATCTCTAACCGGTCTCGGAGATCTACTACATACTGGATCACTGAAGCATCAGTAGCAGTAGCCTCCCCTTCCCATCCCTCACGGAATAGGTCCAGAGGTCCATGTACCCTGCGGCCATATAGTAGCTCGAAGGGGGAGAAGCCTGTAGATTCCTGCGCTACCTCTCGGTAGGCAAACAGCAAGTGCTGTAAATGAATCTCCCAGTCTTTCCCCTCCGCCTCTATAAAGGTCCATAGCATCTGCTTCAGGGTACCATTAAACCTCCCACATAATCCGTTTGTCTGGAGATGGTAAAGGGTAGTGCGCCGGTGCTGTACACCGCATGCATCCCAGAGACAATGTAACAGTTCACTCATGAACTGCGACCCCTGATCGGTTAGGACCTCATTAGGGAAACCTACCCTAGAAAAAATGTTCAGCAAAGCTCCTGCCACTGTCTTGGCATCTATGGTGCCAAGAGCTACCGCCTCAGGGTACCGGGTGGCAAAATCCACCACCGTGAGGATGTAGCGCTTCCCTGACCTGCTAGGAATCATAAGGGGTCCTACAAGATCCATCGCTACTTTCTGGAAGGGTTCCCCTATTATCGGTAGGGGTTTCAGGGGTGCCTTCACACGGTTGCCCGCCTTACCCACTTGCTGGCAGGCATCACAAGAGCGGCAGAAAGTGCCTACATCTCGAGATGCTCCCGGCCAGTAGTAACGCTGTAATAACCGGGCTCGCATTCTGGTGACCCCCTGATGTCCCGGTTACGGAATAGAGTGAGCTACTCGTAACAGTTGCTGTCGGTACCCCTGGGGCACTACTAGCTGTCGCTTACCGGTCAATCCCTCCTCTATCCCTGGGTTCCCTTCTTCTCTATACAGGAGTCCCTTATACCATAGGCAGTGCTCAGTGCCTTCCCCTGCCTGAGATTCGGACGCCCGAAGTCTCATGCCGGCCAGGGTAGGGTCTGTCTTCACTGCCTCCCTAAACTGGGCTCCTAATTCTGGCCACCCCCCAGTCATGTCATTGTCCGGAGAATGGGGATGGGTAAGGGGGAACAGTAAGTCAGTCTGTGGTTGCAACTGATCCTGGCTTACCTCCCCAAGCTCCTCTGCGCCCTCTGCTAACGTTGGTCCCACAGGCTGGGGGACTGGCACCGCCGCCATTGCCGCTGTCTAGCTCCGGGTAACCGCCGCCACTGCAGCGGGCTTGGGCACTCGGTCATAGGTGCAGGTCATCGGTCTCAGATCATTGCCAAGAAGAACATCGGCATCCAAACCGGGTAAAACCCCCACCTCCCGCACACCCTGGCCCTCCCCCAATCCAAAAAGATTCTGGCCACTTGCAGGAAATGTGGCTCTCCGTCGGCCACAGTGATCTGTATCCCAGGGCCTGGGAGTAATTCCTCTGGCCGGACCATATCAGGTCGGACCAGGGTCACTGTAGCTCCTGAATCCAGCAAGCCGACTGCTTGCCGGTCACCGACTGTGACCGGGGTGAGATGTCTGCTCCGGCCGGCCATCTGCTGCAGGTCCGCGCTGAGATGTCCTCCGCTCATGGCTGTAGGCACCGATGAAACCGGGACAGGTGTGGCATGGGACGTCTCGCTGGAAGTTGGCTCCATGACCGGTCCGGAGTCTTTGGTGGAAGCCACCCGCACGCGGGCTACCGGCTTCGCAGCTGGGGTGCGTTGCCCCTGATGGGGTACGCCGGAACGCAGGGGTTCCGGGCAATCTGGTCTGATGTGACAAGGGCGGTTGCAGTTGTAGCACCGGCGCTCGTGCCGGAGCTCCCCCGCCTTCTGTGGACTGCTGCCCGCAGGCGGCCTCTGAGTCCATTGGGGGGTATTGGCAGACTTTTTGGCCGTGCCGCCGCCACCGCCGCCTTGGCTACTGCTTTGGCGGTCATCAGGGCTCGGCTGGCCACATAGTCGTCTGCAGGCCTCGCCGCCTCCTGGTAAGTCTTGGGCTTCTTGTCGTACACCCAAGCCCTCACCGCCGGCAGGCACTGCTGCATGAGCTGCTCCTGAAAGATGATGTCCAGCAGGCGTTGGTAAGTCCGCGCCTCATAGCCCTCCACCCAGCGTATCCCGTACAAAGCCATGCGGGTCACGTAGGTAACATAGGATTCCTGGGGCTGCCTCTCTTCCTGCCGGAATTTACCCCGGTAGGCTTCAGGGGTAAAACCATACTGAAACAATAACAGTTCTTTCAGGTGGTCATAGTCATCAGCATACTCATCTGGAAGCGCCATCATTGTCTGCTTAGCCAAGCCGGACAGTAAGGGGTCCAAATGTGCAACCCTATGCTGGGGAAGCACTTTGTACCGCCGACACTGTGTCTCAAAGTTCTTTAGAAAACTGTCAATCTGATCAGTACCTTCCACGAACTTGGTGAGACTATGCTGATCCAGTTTGAGTTCATCTGTGTTGGGTTGGACAGGGGGGCAACAAGCGGGTCTGTTCACTGCCATAGTGATAAACTGCAGCCGCTCCTCCGGTGTCCCTCTGTCACCCCACGCAGTAATCAGTGCCAACATTTCAGGGGTGAACAGACTGGTAGCCGCAGCAACCAGTACCGCTCCTGTTGCACTGCTCCCGGGAGGTGCACTCGTTCCCTCCCCGAGATTCCGCCGCCCCGGCACTGGGTTCCTTCCCTGATCTCCGGGTGGCTGTATAAGGGCAAGCTGAGCCGTATCCTGAGGCTCTGCAAGCCGGGCTTCATAGTCACCGATTGTGTCAACCATGTCTGCGACCTTCTGGTTCTCATAGGGCAGTCCATATTCACGGCACTTGTCCTTCAGCTGAGCTCGGGTCCTCATGTTGGATGAGCCTTCAGCCTCGCTCATGGTTAACGGTCGCAGCAGTGAGGTGGTGTTACAACTTGTGTTAACTGTTGCACTACTGTGTGTTCAATTTCTTTAGTCCCAGGAACTCGCAATTACTCTCGATTTCCACAGAACACTGTAATATAGGTTCAGTTCAATCCCGGCGCTGCCTCCAGTTAATTATAGAGCTTGTCACGGTAGCTTATGACAAGATATAATGAGCACCAAATATCTGGGTTGAACTGAACGAGGCTTAGATATAATAAAATATATTTATTCCTTAAAAAAGGTGAACACAGCAATATAGTACAATTAACAGGCAAGAAGGTAACACTTACTTAGGGTTGGGGGATGGAGAAGTATCAGCTAGCAATTCTCCAGCAATCCGGTGACATCCCAGGTGGAATCAGAAGAACAACTCAAAAACTGTAGGGTTGACACAGTTTATATACCTGTGTAACCCTATTCTTAACATTGAATACAGACTATTGGTGAACAATTATCTGTATCCAATCCCTAACGTGGAGACACAGATTAACCTATGCCCCCCAGCTAATTAGCCCATGTGTACTGGGGCTCTATGGGTAGCCCCATAATTAAATCAGGGGCAACGACCAGTCTACCAAATTAAGTATCTGCATTGTTTGTAGGTGTAGACATAACACTTACAAACGACTCCAGTTTGATGATTCTCCACCCTCAGGTAACAATTAGAGTGGCAGAGTCTGCTGATTAGTATTTGGTCGGTTGATTAGTACTTAGTGTAAACAATCAGGCAGTTAACTTTTGATCACAGTGCTTAGGCTCAATCAGCCAGCTGCCCTTCATGACCTATTAGCATAGCAGATGGGGTCTGCATTGTCAGAGCAGATCCAAAATACCATACATATACACTTTAATATCTACACATATTAATAAGTTCCGTTCTGGTGGGCTCAGTGGGTCGAAATTTGCCAGTTTTTAATGCCTACAGTGCCTCCACATATTGGCCAAATATCAACTCTCTGTGACCTCCAGAACTGGAGATACAGAAATGCACTTAAAAACATTAAAATACAGGATTATAATTAAACATGGGAACAGGGGAACATACAGTTTCCTGACATGACAAGGTGTAAGTCACATTCCTAGACCACAGTCCAGTTAATCTCTTGCCTCCCTGGTGAGGTCAGGGGGCGGCCATATGGGGTGCAACCCCTTTAACACCGGGCCAACCCCCCTCTCCCTCTACAAGCTGCAAGTAGATCACGCCCCTACAAGTTCAGCAACTAATTAGTGAGCTGGTATGCACCTGATTGACCAGCATGTTCAAGCAGCAGTGAGACGATGTAATTGTTATTTTTGAATAATTGATATTTTATATTTTCACATTTTTTGTTTCTGTTATTGTTTTACAGTACAGTATTGGTGCCAATACAGTACTCACCCATTACCCCATATGCTTCATGTATCATCAGCTACCTCTTTCAATACCAACAATATTAAAAGGAACAGGCCCATAACCAATATATGTTAGGGCAAAATAACAGCACATATCTTTTGGGGCAAATAAATTAAATTACATTAGATTACATCGTATACCCAAATTTACATACACCTAAATATGCTGCATGTTTTTTGAATGGTTAAAGGATTAGAAGTCTCTTCCTTCTTCTTTAATCTTAACTACCAGATGCGGCCCCTTTGACTGCTTCCTGTCTGCGAGGCCCTAACCTTTTATAGTGACTTGGGCCGTCAAAAAAGACGTGACATAGGGACACATGGTACATCAACCAATGAAATTGCTTGATGTATCATGTGATTCCCTCCATTTATTATGACATCAGGTAATTTGCCAACCTAGCTCCCCTGGTTTGAAAAATCAATGAAGTCATAATAAAAGGAGGGAATCACATAGTACATTATATGGTCATTATATACATAGACAAGATGGGGATAAGGCCAGCCTGGACTAGGTGATAAAAATATGCATTCTGATAAATACCAAGGCTTGATGACTGTCATCAAAATGACAACATTTGCAGTATTTAGTCATTTTGGTGCCAGTACCGATTATTTTTATCGCCAGCGGTAAAAAACATTGTTCAGTGTTTAAACTACAAATACAAATATCTGAGAAAATATGGAAAACCACGAGGCCTCAAGTTATTCAACAAAAATGTGAGCACACCTCATAGAAATGTACTAAATCTGTACTGTAAGTTCACAAATCACATCAAATCACACAAGCTGAGCCAAGCAAGAGCTAAAGAAATAAAAATATACCTGTGACCCGGTCCCCCTACCTACCCTTACCTTCCGCTGCGGCTGCGTCCGACAGTGGAGGATGGGGAGACTGTGGGAAAAGCTGCGGGCAGTTGAGGCAGGTGACCGAGTCGCCGGCGGCTCCCTTTGCAGGGTGCACCATGTTCAGTGTAGTCACACATGCGCGAGACAGTGTGCATGCGCAGAAGAGCCGACAGCCATGTTGGTGCACCCAGCACATGCGTGGTGGCCATTACAGAAGTACTCCACAGGGAACTACAATCCCCAACAGCCACTGGGACTGCTAGACACATGGGATGCAGCAGCCAATAGCACGGCTGGATTCCCCTGCTCACCAAGAGATACATTTGGTGCACTTGAGGAACCACACGAGTCGGAAGAGAGAGCTGGATCCAGCAGGTAGTGCCTCAGAGCCAGTGGCTCTAGGACTAGGCCTAGTGTACCCCCCTTAGGCCCCAGCTAGGCCCTGACTCACATTAGCTTGTGGTTGCTGCAGGGAAGGCCCCTTAGATACGGATGCTTCCCCAGTTACTGCCTAGTGTCAGGGACACAGTAAAGACGGTGCGCGGTGAGTGGGGCCTGTGGTCTGGGACTAGACTACCTCCATGGAAAGAGGCACTGTATGGTGATATTATCCACACCGGAATTCACCCAACGCCGAGTAGGATGCCATCGCGGACGACGTCGCTGGATCCCTGTTGCCAAGTCTGCCGCACCGAGTACTGGAGTTCTCGGCAGGTACAGTACCCAACTAAGTGCACCTCACGGGATAGTGCTATCTTTTGGGTGGGCCCTGACATTGGGGGGAAACGGACATCAGAGTATTGGTGCCAAGAACCATATTTACTTTGGGGACAATCATTGGTGGTACGGGGTTGGCCTGTCATACTGTGGGGTACAGGGTACCTTTATACTGCATTCAGTAAAGGTTGTTATTATATACCTGACTGTGTATTATTGTTCCTGTATGGGGCATATCCCACCACATTGGGATACTTTTCAGGTGGAGGCGCTGCACCGAGACAAACCCAATATCACCCCAGGCTCCCAGTGGCGGAGCTCAGGCCTCCTGGCCATACAGGTAATAGCAGTACCGGTAGTTCCATCCGAGTTACGGGGGAACAGGGGCTACATATCATTCATTTGCATCTAAAATGTTCAATAGATACTGTTGCTAAATAATAAGGTCATAATGTATGAGATTCTTCTTAATTCCATTAGTGATGAAGGAAAGCATAGCAATACATTGCAGAATTAATTACAGAAAGGGTTGAACTCTGACTTTAAAAAGTTACAACTCATAAGGAGATGGACTTTACATACAAGGTATTTTTTTTAAAATTAACCTCACCTGGTCTTAAGTAATATGAAGTACACATTTTTCATACTTCATATTTAGGTGCAGATTTTACGTTCTTCCAGGGCAAGTTTTAATAAGGATTTGAAATCAGATATGTTGAGAAGCTTTGCTTAGCCTGACAGGCCATGTCATTGAATGTCTACCTGTAACGCTCGGCCTGCCCACAAGCCAGACGAGACATCGGGACTGAGGTGGAAAGGGATAATATCACACACCTAACAGTAAACAGGGGAGTAAAGAAGGGGGGATCCTCCGGCGCGATGTCTTACTCCAGTCTCCAGGACATATGTAATATAAACAGACAGAGGGACCACAATCAGGAAGGGTTAAAGCACAATAGTATGCTAGAGATAAGGTATTGAGGAAGCACACTTACATTAAACCTCTATATCCACCTTGAGTATGGTGTGTGTTTCACAGAACAACATTAAACGCTGGGTGCCTTTCGTCTATGCAATGTAATTTTCTCAGTATTACCTCAGAAAATGGGAGAGAACAGAGAAAACATAGCATAACACTGTTTAATGAACAAAATTGATTAAAAAAGAGATTGTTAACTCACAAGCGACCATTAAAAAATGGCATAGAGGCAGAAGTTTCAGTCTCTGCCAGACTTCCTCCCAAGTGGTTAGGTGTCCGCGCCGAGTCTGTCCCAGTTGATGAGATGGTGGTGCAGGGATGTGGATGAGAATCGGGTGGTGCGCCCAGACTTGTGCACAGTCTGGTCTTTCTCCCGTCTGTCAGCCTCCTTGCAGTAATTACCTGTCTGGTGGCTTTGTAGTTGCAATGCCGGGCACTGAACAGTAAACAGGGGCACGGCCGGAGTGTGGAAGTAGCGTAAATGGTCCGGGTAACAACAATAGAAAGAGTACCGTACTTGCCAACTCCAGCGGTGGTAGGTATAGTCCATAAGCCAATGGTCGTGGAATGGAGAGAGCCACGTAGTTGAGTGTCCGTAAGCCTGGGTCGTGGAGTGGGAGAGCAGCGAAGTAGATTGTCCGTAAGGCGTGTCCATGGGATATAGAAGTCTGCAAGGTAAAGAGTCCAATGCCAAGTCCAAGGGTACCAGAGAGCAGCATAAACGACGTCCAAAGCCAAAGGTCAATATCCAGGGAGGTCAGCAGAATATCCAGGGACAGGAACAGGGACTGAAAGACAAAAGGGGCCAGGCAACAGCAGACAGGACCAAGGTACAGAAGCTACGCAGAGCAAGGAGGTAATGGTGAGGGGAGACTAAATAGGGGGTTGGGACCTATCAGAGGAAGGTGAGGAACGGAGGAGTTGTCGGAGGAAAGATCTGTTAGGGGAAAGGTGTCTGGGAAGCTGGGACCTGTCACAGCAAGGGGAGGAGCGGAGGAGAGGCCCGGGGAAGAGCCTGATAGGAGAGAAGTGCCTGGGGGGCGGACCTGACAGGGAAGAGGCAGGGAAGCGCGTGGAGTGTGCGCCGCGACATCGGGGCGGAGTCAGGCACGCGGTGCCAGTAAATGGCAGCCTGGTTCCATGCACGCCCATAGGAGTGACGCGCGCGACCCGGAAGTGTGGGGGCAGCGGGAGAGGGAGCCGCAAGGAGCCAGGTACGCCGCCGGAGAGCCTGGGTGGCATGTAAGAGAGGTAAGGAGGCGCTGGCAGCGGGTATATCTGCAGCGCGGATCCTTACTATACCCCCCCTCGAGGGTCGGACTCCGGATGAACTATCCAAGGTTTGAGGGGAAATTTTTGATGGAATCGTTTGAGCAGAGATGGAGCGTGAAGATCCGTATGCGAGACCCAAGAACGGTCCGGAGGTCCGTATCCCTTCCAGTGAACCAGAAACTGGAGTTTTCCCCTGGAGATGCGAGAGTCAATGATGGACTGGATCTCGAACTCCTGTTGTCCTGGTACAATGGGGGGAGGAGGCCGAAGCGAAGGATGAGCGAATCGTTTGCCTTGGATAAAGGGTTTCAACAGTGAGACATGGAACACGGGAGAAATCTTCATAGAGAGCGGCAGGCGAAGCTGATAGGCCACAGGATTAATTTGTCTCAGAATAGAGATAGGACCCAGGAACCTAGGAGACAATTTAGGGGTTGGGGTCTTCAGTTTGATATTTTTAGAAGAAAGCCAGACCTTATCTCCAGATACGAACTTATGGGCCTCCCGAGGAAGCCTATCTGCTTGTCTCTTTTGTCTTAGCACAGATTCTTGTAAAACTGTTTCAATCCTCCTCCAAGACCCCTGTAGGGTGGATACCCTATCATCAGCTGCAGGAGCTCTGGACTTAGGAGAATGCATGGGAAGACGGGTAGGATGAAATCCGTAGTTTACAAAAAACGGTGATTCTTGAGTGGACTCGTTTTTTAGAGAGTTACTTGCGAATTCTGCCCAAGGGAGCAACTCAGCCCAATTATCCTGAGAATCAGAAGAAAAACAATGCAAATACTGTTCGAGGGACTGGTTCATGCATTCAGTTTGCCCATTCGTTTGGGGGTGGTAGCCTGAGGAAAACAGAAGGGTAATGCCCAACCTCTGGGAAAATGCACGCCAGAATTTAGAAACAAATTGAGTACTCCGATCCGAGACAATGGACCATGGGACGCCATGAATACGGAAAATCTCCTTTACAAAGATATCCACCAAAGTGCTGGAATTGGGTAGACCCTTGAGGGGAACAAAATGAGCTTGCTTGGAGAATCTGTCCACAATTACAAGAATAGTAGTCATACCATTAGACGGGGGAAGATCCACAATGAAGTCCATGGCAATGTGACTCCAAGGACGGTGCGGGACCGGGAGAGGTTGTAGAAGACCAGAAGGCTTTTGATGGACAGATTTGTTTTGTGCGCAGACTGGGCAAGAGGAGGTGAAAGCTCTAATGTCCTTTATCATATTGGGCCACCAAAAAGTTCGCAGAATGAGATCCAAAGTCCTCTTAAACCCGGGATGGCCAGCACATCTGGAGGAATCACCCCATTCAAGAATTTTGGGATGAAAACGTGGAGCTGCGTAAAGGCGACCATCAGGTACTTCTAGCTCTTCGGGGACCTGTGTTTGAGATTCCAAAATATTATCCAGTATGTCAAAAGATGTGGCAGAGATAAACAATTGGGGGGGATAGAATACTTTCCGGAACCTCCTGTGACTTCTCCTCAGTGATAAACTGACGGGACAATGCATCTGCTTTGATATTCTTTGCCCAGGAATATATGAGATGGTAAAGTTGAACCTTGAGAAGAACAACACCCAATGAGCTTGACGAGGCCCAAGACGGCGAGCACCTTCAATGTAAGAAAGATTTTTGTGGTCTGTCAGGATCAGAATGGGATCCTTGGTTCCTTCCAGAAGATGTCTCCACTCTTGTAATGCCATTTTGATGGCCAACAACTCCCTGTTCCCCACGTCATAATTTCTTTCTGCTGAAGATTTTTTTTTAGAATAAACCCACAGGGGTGTAGTTTATTTTCGGGGGTGGTTCTTTGAGAGAGAACGGCACCGGCTCCCACGTCAGAAGCGTCAACTTCCAAGGTAAAGGGGAGGGTGGGAACGGGATGTCGCAGATTGGGGGCCGAGACAAAGGCCTTTTTAAGAGAATCAAAGGCCCGACTGGCCTCCAATGGCCAAGAGGAAGGATCGGCCCCTTTCTTGGTAAGGGCCGTAATAGGTGCCACCAAGGTAGAAAACCCAGCAATAAATTTCCTATAATAATTTGCGAAGCCGAAGAAACGCTGGATCGCCTTTAAAGAGTTAGGTTGTGGCCATTCGAGTACAGAATTGAGTTTCTCTGGATCCATGGAGAAACCTTGATCCGAGACGATATATCCCAAGAAGGTAGTTGATGATTGATGGAAGACACGCTTCTCCATCTTGGCGTAGAGCTTGTTGGCCCGTAAACGAGAGAGCACCATCTTGGTATGGAGAATGTGTTCCTCGAGGGTTTTGGAAAAGATAAGGATATCATCCAAGTAGATAATTACAAAAGAATTCAAGAGATCACACAAAACCTCGTTCATAAAGTCTTGAAAGACTGCAGGGGCATTGCACAACCCACATGGCATCACCAGGTACTCATAGTGACCGCTGCGTGTGTTAAACGCGGTCTTCCACTTGTCTCCACTGCGGATGCGAATCAGGTTATACGCCCCCCCCCGTAGATCAAGTTTGGAGAAAATCGTTGCTCCTTGTAGCCTATCAAAGAGCTCTGGGATAAGAGGCAAAGGGTAGCGATTCTTGATGATGATCTTGTTTAGACCACGGAAATCGATGCACGGGCGAAGCGCCCCATCTTTCTTTTTTACAAAGAAGAATCCTGCTCTGGCGGGAGAGGTGGACTTCCGGATGAAGCCTTTTTGAAGGTTTTCTGTGATATACTCGGACATGGCCTCTGTCTCAGGCAGGGACAATGGATATGACCTGGCTTTAGGAAAAGGGGCACCCGGAATGAAGTAAATCGGGCAGTCGAAAGAGCGATGAGGTGGAAGCTCTTCGGATTTGGCCTTACTGAAGACATCCAGGAAGTCCGAATAAACATCGGTTAAGGTAGCGCTCTGCGGGGAACGGGTCTCCAACACGGCCAGTACCGCAGCGGGCGGAGAAGAGGATTCCACCTGGGAGGATCTCCATTGTACGGGAAACTCGGCAGTCCAATCAATGATGGGATTGTGTAGCTGCAGCCATGGTAAACCCAGGATGATTTGAACCGAAGGGGAATGGATGACATCAAAAGAAATGAGCTCTAAATGTCCATCCTTCATAGAAAGCTCAATAGGAAGTGTCTCCAAAGAAATAAAGGCTGGCTGCAGGGGTCGTCCATCGATAGCCTCCAATCCGACTGGAAAGGCCTTCCGGAGTGGAATATTCCCTACGGAACCAGAGTCGAGGAAGGCCAGAGCAGGAGTTTGGGTGCTGGCATACTTGAGAAGAACAGGCAGTAGGAGACGTTTGGAAAGGACCTGTGTGGAAGAGGGAAAAGAAGAGATGGTACCCAGAGAGATTCCCTCGTACCTCACTGGGCGCTGGCGTGTCCCGGCCTCAAGGGACAACGTAGCAGGATGTGCCCAGGAGATCCACAATAGAAGCACAGGCCTTCGTATCTCTGATGTACTCTCTCCATGGAAGGTAGTAGATGACTGCCCAGTTGAATGGGTTCCGGAGATTCCAATGCTGGTAGAACAGGAGCAGGAGACCTGGAATTAGAAGATAAAGAAACAGAAGGACGAAGACATTGACGTTCAGCCCGCCTCTCCATAAGTCTTTGATCCACTCTGATGCACAAAGCGATTAGGGCCTCCAGTGATGATGGCCTTTCACGAGCCGCCAGCTCGTCCTTTAAGGATTCCGAAAGTCCCTGCCAGAACGCCACAGAGAGTGCCCCATCTTTCCAATCAGTCTCAGCCGCGATAGTCCTGAACTCCAGAACGTAACGTGCCACAGATCTCCGACCCTGCGTAATGTGGAACAAGGAGGAAGCAGCCATATCACTATGTCCCGGGGTGTCAAAGACTAAACGGAATTCTCTTTTAAAGTTAGGGAAGTTGTAGGTGAGTTCAGGCTTCAACTCCCAGATAGGTGAAGCCCAGGCCAGTTCGAATTGTATCTCGCACTGATTTAAAAAACCACGGCATCCAAGTGGGTCCCCCACATATTTATTGGGTGTAGGGATACGTAATTCCGAAGAGCCCATTCCTTCACGGGAGACAGTGGGAGGGATAACGGAGCTGGAGACATTAAGCTGGGTTATCTGAGAGGTTAGGGTAGCAACCTGTTGGTTAAGTGCAGTAACCTGGTTGTCCAAAAAGGTAAAGTGTTTGGAGATGGTGTTAGGGTATCTTCCACCTCAGGGTGGTCTGGGTCTGTTGGGCTCAGCATACTGTAACGCTCGGCCTGCCACAAGCCAGACAAGACCCCGGGACTGAGATGGAAAGGGATAATTACCACACACCTAACAGTAAACGGGGGCACGGCCGGAGTGTGTAAGTAGCGTAGATGGTCCGGGTAACAACAATAGAAAGAGTACCGTACTTGCCAACTCCAGCGGTGGTAGGTATAGTCCGTAAGCCAATGGTCGTGGAATGGAGAGAGCCGCGTAGTTGCGTGTCCGTAAGCCTGGGTTGTGGAGTGGAGAGAGCAGCAAAGTAGATTGTCCGTAAGCCGTGTTCAAGGTATATAGAAGTCTGCAAGGTATAGAGTCCAATGCGAAGTCCAAGGGTACCAGAGAGCAGCATAAACGACGTCCAAAGCCAAAGGTCAATATCCAGGGAGGTCAGCAGAATATCCAGGGACAGGAACAGGGACTGAAAGACAAAAGGGGCCAGGCAACAGCAGACAGGACCAAGGTACAGAAGCTACGCAGAGCAAGGAGTTAATGGTAGACTAAATAGGGGGTTGGGACCTATCAGAGGAAGGGGAGGAACAGAGGAGTGGTCTGAGGAAAGACCTGATAGGAGGGAAGTGTTTGGGAAACTGGGGCCTATCGGAACAAGGGGAGGAATAGAGGAGCGGCCCGGGGAAGGACCTGATAGGGGAAAGGTGTCTGGGTAGCTGGGGCATGTCACAGCAAGGGGAGGAGCGGAGGAGCGGCCCGGGGAAGAGCCTGATGGGAGAGAAGGGCCTGGGGGGCAGACCTGACGGGGAAGAGGCAGGGAAGCGCGTGGAGTGTGCGCCGCGACATCGGGGGTGGAGTCAGGCGCGCGGCACCAGTAAATGGCAGCCTGGGTCCGTGCGCTCGTAGGGGTGACGCGCACGAACCGGAAGTGTGGGGGCAGCGGGAGAGGGAGCCGCAAGGAGCGAGGTACGCCGCCAGGGAGCCTGGGCGGCATGTAAGAGAGGTAAGGAGGCACTGGCAGCGGGTATACCCGCAGCGCGGATCCTTACACTACTTTAGCAATGATACATAGCATTTAGTTGTAATTGTGTGAGTCCTAACATGTCTTATCGGTTTCAGAATGTAAGGAACTGGGAGTCGCTGCCCCGGCGCGCTTCTCCCTTACCTCTTTTATTCTCCGCTCTCCCCGCTCCCGACGGCATGTCCTCGGGTCCCGCGCTTCCTCCCCGCAGCGGTATGCGTGGGAGCGAGCTCGGCTGCCTGCCGGGGACACTGGCGGAGGGTCCCGCTCCGGTTTGCGCTCGCGCACAAGCGGCGCGCGCACGTGACGTGTGAGCAACGCACACAAGCTCCGTGTCAACAGGTATAATATCCTCATAGCCTACACCTGTCTCCTGAACCTCTACCTTTTTCTTTAAACATTTTACCATTTTCAACATTTTCTATATAATATAAACGGTATATGCACATTTGTATATAACGTACTTATTTAGTATTACTACCACAAATAGTTAGGCAATAGTGATATTAAGGAAATTATAATAAATATATATATATATATATATATATATATATTATACAGTCTTCGACAAATGCTGTCGCCCGTGGCGACCACATTTTACCCCCTGGCGAGGTGTTTTGGCGAGGTGCTGTGGCGGGATGCTGCGGCGGCATTTTCCTCCTTCTCCAACTGCACTTACAATGGCCATGCGGGAAGTGACCCAAAATAGCCGCCGGAGTGAGATGGCCGCCCGAGATCATAGCCGGGAGATGTAGCTAGAAACGGGCCTGGGTCTGCAAGGTTACAAAATGGCCGACGCAGGCCCGTGAGCAAGGTGCACCGAGGCGACAGTCCAACCTGGGTGCGGGGGAGGTGGTGCAACCACTCCGCCTGTGCTGCGGCTGCCGGTGCTCGTGTGTACCTTCCTCTTCCACAGAGTTCCACTTGATCCAGGTCACGTGAGCCCAGAGGAAGCGTGGCGGCTGGTGGGACCTGATCCAGAGTAGGGGGAGGTCAGTGGAGAGCGCTACCAGTGCGGTGGAAGTGGTGCAACCACTCCGCCTGTGCTGCGGCTGTCGGTACTAGCGGACCTGCCTTTTCCCCGGAGTCACGCTTGTTGGTGATCCAGGTCACGTGAGCCCCGAGGAAGTGCGCTGGCTGGCGGGACCTGATCCGGTGGAGGGGGAGGCTAGTGGAGAGTGCTGCCGGAGCGTCCGAAGGAACGTAAGTGCAACCATTGTCATAAAGGAGCCATCTGACCCTTGTGCACCGCACCCCCCTCCCTCTCGGGGAGCTGTTAGCAGCAGACACATACCTCTCACTCCCCCGAAGCCCGTCACCCATCCAGGCAGTCACCCATCCACCCAGTCAGTCACCCAGTCAGTCACCTATATATATATATATACACAGTGTGACAAACGCCCCTCTTTAGTAGCTCTGACGTATGTCTGGGATCTTCCCGACACAGTCTTCTAGGGTTAATTATACGAATAACCGGATCATACAAAGCATTACGTTGTTCAACTCAGGCTTCTGCCTGCTTTATTTTCATCCCAGTAAGGGACTGCAGCTTTAACAGGTGTAGGCAGGAGGCACTCAGATATTAACCTTCAGCGGTTTACTCATATCACTGTTATAATATTTCACACATTGTCACTTTAAGAAACAAAAATAAATCATATAAAGAAATCCTATCCCATTCAGGGATCTAACAACAAAGCAGAATCAGCCTCTCTAACTGCTGCTCGGCCAACTAACCTGGTTCCCCAGCTTTAAACAATGCCCTCATATTTAGGGTCACTAGATACAGCATACAGTCTTTTAGATACAATAATAAACATTTATTTGTCTTATCTGTTTGTGGTGGGAACTCGGTCCCAAGTGTCCAGGCAAATCCTCTGGTACTGTGATACTTGAAGGGGGTGTCCTCCCCGAACTGGATGCAGGGGAGCAGCGATACCCCCAGCCTCCAGACTCTAAGACGAGAGACTGAAAAGCAACCCTCTCTGCTCTAAATACCTGTTCTAGTGATTAGGAGAGCAGGTGAGGGAGAACTAGACACATTGTAAACTGTGGTCTGGATTTTCCATCCACCAGCCTGAGTTAATGGAAGCTGTGGAATGTATAATTTTGCACTATTCCTGCACTTTCTGACCTAAAACCTGCCTAATATCTTTGGACTATGTCACAGCAGTCATGTGAAAAAGAAAGTACACCCTCTTTGAATTGTATGGTTTTACATATCAGGACATAATAACAATCATCTGTTCCTTAGTAGGTCTTAAAATAAGGTAAATACAACCTCAGATGAACAACAACACATTACATATTACACCGTGTCATGATTTATTTAACAAAAATAAAGCCAAAATGGAGAAGCCATGTGTGAAAAACTAAGTACACCTTAAGATTCAATAGCTTGTAGAACCACCTTTAGCAGCAATAACTTGAAGTAATCGTTTTCTGTATGACTTTATCAGTCTCTCACATCGTTGTGGAGGAATTTTGGCCCACTCTTCTTTACAACGTTGCTTCAGTTCATTGAGGTTTGTGGGCATTTGTTTATGCACAGCTCTCTTAAGGTCCCGCCACAGCATTTCAATCGAGTTGAGGTCTGGACTTTGACTGGGCCATTGCAACACCTTGATTCTTTTCTTTTTCAGCCATTCTGTTGTAGATTTGCTGGTGTGCTTGGGATCATTGTCCTGTTGCATGACCAAATTTTGGCCAAGCTTTAGCTGTCAGACAGATGGCCTCACATTTGACTATAGAATACTTTGATATACAGACGAGTTCATGGTCGACTCAATAACTGCAACAAGCCCAAATCATCATCCCTCCACCACCGTGCTTGACAGTTGGTATGAGGTGTTTTTGCTGATATGCTGTGTTTGTTTTTTGCCAAACTTGGCGCTGTGCATTATGGCCAAACATCTCCACTTTGATCTCGTCTGTCCAAAAGATATTGTTCCAGAAGTCTTGTGGTTTGTTCAGATGCAACTTTGCAAACCTAAGCCATGCTTCCATGTTCTTTTTAGAGAGAAGAGGCTTTCTCCTGGCAACCCTTCCAAACTATACTTGTTCAGTCTTTTTCTAATTGTACTGTCATGAACTTTAACATTTAACATGCTAACTGAGGCCTGTAGAGTCTGAGATGTAACTCTTGGGTATTTTGCAATTTTTCTGAGCATTGCACGGTCTGACCTTGGGATGAATTTGCTAGGACGTCCACTCCTGGGAAGATTGGCAACTGTCTTGAATGTTTTCCACTTTTGAATAATCTTTCTCACTGTAGAATGATGGACGTTAAATTGTTTGGAAATGGCCTTATAACCCTTCCCAGGTTGATGGGCAGCAACAATTGCTTCTCTAAGATCACTGCTGATGTCTTTCCTCCTTGGCATTATGTTAACACACACCTGAATGCTCCAGACCAGCAAACTGCTAAAACTTTGGCTTTTATAGAGGTGGTTACCCTTGCTGATGATCAATTAATCAAGAGCATTTGATTAGCAGCACCTGTCTGCTACTTAGCATCTTAATTTCTATGGAAGCAGTAAGGGTGTACTTAGTTTTTCACACGTAGGTACTCAATTTTGGCTTTATTTTTGTTAAATAAATCATGACACAGTGTAATATGTCATGTGTTGTTGTTCATCTGAGGTTGTATTTACCTAATTTTTAGACATGCTAAGTCTGATTGTTATTATGTCCTGATGTGTAAAACCATGAAATTCAAAGAGGGTGTACTTTATTTTTCACATGACCGTGTATATAAATAAATCATATAATACCTAAAAGGTAAAGAGACAAAAGCACTCAGCAGTTCAGTAATGAAAAAATGTATTAAAGTACACAAATACTTGCACAAAAAGTCCAACTTTTCGATACCGGCACCCCCCTTGATAAAGATCTCTCTCCGGGATCGAAACGTTGGACTTTTTGTGCAAGTATTTGTGTACGTTAATACATTTTTTCATTACTGCTGCTGAGTGCTTTTGTCTCTTTACCTTTTAGGTATTGTATGCTGTGTATTTTCATGACCTTAGCACCAGCTATTACTACTATTCCACCACTGGAGTGCAGGATATGTATGTAAGTATGTATGTATTGTATTTATGTATGTATGTATGTATGTACAGTATATATAATCTTTTTCTGTCTCGGTGGTGGAAAGGTGGCAATGGGTGTTCAAGAAGATGTATAATGGCTGTTGTATTGGTAGTGTCAA
Organism: Ascaphus truei; assembly: GCF_040206685.1. Taxonomy (NCBI): domain Eukaryota; kingdom Metazoa; phylum Chordata; class Amphibia; order Anura; family Ascaphidae; genus Ascaphus; species Ascaphus truei. The sequence continues at coordinate 271,990,838 of NC_134484.1, read as the reverse complement.
CCATAATATGAAAGATTGAAGAGTTCACATTGGCTAAAGTGAGAAAGCTAGTGGCCTACATGCGAATTATGCCAGCATGGCAAATAAGGCCTAAACTCCCAAATATGAATGACACCAAAAAGCAATGGGCTCATTCTCCGGAGGCTGGATTGTGCCTGGGCTTTCCAGCATTCAGGAAAAAGGCATCAAAGCAGATGGTGCTAAGAATTTACTAAAGTTAAAATCAAAAAAGCTACCATTGAAACCGCTATCTGGCTACCTACAACTGCCGGACTACTGTATCTCCAGTGAAGCAGCACTGCAAGAACTGGAAGATGAGCTTGAAGAGATTAAATGGGATATTGTTGTCCTTTGTGAAGTAAGAAGAAAAGGGGAAGGCCTCTTTTAGCACAAAAGCGGACACCTGTTGTATTACAGAGATACAAAAATGGGAAGAATCAGTGGATCATCATTGAGAAGAGCTGGAGAAACAACATAGCGGAAAATAAAAACTAATCCGAAAGAGAAGCCAGTTGACAAATAGATATAGGCTTCACATTATCCTTGTGTATGCGCTAATATCAAGTCACACAGACAACGAAGTGGAAGACTTCTACCATAACATGAACCAATTTAACTAGGTAAATTATTACCTCAACATGATTTTTGGAGATTTCTATGCCCAGCAGGAATATGAAGCATCAGTTTGTAAGTATGGTTACGGACAGATTGGTAGAATTTGCAGAAAGTGAAAACTTCTAAATTATGAATGAATTCTTCAAAAAGAATCCAATTAGAAAATGGAAATGGAATGGACCCAATGGAGTCAAGAATGAATTTGACTATATCAAAGTTAACAATAAACACATGATTTAAAATTGCACATAAGGAGTGATCACTGATTGGTTTGCTGCACAATACATCTGAATGAAAAGATGGAAAGAAGAAAAATTATTTAAAAAAAGACAAAAACAATCATCAAGAAACTCAAGAAATTTCAACTAGAGCAGAAAAATTGCTTCAGCTTGCTTGAAATGCATGGGGACACTTTAACAAACATTTATGAAGAGCTTGTGAAGATTGTAGTACAAAGTTCAGACACAACTGGAGAAATCACCAACAAAAAACAAGATAAGAAAATATAAATAAGACAAAGCAGTTATTGTAGAGACGACAAAAAATAGCAATACCAACATGCAAGAACAAGAATTGAAGAAACAGAGCCGTGCAAGACAATACAGGAGCGTATAACTGAAGATGTAAAAATTTAGCTGATATGGCGAGGAAGACAATCAAAGATAGTAAAAGCTTAAAGAATACGAAGCAGCAATTTATGATTGGTTAGAAGCAAATCCTTGCACTCAAACAAGACAATGGATCAACAATAAAAGACTGCACTTATGATAAAGAGATTTGAGGATTTGTACGTGAAATTATACGAGAATACAGATAACACAGGGCATAATCCAGCAGAGGACAAACAAGACAAAAGCAACCAATGATGTACTGCACCGACACACTTTATTCGAGCAAATACCCAGTATGTACCTGGCAGATACCTGGAATGCGCCGCTCCTCACCTCTGACAAGCCCCGTTGCGTTTGCCTTCCCAGCCTGGGTTCATGCCTGGCTGACGGGCGGCTGATCTGTTAAATGATAATGATTAGGATTTAATAGGCTGCAATGCTTCGCGTGTCTGCCAGATGGCATAAATTCATGAATTGTAATGCAGTATATATATATATACTGTGCAGTATTGCAGCCAGCGGGAATAAAATGCTTCAATCCCTGCTTGGAAAATAACCCAATGCACTCGGGCAGAAAACAGTCACAAACCTCAATACACCCGGGTATACCCGAATTCGTGGGACTAGCCGAGCTCGAATAAAGTGTGTCGCCAGTGTACCATGCGTCCTCCTAAAAGAAGTAGGGAAGGCAATAAAATCCACGAAGAATGGGAAGGCACCCAGGAAAGATGGAACTGCAATGGAAATCATGAATGAAGCTGGAGAAGAAGTTGAAAAAATAGTGGCACAACTCTACATGCTGCTTGGAGAGCAGGAAAATTCCAGAACAATAAAGCAATGCCATCACTATCATCATCCACAAGAAAGGAGAATGTCAAGAAAGAAGATGTCAAGAGCTACAGACCAATCAGTCTACTTCCAATTACTTACAAGTTTTTAGTGAAGATACTCACTAATCAGCTGCCACAGACCCCTGACTTTTCCCAGCCTAGAAAAAAAACTGAATTTTGCAGGGGATGCAAAACTAAGGACCACATCCTAGTCATATGACCTGCCATTTATTTTGGATTTGTAGATTATGAAAAAGCATTTAATTCTGTTGAAGACGCATACACTTATTTTGTACAGAACATTTACGAGACTGCCACATCAATCATTAGATTGCATGAATATATAAGCAAGATAAGGATCAGCAAGGGAGTTTGACATGGAGATACCACCAAAGCTTTTTACAGCAACCCTTGAAGAATTATTCAGGACTTTAGATTGAGTAGAAAATGGAATCAAAATCAATGGTGAATACTTGAGTCATCTAAGATGTGTACATGACATTGTTATTTTGACCACAAGTCCAGAAGACCTCTAGCAACAAATCGGAGAACTCAACGAAGAAAGCAAGAAAGTGGGCCTCCATATGAATCTCAGCAAAACTGAAGTGATGTTCAATAAATTTACTGTATCAAGTGTACAAAAATTGAATAGAAAAAGTCAGAGACTATTAATACCTTGGCCAGCAAGTATTAATAGATGGGAACCTTTCAAATGAAATTAATAGGAAGATGTGATGGAGTACAGTTTGCTGTACAGACTAAAGTTTCTGAATGTCTCTCGGCTATATCATCCTGGATGGCCCTTCGCCAACTTAAACTTAACATGGCAAAAACATACTTCCTCCCAAACCTGGCCCTACTACCTCCTTCCACATTACTGTTGGAAGTACTATAATTAATCCAGTAGCCCAAGCACGCCGCCTAGGGGTCACACTCGACTCCTCTCTCACATTCTCCTCTGACATTCAAAAGGTAGCAAAAAACTGTCGTTTTTTTCCTCCGCAATATTACAAAGTGTAAGAGATGTGTGCAGAGGTACATATAATGGAGACCAATTTGGGTGCAATTATATCTTGGCTTTATTGAACCTGTTCCTTTATCCAGGCAAAACATATAAAAACAACATAACAAACCCCTATCCCTTTGTAAGGGCTAACTTACTTCCCCAGACCCTATCAGCAGGACTGGAGGGATATTCCTATTACCAGCCTATCACCCCAAAGTCTCAGGAGATACTTTTATCAGGTGGCCCTCCAAGTCAGTCTCTGGCAGGTTACTGTGTCCTTTGTGTTCAGGAAATATACATCTCTGGGTGTCTGGATGTCTTGATCTCAGCACAGCTTTTGTGCTCAAGGCAGTGTCTGTGTGCAGGCTTTTCTTCTCTCCTTCTGTCAGCCCAAATATGAGCTAAGGAATCGCTCTCCTGTGTCTCACATGAGGCTTTTTACAGAGCTCTCATTAGTCCAGGTGGAGACTAGTTTATTGAATGGCTGCAATTAACTATCTCTCTGCTGGGTTCTCAGACCTCTGATGCTGCTTTATTTAAACACACACACATACATACATACATACATACATACATACATACATACATACATACATATATTTGGAACAAACAAAACAATCGTACAAGGTAACCTACTGTGCCTCAAAAAATAAAGTGTTTGACCAGTGTATCCTGCTTGTGCTCCCGAATGGATGTAAAATGTGGACCCTAAATGCAAAGACAACTCAGAAGCTTCAGACAACTCAAAGTCATATAGAGAGATGTACTGTATGCTTGACATTACCCGAAGAGGCAGGAAAAAGAATGAATGAGTTTGAAACTAAAGATAAGTATATGACATCATCACAAGGGTGAAGAAATTAAAATGGCAGTGGGCCAAACATATCGCAAGAAAAAAATGACCATCATTATCTAGAGAAGGTACTCAACTTGATTCCAAAGAATATCAATAGACCAAGACGATGACTAAAAGTAAGATGGGAAGATGAAATCAGAAGATTTGTTGGAGCAACATGAAGCAGAGACGCTTGCAACCGCAGTCCCTGGAAGATCATTGGGAACATAGTCATCCAGCAGCGAATCGACAAGGGCTGAAGATGATGGTGGTAATGATTTGAAAGATGTATACACACACATACTTGAGCTACAGTTATTATTAGAAAAGTGAAACATTAACACCATCTCCAAGGTTACGTATAAAAAATAAAGGTGTTAAACTGTAAAAGTTCCTAACGATTTACAACTCTGCATTTTTTTATTGCTGTGGTAGAGTAAAATAGGGAATACCTCCATAAAAAAACACTCCATTTAAATTTAGTAAATCATCTAATTATTCCTTGAGTGTTACCTCGTGCAACACAGGCAAACAGGGGAAAAAAACACAAGGTATAAGCTTGAGAAATGCTGATCCACATAAACACAAGGTATTCTAGGAATTGGCGCTTGTTTCCACGGATGTTGCCTGATTTTCACTTTATTAAATAGAATTATCTTAGAATTTAGACGTAAATTTAATCTAGAAGTATCAATGATGGCTGAGAACAATTTACCTGTAATAGGATTGCATTCACTTCTACAATTTAGCTATCATATAATGTTTTAAATATTCTACTAAAATGTTAAATAAATAAATAGCTTACTCCTTTGCCGGAGGTGACATGGTTAGTTTGAGCAGCTTCTGTCCAGCAGCCTGACAACAAAATACATTATGGTAAAAATTTGTAAATTACATTTTTACACATGTTCAGTATATCAAATATATTTATATTTCTGTTTGTGTATTATTCCACATTTTTTTTTGTTTTCACAAAAAGGCAACAAAAACATACTGTCATGCCTTACAACAATCTTGTTTTTATGTTTTTTTATTCATTTTAAGAGACAATTTCTGGTGGTCGGATACATTGTTTTAACATACAATGAAAGATTGCCATCATACAACAACAAAAAAACTTTTGGTTTAAGCCTTTGAATTTTTACAGTGTTTTTTGAGCTGAAGAACTTCTACTTCTCTTTTATTCCGATTAAGGAAAATTCTCTGACAAATGTCCAAAACTTTATGTCAAAAGTTGTCTTTCCAGCCTTAACAATCCAACATAAGGGGACACAGTCTTCAAAAACACAATATAAAAATCCATACTTTTTGACAAACGTACCTAACACATTAAGGGCCATATATTTTCTAAGTGGTGCTGAGCCAGAAGATACCTTGCAACTTATTCATTTGAATGAGCTATAAGCTGTCTTCCCATATCGGAAGATATCATTTAGCACAGCCCCACTTATTTAATATGGGCCTCCGAACATTTAAAATTCATACTATTCATTTTGGTGCCAGTGGCCCATGGTACATTGGAATTGCAATGTGTTGCTGTCCTCTATGGCAGCAAAAGGTGTAATCAAAAGTCCTTCTAATGCATACAGTAATCATAACTGCAAAGACAACAGTAACAACATTTGTATGCCAACACAGTTTTGTGTGTATGTATATCTTTATTGATATAGCGCCATCTACAGTATGTGCATAGCGCTTCACCGCAGTTATACATGTGACATACTGTAATACTATAACACATAATAGGAATACGCGCTTGAGACATTAAAGTAACATTAGGATAAAGGAGTGTCTGCATGTGTTGTATCAGGCAATTTCTTGTACCTATTTAAATGACATAATTTGAATTACGTGTAGGAATGGAGTTGCTAGTTAGGATGGACTATGTGGATGACATCTTATGTATGGCTTGCATGATTTCACTCTGATTTTTTAACGAAATGTGTTTCATTTTCATAGGGGGTGATTCAGTAAGGTCACTTCAGGTTAATACACACAGTAAGTAAGAACCACTGCAGGTTAATACACACGATTCGACAGTAACTGCCAATAACGCTGTGTTTCAGTTCAGTTGCTTTATCCCACAACAGCCCTTAGTAAATCATTCCCCGTAGTAGTATGCCACACACACAGGCGAATTCTCAGGCCAGCACAAGATTTGCACTTTACGCTCTAACTAAAAAAGAAAAAAGTGGTTAAGGCTTGATGAATCACGAAAGCACTTACATTTTCCCTTCTCTTTTCAGACATCAATCAACTAGATTTGGTCTTGACATATAGTACATTTGAAATAATTTGATCTGATCTTGTCAGTGAGATTGCACCATACATGTTGAAATGTCCAGTGACTTGTATTGAAAGGTTTTCCATTACTGGGCTAACAGCTTGTACAAAGAGTCTTTTTGGCTTGCAGCAATTTAATTAATCTCACAGAGATTTCTCTGGTTTTCAGATGGATTAGACCAAGTTTAGGTTGTCCCTTTTGTATAATTTTACAGATACTGTAGTGCCGACGATTATTCTAAAACAAACCTGGGGCAATCTCCAAAAAGACCCAGGTACATGCTGGGTATATGCTGGTTACATGCTTCAACATTTCACACATTTCTGCAGACAGACTAATGGCCCATCGGATTAACAGCAGGGGTCCCATTCAAACTGAATGGGACTGCCAGGAACCCCTGCTGTGTTAATCCGATGGGCCATTAGCCACTGCAGAAATGTCACTGAAATGTACCCAGCATTTAAACTGGCAAGTTTAAGGCAAGTTTTAGAATACTCGTTGGCTCGTCTGTACATATATTTGTAATTGTACCGTGCTACTGATATGTTGGCACTTCATAAATAATTGATAACACAGCATCATCAAAAGCACAATCCTGTAAAACATTTTTTGGAGAAAAATAATGGAAATCAAACAGTATCAAAAAACAAATGGATGCACAAATCTCCAAACTGTTAAATGTGTTGCCCAATATTAAACATATTCATGTGTGATAGAGATCAAATGGAGGAAAGAGAAAGATCTCTGACTAGCATTGACATGCATTGAGTTGCATTACACAAAGAAAGTATGTGGTTCTTACTGATGAATAAGAACTGCCTAATACTGTTCCACAGCATGAAAATAACGTTTAGGATTATAGGTAGCTAAAAGGCTTGTTAAATCAGCAAAAGGTGAAATATCATATAAGTTTTTCTAAATTAAATCAGTTTGTAGAATTAGATAATACTGCCTGCATTTTTTAAAACACCTAATGCCATTTTTAATGATTTTATTAACATACTGATCATCTTTTGGTTGCTACAGCAACCATTTAGAAAGTCACATCCACTTCCTCTTTTGAAACAGGTACTGACACTCACCTTTTTGAGCTCTGCACTTTGGCAACAAAGTATCACAAACAGTTGCTGTGTTCCAAACAGCAGACTCTCTATTACTCTGAAAGCTGTAACAATAATGTGTTACACTTAGTACATATCAGCTGCATCATTTCACAGACTACAGCAGCAACCCTGCTTTTCACGATTTATCTCGCAGCACAGGGGTGTGCAAACGTTTCCCCCTGCACCATCCTGCATGCTTTCCCCTCACCTTGGCTCCGGCGTCAAATGAGGTAACGGGGCCATGTGACATCACGTTGCCATGGTAACGTGACGTCACGTAACCCCACGGCATCATTTGATGTGTCCCATGATGTAAGGGAAGTTACAGAGGCCTCACGCGGTCCCCCAGCATTTAATTTAAATGCCTTGGGGATGAACGCGGGACCTCTGTAACTGCTGTGCCCCCCTGGAAAATCTCATGCCCCGCCTTGGGCGCACGCCCCCCAGTTTGTGAACCCCTGTCCTAGTACAGGGGTGCGCAAACTGGGGGCGCGGCGGTTGCAGAGGCCCCATGCTGTTCCCCGAGGCATTTAAATTAAGACCTCTGCAACCTCAATTTACCGGGATTCAACCGGCTCCTGGACACGTCGCCATGACAACATGGCATCAAATGACGCCGCGGGGTCATGTGACGTGACGCGTCATCATGGTTACTCTCCTCAAATGATGCGGCTGGGTCACATGACCCTCTGCGTCATTTGATGCCAGGTCACTGGAGAGGGGGGAGGGGGCGTGAGTGCTGGGACCCTCATACAGGGGTGTGGCACAGCAAAAAAAACTTTGCGCACCCCTGTCCTAACATACATACAGTACAGGGCTTCCACTGCAGCAAGAGACTGCAGCAAATTTAGAAGGCGGCCTTCTAACAAAATTTAGTTTTGCACACAATCAATATTTGTACAGATTTACACCAGGAGCAGCAAACAATTGCCAGTTTAGATATACATTATACAGAATTATACATTGTCACGTGCTTTACATATAAGGGGGGGGGGGGGCGGAGGAATGTATTGCTGCTTTAACATATGTGTTTTTTTTAGTTACATACAGGATTAATGATCTATCAGGACTAATACACTCAATGATCAATGATCACACGCAATGATTTTTCTTGTTGACCTTTTAAACACTCAGTTCAACAGTTTTTTTTAATCAGCACAATAGTCACTGTATCCAGAGCCGTGACCGCAAAAGTGAGTCTGTAGCGCCAGAGATCATGTCTGCCGTAGTCGCGCTGCGCGAGAGTGGGGGGATTCCGTGCTTCTGGATCGGACTCCCCGCAATGTTAACCCTCCGGTGCTGGGGCAACCGCAGGTTGTCTGGCGCCCGAAAACAGTTCTTCTTACTACAGCTGTACATAACGTATCAATATTTATCCTGATCACATCTATCACTGTGATTCTCCCCTTCACCTTCCACACTGTTTTTTACAGTGGAGAAACATATACAAACCGGTGCACTTATCATTATTTATCAGTGTTTCATCATTTTCTGTTATTGAATAATTATTTTTTTTTTAAATCATAGATACAGCTGCCTGTTGCAAGGAAAAGAAAAAAACCATACTACTATATATGATTATAGGCTAAAGCAGTAAAATTCCGAGCATTATTGAAAACCCTGCTCTCTGATTGGATAATGCCCGGAATTTTAACCAAACAATCAGTAATGCCCGGAATTTAAGCTGCTTGCAATGTGTAATTTTCAATGTGTTTATTTCCAGCCAATCAGCTTTCAGAACAGCTGAGACAGGGCAGGGGATTGGTTAGAATGAAGTAACAGCTCTGAGACAGGGCAGGGGATTGGTCAGGAAGTATATATGGGAGAAGTAGTGGCTCAGTGAGTAAAGACACTAACTGGCACTGAGAGTTTGAAGCAGGGGAGCCTGGTTCAATTCTCGGTGTCGGCTCCTTGTGACCTTGGGCAAGTCACTTTATCTCCCTGTGCCTCAGGCACCAAAAAATAGATTTTAAGCTCCACGGGGCAGGGACCTCAGCCTGCAAAATGTCTCTGTAAAGCGCTGCGTACAACTTGCAGCGCTATACAAGAACATGCTATTATTATTATATTATTATCAGTTACGGGTTGACTCCTTCCCCTCCCGAGCTGACAGATTTTCTGAGCAGATTCAGTTGAATTGGGGGGGGACAGAGTCTGCAAAGTTTAGTAAGTGGCTGCATTTTTTATTGTTGCTGCAGTGTGTGTGTGTGTGTCAGTAGCTGTGTTTATGGGTATAGCAGCAGTGTGTGTGTTGTTGTATGTGTGTGTAGCAGCAGAGTTTGTTTGTGAAGAGCTGCTGTGTTGTGTGTAGAGCTGTTGTGGTGTGTGTGTGTGTGTGTGTGTGTGTGTGTGTGTGTGTGTGTGTGTGTGTGTGTGTGTGTGTGTGTGTGTGTGTGTGTAGAGCTGCTGTGTTATGTGTGTGTGTGTGTGTTTGTGTTTATAGAGCTGCTGTGTTTTGTGTGTGTGTAGAGCTGCTGTGTGTTGTGTGTGTGTTTAGAGCTGCTGTGTTTGTGTGTGTGTGTGTGTGTGTGTGTGTGTGTGTGTGTGTGTGTGTGTGTGTGTGTGTGTGTGTGTGTGTGTGTGTGTGTGTGTGTGTGTGTGTGTGTGTACACAGAGGGGGCGACAGTGTTTGGATTTAGATATCTGCAGTGTAAGTGTATATAGCGGTGGTTTCATGTATTTACCATTTTATTTTAATTAAAAAATCTATATAACTATACAAAAGTGTCTATTATTTATGAAAAAGCCTACATTTAGCCTATAATAGTAATAATCCCCTCAGAACAGGGCATTACTGGCCAATAATGCCCTGGCTGGGTTAAAGTCGGCTTCGCCTCGGGCCTTCAACTCTTCCAGCCTGGGCATTATTGGCCAGTAATGCCCTGTTCTGAGGGGATTATTACTTAATTATTATACTCCGCTTTATACATACTGTACCTTCTAATTTGTGGTTACCATAAATGTAACATTTTGTTTTAGATGAGGCCATTTGTTCTAATGATTTTAAAATGACAATGTGATGATATCAGAATGAATAACTCAGAGTGTAAGGCAAACTGTTTCCCATTCATTTTTCTTTAACGTGTTTTAAATATTACAATGTTAACTTGATGTTGTTTAGCAATTTGAAAATGATATTCCTGTAACTGCCTGTATGTTATTGCGTGCACTGTGAAGATCAGTTCAAAATGGTGTTGGAATCTTTTCACATGTATTGAAATAGGTAAGGTTGAGCAGCATTCAGATCCTTCATCTGCCTGTATTTTATAATGAAGCTATAGAAGTACATATAATACAAGTTAGTGAGCTTCTAAAGGTAATCATATAGTGATTTGCATTCGTCAATCCTGAGATAGGAAAAGTAACACAATAGTTTCACAACTCTCCACTTACATTTCAAGCCTTTTCCTATAGTTTACTTGTATGTTTGTTGCACTTTTATAGTTTGATAACTCCATTTACCCCTCACTGTTCTACACAGCGCTGAGGGCATGAGTTGCCACAATCTAAATAAAAACACATTTCACTAACAGGATTGCAAATCATGCATGCACAAAAGAGCTTCCTTAATAAGGAATACAAATCTGACTTTTCTGCCAGAAGGATACAGTATAATAAATGGATCTCTTAAGCCTTAGTAAAGCACTTGATAAATATTCCCTTAAAATTTAAGGGGATATTTATCAAGTGTTGCAAACTGGAGCATTGCTCCAAAACCGAAGCATGTTGCGTGACGCTGCATCAATGTACTGTATCAAGGTGCTATGCTCCACTTTGTGCCCCAATTTGTTCCACTTGTGCAATAAGCATTTTGTGGAGTGGTAAAAGGTGGAATTAGGGGAGGAGAGAATACGAGCAATATTATAATGAGATGTATCAAAAGTTGCTCCTATAACTAGTGCAGTTCTCCTCTCTCTGTGCACCAAATAAATCTACCACATCCAAGTACACTAGCCTCTGGTCAAATAAGATCTGCGCCTCATGGAAGAAGCAAGATTTAAAGGAGCAATCCAAGCCGTTTTTTCTACTTTATGTTTTAATACAGGATTGAAGCAAAGGGTCTCTGGAGCCAAACCCCATTAATTTCAGCTCCGAATACTTTCACTGCTTTCAGAGATACTTTCACCCACGGCTTTCAGAGATACTTACCTCAGAAGGGGGTGCCGGAATCACCAGCAGTTAAAAGCCTGTGTCACATGGGTCAATAGGAAGTCACACCGGATGACATCATGGCTTTCTATTCGCTCGCATGGCCCAGGATCTTTGAAAAAAAATGCTATAATGTGAACCCTTGAGTGGCTACTGGCACCCACAGTGGACGTAAGTACCGCTGGAAGCAGAGGGTCCCGGTGTTGAAATTAATGGAGTTTAGCTTTGGAGACCCCCTGTTCAACTCTATTTAAAAAAATGAAGAAAACAAATTCTGCTTGGATTGCCTCTTTAAAAGATTCATGCTTATGTTGCTGCTCCGTGTGTGGAGCAAATTGCACCATTTTTTTAATACATATTCCTGTGCTTTCTCTTTTATTTCACTGGTAATATTTTCAGATAAGACTGTGTGAACTGTTGAGGAAAAAATGAAGATTAGAAAATTTGAACCAATATATATTTTTTAATTTTTTCTCATAGTTGTTTCACATGGCCCTTCTATTTCGGCATGGAAAATGAATCCAATATGCTGTAGATGGTTTCAAGTCTCTGTTACCAAATGAATGTTTCTTAATCGAATGGTTAAAGGTGAAGTAAAATCTTGCATAATTAAAGCAAGTCATCTTTTCAGACTATAATATTTTACCACTCAATTCATTTTTGTCATCTGTTAGCTATAATGCAGCAGCAGGATATTGGCTATTGAATTCCATTGCACATAGATATGCTGCTTTGAAATTTAGCTTAGAACTCTTCCCTATTTTCAGGTAAAGTATTTCCAGTCATGAAATATTTATCTGTTTTGCTTGGTATTTTTTTGTTCGTTTTTTTTTGTGCCATTTTGCAATCCTGAGATACCAAGATAAAAAAGCTAAAGAAGACAATAAAGGAAAATATAAATAACTCTTCCATCTTCAAGATGTTTTAAAAATCAGATTTGATTTGGGAATAAGGCCGTACAATAACGTGTAATTAGACCTACAGTACATTTATTTTCTGAAGGGAGGTGCTGCATTAAGCCTTTAATACTAACTAAAAGACACAACGCAGTAGCTATAAACTTGATTTTCATTTATCTTAACAACTATGACACTTTATTGCATGAATATATAATAATAATTAGGTGGGGGGGAACAATTAGATTTGGCTTCTGCTTTAACTCAACATGTCAACATGGAAGAAGTTAATACATCAAAATGATAAATCAGCGTTAATAATACTGGCACTGAATTGCTCACCTTGGCAAGCTATGTCATTTGTTTGTGACACTAACATTATGAAAAGCTGCACTGTTTTTACCACATCAGTCTGGCTAATAAAAATGAGTCAATCAGATAAATGCCTGAAGCACTTGGTTTTTCAGAGGTAGAGAAACTGTATAGTAAACTTGCACTGACAATGCTCTTGTCTCATATTTATTAATGATGTTGAGCATTCTTACTTTGTAGACAGAGATAAATACATTACTGCTTGAAATAATGAACCATTTAGTCTGTAGGAGAAAGGTCACGGTGAGCAGCACTCACAAATACGATAATGTATCTGCTTCTGAGAGTTTGAGCTTGACAGCAGCCTGCACATTGTGGGAAAATGCTTCAACTAGTAGGAATACTTAGTAATATGGGGGCTATTTATACAAGGAGTTGGGGTGGGAGATATATATATATATATATATATATATATAGTTGATACCATTCTGTGGCTAACAAAATGGTTTTATTTGTGCGAGCTTTCGAGATACAGCAATCTCTTCTTCGGGCGATGTTACAATGGATTAATCCCCCCAAAAATTACTTTTAAACAGGTCAGCATGGAATGTTATCTGTGGGTGAAGCCTACGCCTCCCCCTGTGCAGTATGCAATTTATGACTTAAGATGTTAGATGGTACCTGAATGCTTGTGATGTTAGAGTATGCATGTATGTGTGGATGTGTATAAGTGTGTATGTGTGTAAATCTTAATTTATAAAGTGCCCACAGTGTATACAGTGCTTTACAAAATGTGTGTGTGTGGAGGGGGTGTATAACAATGGTGTAGGTGGGTGATGAAAAGTAAGAGGGTGTTATATTTCTGTTCATGTGGATGACTACTATGTAGTCCCTATTGGTATATAGGAATAGAATTACGTAGTACATTTGTATGTGTAAGAGACAGGTGTGTGCATTCATATAGCGCAGTGTTATAGACATTGTTGCAATATATGTATTGATCTTGCTATTTTGAGCAATATATGTAATCATTCTGCTGCTTTGAGCATTACATCTTTTAATAAGTTATTATTTTAAATGTTATTAAGTATTAGGTTGTATTTTGAGGTACTTTATACTGGTGTGTATGTATACATATGTTTATATACATTTATACACACCAGCATGACTATTCTATCAAATTTGTTGTTATTATAAGTTCGTCCTGTGTTAGGGGCATAGATGCACAGCATCAAAGGCAGTTTAATTGAAGACTGCCTTCCCACAGCTGATGTCTGACTTAGGGAGTGAACGCCTTAGAATCAGGCATATCCATTGGCTGCATACGGATACAAAATTCCACGGGCAGAGCTACAGTATGACGTGATCTCCTGACGAAGCACTACGTGCGAAACGCATAGAGGTCACGTGAGGCTGCTCCGTTGATCTGCAGATTTTTGAGTTGGCGTCCGTGAGAGTGAGGGTGTTTTCGCATTGCAAGTGAGTGGATTGGGTCCGGACCCATATGTTACATTGTCCCATTGTATGTAGCTGACACCGGAGCTCTCCGGCTTAAAACCGTATGTGTTTAAAGGGCAATTGTTAGCTTAGTTTAGTTAATTTATTATTATTGGCTTCACTTTATTGTGTGTTGTGTTAATTTATTTATGAATTGTGATCCTTTGTATTTTGCCTTATATGTTATATCTTAAGAGTTATAATTAAGCAAACATTAGTCTCTCTATCCACTCATGGAAGGGAGTTCTCTTGGGTCAGGGTAGTGGCTCATGAAGCTGTGGTCTCAGTTTAGGCCACCGGTGAGTGTCCCGAACAGTTTCATAAATTTGTATTCATGCAACCGTCTCTCTTTCAGTGTTTTGGAATTACCTTTTGAGTATTGCCACCTTCAGATCTTTCATCTTATGGCCAGTCAGAAAAATGTTTGCCGACTGGACTGTCTCTTGTTCAGCATGTGATGCTGTGGCGATGCAGATTAATTCTCTTGTTTAGCCCCTGTCCCATCTCACCTACAGTATGTAGTAGCAGCCCCGTGGGCATTTCATGCACACAATGAGGTACACGACATTGCTGGAGGAACAGGTGAACCTTCCTCTGATTTTGTACTTCAGAATCCTGTGTGGTATTTGTATTGTGCCCGCTGTGTGGAGCATTGCGTAGGTTTTGCATCTTGCTTCCTGGTATGTTCTTGTCCCATATTCAGTTGTACTGTTGAATTCTTTACTCCTCACCATCATTTTCTTGAGATTATGAGGTTGTTTGTGATAATAAGGGTGTTTCAGGGAATACCTGTTACAGTCTTGTATCTTCCTGGAGAATGGGTTGTATTTCCTTGGCGATCTAGCATAGGGCTTCTAGGTGTGGGTTATATGTGACCACCAAAGGTACCCTGTTCCTTGTCTCTTTCTTCCTGTATTCAAGGAGATCACTTCTTGGTATTCTGGTGGCTTTGTGAATTTGCTGGTCTACAATTCTGTGGTTGCATCCACAGTTTATGAAATCCGATCTCAAGGCTGGAATCCGCTGGCCTCTGTCTGCTGTGTCAGAGCATATCCGGTTGTATTGTATGGCTTCACTGTAGATGGTTGCATGCTTAGTGTGTGTGGGGTGGAAGCGGTTGCCCCTCAAATAGCTGGCTCTGTCTGTAGGGTTGCAGTATATAGAGGTCTGTAGTTGGTTCTCATGGAACTGTTCACCAGAGGTCCAAATTAGGAAGATGTCATTGATGTTCTGAAGGTATATACAGGGGGTTTCAAGTGACAAGTGGTGAAATGCAGGTGTTGTTTCGGGCTATGATCTGGAGGTTCCCTCAGCTGGGGGTGGCCATAAAATGCGATACAGCCACACAGTGGTAAAGATACCTTTATGTGATTTCTGATTATATCCATCTTGTAAGTGGGCATTGTCTTCCACTCTATTTTAAATATTACATTTCTATATTTGTGGTAACGCACTAGGGTTGTGTGCTGTGTCTTTTGCTATATATATATATATATATATATATATATATATATATATATATATATATAAATAATATTTTAGTCTTTATTGTCATAATTTTTCTCAATTTTTAATAAAGCAGTCTGGGCTGTTGTGTAAATTTGTCTACTTAGCCTGTATCTAAGAAACATTCTAAAGCAGGCCGGCACAACTCCAGTCCTCGAGGCCGCAAACAGGCCAGGATTTCAGCATATTCCTACTTCAGCACAGCTGGCTCAATTCGTGGCTCAGTATGACTGAGCCACTAATTGAGCCAGCTGTGCTGAAGTAGGGATATCCTGAAAACCTGGCCTATTTGTGGCTCTTGAGGACTGGAGTTGTGCAGGCCTGTTCTAAAGGGTATAATTAAAAAATGTTTGATGCCTTGTGGTTTTAACAAAGTTTGCTTGATTCCTAATCCCAATGATGTTTGTAAAATTAAAATGTTATATAGTTACAAATTATTCTTATCATGTTGTATCCCTTGTGTACTAACAGTTCAGATTAAGTCGAGTGCAGTTTTCAGAGACTAGTTTGTTAACTGGGAAGAAAAATCAGTCACTTTTAATTTGATACCTATAATTCAATAGTAAATTACAACAATATTCTAAACAATTCCAGTTGAAAAGTAAACATATTCATGTAGTGGGATCATTTACTAAAGTAAAGTGATGTAAACACAATATTGTCTGTTAACAGAAAAGCAACAGTTTATCAAAGGTGATTAATTGCTTTGAAGATGGGAATTGTCTTAATAAAGCATTTTCCATTTTTTCCCTTGAAAAACCTGAGATAATCTTTGCTATATTACACAAGATTCATAAATTCTTGTATCAAAATGAGATTACCTTTTTATGCCATTGCTTTACTTTTAATGCACCTTACTGAAAGATGGCAACATTTGGCAACCTGATTTTTGTAGCAAATCGTGTCATATTATCTACATATTATTTAGATATTATAAATTAATTACATTCACCTTGCAAAGTTATAATATTTTTTTTAAAGCTAGAAAACTTTACTATATAAATTGTCATTTCAAAATAGAAATGAAACGCCTGTAATTATTGTTTTCACGTAATTCTTTGAAATAAACTTCTGTAACGTGTCATATGACCTGTTATGAGTAACAAAAAAGCTACGTACTTAACTAACAATATGTTAAATTCATCAGCTGTCCCATTCATGTCTTGAATATTAACAATTATTGCAAACTATGAAAAGAGATTACTTTAAGCATGTGCCTTTTTTTTATTGCATTTAGGAGTCTTGTGGAACCTGTCCTCTTGTGATGCCCTTAAAATGCCAATCATACAAGATGCCCTTGCAGTTTTGACCAATGCAGTGATCATCCCTCATTCTGGATGGGAAAATTCAATACTACAGGATGACCGCAAACTACAATTACATTCGTCACAGGTGCTGCGCAATGCCACTGGGTGCCTACGGTGAGTATTGAGGCAATACCGTTTCACCACAGTAATATTAAACCATGAAAAAGATCTATTGTTCAACAGAAATATAACATCAAGATCAAGCTTGTTTTCAGTTAAGATGTCTGTATTTGCTATGCAATTTGTTGCTAGGTTATAGTACAGTACATGTTTTTCAGTTGTAGCTTTTTCATTTATTTTTTGCAGTATCCATGATTGAGGGTCTAGCACCTGGATACAAATGTTTGCATACTGTACAAACTCACTTAATTACAGAATTGGTGCCGTAGGCCATCCTTGAACAATGTCATTGCTAATGCTCACTTTGGTCAAAACTATTTAGTCAAAAAAGGATGATTGTGAGCTAATTCTAGATTAACTAATTCCCTAGCCGCAATGTCAATTAAACAATGTCAGTGTGTTCTCATTATCACTTTAAACTTCATTAGTATAGAAAGTAATATTTGAGATTAAAGCACTATTGAATCCATTTTGCTTAATGAAGTGTATGGAATTTAGAAAAAATTATTCTAGTACTAAGGGAATTAACAACATTAAGTGTAAACTAATATCTGATTTGCTTTCTTAAAGCACATGCCTGCTGTCACGGGAGACCAGGCATTTACAACTTTATACCAGAATCATATCACTGAGCAAAACCAAATAGTAAAATAAATTGTCATTTATTCCATTGAAACAGAGGTACAAACAGTGGATTACAAAATACAAGAGAAAGGCACACTTACTGGGGGTCTGGGGGAAAAACTAGACTTTCCTAGCTTCTACAGTCCATAAAACAAAATTTGTAGTTGACCGGGACTTGACCCGAAATATCCTGGAACTCAAATTGGCATGAAGTTCCAGATGCCACCGCTGTATCCGCTCCTGAGACACCGAAATCCCTTGACCAGGAGATAGCACCAACCGTCCTGGTACTCTTTTTGGCTTGTAGTTCCTGCTGCGATCGCTATGTTCTCTTCTCAGAACTTGGCCCCCGAAAAGTGGGAAAATTTGTCGCCTTGAAATTTCTGAAGCCGGCTCGCGTCTATTTCTCCAAGAGCATCATTTGGTGATTTCAAATTTGCCGCTGCTGTCTTGGCGCTCAAAATCTTAGAGATTCTAAACACCGGATTGGCTGCAGGGTTTCTTATAGTATTTTGGAGTTCATTCACAAAATACTACAGCCAATCCCAGCGTGGGAACTTTCCAACCACCCTATCAGATGGCTGCCAGTCTTCTGAAGCTGGGCAAGCTAATCTTCTGAATGTCTATAGAGTAGGGGGAATGAACCCCATAATGTTCGATGCTCCTAAGATGTGTGTGTGGCGGGGTATGGATCAGAACTACCCTCAGGTGACAAAATGAGCAAAAAGGAAAACAAATGATCCCACTGCGATAAACATATAAAGCTTTCAGGCATATTAGTGAGGCAACAATAATGCAGACTTAAAATTCCCAGGGGGGGGGGCGTTGTGCAGGGGTTGGTAAGGAGACAGGATGAGAAGCCTTGTGAAAAACTCCCCTCCTGTACTCACGAATAAACCGACCGAAGCCTGCTGCCCTTAGCCCGCCTGGATTCTTCACTGCTGCCTCCGTTGAACTCCCAGTGTAAGCTCCGCGTGTATGGTGCTGTCGAATGACGTCATCGCGATCGCCAAGCTGGTTACTGCGGGGAGATTTCCAACGACGAGTCACGTATCCCAGGTGTCCCTGCAACTGCAAGGGGAGGGGATGTAGTGAAGTATGGCCCGTAGTGCAGGGGATCCTTGGCGTGCCCCAGCCGTGAATATGAAGTGGCAGAATAGAAGAAGTAACGGCGGTCACTGCAGAAATGGAATCTCCGCCAAAGTGAAGATAAAATCAATCTTTATTCAAGACGTGGTGCTGGACATCACATAGATTCAATTCTCTGACGCGTTTCGTTCCGTTTAGGATCTTTATCAAAGAGTATACTGAATCTGATCACATGAATCTTAAATAGGCAGGTCCCCTTCAATCATTGGCTGGTAGTTAAATTGAATCAGGTAAATGTAATTGATGAAACACTGATTCATAATTGAAGCCTTATGTGGAAAGGGAACATGTCTATGAAGATGTACTGTGAATACACAAAAACACATAATGGGAAAAGTGATAACAACAAAACAAATAATTAATAAAATGATACTATTAAAAACAAGTACAAGTGATGTGCAGCATCCTGAGTTAAAAAGTATATATATGTGTACATAAACAAATTGCACAGGGAAAACATGGTAAGAGTTAATGAGGAAAAATATATATATAACACATGTTAAACATAATGAATACTGATTATATATTTAAAGTCTGTATGTATATAAACCAATATAATGTCAAACTTATGTTGAAAAGTCAAAAAAATAATATAATAAATATTGATAATTAGTGAGATATTTCTCACATTGAAATGTGAGTCCCATGGATGACAATCTCAATACAATTAATATTTGTTTCCAACATTGCACAGAATATAATAGATGTATGTAAAACAAAGTACCAAATACAAAGTAGTGTTGAGATGCATGGAGACACACTCCCAAGACTCCCCTGGCATTCAACCATGTAAGAAGTGTTTCAACTCCCACTCATGGTTGATGCCGTGCGGGTGGAGAGTGTTGAGAGTGTATATCCAAAACATCTCTTGTTTATTTAAGGTATTTTCCCTATTGCCACCTCTGGGGTGGAAGGGAATATGTTCTATAGCTGAAAAAGAAAAATTCTGAATGCCCCCTTGGGGTGGCAATAGGGAAAATACCTTAAATAAACAAGAGATGTTTTGGATATACACTCTCAACACTCTCCACCCGCACGGCATCAACCATGAGTGGGAGTTGAAACACTTCTTACATGGTTGAATGCAGGGGAGTCTTGGGAGTGTGTCTCCATGCATCTCAACACTACTTTGTATTTGGTACTTTGTTTTATATACATCTATTATATTCTGTGCAATGTTGGAAACAAATATTAATTGTATTGAGATTGTCATCCATGGGACTCACATTTCAATGTGAGAAATATCTCACTAATTATTAATATTTATTATATTATTTTTTTTACTTTTCAACATAAGTTTGACATTATATTGGTTTATATACATACAGACTTTAAATATATAATCAGTATTCATTATGTTTAACATGTGTTATATATATATTTTTCCTCATTAACTCTTACCATGTTTTCCCTGTGCAATTTGTTTATGTACACATATATATACTTTTTAACTCAGGATGCTGCACATCACTTGTACTTGTTTTTAATAGTATCATTTTATTAATTATTTGTTTTGTTGTTATCACTTTTCCCATTATGTGTTTTTGTGTATTCACAGTACATCTTCATAGACATGTTCCCTTTCCACATAAGGCTTCAATTATGAATCAGTGTTTCATCAATTAAATTTACCTGATTCAATTTAACTACCAGCCAATGATTGAAGGGGACCTGCCTATTTAAGATTCATGTGATCAGATTCAGTATACTCTTTGATAAAGATCCTAAACGGAACGAAACGCGTCAGAGAATTGAATCTATGTGATGTCCAGCACCACGTCTTGAATAAAGATTGATTTTATCTTCACTTTGGCGGAGATTCCATTTCTGCAGTGACCGCCGTTACTTCTTCTATTCTAATCTTCTGAATGGAACAAGGGCATGCACAAGTTTGCCACCTTAGCCAATTTTTATGAAGAAGCCACCCGTGGGTCTAGGTGCCTCCAGGTCTGGGAAAGCGAATGCTAGCCATAACGGCTTGCATTGATCCCAGGACGTGGGTACTTCACCTTGCCATCCTGCCCAAATGTTCTTCACACCTCTGGCAGCATCTGTGGCTTTCAAGTCCAGACCTCGAGTAGACACAGTGGCACCAACATTTGGTAGCCACCTGGCTAACTCAGAATACCGGCTTTGAAAGTCCCAGCTTATTTTACAGTGCACAAGCATAATACGTTTTAAACATACCTTACACTTTTATTCCGTCTAAGTCTTTTGGTTATGAGGGAATGGGACTCTTTACTTTTATTCCCACTTGCCATATCCCTCATACACTGCAAACCTGACTTAGACTTTAAGTGGACAAAATGAATCTAATTTATTTTTTTTACCTGATTACCGCACATATTTATTTCTAAATTATTATCATTTTGATTGCATGTACTGTAGATTTGTTTTGACCAGACAAATGTCCTATAAATTATTTGGAATCCAAGAGAAGATATTACCTACAGGAGAAGAATTCCCCAAACATATTTTAATACACAACTGAAATAAAGGACATCATTTAAGAAAGATAATATGTAGTGGCATGGACCTAATAGAAGGTGACCCAATTTTATTTTTCTCTTCTTTCCTTTGTCTTCTATTAGATTGTTTGAGTTAATTCTACACTGAATTAGTTGTAGCAGTCTAAGCATTAGGCTTGTAGCATTGAACATTCTGACACTATACTTTGATATACTTTATTGTGATACACAGCAGAAATCTTAAAGCAGAAGTTCATGGTATGCTCATACAGTATATTTTAATGTCATCACGTCCACTGGCCCACTTAGTAATGCTAAAAAAATTCTAAAAACAAAATGGTTTTTCAGCAAGATTCCCAAAAAAAAAAGAATGAAGTCAAAACATAAAGTGATAGTTCTTTTTTGCTGATCTATTACTAACTTTTCATTTTTGTCCAATTATTTTGTTGTTGCTTTTGCTCATTATTTCACTGGCATCAGATGTTACCATGGCAATCTTTGTTTCCTTAATGAGTGTAAACGGCAGCTACCATTTTGACTACCTAAAGAGGCAAATTTACAGCATCTGGTAACTCCAGAATTCAACTACATAACTTAAAATGGGTGTGATTGCTATAAACAGCAACAATAGAACTTTTTAATTGTAAAAACAGGGGGAGAGATGTATTTTTTATGGTGTATTGCTCCTTTAATGTACAGATGTAGCCAGCCTTACCATCCCCAGCACCGTGGAGGAAATGCTGAAAAGCCATCATGCCAAAGACAGAGGTCATTACACTCTGCCCATAATACTCGACCTCTCTGCAGCATTTTGATACTGTGGACCACACTCTTCTCCTTCACATTCTACATACTCTTGGCATTCGTAACAAAACTCTATCCTGGATCTCCTCTTACCTCTCCCATCGTACTTGCAGTGTTTCTTTTGCTAATACCTCATCCTCCTCTATCGAACTCTCTGTAGGGGTACCCCAGAGCTCTGTCCTGGGACCTCTACTCTTTGCTCTGTACACATCGTCTCTAGGTGACCTATTCACATCTCGTGGGTTCAAATATCACCTCTATGCTGATGACACACAAATGTACTTTTCTACCCCTGACCTTACACCTGCTGTACAGACTACATTTTCTGAATGTCTCTCGGCTATATCATCCTGAATGACCTTCTGCCAACTTAAACTTAACATGGCAAAAACAGAGCTCCTCATACTTCCATCCAAATCTGGCCCTACTACCTCCTTCCACATTACTGTTGGAAGTACCATCATTCACCCAGTTGCCCAAGCACGCTGCCTAGGAGTCACACTCCAATCCTCTCTCACATTCTCTTCTCACATTCAAAAGGTAGCAACATTGTTTCGTTTTTTCCTCTGCAATATTACCAAGCTATGCCCTTTCCTCTGTTGCTCGACTGCAAAACCTCTGACACAGACCCTCATTCTCTCCCGTTTCGACTTCGACTGTAACCTGTCTGGCCTTCCTGCCTCTCACCCGTCTTCCCTACAATCTATCCTAAATGCTGATGCCAGAATCACTCTACTATTTCCGAAATCTGTCTCAGCATCTCCCCTGCTGAAATCCCTCTCATGGCTTCCTATCAAATCCCATATCACACACTCAATTCTCCTCTTCACTTTTAAAGCTTTACACTCTTCTGTTCCTCCTTACATCTGAGCCCTAATGTCTCGCTATACACCATTCCGACTCTTGCATTTTGCTCAAGGATGTCTTCTCTCTACCCCTATTGTATCTGAAGCCCTCTCCCACCTTAACCCCTTCTCACGGACTGCCCCACACCTCTGGAATGCCCTTAGCCTCAATACACGACAAGCTCCCTCTCTATCCACATTTAAGACCCACCTGAAAACACAACTGCTTAGGGAAACATATTAGTATCTCCATGGCTGATAATTAACACCTCATACATAAACCTTGGCCCCTTGCAGACACACTTACTAGAATGGAAAAAAACACTTGTGTGATGCTGAGAAATACACATGGCAAATGCCCTCCTATTTTCTCTGTACGTTAATCCAACCAGACAAAGGCTTAAGTGAGGCCAAAACATTGTGTATTATGAATAAATTCTTTTGCTAAAAATCCGTGGAGCCCTGGATCATCTTTCCTGTTGCTGTATACTTGGATTGCTGCAGATAGGCCATCCTTGAACCAGGCGCTCCTGCATTGTGCGCAAGTATCTCATTTTTTCATTTATTTGCACTGTTTTAGTGTGCTACATACCCACATACCTTTACTATATAAATAAAGACATACATTCATACAAAAGCCGAGGCACTGGGAGAGGTGGCTGCCATGACGGCGCTACGGGGGGTCAATTCTTTTCAATGGGACCTCTCACAGTGGTAATCTTTCTGGGCCGTGATAGTGTGGTCATGGCCATGTGAACAATAAGGATGGCTACAGAGGATATAATATCCAGTGGGAGGGATAGATAGTCCAGACAAACCAGATACCTACGGTAAATATTGGTAGGACGTATGAACTGCTAATACAAAAATAATAAATTTTTAATAATATACAATAACTACGCTGAAACAAATAAAGTGATACGTAAATAATGTGAATATAAAAATGGATTAAAATAAATCCCTAGGTTAGAGACAAGTGATGGAAGCCAAAATGGTGAAGTGGAAACACAGTATCAAGGTGTTTAAATACACATCTGTGTCAGACAAATGGATAGGTTAATACATAGTCCTAATGTCCAAACCATTCACATAGTCCTGATCAGATAGCCTAGAATTGCATATAATATATTGCAGAACACAAATGACCTTATATATCACTCTGAGTATAATACAAAGGATGCCTATATATTATGCATACCATGTCAAGGGAAATAAATATTAAACCCATATAGCATAATAAGGAGTGAGATCAAAGTATACTAGACTAACACTAAGTAGGTATGTCATTATATCGGGTAGGCACTCAAATTCGTGCCACTGTAATGCCAGTCAAGAATGTTCTCATAGCATAATACAGGGGTGCTCAACTCCAGTCCTCAAGCCCCCCCAACCGGTCATTTTTTTAGGATATCCCTGCTTGAGCACAGGTGGCTCAATCAGAGGCTGCCTTCAACTGAGCCACCTTTGCTGAAGCTGGGATATCCTGAAAAACGGACCTGTTGGGGGGGACTTGAGCACTGGAGTTGAGCACCCCTTGCATAATAAAAAGTGGACTCCGATAAACAACCGTATCCTGTGTGAAGATTAGGACGCTTGCATCCATTCAAATCTGTCCCGCTCGTGGATGCCACAACCATGACATCACCACACCCTGATGCACGTTTCGTGTGACGTGTCACACTTCTTCAGGGGGGAATTGAGCGATTTTCTCACTACCAGTGATTAACTCCAATTCATATACTGTATGAAGTACACTAGGAAAACGCTATTTCTTCAGCGTCCTCTATGGCAGGCAATAACAGCTGGGATATAACTCCTTCTCTTGTCAGTTTTTCTTGTCCTACTCCTTCCCACCAAAATTGTATTTTTGGAAAATAGCCTGGTGGATTAGGTTTACCTGTTTTCTCCTAAACTGGCTGCTATTAAACTGTCTATGAGGGAAGGACCACCTCCACTGCAAGGGTCTCATTCATGGTGCCCTTTTGCTGTGCAGAGGGATTAGGAGCCAGGCACAGTGCTGCTCTGTTTGTGGTCTGGGACACCGGATTCACCTCCGGCAGCCTCCACTATGAGGATTCTGCACCCTAAACAGTCCTAGCCCACATCAGGGGGTGAGAATTCTGTTATACCTTCTGGTCACACGGGGTACCACTGATTTAACGTTCGTCACGTGAGATGCTGGGGCGGCGTGGAGGCAGGACAGCCAGATATTTAAATGGTGTCCTTTGCCACTGTACTTCGTTGCAGTATATGTTTTTTGCACAGAATTTATTTACTTCTCAGCAACATTGAACAAGCAGTATCTGCCTCTGGATCTCAACAGCTGTATCAGAGGTCCTACTTCTCTTTTGATTAACATTATTGACTGGATGACACCCTCTCTCATGCAATATTTTTGAGAAATAAGGATCTCAGACTAATATGAAACATTCTGGATCTCAAGTGTCGATAGACTTAAATGATGACAGTCTCTTGGACTCTTAGGATCAGCCTTGAAATCATTTGGTGCTCATATTAGAAATCTGTAGTAATCCTGATTGTGTGCCCAAAATAAATGCCACCTTTCAGTTTCAAACAATCCTTCAGTTAATGTAACTCAGCAGCTACAATGTATCCTTATATCACCAAGTTAACAATATCTATTACTACAGTTTACAACTCAAACTGCTGGGAACATTGGCAACAAATTATCACAAACAGGAAAATGTTGCAAAGATCGTGCATTGTTTGTGAGGTGGGCAAAAGCCTGCTATATTAATGAAAGGATGCTTTAAAACTCATGAATAATGGCATTAAGAGTTGCATTGTTTTAAAGTCACTATTATCTAATATTGCAGAATGTATTTATTAAAAAAACAAAAAACATAAGATTTCATGTTTTGATGCTTTAAAGAACCACTGGAGCAGCGTATTGAGGGCATGTTGCAAAAGCAATACACCATTATGGGAACATCTTTGAAAGCAGCGACTGCCTTGGCCAGTATATGCAGAATGGTGAGAATCTGGATCTTCAATTTGGAAGGCCAAATTGAAACAGGGACATCTAGACAGAAATTGTTGTAGGATTTTTTCAACCTCAAAGACTCCATTGATTTTCTGTGTGACGCATCCATGGCTGTCATCCAGCTTACAGCTGTGGTTGAAGCGTTGGGCGGCAGACATCTACTTAACTCAAGATAGTATCCCTCCTTATAACAGTTATATCTTTTTGAAGAAGCACCAAGAGCATTCCTGCCATAACAAAAAGGGTTTAGAACATCCTTTTTGAGACCTCCAATATATAGTTTTCAGGAAGGCAGAACCTACAGTACAGATCAAGCAGGCTTTTTAACAGTAACTGGAATTAGCAGCCTCCGCAGTACCAGCCACTCTTCAGGGCCCAGCTCAGATAAAGCTCCAGCCATGGCGGGCTGAAGAAGCAGAGCTCCTAAATATTTGTGAGCTCCAGTTGGGAAGCATACACCAGTTGGAGGAAGAATGGCAAAGTTTCTCGACCATTTGATCCATACTACAGAGGATTTCTGGGTCCTCCAGATCATCAGTTATGCCTTAGAATTCTGTCAAGTCCGGGCAGCCTTTTCGGGGAGTCTCGCCCACCAAGATATCTGCACAAAGTGGTCGTATTAAGGCAGGCTATTCAAGATCTCTGACTCAACTCTGCCCTTCAACCGGTACCGCAAGATGAATGCGGTCACAGCTTTTATGCAATACGGTTTGTGGTTCCCAAATCATTAGGGGGTACAGAGCAGTTTTAAACTGGGGTCAATTGTTTTTAAAGATTTGACACTTCAAATTGGAGTCCCTAGGGGCGGTCATGACAGTAGTCAAGAGGGTGATTACTTGGCATTGATCGATCTGAGAGATGCATATCTCCATATCCCTAATCACCACGCATCACAAATTCATCTTCTTCTGCATATTGGGGCAGACACTTCCAGTACAAAGCCTTGCCATCCGGTTTGACAACAGCACCTTGGACATTCACCAAATTGATGATGGTGACAGCAGCAAAACTTTGCAACACCGGGATATTTGTCATTCCTTATCTACACCATTGCCTGATCAAGGCTCCATCAGATCGACTGGCACAACTTCATGTCCAGCTGGTTCGCAAAGAACTAGAGGACCACTGATGAAAAATAAACATGGAGAAGAGCAATATGATTCCTGCTCAAAATAATCAATTTCTTGGGGTTCTGTTCAAAACCCAACAGGGTATAGTATCGGTACAACTATTAAAAGTGACCAACATCATTCGGGAAGTTAACTCTTTCCTAAGGATCAAACATCCATGCTGCCTTCAGTTTATGCACTCCATTGGTCTCCTAAACTCCATCATAGACATGGTTCCATGGGCCAGATTACATCTCAGATGGCCTCATTCCCCAAAGGGCAGTGGCCTGGGATCTCTAAACATCTGAAACATCTAAACGCTGAGTGCACCGCTCCGCATAGCGAGCACTAAATATCTACATTGACATGCCGGACCCTACTTGTGCTTTACAGGCCAAGTATATGATGCTGGAATACCAGGTTTCCAACAACACATGGCATAATTCCTCTATTGGCATCCACAAGACAAAGTCTGCTTTGGTGGAATAAGGAGGAGAACCATATAAAAGTCAAGTCCATGACTCCCTACACATGGAACCTCCTACCTGGCAGTCTGAAACATGGGACCTTCTGTAAAGACATGTCAGTCCAGGGTCAGTGGTCACTAGCAGAGACCAAATTACCCAGCATAGCCTCTGTGTTCACCATTGTCACCGCCCTTCGCATCAACCTTGCCTACATGCCTCAAAGGGCAGGGGCCTGGGATCTCCTAAAACATCTAACATCTAAAATATCTAAACACTGAGGGCCTGCGAAAAGTATTATTAATTCCAACCACAGGGCCATTTCCTACTGATTCCAACGCATCTGCTTGAGCACAGCCATGTTATGACAAAACTCACATAAAAACTCACATCACATAAAAACATAGTATCAAGGTACTTGAAACGGGATGAACATGCCTGCAATTCCTTCTCCCTTTTCAAGCTGGTGAATATTGCAAACCCCTCAAACCAGTTTCCAAAGGTTTTTGCCAGGTCCTTCCCTTCTTCATCTGGCCTCCTGTCCTCTCTACTAGTACTTTTCTCCTACCCTCCTTAAATCCTGGGAGTAGTGAGAGGATTTCCACAAATTTATATCTTCCAGATATACTCCATCACATTGACTGGAAGGTGAATGCCTATGGGGCTTGCTACAAACATACACACTTCCTTGAAAGTGCTATCTGGGGTTTGGCTCAGACTCTTAGATGTAATCCGCCTGCACACTGTTCAGCGAGTGCTTCACTACCAACCTCCTTTGATAGTGGACTGGCTACCCTCACTTAATATGCTAGCTCCGCTAACCTACATAATGCCCTAAGCCTCCACTTGCATGACTGCAGGTGCATGCCTACTCTCCCAACTCGCTAAAAAACTATGCAGCAAACATAGCATGTCTGCACTCGGATTAGCTGTGAACTGACCTATAACTGGTTTCCGTGACTGCGAAGATATAATTGGGCGGTGGGAGTCCTGATGTTGATCCTCAGCCATTGTAGCGTTCATAACCACTGCTCCTGATGCATGCGGTTGTACAAACTAATGCTTTACTACCACTATTCCTGCTAGAAAGAGGAGAAACCAGGGGAACAGGTGATAAATATAGGACAGATGAGCTCTCTAAATAACTTGGGTATACAGAGAAGGATGCATCAGAGAGGGAGGCCTGCATAAGGGGACATAAGGGTAAACCAGGGCAGGGCACATCAAAAGACTGTTACACCTGCAGTAGGTGCTATCTTGACTCCATGACTCATGCCCCCCCCCCCCCTCACTCCAGGCCCCCTCATTGACAACCTGCCCCATTGATGTGGTGGAGCAAGAATATGGTGCACCTCTGGAGGCCCCTCAGACCCCCCACCAGCATCATGGTATTCAGCAGAGTTCCGGTCTTTTCTGCGCAGAGCAGCCTCTGCCTCCACATGGCTGGGCAAGCCAGTCTGCCCTGAGCTGCCATGAAATGCCACGACTGGCAGCTGCTCCAACAGCCATGCGACTCCTCTCCACTTCCTCATTTCAATCAAGTGGTTTAGCTCTGCTGCCACGGTGGGCCTAGAGGCAATCCTGCTCACTTTCTGTGTCCTGAGGCCAGAAGGTTAGTGGCCCTTCCCTTTCCTCCCACACCATAACCCCTATGAAACTCCTCCCCTTGACCTTCAAAAACCTAACACACTTAACCCCCTTAAGCCCTGTATGGTCCTGTCCCACCCTGTGATATTGCCCCAGCCTTAAGGCCTAGGGGCTATTCTGTACACTTCTTTGCATTACATTTTTGCACTGAAAATGGGTAGTGACATGAATATCCATGCACACGTTCTGCGTGTAGAAATGAGTTCACTTTGCTCCTAACTTTAGTCACAGTGCTATTGTATTGCAAAAACGAAAATCCTTAACCAGATAATTACATCCATCCCTTAGGAACCTGAAAGGCTTGTTATCATGTAAATGTTTTTCTTGCTTCTTGCTTTTTGCTAATGCTGTAGTGTTAAATGCCTCAGAATTATACACACTTCATGTTTTCCTGCATGGCTAACAAATTCTGCTAGTCCCTGGACTCCTTATTTTATTACCTACAGTACCTTTAAATGCTTTCTCCTTTCAAAAGAACGCTAAAGCACTGAGCACAATATTTGTCACTAGAAGAGCTGTTGGCATTGCAGAATTCTAATGTCATGGCATCCCGCGCAGGGCTCATCATCTTGCACCTGGACATGCAGGCAAGGTTGTCATTGTCATGCTTTGCTGCATTCATTACTTAGAGCAGAGGCGGAAATGAGGTTCGGTAAGTATAGTGAGCATATTCAATGCTGAACTATAGTTGCACGGTGTCTGTAAGCACAGAATGGGAATTATGCCGAACAGATTTTATAACCATAAATGCAGCATGCGTTGCAAGACTGTAATATTTCAACATTTGTATATGAATATATATTTGTATACGATTATAAAATGAAATTGCCTCAAGTACAAATAAAACACAAATGTACAAAATTTTCTGAAGCAATAATGAAGCAAATCATTTCATTATAGTGTCTATGGCACTCTTCGGACACTCATAAATGACTCTAATTTCAAAACAATTATTCAGTAATCTCAATAGATGACACTCTGGGGGTAATTAATCAAAGTTCACTCCAATGTTTTCACTTGTAATATATATTTTAGATAAGAAAAATAGTATGGCTGTCTATGGCACTCTTCGGACACTCATAAATGACTCTAATTTCAAAACAATTATTCAGTAATCTCAATAGATGACACTCTGGGGGTAATTAATCAAAGTTCACTCCAATTTTTTCACTTGTAACATATATTTTAGATAAGAAAAATAGTATGGCTTTGCAGGGGAAATGTATTTTTATTTATCTGGTGCAATTATTTCCTAGATGCAATACTAAAATAAATACATGTGATAAATTTTAGTGTCTACACCTTAAAACAGATATCCGGGTCACACTTCCAAACTGATAATTTTGACATTTAATTCATGACAAAACAATAATTTAAAGTATGTTTTAATGAAAAAGTACCTCTCAGATTTTGTTGAATTTGTATCAGGAATTAATATGAAGATAAGCAATTGGAGATATTTGTGGATGATCCACTTTATGCATGCCTGTTGATGGGACAGTTTACAAATCATTTGTGTATCAATAAAACTACCAGCTTGAGATGGCCCGAATCTTCTCTAAGAAACTGGATTCAAATATCTGAAACTTGACAGAAATGTTTGACACATACTCTACAACATGAGGTAGGTTGTCACTCACACTCTACCTGCCCCCAATAGGATGCATAGGTAGATAGATGAGATGGGGGATGGGGGCGGAACTGTCAAATTCCGTTTCCCAGGCTTTCCATTCAAAATCTGTTCTGAGGTGTAAAAGCCATTGATAAATTCTTCCAGTTTCAATCCGTATGGATTAATCCAAAACCGCCATTAGATATAATCCGGATGTATTTTTAAGAATCTGATCTGTGGAATTAACAATCCGTTACCGGAATGTTAAAAATCCACACAGAGATTAGACCGTGGAGAGGGAAAGAGATCCATCCCCACACAAATTTAATCTGAGGGTGTATTTTTAATAACCAACCACAGACTATTAATCTGCAGTGTGTATTGTCTGTGATAGAACCCCCTCCCCCCCAAAAAAAGACGGATTGTCCTTTTTGAGACTGATCCATGGAAATCCGCTGACCAAAGGAACCAGCCAATCTGGTGCAGATCCATATCTGCCCCAAAAATGTGCCCATCTTTAGTTATGAGCACAAATACAAGAACCAAGCAACTCAGTTGCTGTATCTTTATTAGCAGACCTTGCCTGTGAAAAAAATGAATGCCCTCTGTGAATAGAACATTAATTTTAACAGCGCTAGCAAACTGCAGTTCAAAATGAGAACTCCACTTTTTCACAGAATGAACTGTTAAAAATGTTCTCATTAACGTTTTTCAACTAGTGATCCGTAGCTGCGGGAGAAGTTACAGTTATTGCATATGCTGGAGCTGTTGACTGCCTTCACATATAATTAACTCTCATTCTGACTTCAGTTGTCAAGAGAAATGCAGCATTAAGGTACAGTATCTTATACTGCAGAGCTGTACCTCCAGGCATCTCACTGAACCGGTGACATAAGATATTATGAAAAATAAATTACAAAGTGCTCTTAGCTGCCCTTATTGTCTGTGCAAACTGCAGGTGAAACGAGAACAATATTTGGATTAACAATAAATAAACATGCAATTATTATTAAAAAAGGCATATTGCATAATAGATTTGTCAGTAGAAAGGAATACATACTATATTGTAACATTCTGTGATTTTTGCATTTGTTTTACAGCTAGATTCAGCACCGGCACAATACATATCTACCCACAGATTTTATAGTTCCTGAGACCTCTAGAGATTAATGGCCATATTTATTTAGCAATGCTATTCCACAAGACACCTTCTTGCATTGGAAGACACCCATTCATGTTAATAGACAACAAAAGGCCATATTTAGTAAACAGCACTACTTCATAAGACACTTTTTGGTGCGGAACATGCCTTGCAGACTATTTAAGTGAAAGGGGCCATATTTACTAAACAGTGCTGGGAGGTGTCTCATCCAGCAAAGTATGGTGTATATATAAAGTCAGCATGTACCTGTGTGCAAATGAAGGAGCAACCACAAAACACACCCAATACAGCAGTTAACAACGTGCGGCTTATAAGCAAAATGCTGACTTTATATATACACCATACTTTGCTGGATGAGAAGTGTGTTTACCCTGTAGTTAAGTTCTAAGAGGGCTATACCTGTGTGTCTTGAGTTTGTGTTACATATTTCATTTAACACTAGGGGCTTTACATCAGACCATTAGGTCACCTGGTAGCTGTATTAGAGGGGTCATTATGTGTTTGGCACCGGCATTTATACTACACTAGTGTTTGCCGTATTGCTACTACTATCCCCACTACCGGCTTTCTCCATAGCACCATCCCCATCTGGGGATTCATTTTTATTCCTATTTTTAAATCACTTATACATACGTTCACTTGTTATTTCGGCGTTGTTGATTATATTATTTAAAAAATTAGTATTTTCTGTCTTTAGCAGGCAAGATATACTGTTACTATTGTTAGTCCTTTCATCTATGGTTGAGTGGGATACTAGACGCTTCTCTGGGGATATTTACATCCCAACATTACGTACTATTGCACCATGTGTGTGTGCTAAAAGGGACTTATATGACCTCGGTTACTGTCTTGTTTGTGTTCTACTCAGTTTTCCCTATGCACCTGGTGTTTGTGTTTACTTTGTGTCACATGGAATTGAGCGTTATCACTATTGCTGTTTATATGTAAAAAAATAAATCATGGTTTTAT
Organism: Ascaphus truei; assembly: GCF_040206685.1. Lineage (NCBI taxonomy): Eukaryota > Metazoa > Chordata > Amphibia > Anura > Ascaphidae > Ascaphus > Ascaphus truei. The sequence goes on along the minus strand of NC_134484.1, from coordinate 271,957,910 downwards.
GTGGGGGCACAGAGGGTGGGGCTGTGTATTGTTGTTTATTAGATATTGTAATGGTTTATTGGGGGCCTTGGAGGTGGGTAGTGGGGCTGTTGTATTTTTTTTAATTGTGGGTAGTGGAGGTGGGTGAAGGGGGTACTAGCCCCAAGGATGGTGTTTAGGCCTACAGGATGGATAGCGTGAGGGGTTAACCTTTTCATTACCTTAGCGGTATTAACCGCTAAGGTAATGAAAGGGTTAAGTCCACCCGCAAGTCCTAAACACCCACCAAAGGCCAAATACCAACTACACCCACCCCGCTACCCACAATAAGCCTGGCACGGGTGGTTAACCCCTTTCATTGCCTTAGTGGTTAGCCGCTAAGGTAATGAAGTTGCCTGTAAATGCATTTTTCATGCATCGGATTAATGCCGGGAGTCTCCGGTGCTGGTATTAATGGGTATCAGCTCTGGAGACCCTGGCATCAATCCAATGCAGGAGAAAAGCCTGATTTTTTCTAAGTGCCGCCTCACCGCTCATCACTGCTTCTCCCCACCTTCTTGCCAACTTTTTGTGGCGGGACGATTTGGAGAGAAAATCGAAATTCTAGAGCGGTGATCAGCTGCAATAAGCTGGTCAGGGCCACTAGAATACAGCGAGTTTGAAAAGCTGGCGATGAGCGTCGAAAAAAAATGTTCAGGCAAAAAAACCCGGCGATTTTTGCTCTCATCACCAGCTTATCGGGGCTTACTGGATCGCAGTAGGCTGATTTGGCGAGAAGCTTGCGATAAGGGGCTTATCGCAGCTTACTGCATGAGGCCCTTAGTCGCTTCGTCAGGGAATGGCAAGTCTGTGAGATCAGTGCCATACTTAAAGGGGAATAGACTCCTCTTACTCCTCCTGATTCAATCTAAATGATTGGTTAAACAGACGCTCGAATATTGGCATAAACTTACAGCCAGTACACATGTTAAACATACAATTGGAATACAGTCCTGAATACACAAAACAGATATACTGTTGTGTGAAAAAGAAAGTACACCCTCTTTGAATTCTATGGTTTTACATATCAGGACATAATAACAATCATCTGTTCCTTAGCAGGTCTAAAAATTAGGTAAATACAACCTCAGATGAACAACAACACATGACATATTACACCGTGTCATGATTTATTTAACAAAAATAAAGCTACAATGGAGAAGCTATGTGTGAAAAACTCAGTACACCCTTACTGCTTCCATAGGAATTAAGATGCTAAGTAGCAAACAGGTGCTGCTAATCAAATGCCCTTGATTAATTGATCATTAGCAAGTGTGACAACCTCTTAAAAGCCAAAGTTTTAGCAGTTTGCTGGTCTGGAGCATTCAGGTGTGTGTTAACACTATGCCAAGGAGGAAAGACATCAGCAATGATCTCAGAGAAGCAATTGTTGCTGCCCATCAATCTGGGAAGGGTTATTAGGCCATTTGCAAACAATTTAAAGTCCATCATTCGACAGTGAGAAAGATTATTCAAAAGTGGAAAACATTCAAGACAGTTGCCAATCTTCCCAGGAGTGGATGTCCCAGCAAATTCACCCCAAGGTCAGACCGTGCAATGCTCAGAGAAATTGCAAAAAAAACAAGAGTTACATCTCAGACTCTACAGCATGTTAAATGTTAAAGTTCATGACAATACAATTAGAAAAAGACTGAACAAGTATGGTTTGTTTGGAAGGGGTTGCCAGGAGAAAGCCTCTTGTCTCTAAAAAGAACATGGCAGCACGGCTTAGGTTTGCGAAGTTGCATATGAACAAACCACAAGACTTCTGGAACAATGTCCATTGGACAGACGAGACCAAAGTGGAGATGTTTGTCCATAATGCACAGCGCCACGTTTGGCGAAAACCAAACACAACATATCAGCACAGACACCTCATACCAAATATCATGAACGGTGGTGGAGGGGTGATGATTTGGGCTTGTTTTTGCATCTACAGGACCTGGAACCTTGCAGTCATTGAGTCAACCATGAACTCCTCTGTATACCAAAGTATTCTAGAGTCAAATGTGAGGCCATCTGTCCGACAGCTAAAGCTTGGCCAAAATTGGGTCATGCAACATGACAATGATCCCAAGCACACCAGCAAATCTACAACAGAATGCCTGAAAAAGAAAAGAATCAAGGTGTTGCAGTAGCCCAGTCAAAGTCCAGACCTCAACCCGATTGAAATGCTGTGGCGGGACCTTAAGAGAGCTGTGCATAAACAAATGCCCACAAACCTCAATGAACTGAAGCAACGTTGTAAAGAAGAGTGGGCCAAAATTCCTCCGCAACGATGTGAGAGACTGATGAAGTTATACAGAAAACTATTACTTTAAGTTATTGCTGCTAAAGGTGGTTCTACGAGCTATTGAATCATAAGCTATACTTAGTTTTTCACACATGGCTTCTCCATTTTGGCTTTATTTTTGTTAATTAAATCATGACACGGTGTAATATATCATGTGTTGTTGTTCATCTGATGTTGTATTTACCTAATTTTAAGACCTGCTAAGGAACAGATGATTGTTATTATGTCCTGATATGTAAAACTTTTTAAAACCAAAGACAGAACATGAAACACAGACAGAGCTCAGTGCTACATCCAATGAAACTTATACACGGTACAGTGCCTATATATATATATATATATATATATATATATATATATATATATATATATAGATATCTTTTGAATAAAATGGTCTTTTAGTTTAACTCTTTGGCCAAAGTGTTGTAAGCCCTTTATATATATATATTTATTGATTGCTAACACCACAAAACCTTCGAATCGATTTGGCACTGGTCCTCCATTTTTAGCACCCGCTGTCATCCATATATTATATATATATATATATATATAGTGCCAGGACTGCCTCACGGCAGGGTCAGTAAGATGCCTAGACAGTGGGTTAAGCATAACTGCAGTGGTTTATTATCCACAAGATAACTAAACATTAGGCACACTGTCCCTTTAAGAAAACCCAATCAAAATACTTCTGAGGATACTGTAGTTCAGAAATTCACAACAACCGCTCATTTAGGAGAATAGCATTGATTGGTTAAATTGCTAGATTCTCCTTTCATGAATATGATGAGAGAAGAGATATACTTTATCTTTTATCAGGAAAAAACATGTCATTAAGTTTTTTGTTTTTTTAAAGCATACCTGTTAGATTTGTAAAGTGTTAAATCGTAAAAGTGGTTGGTAATACTGAGTTCCACTCATTTTTATTTAAAAAGCTGCATTTTTACTCGGCTTACAGGTATACTTTGCTCTTGCAGCATAAAAACTACATAAAGTTGTTGAGAAAGGAATTCTAAAAGCAGGGGACAATGTTCAACAAAAGTATGTTTTTCTGCACATCACCACTCCATTTGAATGGTGTTGTTTCTAATGCTGTTATTGTATTGTACATGAAAGACTCTCCTAAAAATTAGGCATCTCTGGAAGTGATTGAGGTAAAATAAAAATATATATATTTTTATATGAGGATTAAAGACTTCACACAAGACCCTAACTATAGGTATTCTTGTGAGCGGGAACAGTATATGTGAACAAAATACATGTGAGATCTTCACATTTCAACTATATGTGGAAACTGTAGTTCTGGGCCCCAGGAAAGCTGTATGTGGACCTGCACATTACTAATACAATAAATAACATCAATAATTCAATAAATACAGCAAGCCCTTGAGGAAGCGGAGGTATCCGTGAAACACGTAGGGTAGAGTTACCACATCCCTACGTCATCGCAGACTAGTGTGCATATGCGTGCACAATAATCTCTTGGAGGATGACCGTGCAGTGCTCAGTGGTTTGTTTGGGACCTGTTGCTTATAGCCCGCCTTACAACAACGCAAGCGGGTGCAACGATTTCCGGACAGGCACTCAACAACGAGCCGGACGCTAGTAGGAGGGGAGAACAGCTGAGAGAACCATGCGGTATCCAATGAGTCACCAGTGGCTACCAGCTGGTCTGGAACAAGCGCCGATGGGACTTCCAAAGGTCTGCGGAGGATAATCAGCAACCCCAGAAAAGAGCTAATTGAAGGCGCATTTCCTACTGCTCTCTTGTAAATACAGAAATAAAGGGATGTGAGGGAAGGGGAGGGAGTGGGGAATGGACTGGGCGCTCCCAGATGAACCAATAGTGTTGTTAGGAATACAACTTATATACACAAAATATAACACCAATAGTGAATAAGTAAAAGTGTAAAAAGAGCAGCTCAACTTCCTCTGATGGGACAGTTCCAGATCCCAGGATGGTAGATTTTTGTTGCTTGGAGATGAGGAGCGCAGGAAAGTGTAGCAATATATGCAAGAAAAAATAACATATATAGTGCAGATTGTATTACACTGTGCAGATTGATATAATCTATAGAATAGAACTCACAAAAATCGCAGAACGTATCACATGTCAGAGATCCTTCTCTCTCTGACTGGAGCCCTTTGAACAGTAATAACCGGGATGTCCCTCAAGGCACGGGTATGCAAGAATGAAGAGAAAAGCCACAATAGTGCATACTATTCCAACATTGTATTTTTCACACAATTAACAAGAGTATATCACACTCACATTTGCCATGTTATAATCGGGTGGGGGAGAGAACCGTTGCTCGTTGTTTGGTGCAGATGCAGGCAGCTTCACAGCGTCTTAGAATCTCTTACTGTGACTTACGCATACGTCACAGCCGTCGCGTCACTTCCGCTATCGCGTCACGGCTAAGGGCGGAAGTTCCCACTGGACGAGACCTTTGCCTGGATTCTGCCAGTCCTTCAGAGCGTTTCGCCAGATGCTTCGTAGAGTTTGTAGTGAGGGAACCTGCTCTGAAGGACTGGCAGAATCCAGGCAAAGGTTTTGCACACTGCACACACTGCACACACTCACTGCACACACTGCTCATTGCTCACACTGCACACACACTGCACACTGCACACACACTGCACACTGCACACACACTGCTCATTGCACACACTGACACACTGCACACACACTGCACACACACTGCACACTGCACACACACTGCTCATTGCTCACACTGGACACACTGACACACTGCACACACACTGCACATTGCTCACACTGTACACACACTGCTCACACTGACACACACTGCACACTGCACACACACTGCTCATTGCTCTCACTGCACACACTGACACACTGCTCATTGCTCACACTGCACACACACTGCTCACACTGACACACACTGCACACTGCACACACACTGCTCATTGTTCACACTGCACACACTGACACATTGCTCATTGCTCACACTGCACACACACTGCTCACACTGCACACACTGCACACTGCACACACACTGCTCATTGCTCACACTGCACACACTGACACACTGCTCATTGCTCACACTGCACACACTGACACACTGCTCATTGCTCACACTGCACACACTGCACACTGCACACACACTGCTCACACTGACGCACACTACACACACACTACACACACACACACACTACACATATACATAAATCAGCCTTACCTTGGGGATGATTGGTGAGGCATGTGGCTGCAGGGGGGGGGGCGTGCCGGTGGGGGTGGTGCTGCGGTGGAGGGGGATGATGGCTGCGGGGGCCCCCGATGCTGCGGGGGCTGGTGGGATGGCCCGGTACAGCGTGGGGGGGCATGGGGGGGGGGGGGCAGGACGGGGGCCCTGTATTGCGGCGCGAGGGCCCTGTGCTGCGGCGGGGGGGAGCCGGACCAGAGGGGAATCTCCCCTCCCATCTCCTGTCACGCGGTGACAAGGGAAGCGGAAGCCGGAGGGGAATCCCCCCTCCTGTCCCGCGGTGACAGGGGAAGCCGGAACCGGAGGGGCATCCCCCCTCCCATCTCCTGTCACGCGGTGACAGGGGAAGCTGAAGCCGAAGCCGGAGGGGCATCCCCCCTCCCATCTCCTGTCCCGCGGTGACAGGGGAAGCTGAAGCCGGAGGGGAATCCCCCCTCCTGTCCCGCGGTGACAGGGGAAGCCGGAACCGGAGGGGCATCCCCCCTCCCATCTCCTGTCACGCGTTGACAGGGGGAAGCCGGGACCGCGGGTAAATATGCACTGATGCGGCGGCCATTTTTTTTTTTAAATTAGCGCGACCCCGTTAGTAACGCGGTGGTCTCGGGGTGGACCCCGAGGACCGCGTTATAACGGGGTTTAGCTGTATGTTATTTTTTCTTGCATATATTGCTCTCTTGTAAGTAGGATTTCCATTTCCGTGGACGTGAGGAGTGGATTCAATCATGCTTATTGCACATGTTTTTAATTAATATTAAATGTTCTTTTTTTACCTTTCTTTATGGATCTTTTTTCCTACCTCTGAGGAATTTTACGTTTCTATATTATTTAGTTTAGCCTGCTCTTACTCAACTGAATTACACTATGTTGAGTATTTCTTTTTTTTCTCTCTTACATATGCTGAGTATCATCATTTCAAGCAAGGGTGGACTAATTTGGACAGTTATTTATTAGATACCACATTCACGGTGACATTTTTTCTTTTGTTTTATTTTTTAATAGTACAGGCATACCCCGCTTTAAGTACACTCACTTTAAGTACACTCGCGAGTAAGTACATATCGCCCAATAGGCAAACGGCAGCTCACGCATGCACCTGTCAGCAAGTCCTGAACAGCAATACCGGCTCCCTACCTGTACCAAAGCTGTGCGCAAGCGGGGAGACTATAGAGCCTGTTACAAATGCGTTATTTACATCGGTTATGCTCGTATATGACGATTGCAGTACAGTACATGCATCGATAAGTGAGAAAAGGTAGTGTTTCACTTGAAGTACATTTTCGCTTTACATACATGCTCCGGTCCCATTGCGTATGTTAATGCGGGGTATGCCTGTATGTGCACTATATACAGTTGTATAACAATTGTTCCTATTATAATAGAATAAGGGTACGGGGTGCCCACCTTCCATGGGTTACACCAGACCTTATAGCACTCTACCAGTTCAGGGATGCCTTGTGGAAAAGCTGCAAAGTAACTGGCACTACCAAGGATTTCAATCACTACAGATGCCTGCGGAACATGTGCACAAGGCAAACAAGGCATGCAAAAGCACAATATTACTCTGACAATCTCCACCACAATACATAAAACCCAGCTAACTTCTGGAAGGTTATCAACAATATATTCCAGCCTTCTAACCATCAACATCCAAGTAATATCACTAAGGGTGATATTACGCTGACAAACCTCACTGACAATGCAAATGCATTCAATGATTATTTTGTGGGGTTTGCTACTAACTTATTAGCAAAACGCAACCCAAACCACAAATCTGAATCTCACCCTGGGAGTACCCATGTAGCCCCACCCCCTCCCGACACTGCCCACAATTTTCAATTTGGACCATTATCCGAAGGGGAGATTACACAAGCGCTCCTCAAAATAAAACTAAGCAGGCAATGTGGACCTGACTTACTACAATCTAGGTCCTAAGACTTGGTGCCCTAGCAATTGCCAAAGCAATTGCTTCCATAGTCAACTCTATCCTGTCTGCAGGCCATATCCCTAAGACCTGGAAAACTGCCAGAGTTGTCCCAATCTTCAAATGTGGGGACAAAAACACTGTCTCAAACTACAGGCCAATCTCTCTTCTCCCAATCCTATCCAAAGTCATGGAAAAATGTGTCAACTCCCAATTAAGCGATTACTATACCAAGACAAATTTCCCTAGTCAATTCCAATCTGGCTTTCGCTCCAAACACTCTACCATAACTACCCTGCTAAAAGTTTGCAACGAAATCCAGTGTGGAATGGAACGGGGTCAACTCACAGGTGCAATATTCTTAGATTTTGCAAAGACTTTTGATACTATTGATCATGCTATCCTGCTTAACAACCTCCAGAACTCTGGAATAGGGAAGCATACTTTAAACTGGTTTCAGTCCTACCTACGGGTAGATCCCAACATGTGTCCATCTCAGGCTCTAACTCCAACCCCCTGGATATCACCTGTGGCGTTCCGCAAGGCTCTGTTCTGGGGCCCCTACTCTTCTCAGTGTTCATCAATGATCTTCTCACAGCTTGTAAGGAAGCTTCAATACACGTGTGCAGATGACACAATACTATATGCACACAGCCATAGCCTCTCCGACATTCAACACATAGTTCAGTCTGACTTTTTGAGACTCGAAAACTGGATTTCCCAAAACAAACTGTTTTTAAACACTGACAAGACTGTAACAATGGTATTTGGGACCAAGACTAAATTTTTAAAGCTTCCAGTGACTGAGCTCCAGATCAGAACCAACGCTAACACCACCCTAACTCCTGTTACTAGTTTTAAATACCTGGGCATATGGTTTGACTCCCACTTAACATTCAGATTGCACATTGATACCCTGACATCCATAACCTATGCCAAACTAGGTGTACTTTACAGGAACAAATCCTCCCTAAGGCCCCGGACATGTTCTCTGCGTGCTTGCGGAAGCGTGCTGACGCGCGCTCCCGCTCAGCACTGAGCCCCTACAGCCGCAATTAGAGCGGCTTTAGTAGGGGCTCACCGGGGGGCTTAAAATTCCCCCGCTTGCCGGCGAGACAGGCCGGTCACGTGAGCGGTTCGCCCAATGAGGGCGAACCAGCTCCGTGACGTCACTGCCCGCCCCCGGTCAGTGACGCGCCCGCTCCCGGCCCGCCCCCTGACGGTCTGTCCCCCTTCTGCCCGATCCCTGCCCCCCTTCTGCCCGATTCCTGCCCCCCTTCTGCCCGATTCCTGCCCCCCTTCTGCCCGATCCTTATCCCCCTTCTGCCCGATCCCTGCCCCCCTTCTGCCCGATCCATGTCCCCCTTCTGCCCGATCCCTGCCCCCCTTCTGCCCGATCCCTGTCCCCCTTCTGCCCGATCCCTGTCCCCCTTCTGCCCGATCCCTGTCACCCTTCTGCCCCGATCTATGTCTCCTGTGTGTGTGTGTGTGTGTGTCTGTGTTTGTGTGTGTGTGTGTGTGTGTGTGTATGCATGCATGTGTGTGTGTATGCATGTGTGTGTGTATGTGTGTGTGTGTGTGTGTGTGTGTATGCATGTGTGTGTGTATGCATGTGTGTGTGTGCATGTGTATGCACGTGTGTGTATGCATGCATGTGTGAGTGTATGCGTGTGTGTGTGTGTGTGTGTGTGCCTTTGTGTGTGTGTGTGTGTGTGTGCGCGTGTGTGTGTGTGTGTGTGTGTGCCTTTGTGTGTGCGTGCGTGCGTGCGTGCGTGTGTGTGTGTGTGTGTGTGCCTTTGTGTGTGTGTGTGTGTGTGTATGCATGTGTGTGTGTGTGTGTGTGTGTGTGTGTGTGTATGTGTGTGTGTGTGTGTGTGTGTGTGCACGTGTGTGCGTGCGTGAATATATTTATCAACGTTGCACAATGTTAATAAATAATTTATTCTCACAACATGTCTTTTTTTTAATTTTTAAAATATTATATAATATACACACACACACACACACACACACACACACACACACGTTCCCCAGTGACACACACACTGACAGCTACCAAGTGACACACACACACAGTGATACACACCAAGCGCTTGCTGTCTCCTCTGTAAGGACAGCAAAAAGCTCCTGGTAGAGCGAGCGGCAGCAAGCGAGAGCAAGCAAGCGCCAAACATGGCCAAGGCCTAAGTCTGCTGGTCAGAAAGCGTATCGCTTGACACCCTCTACAATTCAATTTGTCGTTTTGTTCTCCAATGCAACTACAACACACATCACTGCGAAATGCTCAAAGAACTAGATTGGTAATCACTCGAGTCTAGGCGCAAAGTTCAAAGTTCAAAGTTTGTCTTGCCTTCAAATACTTTCTGGGCAAGCTGCCCATCTATCTGAACGAGCTCCTCACCCCTACCACATGCAGCACTTATCAAATGAGATCAGACTCCAAAAGACTCCAAAAGACTGTTCATGGTCCCAAGGCTCAACAAAGTATCCGGTCGCTCCTCCTTCTCTTACCGTGCACCCCAAAACTGGAACAACCTACCACAGACTCTCACATCCACCACCAGTTTAAGTTCTTTCAAAACTAAGACTGTCTCACATTTTAATCTGGTCTGTAACTGTTACATACGCCTATAATATACATCTTCTCTAACTGTGCAAGCAATGTATTGTAGATAATGTATACCCTGTTCATTTATGTAACTGTATTTGTAACCATGTATTATTTGTCATATTAACTATGTCCAGGACATACTTGAAAACGAGAGGTAACTCTCAATGTATTACTTCCTGGTAAAACATTTTATAAATAAATAAATTATATTTATAATGCGCCGTTCAGCACTGTTTTCTCAATAATTCAATAAAGACATAACTACCCCTTGTCACTGCTTTCAAAAGTATCCTTGAAAGTCAAGACATTCAGAAATCATGGCTTCAGAGGGAATCATCACTTTCCAAATGCTTAACTGTTAACAGAATATTTCAGGATTCCACATGCTTCCCCTCCTTACCTGCTTCTCCCCACATGCCTCCCCTCTTCACCGGCTTCTCCCAGCATGCTCCACATCTCATCTACCGGATGACAGAATGAAAGACCTGCCGCACAATGCTGCATCTCATGTCCTGCTTTGTTGGCCTGACAAAAGCATTTGGCGGGCCAAATGCGGACTGCGGGCCTTATGTTTGACACCCCTGTGCTAAGCTTTAGCACGCCTCAGCTCTCATTATTATGAATGGGAATAAACGAAAGCTTAGCACTCTTTTGTGGATCTGGGCTTTAGAGTGGCACTAGTTCGTTCTTGTTGTGTTCACATCGATTTTTTTTCACCACAGTTGGAAGCAATCGACACTGCATATCTTTATGTTGGGCATTAATGTAGACAGATAACGGATATCAACTTCTCTTTTATAGACCTCTCTCACAGTCATCAAGAACTAAATGCTTTGATATAAGTGACTAGGGCAACACTTCATCTGTCAAGGGCAATATTTGAGAAGTGCAATTTGTTGATGGTAATTGCTTAGAGTTTGTTAGCAATCTACAGAAATATGCAGTGTACAACAGACTTATGCAAAGTGTCTTCAAATGCCAGCAACAGAATGAAGGCAATTATGAAACAAAAGCTTATCCCATACACTTCATACTAAATGTAGTTTATAAAAGGCTCTTTATAAAAACAACTTCTAGTGGATGAATCATTAAGGTTATTTTGGATGTATACAACATATGTATTATCACTAATAAACAGTAATACAATTAGCATTGTTCTGGTTTATGTTGGTAAGATACATGCATTTTCTAAAGGGAATTACTCAAAATGTATTAAATCAGTAGATATGAAAACCATGTTTGGCTCCACAGACATAATATATTTGCTTTTGAACAGTGTACTCTTTGGTTTACTCAATTTTTTTCTGCTGATATTCGTTCTGGGAAACAACATGACTGTCAATATAACATGGGGGAAATCTGAAGAAAAAAAATAAACTATAAAATCTTGAAAACTTGCATAAAAGAACACTTATTGTATCCCAATTTTGCTACCTATGTATTGCATTTTTTAAGCATTTGTTGTAAGTACTCAGCAATCTTCACTTATGAGTATGGGTATGAGGGATAATAATTCAAGTTAAATTACCATTTTGTTAAACTCCTTTCTAGCAGCGATCCTAACAATACCTCTGATATCCTGCAACACAAAGGAAGGCTCAAACAGATGTGTCTTGTGGTCACAATGATGTGGTGACAATGACTCATGCCTATACTATTTGTACCCTTGTCCCATTTACCAGAGATAATTATTTTTAATATATTTTTAAAACCTTATTATGCATATTTACTTGATATTATTACAATAAGACAAAATAATACTATTACAATTTTTACAGTATTTGCTCTTTTGAATTAATAAAAGGAGAAAGACTGTGAGATACAACAGGTTAATTATGTCTGTTTTTGCCTTTGACATAATTGTACGTATTTTGGATTATATATCAAATGTAACATACACTGATTTAGGAGATCTGAAAGGTTATTAATTAAACATTACTCTTTGTTTTCACCATTCCCTGTAATGCCTTTCTGTCTCTTGTCCCCACTTCTCCACCTTACACTCTGATCCATAATGCCCTGCTCCTCTTTGCACTCTCTCCTCCCTTCCTTTGCACTCCATGCCTTACCTTGTTTGCTCCTCTCTGAGCACACGATACCCTCTCCACTCCTAGTTATCACATCTGTCTCCTCTCCTTGCTGTCTCTGTTTCCTCCTCCTAATGACCTTGCTGTCTCTCCTCCCTTTTCTTTGCACTCCCTCCTGCCCGATGTTCACACTGCTCTCCATTGCCTCCTCCTCATCATCCCTCTGTCTCCTCCTCTCCTTGCGGTCTCTCTCTTTCTCCTCCTATAATGAGATGCAGGGTGAGAAAGGTAGGAGGAGAGAGGTCCCAGGTATTGGAGGAGATGAGAAATAGAAAGTCAAACAGCAGATGTATAAAATCAGGCCTGGGACGACAGTGTAGCAATGAAGATTAACCTGCAGCTTAGAAAGTTAGACTTTAGATGTGAACAAATTGGCAGAGCATTTAGAAAGCCATGTTCTCACTGTTGCAGGGTTGATGATGAAGTGCAGAGTCCAATTCTTGTATTCTTCACCTCCAATTCCGCTCCAATTTGAACTCCACAGACACTTCATATGTGACAATTAAGATGTTACACAGCCAATTAGTGTAGCACTCATTACACAGGATGATCAGTGTCATTAGCTGTCCCTGGATGAGTGACATGCCGATCAGAGAGAGGGAGTGATGTACATCCTCACTGGCTGTCTCTGGGTTAGTGACAGGTGGTCAGTTTAGGTGGAGATTATAGTAGGCGCTTGCACGCATGTGACGGAGCGCATGAGGTCGAGCACGCTGTCGCCTGAATGGTGTGTGAACTGAGCTTCGAGCAATTGTGGAGACAATGTGTGACGTGCGGCTGTGCGAAAAAACAAAAATGATTTGTCTTTTGAAAAAAAAATCTCGCACTATGGCCAACCCTTATCAGCTGCTGCACTGTGTTATTGCACGCATCGTTGCACCTATTATTATCACAGCCTAACACAGTGGGTGATAGATGTGCAGACTACATTAATTAGGACATTAACACCTGTCAGTCTTCCTCTGTACCCCGCTGTCATTTAAATTCCTTCGCAAGTGAGAGGCCGCTCAGTCTAACACAGAGTGGGAGAGATATGCAGTCTTATTGGCTATCACTGGTGAGTGACAGGCCGATCAGCTCAGATGGATGTGCAGACATCCTTAGGCATTATATATACTCCTTGTTTTTCCATCCCTATACACCAATAGGGACCACATAGTATCCACACACACTTTTAGTTATGCTACTATCTCTCACATTTCCACACCTACCCACACCATTTATATTAACTCCCACTCCACACACCCCTTTTGTAAAGCACTGTATACACTGTGGGCTCTCCATTCATTTATATTCGCACAGATACACACACACACACTCTTACATCACTTACTTTCAGGAACTATTTAACACCTCTAGCCATAAATCTCATCCACACCGGGGGAAGGACAAGCACAGATAACATTCCAAGAGACACTGTTTTTAAGTATACCCTTTGCTTGCTTCATTCATTGTAACATCGCCGGAAGAAGAGATCAGTGTATCTCGAAAGCTCGCACAAATAAAAGCATTTCGTTAGAAACAGAACGGTATCATCTATTTCTTTTTTGATTATATATATATATCTATATATATATATAGATATATATATACAGTGCTTGACAAACCACCCAAAAATCTACTCGCCGAACCAAAAAATCTACTCGCCACCTAGTCCCGCCCCAACCCTGCCCTAGTCCTGCCCCCAACCCCGCCCCTAGTCCCGCCCCCAACCCCGCCCCTAGTCCTGCCCCCAACCCCGCCCCTAGTCCCGCTTTAAAAAAAATACATAAATAAAATAAATTAAATAAATTCCTAGTAAGAACATTCGTTTTTGACATACGTTTATTTATTGTATTACATTATACTACAATTAGTCCTTTTTACATGTGTGTGTGTATGTGTGTGTGTGTGTGTGTGTAAATGTCGATCTAGAAAAAAAAGCCAGATGTGAAGGACTCGTTTCCTGAACCCCATAACTAGTGTCTGGATGCCCCCACTTCCCAATATTTAAAGCATCAATCCCACCTGGGATCTTACCTGATCCGCAGTCCCTCAATGTCCATGTACCCTCATTCCCGCAATGTTATACATTGGAGGGGAGGTGTTCACTACCTATCTTCTGGGTTAGGGGGGATTCCGATGCCTCCCGTGTGAAGCTTGAGTCAGATCTGGAAAAAGGCAGTATAGGTTATTTCGGTGTAGTCTAGGACAGTTAAGATATATAGGGTAAATAAGATATCCAGATCCAGAGTGTGAGACAGAGAGAGAGTGGGTGAGAGACAGAGAGAGAGTGGGTGGGAGACAGTGAGAGTGTGGGTGAGAGACAGAGAGAGTGTGGGTGAGAGAGACAGAGTGTGGGTGAGAGAGAGAGACAGAGAGAGGGTGAGAGAGAGAGACAGAGAGAGGGTGAGAGAGAGACAGAGAGATGGTGAGAGAGAGAGACAGAGAGAGGGTGAGAGAGAGAGACAGAGAGAGGGTGAGAGAGAGAGACAGAGAGAGGGTGAGAGAGAGACAGAGAGAGGGTGAGAGAGAGAGACAGCGAGAGAGACAGCGAGAGAGACGGTGAGAGAGAGGGTGAGAGAGAGGGTGAGAGAGGGTGAGAGAGAGAGGGTGAGAGAGACAGAGAGAGACAGAAAGAGGGTGCGAGAGACAGATAAAGGGTGAGAGAGACAGAGAAAGGGTGAGAGAGACAGAGAAAGGTTGAGAGAGAGAGAGACAGAGAGAGAGAGAGAGACAGAGAGAGAGACAGAGAGAGAGAGAGAGAGACAGAGAGAGAGAGCGTGAGAGAGAGAGCGTGAGAGAGAGAGGGTGAGAGAGAGAGACAGAGATAGGGTGAGAGCAAGAGAGACAGAGAGGGTGAGAGAGACAGAGAGAGACAGAGAGAGAAAGGGTGAGAGAGAGGGTGAGAGAGGGTGAGAGAGGGTGAGAGAGACAGAGAGAGGGTGAGAGACAGAGAGGGTGAGAGAGACAGAGAGAGTCAGAGAGAGAAAGGGTGAGAGAGAGAGAGGGAGAGACAGAGAGAGGGTGAGAGAGACAGAGAGAGAGAGAGAGAGAGAGAGGGAGGGTCAGGAGGTGGGTGACAGGGTGACAGTGACTGAATGTGAGCATGTGACGGTGACTTGATTTTGGGTGGGCAGGTGACGGTACACACACACACTGTCACACACACTCAGTCACACACGCACAGTCACTCAGTCACACACAGTCACTCAGTCACTCACATACACTCAGTCACTCACACATGCACAGTCACTCAGTCACGCACAGTCACTCAGTCACACACACATACTCAGTCACTCACACACACTCAGTCAAACATGCACAGTCACTCAGTCACGCACAGTCACTCAGTCACTCACACACACTCAGTCACACACGCACAGTCACTCAGTCTTGCACATTCACTCAGTCACTCACACACACTCAGTCACACACGCACAGTCACTCAGTCATTCAGTCACACACACACACAGTCACACACACAGTCACTCAGTCACACACACACACACACACACACAGTCACACACACACTCAGTCACACACGCGCACACACACGTGCACACACACACACACACACACTCAGTCACACACACACACACTCAGTCACACACACACACACACACACACACACACACACACACACACACACACACACACACACACACACACACACACACACACACACACACACACACACACACACACACACACACACACAGTCACACAGTCACACAGTCACACACACAGTCACACACACGCACACAGTCAAAAACACACACACTCAGTCACACACACTCAGTCATACACTCAGTCACACACACTCAGTAACACACACTCAGTAACACACACTCAGTCACACACTCAGTCACACACACACACACACACACACACACACACACACACACACACACACACTCAGTCACACACACACACACACAGTCACTCACACACACACTCATCCGCAAGGCAAGGGCCCTCTGCACTGCAGGGGAGGGGGGTGGGGGAGTCGTCCATGGCAGCGGGGTCCTCCGCACAGCAGCGGGCCCTCCGCACGGTAGGGGGGGTCTCCCATGGTAGCGGGGGCTGGCCGCACGGCAGCGGGCCCTCCGCACGGTAGGGGGGTCTCCCTTTGTAGCGGGGGCTGGCCGCACGGCAGCGGGCCATCCACACGGTAGGGGGTGGTCTCCCATGGTAGCGGGGGCTGGCTGCATGGTAGCGGGCCCTCCGCCCGGTATGGGGGGGTCTCCCATGGTAGCGGGGGCTGGCCACACGGCAGGGGGCCTCCGCACGGTAGGGGGGTAGAAGGGTGTCTCCCAAGGTAGCGGGGGTTGCCGCACGGCAGCGGGCCCTCTGCACGGTAGGGGGGGTATAAGGGGGTCTCCCATGGCAGAGGGGGTTTGCTGCACGGCCGGGGGGGGGGGATTCGCCTCATGGCATGGAGGCATGGAAGGAAATTGAGGCATGGCAGGGAGGCAGGCATGGGAATGGAAGCAGGGAGGCATGGGAATGGAAGCAGGGAGGCAGGCATGGGAATGGAGGCAGGGAGGCAGGGATGGGAATGGAGGCAGTGATGGGAATGGAGGCAGGGATGGGAATGGAGGCAGGGATGGGAATGGAGGCAGGGATGGGAATGGATGTATGAGGCAGGGATGGGAAGGGAGGCATGAGGCTTACTTACCTTCTTGCTCCTTGCTCCTTGCAGCAGGATCCAAAGGGAGGGGCCACGTCACAGCACGGGCTCACATAGAGTCTGGCTGCCTGCCAAAAAAATCCTGGCAGCATGCCAGCAAGTGTCATCCAATCAGGAAGGGGGATTTTTTTGTTTTAGCGCGAGCAGGGAAATTAATTAAAAACAGCATGGCTGCTTGGCATGTCGCCAGCCGACAATATCCTATCGCTCCTGGCGAGCGGGCGACCGGATTTGTCGAGCACTGTATAATATATATATGAAAACACACAAAAAAGACTGACAAGATCCCTATATTAAGCACTCACACTAAGCCTGTAATAACTAAATCAAAAAAGAAAACAAAAAACCTGGAACCATGAGTCAGCAGTGAAAATGCGTCAAAGATTTTAATAAGAAGCAGTGAAACACACTAACATAAAAACATACATAATCTAATGGTAACCTAACAAAAAATAACAAGCAAGAAACTATATGAGTTTATATCAACACATGCTAAGTAAAAAACTAAACTAATGAGCCAAAAAACATCTCAGTAAATATCCAATAAATAAATGAAAAGATACAAATCAGCCAAAAAAGAACAGACACCCCTTAATAATCCTAACTACCAGAAAATAAGAAAGAAGAAAAGCTAAATACTAAACTCCTAAACTAATATTCAAATCAAGAAAAACTGGTAGAAACAGAAGAAAAATATAAATTACAATAAACTTATATGCTAAAAATATAGTACACAGAAAAAATATATGTAACCCCTTGGTTTTGATTAAAAGTACCAAAATAAGGACAAGGCTGGGCCTTTCCAGAAGAAGATTGCCGAGTTCTTCATCTTCAGAAATAAAACACAAATAAAGGGGGTAGGAATCTTTTTAGTCTAATATGATCCGATAATTTAATTAAAAAATGTATGAAATCCACTCACAAAAGTAAAGAACAAATGTGGATTTTGAAAAAGCTCTTCCCCCACGTCTTTGAATAGTAAGAAAGCCAGTTCCTCTGTGCTGCCTTGCGTCTCCATGTCATGTCACTTGGGAAAATTATTGTTCATTCCTTACTGTACATCTCTTCAAATGTACCATGCTGCCACGATTAATCTTTTAAAACATTGAGATTGGATAAAGATAATACAAGCACTTGCAAGCATTTTGTTAATATAAAGAAAGTAAAAGTTTAAAAATGTTTTGGAAAATGCTCTTGTACAGACATTCCACTGTTTGCTTGACAGGTCACTGGATTGCTTTGGTGGACAAATAAGTTAGTCAGAAAGTTGATCAGCCAGCATGACCTGAATGGTTCTTCTGACATTGTTAACCTTATCACTTCCATTAGCACTGAGCTTGGTGTACAGTAAAAGTTGAAGTTATTGCTGATGCAAAAAAAGCCACTTTTTACTTCGTCAGTAACCCGGTAAAAATATTTATAGAATACTTTTACTTGTCTGATATACTGTATTGCGTGTCAATCACCTACATTTAACCTATTGACTGCAACATAGCTATTCATTTACGTTGATACCCCTTTCTACATGTCAGTGCCATTGGTTCATTTTGGTCAGAGGAAAAACTGCACTTTTAATTGAAACAGCAGCTCATTACACATATGTTATTTTCTTAATTTCAGCTGTTAGTAGGTAATAGCAAGTTAGAAACATGTTTCTAATTTACCCAGCATCCAGAGTTAATGTAGATCACCAAATAATCAGACATTTAGCAAGGTACTTTACTGCTGTAAATTGACTGCATTAGCACAAATATGTGTAGTTGGAAGAGTATTTCCAGGAAGAGGCATAGAAAGCATCAACTGATTAATTTGCATCCATAATTCTCTGTAATAGTGTTGTCTAGACATCATTCCATGCAGAATTCCCCTTCATGGGGTTGCATTTTTACTGACCTTCTTTTGCAGGCAAACAATGTAATTGGTAATTAGAGGATAAGTGATGTAAACAAATGTTAGATCTGCATGTTTGGAGAAAAGGAAAATGTTTTGATATCCTTAGGGAAAACCCCATTATAGTGTTCCATTCTTACTCCAATGATTTGTGTAGTTATCTGTGGCCTGAATTATAGGTTGTTACTGTAAAGAGTTCTTCTGTATCCCGATGTTAACCATGTTCCAAAAGTATTTTTTTCAATTATGCCAATGGAGCAAGATAACTGCTTCTGTTTTTGCTAATTCTACCTTAAAACGATTTTGAATGTTCAATATTGGTACAATGTGGAAGCTCTTGTTTCATTGTTTATTCATTTTCCAACATTCCAGTGCAAATAAAATTAGCTGATTAACATTTTTGGAAACATTGTCTATTAAAAAAAAGTCAGGGAAATAACTAGATCAATTACTACTTTTTGAAAAGTAAAAATGACAAAGTAACCATAATTGTTATCTGTTCATGTACTATTTCAATTTCAATTGCAATACAATGAGAGCCTGTAATACCCTCGCCACCATTTTTAGTAATCTAAGACCCAGTTGACCTAAAGGAAGGTCATTTACTTATATCAGACTTGTCCTAAAGGTGCAATCCCACATAGTCGGCCAGTTGAGTTTATTAGGGGTCTCTGAATGGGGAATTGGTTGGCAGATAACATTGTGACTTTCTTTTGGGTGACCCAACAAAGACATATTGAAGTGATCTATATAATTAAAATTAAAGAGTGTAATATTTCCGATACTAGGGGTCCCTGGAAGTCAGGGGAACACAGTTTGATGCCGGGGGAGCCCTCTGGTTCACATAAAAGTAAGTTTAAAAATAGAGCAGTGGAGATTCTGCTTTAATCACTCTTATTATTATTAATTAAAGAGGAAAACGTCTTTAAAAAAAAAAAAAAAAGGATTGAAGCAGGGAGTCTCTCCGCAGCGGAACCCCATTAATTTCAGCTCCAGGGACCCCCTGCTTCTGTAGATACTTACCTCTGCAAAGGGGTGACCGTAGCTGCTCAGTCTTGCTAGCAGGGGTCGGGTCATGGCTGCTTTTCAAAGTTCCTGTGCCCTGCGCTCCAATAGGAAGCTGTTACATCATCCAGTGCGGCTTCCTATTGGCCCACTCTACGCGGGAGCTTTAAAAAGGAGAAATATGCTGGCACTCCCTTCAGAGGTAAGTATCTCCAGGAAGCAGGGGGTGCTTGGAGCTGAAATTAATGGGGTTCAACTCCGAAGACTCCCTACTTCTATCCTAGTATGTTAAAAAACAACAACAAAAAAACAACAAATTTGCCCGCGTGGAGGTTTAAGTTTAAGTTTCAACCATCAAAAAGAAGACTGGAAATTTTATGAGGCAAGAGCTCACATGGACCTGAATTATCTTTCTAAATTCAGTGCTATGAGCCATACATTAATAATATATAGTATACTCGTAGGTAGTGCCATTGATGTGGTTGATTTTGTCTACAGTCGTACCTGACATATAGTAGTATTAGCCACAAAAAAACAATACTGTATCTCTTGTATTTCATTCTAGCCATCAGTGAAGTCATATTGTGTGGAAATATCCTTCCTTTTTACTTTTACTGTTTCATTTCCTTCATGCCTACTAGGAATTTTATCTCTTTCAATATCACTTTCTTGTTATCTCAGCTAATTGAGTTTCAGAGATAGCATTCATACTGACAGGGCTGTGTCTAAGCTAAAGTGCATGCTACTTATTTGTTAAAGGTAGTTTTACTTCTGCACTGGCCTTTTGTTAAATATTTTTAAGCACTGTTTTCACTAAATGTCAACTATGAAATCCAAAGCAGCGGATTTTTTTTTCTAATTTCATTTATTATATATAGGATTGAAGCAAGGGGTCTCTGGAGCTGAATTTCAGCTCCGGGGACACACTGCTTCTGAAGATACTTGCCTGCGAATTAGGTGCCAGTAGCTACTCTCTTCGGCTACCAGGGGTTCACAATATGCCCGCTCTTCAGATATTTCCCAGCCAGCTGGCTAATAGGAAGCCGTGAAGTCATTGGTGCGACTTCCTATTGGCCCATGTGACACAGGAGCTTCAAACTTGAAAGCCCTGCTTGCTGAGCCAGAGCAGCTACCGGCACCTACTTGTCAGGTAAGTATCTCTGGATGTAAAGGGTTCCATTAATGGGGCCAGCTCCGGAGAGCCCCTGCTTCAATTCTATATTTTTATTATTATTTATATTTATTGGTTTCAACAAGCAATGATATAGCTATGTTTTTAAAATTCTATTGCAATTGCTATTATTCACATATAGGTTGCCTGGCTGCACAGATTATTAGTTGAGTAATCATACAGTACAGGTAGGGATGGAAAAAACCTCCTGTGGCGCTGAGGCAAGGATGAGGATGTAGTCGTGGATAAAGTTCTTCTCATTAGGCAATTACCTCAAGAAAGGAAGACGAGACATACAAAAAACACTGCAATAGTGCATTACCCAGGGACAAAATAGATGGAATAAACAGAGCAATTTAATATAAACCAATTAAACAAAAAATAAAATGACATACATATTATCAATATAAAACTTTCATGTGCTACTGCACTTTGAAGATAGAACTTGCTCCGCCGTGATAAAAATTGAAATCCTACTCACCGAAGGTGACTAGGACATGCAGATTAGTTTTATGGTCTTTTCGCTAGGTGGATACCGCTCGCCGTGGGGTGAAATGAGCCAGTCACTGGAAGAAAATCGCCTGCTATACTCGGAGTCAGCTGCTGCCAGAGTCTGATCGATCGGCTCCTCTGCTGACGTCACCTCCTGTATCTCTGTCAGGGTCGCCTAGACCTCCTGCCTAGCCATAGCTTCTTTGTCCACTGGGTGTGCTGCTGCCCTCTCTTTCCTCTGGGTTCCTCTGTCTGCCTGTCTGTCTTCTTGTTGCTCCTGTCTCTGTCCTTTATAGCTCTGCTTCCTGTCTGTTGCTTTTGCCTTTGCTTCAAGTCAGACTCCTACAGTATGCACATGCCTCTGTCTTTGATTCCTGATCTGTTCCTGTACCTGTACCTGTATTTGAGTCTGTTCACAGTAAAAGCCCTTGCTAGTAATCTGGCTTGTCCCTGTTTGTTCCTGCTCCCCGGTCTCAGTCCCTGCTCCCTGTTCTCAGTCCCTGTCCTGCCCCGCCTGTCCTGTTCCAGTCTCCTCGTTGCCGACCTCTGCTTGTTACCTGACTTCGCTACCTGCCACCTGCCTCGGACCCCTGCTTGTTACCTGACTTCGCTACCTGCCGTCTGCCTCGGACCCCTGCTTGTGACCCCTACTACGCTCGTGCTGTTCCGGCCACCGAGATCCTACCCGCCACAGGAGTCTCCCGTGACAGAAAGCAAAGGCCACTTATGGATCTCGCTGGAACAGATTCTTCTTCTGCCTGCACCCTTTCCTGCCTGCTGCAGCAGACCACATCCGCATGGTTGAAGATAAGTACTTTCGTTTCTTTTTTGGAAAATCCAAAATCCAAAATTATTGCTCCCACTCAAACAGTCTTGAGCAGTACATGTGAACACAATACCACTGATTCTTCAGAGCGTCTCAAAGCAAGGAAGAAGAAGAAGAAAAAGAAGGGAGGCATTACTGTGGAAGTTGCAGAAGGAATTAAAAAGGAAAATTTAACCTCAGAGTCTGCATTTGATGAAAGAGATATGCTGCAGCTTAAGGCAACTCACAGACGTATCCCAAGAATAGTGGAAGAAAAGAAAGATGCCCCTACTCAGACGCTTCACGCTGCACAGAAAGCGATTGATTATCTTTATGGACGTTTAGATAAGGAGCAAGAAGCCAACGCTGCACTACAGAGCTGTCTTTCCTCGGCAATTGCTAAGTGTGTTCTCCAGGAAAAAGAAAAGCACCAGTTAGAGAGTGACCTGGATGTCATGTCAGGTGAGCTGGAGAAGGCATATGCTGATGCTGCTGAGAATCGGCGCCTCGCTTCTAAAAGTAATGAATTCCTGGAAATCTCTATGAAGGAAATTGACAGGCTTAATACAGAGCTTAAAATCTCCCAGGAGGAGATTTTCTACTTCAAAAAAGAGATGGAAGTCGTTCGGGAGGAGAGATGCTACTTGAAAACAGAGATACGTTCTATGAGAGACGCCTCCGAAGAGTTAAATAGTAGGTTTGAAACTATAAACCAAATGAGTAAGAACTTCTCTGTCCAAGCCAGTGAAGGAGATAAAAGACTCCATGAATCAGAAGAGGATAAGAGACTATTGATAGAAGAAAAGTCAAGGATGCAATTAGCGCTGGAAAAAGCAGAGGGTGACTGGGAAAAAGAAAAATATCAGTTGGAGAATGACAGGGTGATCTTGTCAAGTAAGCTGGAGAAGACCTACGCTGATTCTGCCCAGTACCAGACTTTCATGGCTCAAGTTGACGCAGCACTGGAAGCATCTCAGAAAGAGGTTCACAGGCTTACTACAGAGCTGGAAGCCACTAAGGAGAAGAGTTGCAACTTCAACACAGAACTATGTTCATTGAGAGAAATCTTCGAAGGGTTAAATATCAATTTTGAAACTGTAACCCAAGAGTGCAAAAATCTCTATGTCCAAGTCAGAGAAGGAGATAAGAAACTCCATGAATTAGGAGAGGAGAAGAAACAGTTGGCCCAGGAAAAGTTAGACGTGCAGACAGCACTGCAGAATGCAGAGAGAGTGCTGCAAGAAGAACGTGTCTCCCTGGAGCGGCGCACACAAGCAGAAAATATGCTGCAGAGTCAGCTGCGAGAACTGCATACACATCTGCCGGACACCAAGGAGAAATGGGTGAATGCTGAAGAAAAGCAGCGAGTTCTGCAGGAAGAAAGTTTCCAGACTGCCTATAAAATAAAGATGCTGCAAGATTATTTGAGTACCCAGTGTGTCCCCAAAGAACAGCATGAGGAGCTGAAGGCCACACTGAGCATAACCAGAGCCTCCCTGGAGGAAGAGCTACAGCTAGCAACTGAACACACATCTCAGCAACTCACAGCGCTGCAGGCGCAGATCGCTGAGCTCAAGACACAGCTTGCCAAAAAGGAGAGAGAGAAGGTGTCCGTCTGTCAAGTGGCTGGCCTGACACAGCGCTATGAGGTCAAAATGGCTGATGCCTGCAAATTATTGGACCACACAGCCCGTAATAAGGTCCGGCTGCAGCTGGAGCTGTACAATGCCCGGGAGGAGTACCGGCAGCTGCAGATCAGAAATGAAGAAGATGCAACATATCTAAGCTTTACTCTGAGTCAGCTGGGAGATATGGAGTCGCGACTCAACTCCAAAAGAGTTGAACTGACAACTGCTTTGAGTGGGAAAAGAAGTGCAGAAGGACAGCTTCAAGAGCTGAAAACTCGAATAGCTGGTTTTTCATTGGGTGGTGCCATGAAACGGCAGTCGCAAGAGGAGACCATGGAGAGCAAACTCTGTGTCCCCAATGACTCATGTGGAAAAGCTGCAGCCGTCCTTGATGCCCACATTCCTGATGTCTCTGTCCCTGCTTTTGGGTTGAACGCACCCATTCGGATGTTCCTTGCAGCAACCAATGTACCTGTGGAGTACCCTCTGCCCGCTGACAAACCACCAGAGGTGGGTCACCTTGAGTCCACTTTTCATCAAGGCCTCCGGGAAGAGCCTGGAGGATCGTCCGGAGAATGATCTCGAGAGGGGGGAGTAATGTCAGGGTCGCCTAGACCTCCTGCCTAGCCATAGCTTCTTTGTCCACTGGGTGTGCTGCTGCCTTCTGTTTCCTCTGGGTTCCTCTGTCTGCCTGTCTGTCTTCTTGTTGCTCCTGTCTCTGTCCTTTATAGCTCTGCTTCCTGTCTGTTGCTTTTGCCTTTGCTTCAAGTCAGACTCCTACAGTATGCACATGCCTCTGTCTTTGATTCCTGATCTGATCCTGTACCTGTACCTGTATTTGAGTCTGTTCACAGTAAAAGCCCTTGCCAGTAATCTGGCTTGTCCCTGTTTGTTCCTGCTCCCCGGTCTCAGTCCCTGCTCCCTGTTCTCAGTCCCTGTCCTGCCCCGCCTGTCCTGTTCCAGTCTCCTCGTTGCCGACCTCTGCTTGTTACCTGACTTCGCTACCTTGCGCCTGCCTCGGACCCCTGCTTGTTACCTGACTTCGCTACCTGCCGTCTGCCTCGGACCCCTGCTTGTGACCCCTACTACGCTCGTGCTGTTCCGGACACCGAGAACCTACCCGCCACAGGAGTCTCCCGTGACAATCTCACTCCTACGGTGTCCCTGTGATGCCAAAAAACCTCCAACGCGTTTCGAAACTCCAAATAGTGGGTTTCTTCATCAGGGATAGATGCTGCATGGGTCTGTGCTTCTATATATACCCCAGTTCATTCAATTACGGTAAATGATCCAATATCAACTGCAATTGCATTTAAATTAGTTTCCTTCTGTTATGTATCAACATCTATGTGCTATCAAAGGACTTTATGATAACACTGGGCGTCTTTCAAAGTATTCATATGTTACTAATTACCGTAATTGAATGAACTGGGGTATATATAGAAGCACAGACCCATGCAGCATCTATCCCTGACGAAGAAAACCACTATTTGGAGTTTCGAAACACGTTGGAGGTTTTTTGGCATCGCAGGGACACCGTAGCAGTGAGATACAGGAGGTGACGTCAGCAGAGAAGCCGATCGACCAGACTCTGGCAGCAGCTGACTCCGAGTATAGCAGGTGATTTTCCTCCAGTGACTGGCTTATTTCACCCCACGGCGAGCGGTATACACCTAGCGAAAAAACCATAAAACAAATGTGCATGTCCTAGTCACCTTCGGTGAGTAGGATTTCGATTTTTATCACGGCGGAGCAAGTTCTATCTTCAAAGTGCAGTAGCACATGAAAGTTTTATATTGATAATATGTATGTCATTTTATTTTTTGTTTAATTGTTTTATATTAAATTGCTCTGTTTAATCCATCTATTTTGTCCCTGGGTAATGCACTATTGCAGTGTTTTTTGTATGTCTTGTCTTCCTTTCTTGAGGTAATTGCCTAATGAGAAGAACTTTATCCACGGCTACATCCTCATCCTTGCCTCAGCGCCACAGGAGGTTTTTTCCATCCCTACATCCATATCTGGTTGGGAGAGACCAGAAATACCTTTTGGGCAGCTACAGGACTATCTTTTGGACTCTTTATTACAGGTTAATTTATTGTCACATGTATATATTAATTTGATCCCATTTGTCACACGAGTGCTATATTGCACTTATATTTTCACTAATCATACAGTACACACATGTCTTGAATTTGGCTTGTAGCATATATAGTAGACGTACACTTCAATTAAACATGATCTCCTATACAAAGTAACCCTAAAGTGTTTTGTAAGTACCATCTTAGAACTTGTAAGAATAATAGGCTTTTGGTTAACATATGTGGGCAGGTTCCCCCTGGTCCCCATTGGCCCCTTTATCTCCTGGTATGGCTGCAGAGGTGTGCAGTTGCACCCGGCAAGTGCTGGGTGTTGCGGGCGGTTGGAGGGGCGACCGGGTCACCAGTGCTCCTCGGCATGACGCTGGAAAGGGCGCCGCCATGTTGGAATTTGCTGCCCATGTGCAGTGTTAGACTTACGCAAGCCCAGTAGCACCCAAGGTTGCGGCGGCCACTACAGGTGTTCGTGCATGCGCAGAGACCTTACAGGTGCGGCGGCCATTACAGCATAAGCTCCGCATGGGACTACAGCCCCCAGCAGCCTCTAGTGCTGCGATCACGTGACACGCTGGAGCCAATCGGGCTGCAGAGATCACGGAGGACTAGATTGCTACATTTGGCACATTGGGACCTTGCATGTCAGTCGTAAGGAGAGTTGAGAAGGAACAGGTTGATTCCAGGGAGCTGTGCTTCCCTGGACTAGGCCTAGTTTACCCCCTTAGTCCCCAGGTAGGCACTGAGACTCCATGAAATTGTGGGTGCTTCAGGGACTGGCCCCTCAGATTGGGACATTGCCCCTGTAGTTGAATAGTGTCAGGGACACAGCAAGACGCAGTCCAGAATTTGCAGCCTGTGGTCTGGGACCAGACCACCACCGCAAGATGTAAAGACTCTCTTCACGATGGGACCCTTTTAGCAGTTGGTGGTACCGGATTCCAGAGTACCGGCAGGTATCACATCACAACAAGTACACCAACTATAACACACACTTCCTGTGGGTAGCGCTACTGCACACTTTGGGGT
Source organism: Ascaphus truei (assembly GCF_040206685.1). NCBI lineage: Eukaryota > Metazoa > Chordata > Amphibia > Anura > Ascaphidae > Ascaphus > Ascaphus truei. The sequence goes on along the minus strand of NC_134484.1, from coordinate 271,930,971 downwards.
GGGTTGGCTCCTGTGGACACCAGAGTGTTTAGGTGCCATGGGCACCACTGTACCTTGAGGGAACTACACCAAGGTGTATAGGGTGGTGATTAGACATTGGATTCCTGTGTGGGTACGCCCTACGAGGTCAGCATCATATATGTTATAGGGTTATAGTATTAGCTACGTTCAGTAAACCTGTTACTATATACAAGTGTGTGTTCATTATATTGGGTCCTGTAAGGTGGTATCCAGCAGTGCTAGGATCCATCACAGGTGGAGGCGCTGTCACCGGACGATTCAGGTACACCCCAGGCTCCCTGCAGCGGAGGATGAGGCCTTCTGTGATCATGTAAAGGGTACCACATGTAGTCACCCTAGACACGGGGAAGGGGGGTTACACATACATTAAAACCTATTTATACTAAACCTTTTTTTCTTATTTAGATCATTATCTTGTGAGTGATACCTTGAGCAGTCAATACTAGTACCCACCTAAACCTCGAAAACTACTATAACATACAGTAGTTTGTTATAAATATTTCCTATCCAATTCATGAAGTTGAATAACACTTCCTTCCTACAACTCTGAATTATTTAAACAATGATATATACAAACACAACCGGTATTCACTTTTTATCTTTGCATTTAAAGACTTGATTCTCTGCATTGAAAAAAAATCATATCAAGTCAGTAAAATAAATTGGTATATTTCTTATATTGCTATTCAGGTTTTACTATTGGACAGTCACTTATAGGTAGGGTGACCATTCGTACTGGTTTTACCGGGACAGTCCCGTTTTTTTGTGTCCTGTCCCGGTTTTAAGTCGTCCCGGTTTTTGTCCCGGTTTTTGTCCCTGGTCCCGGTATTGCGGGGCAGCGGCGGTGAGGAGAATGCGGCGGCCGGTAAGTATTTTGTATGTGTGTGTGTGAATGCTGTCGGTGGGACTGAATGAAGGAGAATGCCGGGGGCGGGACTTAGAATGCCGGCCGGCCCGCAGGGGATTGGTTGCAGGCAGGTCAGAGGAAGCCGGGGGCGGGACTTCCGCTTTGTGCACACGTGTCTTCACGCACCCGGCTCCTCTGTGCGCGGTGAGTGTCCCCCTTCTGTCCCGGGTCCCAGCCAGGGGGGGGGGTAATAGGAGGTGGTAGCGGGGGTGCGCCTGCCTTTGTACCTTTGCCCCCCCCGGTGCTCCAGCATTGCCCCCCCCGGTGCTCCCACCATTGCCCCCCCCGGCGCTCCCACTATTGCCCCCCCTGGCACTCCCACTATTGCCCCCCCGGCGCTCCCACCTTTGCCCCCTAGGCGCTCCCACCATTGCCCCCCGGCGCTCACTCCCCCCATCCCCTTGGTGTGGGAGATGGGCTCGGGGGCGGGCAGTGGTTGCTGCGCGGTCGCGGGCGGTGCAGGGGCTGGCGGGCGGTGCAGGGGGAGGCGGGCTGTATCTGTGTGTGTGTATCAGTGTGTGTATCAGTGTGTGTGTGTGTGTGTGTGTGTGTGTGTATGTATCAGTGTGTGTGTGTGTGTGTGTGTGTGTGTGTGTGTGTATGTGTGTCAGTGTGTGTGTGTGTGTGTGTGTGTGTGTGTGTGTGTGTGTGTGTGTGTGTGTGTGTGTGTGTGTGTGTGTGTGTGTGTGTGTGTGTGTATCAGTGTGTGTGTGTGTGTGTGTGTGTGTGTATGTGTATCAGTGTGTGTGTGTGTGTGTGTGTGTGTGTGTGTGTGTGTGTGTGTGTGTGTGTGTGTGTGTGTGTGTGTGTGTGTATCCATGTGTGTGTATCTGTGTGTGTGTATCCATGTGTGTGTATCTGTGTGTGTGTGTGTATCAGTGTGTGTGTGTGTGTGTGTGTGTGTGTGTGTGTATCAGTGTGTGTGTGTGTGTGTATCAGTGGGTGGGTGTATCAGTGTGTGTGTGTGTGTGTGTGTGTGTGTGTGTGTGTGTGTGTGTGTGTGTGTGTGTGTGTGTGTGTGTGTGTGTGTGTGTGTGTGTGTGTGTATCAGTGGGGGGGTGTTGTGTGTATCAGTGGGTGTGTGTGTATCAGTGTGTGTGTGTGTATCAGTGTGTGTGTGTGTGTATCAGTGGGTGTATCAGTGGGTGTGTGTGTATCAGTGGGGGGGGGGTGTATCAGTGGGAGTGTGTGTGTGTATCAGTGGGGGTGTGTGTGTATCAGTGGGGGTGTGTGTGTGTATCAGTGGGGGGGGGTGTTTGTATCAGTGGGGGTGTGTGTATCAGTGGGGGGGTGTGTATCAGTGGGGGTGTGTATCGGTGGGGGGGGGGGTGTGTATCAGTGGGGGGGTGTGTATCAGTGGGAATGTGTGTGTGTATCAGTGGGGGTGTGTGTGTGTATCAGTGGGTGTGTGTGTGTATCAGTATCAGTGTGTGTGTGTATCAGTATCAGTGTGTGTGTGTATCAGTATCAGTGTGTGTGTGTAACAGTATCAGTGTGTGTGTGTATCAGTGTGTGTGTGTGTGTGTGTGTCAGTGGGTGTGTGTCTCTCTCCTTCTCTCTCCCTCCCTCTCCCCCCCCACCCTGTCTCCCTCCTTCCCCCCCACCCTGTCTCCCACCCCGACTCCCTCCTTCCCTCCCACCCTGTCTCCCACCTTCCCTCCCACCCTGTCTCCCTCCCACCCTGTCTCCCTCCCACCCTGTCTCCCTCCCACCCTGTCTCCCTCCTTCCCTCCCACCCTGTCTCCCTCCCTGTCTCCCACCCTGTCTCCCTCCTTCCCTCCCACCCTGTCTCCCACCCTGTCTCCCTCCTTCCCTCCCACCCTGTCTCCCACCCTGTCTCCCTCCTTCCCTCCCACCCTGTCTCCCACCCTGTCTCCCACCCTGTCTCCCACCCTGTCTCCCTCCTTCCCTCCCACACTGTCTCCCACCCTGTCTCCCTCCTTCCCTCCCACCCTGTCTCCCACCCTGTGTCCCTCCTTCCCTCCCACCCTGTCTCCCTCCTTCCCTCCCACCCTGTCTCCCATCCTGTCTCCCTCCTTCCCTCCCATGCTGTCTCCCTCCTTCCCTCCCACCCTGGCTCCCTCCTTCCCTCCCACCCTGGCTCCCTCCTTCCCTCCCACCATGTCTCCCTCCTTCCCTCCATGTCTCCCTCCTTCCCTCCCACCCTGGCTCACCCTGTCTCCCTCCCTCCCTCCCTGTCTCCCTCCCTCCCTGTCTCACCCTCCCTCCCTCCCTGTCTCACCCTCCCTCCCTCCCTGTCTCACCCTCCCTCCCTCACCCTCCCTCACCCTCCCTGTCTCACCCTCCCTCCCTCACCCTCCCTCACCCTCCCTGTCTCACCCTCCCTCACCCTCCCTCACCCTCCCTGTCTCACCCTCCCTGTCTCACCCTCCCTGTCTCACCCTCCCTCACCCTCCCTGTCTCACCCTCCCTCCCTGTCTCCCTCCCTCCCTGTCTCCCTCCTTCCCTCACCCTGTCTCCCTTCCTCGCCCTGTCTCCCTCCCTGTCTGTCTCCCTCCCTCGCCCTCCCTCCCTGTCTGTCTCCCTCCCTCGCCCTCCCTCCCTGTCTGTCTCCCTCCTTCGCCCTCCCTTCCTGTCTGTCTCCCTCCCTTACCCTCCCTCCCTGTCTCCCTCCCTGTCTCCGTCCCTCACCCTCCCTCCCTGTCTCCCTCCCTCGCCCTCCCTCCCTGTCTCCCTCCCTCGCCCTCTCTCCCTGTCTCCCTCACCCTCTGTCTTATCTTAACTGCCGTATACCTACACCGAAGTAACCTACTCTGCTTTCTTCCAGATCTGACTCAAATTTCACGTGGGAGACATCGGAAGACAGGTAAGGAACACCTCCCCTCCAGTATAGTACCTTGAGGGACTGAGGATCAGGTAAGATCCCAGGCGGGATTGCTGCTTTTAGAAATTGTGAAGAGGGGGCATCCAGACACTGGTTAATGGGTTCAGAATCATTCACACCTGGGGTTTTTTTGTTCGATTATTGAGGTGTACACACACACACACACACACACACACACACACACACACACACACACACACACACACACACACACACACACACACACACACACACACACACACACACACACACACACACACACACACACACTCTAATGGTAGTAAAGTATAAGTGTACTACAATAAATAAACTGTTATATATATATTATTTTTAAAAATGTGTCCCGGTTTTTCATTTTCAAAATCTGGTCACCCTACTTATAGGTGGAACTGACAAATTCACTCTCTGCTACTGGCATTAGTACTACTTGCTTTTTAGGAAAGGATAACTAAGAAATAGCCTTCGGGTAAATGTAAAATGTACAAATGTTGATGAACGTGAATTAATTAACACTGTCAGCCTCATGTAACACTGGGAAATACTTACCTGTCTATGTACGTCTATGTTAGATCATAGTGCCTTTCACCAGATACACAGACAGACGGATGTTTGTCTTGTAAGAAGTATATAAACATTGTGCCAATCTTAATTGTTTATATTTTTTATAGTTTGTTGAACGAAAAAAAATATATAAACAAATTATTTGACAGTCATCCGCAAAATATGTTAATATTCATGAAGCTTTTAGTGTGTCTTCATATGAAAGCAGGTACTGTACACCATAAATAAGATGAGCCTTTTTAGACTGAATTGCAATTAGTGCACGTTGTATTCTAAAACACATTGGTTCAATGGTCTGTGTAATATCTTATTATTCAGTATTTACACTGGTCACCTTAATCAACTGTTGGACTAAATAGTTTCTTCGCTCGCTAAAAATCTGATTATGCCCTATAGTTAATCTAGCAAATAGGCTCATTTTAGCAGTGCTATTCCATAAAACACCTTTGTGGAGCTGGAAGATACATTACAGACCATTGTCTTGAATGGGATGTCGCTAGCAAAGTACATGATTGTGCTTTCCTACCTAATGTATACGGTATATTCAGTACATGCTTTTTGTATAGTAAAGTACATCAGGCAAATTTATAGTAAAATGCCTTGATTTCATTATCAAAAATAGCATGTAATATTATGTTGTAAAAGACCAATAAATATATTGCACAAAAAAAGTATATGGTTGCAAAATGAAGAATGCATTTTGTATGAATCCTGTGTTAGGACTTGTATCAGCCTCCTCTCCAAATAAATCTGCATTGGCTTAAACTGTGGATAGTGTAATCAGTCATCATCATGAGGGGTTGTCATCTTTCTGAGGCCACCCAATCTGGAAACATTGTCTTGTACATAAAATATCTACACAGATAGACCCTGTGCAGTAAATGGGTCATTTTATCTGGGGATTGAGATTAAAACAGTTACTCATTCTGATGGGAAGGGTTTTCTGAAATAAATGAAAAGAAATGTCTAGGCTCTCGATATTTTGAATCCCGATTAAAGGTGGGCTAGTGATAGATTTAATCATTTGAAATAAATCTTGTCAATGTTGATCGATGTTGTTGAAAACAAAAAACCCCATAGTTATAGATTCACTAACAGTTAATAAATTAATAAAGATTAGCAAAATGGGTGTAAAAACACCAATTTTATTTATCAATCTATTCACTAAATATATATTGGCAGCAGTAAAGCAGTGATGAGCTTTTTATAGTGGCAATGCCAGCATTATTTTTAATGCTGCGTATGCCAATGAGTAGTTAACACCAAATGTCATATAACATGCTATTTACTAAATCCTGATACAGTACCTGGCACTATCAGACTACCGCCAGCAAATATCGTCAATTTCTGTCACTACCACAGGCTGGCATGAAGCCAATCTTGCCTGTGAATAATATTCACTACAGATAACAAAGATAAGACTAGTCAACCTAAAATAGGGGATCAAAATACATAATATTAAAATATATTAACCATTAAATCACCATTCTCAATCTATGACTAGTTGGCCACTTGGGCTACTAAGAATGGTATGCTTTTTGTATTTTATTTGTTGGGTGTTTATGTTAAAGTAGCAATATGGGTTAACTTTAATAAAAATAATGTATTTTTTATTACAGGTTCAAACCTATGGGGGTTTCAAACCTATTTCAGTTTCAAAGCATGGGGTCGCCAGAGCTGAACCCCATTAATTTCAGCTCTGTGGACACCCGCCTCCACAGATACTTACCTCCGTAATGGTGCCGGTATCTCTGCAGGCAGGTAAATTGTGTTCCTTAATCTACCGATGGTGTTTACATGTCCCGAGTCACACACTTTTTTTTTGTTTCAATCTTTTTTTATTAGAAAGGTACCAAGAACATATGACGCAGTACAGTTTAACAGTTATTTCACTTATAACGCTTTTGGTATCTTTCTTTAGTTGTGTTATTTTGTCAGGCGTTGTTAATCCACTGACGTGAGTAGTTGTTTGGTAAACCTTTTGAGTTTTATTGGAAAGTTGAGTCCTGATTGATAGAGATAGAAACGAGAGATAGGAAGCTGTGATGTTATCTGATGCGGCTTCCTATTGGCCCGCGTGACCTGCATCTATAAACCCCCGCAGAGATACCTGCACCCCCTACGCAGGTAAGTATCTCTGGAATCAGGGCGCCCTGTAGCTGAAATTTATGGAGTTCAGCTCCAGAAACCTCGTGTTTCAAACCTGTAATAAAAAAAGATATATATTTTTAAAAGTTAACATTTATTGCTACTTTAACCCATGTGGAGCCTGATGATGTTCCTGTGCAATACATTGGTGGCCTCAGGCAGCAGATGGGTTAAATCATTTTTTGCCATAGGATTTTGTAAGAAATCCTATGACAAACCCTATTGTACAAAACGGGAATATCCCCCCATCCACAATTGCATTGCTATCACTGATTAAAGCCGATTTCAATTAGTTATCACTTATTTATATTGCTGGTGTTATTTAATACATTTTGGATGTATGCAAAAGAGCTGTATATTGCAACTTATTTATGAATAAATAATTCTCAATGAATATGGTGGTCATTCAACAAAATATAGCTGTGATCACATTTTTTAATAACGACAATGTTTGTAACGTAGCTACATTACAGTATGTCAACCATTAGTGAATCTGATATGATCATTTTTGAAAGATGTCTTGTAAATGCTTGTAAACATACATTGAAACAGTAATGTTGTTTAACTTCCCTAATCCTGGGTTTCTCAACTCCTGTCCTCAACACCCCCCAACAGGTCAGGTTTTCAGGATATCCCTGCTTCAGCACAGGTGGCTCAATCAGTTGGTCAGTCAAAGGCTCTTGAACCAAGTAACTGATTGAGCCAACTGTGCTGAAGCTGGGATATCCTCAAAATCTGACCTGTGGGGTCTTGAGGACTGGAGTTTGGAACCCCTAATCCTTTCCCTTTTATTTGTCTTACTACATCATTCTTTTTTCCTAGCCAGAATAGACATGCACAATTTTGATTATATTATCACGTGGGAGGGGGAAAAAAGTGCTTACTGTAAATAAAAATATTCGAACTATTAAAAAGAATGTAAAATATTTATGCTTGCCTGATTTTTTGATAAGGCAAAATTCACAGAGATGTACTGTATACTGTACCTAATTAAACCTGTGACTGTCACTATCTTATACTATAATTCAGAAACTTTGTTTTTTGGCCGGCTATACAAATCCACACGCTTAATCCTAGAGCCACCAAAATTGGAAGGATTGCTTTATGTATCAAAATAAGGCGAACTGTCATGGTTGGTATCCTCTCGAACACACCAAAGGGGGTGCTGCTAGGAACGCTAGATTCCATAGGTTATCTCAAGCAAGTCAGCCACTGGGTGTTGTCTTTGGTAGGCAATATATATGGCACATAAGATCATACTGGTGACATCATAATGAGAGTCAGATCGCTATAATGTTTACACAGAAAGCAGACAAGAAAGAAAGAGAGGGCATTAGTTGACATGTGATTAGAAAGTAACAATGCTGGAAAGGAGAGAGAAGTGGAAAGAATTGGGGAAATCATAAGGTATTAAAAGAAAGTGATGGGAGGGAGAGAGATGGGGGGGTAAAAGAGGAGGAGGGGAAAGATGAGGTTGCTCTCTAGTAATTACTGAGCAACGCTGGGTACTTTTAGCGAGTTGTAGTACACTGGCGACACACTTTATTCGAGCTCGGCTAGTCCCACGAATTCGGGTATACCCGGGTGTATTGAGGTTTGTGACTGTTTTCTGCCCGAGTGCATTGGGTTATTTTCCAGGCAGGGATTGAAGCATTTTATTCCCGCTGGCTGCAATACTGCACAGTATATATATATATACTGCATTACAATTCATGAATTTATGCCATCTGGTAGACACGCGAAGCATTGCAGCCTATTAAATCCTAATCATTATCATATAACAGATCAGCCGCCCGTCAGCCAGGCATGAACCCAGGCTGGGAAGGCAAACGCAACGGGGCTTGTCAGAGGTGAGGAGCGGCGCATTCCAGGTATCTGCCAGGTACATACTGGGTATTTGCTCGAATAAAGTGTGTCGGTGCAGTATATGGGGGATTGTACCTTTAAATGTCTTATATAAATACCTAGCAATCACTTGACCAATGTCAAGTTGTATTATTTTTAACACAATTTTCGTGGTTACTACAGTATATGGTATAGTCTAACATGTTTTCTTAAAACATTTGTTAAAGTCCAATAAACTCTTCTTTTCTTTTTTTATGTTGATAATGTATGGATATCTAAGTCATTATTTTAGGAGGTTTGTACTTACTTTCCAGTAAAAATTATATTAAAGCAATTGTTCAGTGTTATCCAAATAGCCAGAGGAATTCATTAAGAAATTATATATGTTTCATTACATGTAGTTATATAATTGCAGCTATTATTATGTTATTCTAGTTTGTTAGTGTGTCACATGCTTGTGCTAAAGGACAGAAGTCCATACCTGGGCTCCGGGTTGTTGAGCAAGGGAGTTGGGGGGGGGGGGGGAGTAGGCGATGACAATTTTTGAGTGCAGGGAGAGGAGCGTTGGGTGCTTAAAGTTTGTTGAGTACCTGTTCCATTCCCAGAAGTAGTCCGTTTTCCGGTCAGCCCAACTTCTGGAATATGTTGCCTGGATTCTCCCTTCACCACCGGGCCTGGCACAGTTGTCCTGGCGCGCCCCTCTGATGGCAGCCCTGCATGTGTGACTTATACTACTGCTTTATTATGCTGCTGTTACTTTGCGTCATACATTTAAGTTACCATTTCCTCTTAGCAACATATAAGGTTGGAATTCCACTCTATGGGGCCTCATTCTCATTAATTACTTTACTGCTAATTGGAACGATGTGTGGCGTTTGTCATTTGTGTTATCACAGTATTCAGAAAGAATCTGAAACCATCTAAAACCGGAAAATGCAAATACCGTTCGGCGTAGCAGCAAAGTGATCTCAGATTTTTTCAAAGCTCTCCCCCTGCGATCTTCTCACAATTAAGAGCACATTAAGAGCCGCCTCTCCCTACACAGCTCTCACAGGCAATCGCAGTGTTTTTATTTCAATTTGAATACTAGTGTACAGAAGCAGGGGGTTTCCGGAGCTGAACCGCATTCATTTCAGGTCCAGGGTACCCTTGCTTCCTGAGTTACCCGGTATGGGGTAAGAAAAAAGGGGAAAATTACCGCGCACTAGATAGTGACAAATTAGTGGTTATTACGAAAACTTAAAGGTCATGTGACTTGTTATAAACATACAAATATGAGGACTGTGTAAAAGGATACAACACAGACTTTAAAACCGTGATGGATCAAAATCAGGTGTAATTATATATAGTGTCTATCACATAACTTGGTGATTGCAACGTATATAGTGTAAACCTGTGTTGTTGACAAATGAAATTCTGCTGCAGTTTAATAAGGATGGCTCAACATTCTCAGTTGCTAATAGAGAAAAAAAGAAGAAAACAGCACAAAAAATCTCATGGTGTAGTATGGGGGGAGTGATCTAATCTAAAGAACATATTGTGTAAAAACTAAACACTTTAATACATTCCAATTATATATATATATATATATATATGTATAGATTGTTTACAGCAGTCATATATTCACTATGTTTTTGATATACAGCAGGGCCCCGGTCATACGGTGGGTTCCGTTCTAAGGGCCGCCGTATAGTGAAAATCGCCAGAAAGCAGAACAGCGATTTTTAGCTATGCGCATGCGCAACCTGGCATTTTCCCCCTTGTGCGCATGCGCAACCCGGCATTTTCCCCCTTGTGCGCGCGGGACCTACGTTCTGCGCGCGCAAGCTACGATCTGCGCATGCGCGCCGGCGACAAAGCCTCTGAGGAGACATGGCGCCCCCCTTCTCGGTGCCGCCGTATCAGCGGATCGCCTAAAAGCGGGGCGCCAAGAAGCAGGGCCCTGCTGTACAATATTGTATTAAAGTGTTTAGTTTTTAAACAATATGTTTTTTATATTAGTTCAGCTGCGGAATGTTTACTGTGATTAGGGAAGCACACCCCCCCCCCCCCCCCCACACCTTTGCTAGGCTAATCATAGGAACTGTGGGGCATACAAACTGCACCAAATTGAAGAATCATTATTCCATGAAGTAGTAACCACTAAGGTAATGAACCGGTTAACTCCCGCAATCCCTCCGCAAGGCCTAAACACCCACCATGGGCCAAATACCACCTTCACCCACCCCTGCTACCCACGATAAACCAGGCACTGGTAGTTAACCCCTTCATTGCCTTAGATGTTAGCCGCTAATGTAATGAAGCTGCCTGAAATTGTATATTTATTGCACTGGCTAGAAGCCGTGGGTCTCCGGAGCTGGAATTAATGTTTATCAGCTCCGGAGACTCCCAGCTTCAATCCGATGCAGGAAAAAATAATTTTTTTTCTAAGTCCTGCTCTCAGATCCCATCTCGTCACACTGGGGCTGGCGAGATGAAATCTTTGATAAGCTCGCTATTCCAGAGCCTCCATGTTTCTCAAGGATACTAGAATAGCGTGATTTTATAAAAATGGCGCTATTTTGATTTTTGCGGCTCCCGCTCAATGTGTTTGAGCAGGAGCAAGAAATCTCGAAAAAATGCAATCCCCGTATGATTTGGCCAACTCATCGAGGCTTTCTGAATAGCTACCTTGCCACATTTTGCGCTAGCTACTCAAAATCCTTTATGATTTAGTTATCAAACCTACTAGAATAGGCCCCTCTAAGTTAATGACTAAAAATGTTGTTTACTGGATTGGATGGCAGCATTTAAATGTGGAAAGCAGATTTTTAAGTATAATAGTTGTATGGAGATATACATATTACACCCTTTCCTCATATCACTGCATCAGTCCCTGGGAAGCTGCAAAAAGTTGTGCATACTCTACATTTACAACACAACACATAAAGATTTTACATGCATTTGCTTATATCTCCTGAATTAAGCATCAGAATAATAATTGTAAAAAAAAGTTGGAAAGGGCAAGAAGGCATATTTTAAAGCAAGTAAAAAAATTAATTGAAAAAATTGACGTCATTGCGGACTGCTGCTTTAAGACAATGGTCTGTAAGTGGACTTCCAGCACTGGAAGGTGTCTTCTGAAATAGCAACACTGAGTAAATATGGGTTTCTGTCTATTACTTTCAGCTAGCCACCAGTATAAACTATATACCTACATTGTCTGCTTTTATAACATGATTAGTTCATATTACTGCAGTCATTTTCTTCAAAATATACCATCATTATATTTACCAAACTTTATTCTAGGCATACAGCATGTTTCAATTGAGTTGTGAGTTTTCATTTGCAGTTTAATTTCTATTCTAGTGACATTGTCCTTGCCAGCTACTGCAATGAAGAGATTTAAGCGCCGTCTCCATATCTGGATAAGCCTTCTTTAACAAAACATACTAGAGGGAGCTGTCAAAAATATGAGTTGTAATCTCTTCCTTAATTTATAAAAAGTAGGAAAGCACTGAGGGCCTTATTCAGAAAGCCTCGATAAGGCCCTTATCAAGCACTTATCGACCAAAATGGCTACTCGTATTCAGATAGCCTCGATAGGTGCTCGATAACGGCCTGTATCGACGCAAAATTTTATCGCTATCCGAAATTCGCCAACTGAGCAGCGATCAGCCCCTTATCGACCATTTTCGGATGGTTGATAAACTCGCGCGATTCAGGGACCCGCGAGTTGGCTGTCACGGCATATCGCAGCCCATCGCAGCCCTAAAAGGCGGTCTTCTCCCCAAATCCAATTCACCACCAAATTTTTGGTCAATTGGTGGGGAGATGTCTCGATGAGCAGCGATGTGTCGGGACTTATAAAAAATCAGGCCCCTTTCCTGCCTCAGATTGATGCCGGGGGTCTCCGGAGCTTATAGCCATTAATAGCAGCTCCATAACCCCCCGGCATGCATCCGAGGCAGGAAACATGCATGTACAGCAACTTCATTACCTTAGCGGCTAACCGCTAAGGCGATGAAGGGGTTAAACACCCGTGCCAAGCTTACTGTAAGAAACATACAATACAATACAGTGGCTAGCGGGGGTGGGTGAAGGGGGAATTTGGCCCTTACTGGCTGCTTAGGCCTTGCGGGGAGGTTGCGGGGGGGAGTTAACCCCTTCATTACCTTAGCGGTTAATACCGGTAAGGTAATAAAGGGGTTAACCCAACCACTACCCACCCGTAAGGTCTAAACATCCATCCTTAGGGCTAATATCCCCTTCACCCACCCGTGAGGCCTAAACACCCACCCCTGACTGACTATACCCACCCTATACCCATTGAGTAGTATAGTGGTACATCATACCCATATAATAATAATATGGGCATGATAAGCCTCTATAGCACTCAATGGGCACCCTAATGACAATAAATTAATACAATAGACACACAGTAATAAAATGTAACTAAACTCCAAAAAATCACACATCACTAAATACAAACAGTAGCCAGCTAATCCAATCAATAGCAACATCAACAATGAATTAATTAAACCATTAACCAATCTAAACAATTAATTCAGAAACCAACTCAAAATGAATAGTAACACTAACCAAAGTTAGCAATGAATTACTCCAACATTAATTAATGTAACCATTAAAACTCCAAAAAATAAATTAAAACAATCTCTGAAGTAACCATAAAACATATTAGTGAACAAAATATTACATTAAGTACAAGCGAACACCAATCGCAAACCTTTAATTACATTAAGCATGAAAAAACAAACAATGACATCCACATAATACATGAAATGCAAAAAAGCAACACCAATACCAAGCGAGAAATGCCCCCCAAATATTGTCATAATAATGTATTAATCTGTACCCTAAAGACGTACCGATTAATATATTATCAGTCAATGTGCCTCCCCCAAAAAATCAAAAAACATATCCAAAGATTAAACCTGTAAAAAGAGACATTTACAAACATTGAATATATTACTTACCATTAGAAGCGGTGGCCCTCCGACTCCCGGGGAAACAGGAAGCTCACGTACCTTGAAGGCCTCCAACAGCATCCGATGCCATCTGCCATGAAAATCCGGCTCAGGTACCCCAATCTTCTTTTTTTTATCTTTAATCACCTTCTTCTATCTTCATCTGTAACCATTTCTTGTTCTTCTTTATCTTCTTTCTTCATCTGTCAATCCAAAATACCCCATGTTAAATCCCAGCCGATGCTGTCTCGTCGGCTTCTTGGGCTGAAATGAGGCGTCACGGCCTTAAATATGGCTTGTGACGTCACATTTACCCTCAAAATGGTTAACAGCCACCTGATTGGCTGTTAAAACCATGTTCCGACTTAAATTTTTTTTTTTGCCGTGACGTCACTTAAAGGGAATGATGCCAGCCAATCAGAATGGCTGTGCTTCATTTGCCTTTAAGATGACGTCACGAAGCCGGCGTCTGATGGTATTTCAGCCAATCAGATCGTGGGAACAAATTCCACACTCTGATTGGCTGAACTGCCTTGTGACACAGCGGCCATCTTGGATTTAGTGACGTCATGTTAAAGGGAAATTAAGCACAGCCACTAAGGTAATGAAGTTGCTGTACATGCATGTTTCCTGCCTCTGATGCATGCCGGGGGGGTCCGGAGCTTCTATTAATGGCTAGCAGCTCCGGAGACCCCCTGCATCAATCCGAGGCAGGAAAGGGGCCTGATTTTTTCTAAGTCCCGACACATCGCTGCTCATCGAGGCATCTCCCCACCAATTGACCAAAAAATTTGTGGTGAATTGGATTTGGGGAGAAGAACGCCTTTTAGGGCTGCGATGGGCTGCGATATGCCGCGACAGCCGACTCGTGGGTTTCTGAATCGCGTGAGTTTATCAACCATCCGAAAATGGTCGATAAGCGGCTGATCGCTGCTCAGTCGGCGAATTTCGGATAGCGATAAAATTTTGCGTCGGTACAGGCCGTTATCGAGCACTTATCGAGGCTATCTGAATACGAGTAGCCATTTTGGTCGGTAAGTGCTCGATAAGGGCCTTATCGAGGCTTTCTGAATAAGGTCCTATATTCTATACCGCGTTGTGGGATGAATGATTAAACCTAATAGGACAAAGATTCAAAACACGGAATGAAACAAAGGTAAAACTAAATTTTAAATTACAGCAATTTGTTGATTTTGTCATCAGATTGCCCTAGAATTCGCAAACTTCAGTTAAAAATGGAAAACAAATGAGACCACGTTGGCTGGCAATCCCCTGTATATCCAAGGTGAGTATATTCTGCTGCTCCCACTCTCTCCCGTGATCCAACGGGGCCAATCCAAACATATAAAACCATACAAGAGAAGCCAATCAATATATGAAATAACTTTATAATTAAAAACTGAAATTCAAAACTTACATCATGTAGTCTTTAATACAGATTGGCATGATCCCCCTCATCCCTCGAACCACCGGACCGTAGGTCATTCTATATTATAGATGATAACAGCACCCCATCAGGTAGAAGCGGGTTGGGAGCTGATAGACGACACCGCTACCTGGGACTTCACCACGACCCGCTGTGGAGCTCAAATATTCCAGAGGGGAAGGAGGGGAGGAGGGTTTGGGCTGCGTCCTGCGTGTGACATAATACGTCAACGCAAAGCTGGATACCTCAATGCGTTTCGCTTGAATTATGCTTCGTCAGGGGAAGTATCCTTAGGGTCTGAGTCCTGCTCCTTATGTATGAGCAGGTATCTTCCAATTAACCCAGGCCCTACTTTTAATTCGCATGAAATCATCTCACATGTAATATCTTCCAACAACCTCCAAACTACATATAAACACATCGACATGAACTTCCACATCAACAACACATAACAAAAACAGGTGCTTGTACACAATAATCCCTTGATAAATTACATAATTCATACTGTATATACACACATAATGCATTGAAAATTGATATATATATATTTATATATACTGTATATATATATATATACACAATTACATATTTAAACATTAAAAAAAACTCCACTCCTAAATAAATCCCTATATAATACCTATATTTCCCATAAATAATGCCATAATCTCAATATATATTGCACATATCAATTAGAAAAATTACTTATTGTAAAATATGTACATTAATAAGTCTTATATTTAAAAAAATATATTTTTTTATAAAAAATATATATTTTTATTTTTTCTAAAAAGAATCCATATATTCAAACCTAGTAATAATCCTGTTTCTATCATAACCATTAGGACATTCTATATGCCCAAATTTATTGGTATGTTGCAACTCTAATTTTAGGGCTATTACCATAATATCAATTACTCTGCCTTTTATATAAAGGGACATATATCCCATAGGGACAACCTATATGTCCACCAAAACATTTGTGAATCTTATTCCCATATACACCCTTACAATTATATTCCATCATTTCTATTTTAAAACAATTGTTACCTATAATGTTTAGCTTTATCCAGAAATGTAGATGGATTTATAGTGTATTCATCTATAAAAGTATTGCTGGCTTATAATAATTAATATAATTATATGGCAAACTTATTTAGGGAGATTAATATGTAGATATGTGTTCCAATATGAAACACATTCACACATGCATGCCCTTGGTTTATGAGAGTTATGACACGATAGAGATCCAAATCAATTATTTAAACATTAATATTTATTAGAACAGCGACAAAATATAACAATTTACACGGTAATACTACATATATTTCCTTATAAGGTTTGTACTTATTACAGGCCTAACAAAAAAATACAATACAGTACATCCTACCTAACCATACTGTACATTGATATAAAACACAGATATATACAGATTTAGAAGTGCACTAGAATTATGATCATATTTACCTTCTTTGAGCTCTCTTCTTCTTCTCTCCTTCCCTCCTCCTCTACTCCTCTCCTTCCCTTTGAACTAACTAACAATCTGTCTAGTTTAAATGTGTTCTCTAAACCCATAGCTAACATGTAGAAAGTTCTGATTGGTTGAGGATGTATGCTCAAACCAAATTGTGTTTCTCATTGAAGATGGTGGGAAAAACCAAGAAATACCAGATTTATCAATAGATGTTTGGAGAGGTCAACATACTGATTGGAAAATAGCAGCTGTTTCTTCCTGGGAGTCTAGATGTTAATTCAGGAAACCCAGTATTGTTGTTGAAGTCCCTGATAATCAACAAGAGATGTTTGGACAGGTTGTGAAGTGAATAAACATTTGGTTGTCAATATCTCTCCTGGAATGTTTTTCCAGGTGTAGATAAAGAATCTATTATAAAAAGACAGTTTATGATTCCTGTAAACCAAAAGCACTCCTGTAAGCAATTCTCTTGGGTACCACTATTTTAGAATAGGATGGAGCTCAATCTGCTAATTGAATCCCACGGGGGCCTTACTATTAACCGAGTAGATCCAGTACTGTTCTTTTTGGAAGAGTTTTAATTATCTGTCTCCTTTTCTAGGAGCTTTATTCACTACATCAAGCCCCCTAAATTTAAGATCTTTAGGTGACCCTCCATGATGTTCAAGGAAATGTAACGCAAGATTATGTACTTTTTTTTATATTTTTCAACTAGAAGTTTCACATTTTTTATCCCATTAACATGCTCACCAATGCACACTTTGAGTGGAATAATGATTTTCCCAATGTAATATTTGTTACTTGGGCAATTAACCATATAGATAACAAAATCGGTGAGAGTTGATAAAGTGCCTTATTTTATTTTCTTTTCCAGTTTCGCAATCCTTAAAATGTTTTATCTCGTGACATGAAATGACACATTTCCCACGTTGGTAATTCCCCAAAGGTTTTTCCAAAAATTGGGTACCTGGGACAGCACACATATCTACACAATTTTTTTTTATAAAACACTGGGTGCCAAAATACTTCTTAGATTTTTTGCTTTTCTAAAAACTACTTTTGGTTTGGCCGAAATCGTCTGTTTTAGAATCGGATCCATCTTTAAAACATCCCAATGTTTATATAGGATCCTCCTAATGCTTGTCTCCTGTTTACAATAATTAGCAATAAACATTGGTGTTTTATTATCATTGGACTTGGTTTTAACTCTAGGAATTAGAAAAGTATTTCTAGATCTTTTTCTACTTTTATTCATTGATTCTTGAATTACCCAAGAGTTATATCCCTTATCCAACAATCTCTTCTAGAATTTTGGACTGATTTTCAAAGTCCACTGGTTCCGAAAAATTCCTGTGTTTTCTAAGTAATTGACCGTAGGGTATATTGTTAAGCCACAATAAGGATTGGTTGCTATCATTATCGAGATAAGAATTGACATCAACCTGTTTGAAATATGTTTTGGTTTCAATCCGAATCCCTACCGCTTTAAAGTGAAGGTCCAAGAAATGTATCTCATCTGAGTTTGATTCTCCGGGTAAGATGATATTTTGATTATTGCAATTCAGTTGTTTTGTAAATAATACCAAATAGTCCGCAGCCCTGGACATGTAATCAAAATATTGCCTATATATCAACCGCAGAATATTATATATTCACGGAATGGATTTTTAGTCCACACATATTCCTCCTACCACAGACCCATAAAAAGGCTTGCATAATTAGGGGCAAACCACGTACCTATGGCCATCCCATTGGCCTGGATATAGAACTTCCCCTCAAACAAAAAATAATTATGATACAAAATAAACTTGATATTGTCAAGAATAAAATTTTGTTGATCTGATGATAATGTATTTTGTTGATGTACATAATAAGCAACTGCTTGAATCAATAGCGTGTGTTGTTCGATACAAGTATATAACGAACTTACATCCAGGGTTAACCAAATAAAATGATCCTGCCAAATAATTTTGTTGAGTGAATTTAAAACCTCCATACTATTTCTAAGATAGAATGGCAATGATAAGGTAACTGGTGGTAGAAAAGAATCTACATATCGGGAGGCTGACCATCAGGGAATCTATACATGGGGATCCTGCAAGGTCTTGTGGATCTTGGGAATGGGGTTTAGAATTGGTATGCGTGGATGAGAATTGTAAATATATTCAAACTCTTTAGCAGTAAGGATCACTTAGTTGGCTTGAACCTAATAGGACAAATACTCATAACATGGAATTAAACACAGGTAAAACTAAATTTTCATTTACAACAATTTGTGGATTTTGTCATCAAATTGTTCTAGAATTCTCAAGCTTCAGTTAAAAATGGTTATGGCTGGCCAATTGTAATTCTCACACTACTGTGTGCTATTAAACAAGCCTATAAAAAAGACTAGTTTCCACCGACAGTTGATGCACCCACCAGAACGTTGTCCAGAAAGGCGGCTATTGTCTGTCATTGTCTTGAAGTAAAACAAAAATGGAAATACTGAATAATACTTCAACTCGCACAATATTGTGACTTAAAATTAAATATGTTTAATATAATATCACAAACTGCAAAACACTTTCATGTAACAATGACAATCACATTCACAACAAACTGTCTAAAAGTACTGTAGGAAAACACAACACAAAACTCATTATTCTCAAGAAGGCCGTGATGTACTGTAGGAACAGTTATACAGACATTGTGGATACCATGTAAAACCAATAAAAACCGCAGTGGATAATTATGACTGACACCTAGATGTCAAGGTAAATCTATAGGTTGTTGTTGTATGGTGTTGTTTGATACCGTGGTTCCAATTTATTTTCATTTTAAATAATGAATTTCCCGGAAATGGTTCAAGCAAATTGTTTGAAAATGTTGTACAAGTTGCAAAATAGTACCTTTTAATGTTTAAAAAACTATTTTTTTTATTTAGAATCCAGTCGATGAGATAAACCATTTTTTTTTTTTTTTTATTATTCAAAAGACAAAACAGATTCTAAGATGTGGGCTGCAAAGATTTGGTTGAAATTTCTGGCAGATCTAAATTAGGATGGAGTAAAGGCGCCCTCAGAATTTCATCAGAATCGGTCAAGGTGTTGAGGAGAGAGAACACACAACAACAAAAAACCCACACAAAGTAGCCACAAAGTCTAGTTAATGTCTCTATAATGATGCTGGAACTTGGCATTACCCATTTAAGAGACCAGTTTCTCTTACCAACATAAAAATTATAACTCATTTTAATGCTTAATCACTAATTTAACAAGTAACTGACCTTGAATAATATATTAATGAATAATATATTAATGACTAAATAGCAGATAAATATTGTGTTCACTGAACTGGATGGTGGCATTTATTCAAATGCAGATTTTTAAGTATAATTGTTGTATTTAGATATGTATACCCTCATATCACTGTATCAGGCCTTGAGTGGCTGCAGAATGTTGTGCATAGTTTACATTTACAACACCACAAATAAAGATTCTACAAGTATTCATCAGCACATTTTCAAAAAAACCTTCCTTTTCACTTGTGATGTGTGTAGCCAAGTCCCCCTAGCCCCTTACCTCCGATGCGGAGGGAGGAGGAGGCTACTGCAGGAGGATGCGGGCAGTGAGTGGGAGTGCTCCAGAGCTCTGCAGCGGACGCTGGTACAGGGCGCTGCCATCTTTGTTGCCTGCGCATGCGCAGAAGACAAGTCACGCATGCACATAGAGCCCTGAGGTTGTGGCGGCCATTTTGCACGGTGCACATGCACAGACGTACAACAGTAGTGGCGGCCATCTTGTTGGAGGCTCCACGGTGGAACTACACATCCCAGCAACCTTAGGAGATGCAAGTCAAGTGGCACAGCACAGCCAATAGGGCTGCAGCATTCATGGCATGCAAGAGAGGGAGTTTGGCACAAATCAGACCACGCCAGTCGGAGAAGGAACGAAGAGGTGCAAGGTAGTGCCTGGGTGCAGGTGGCTCCCAGAGTAAGCCAGATTACCCCTTTTAGGTCCCAGTTTGTCCCGTGACCCTATCAGCTTGTGCTATAGGGAAGGCCCCCAGATAGGGACGCTCCTCATTAGCCTTGATAGTGACAGGCATTTCTGCTGTGACCGGTCGGCCATGTGGCGAACTGGTCTGGAACCAGACCCAGGCATATAATATCAGAGACTCTATTATAGGGACACACTCCAACGGGAGATCCCTCCAGATGTGGACACCTGAGGATTCGAGCAGCATGGGACCACGTCGCTGACCAGCAGACCACTCAGCCAAGACAGCCTGGTCTGGACTAAGACTAAGGTATCGCATCTACATGTGCACCAATGGCCATACACACAGTGGGTAGTGCTACTCCACACAGACTCTAATTTGGACTCCTGGGTTCCACCGGGGTGGCATTGTGGTGTGAGTATACCTTGTGGGGCCTGTATGATATTGGTTTATGCTGTGCGTACTGCTATAGTACTAATGTTATGTGTTGTCAGTAAAGATAAGTTGTTATACAACGGTGTGGATATGTATTCCTTTACTGTGTGGGTTCCTGGGACAGGGTATCCTACTGGATTAGGATCCTTCTCAGGGCGAGGCGCTATGTGTGCTAGCAAACAAGATCACCCCAGGCTCCCTTCAGTGGAGGATCAGGCCTCCTGTTATCCACTCAGGTAATGGCAGCGCAGGTAGTTTCCCTAGACACGGGGGAAAGGGGGCTACAAGTGCAAGGCTATACATGTCATTCTTTGCTACTGTATTACTTAACCAGTTGAACTTAATTGAAAGGAAAACATTTCCTAATGGTTCTATAACCCAATATTGTTTTGATTAAGATTTGGATTCCTATGATAATCTTGCAATAATTAACTGTCTTTTATAAGGTGTTACATAATTTTTTCTGCTTTTCTTTATTCTTGCTGAAAAGAACAGTTAAGGAGGCCAAAATAATTTTTGTTTAACTTACTTAGAAAGCTTCAATAGCCCATAAAAATAACATCTGACTTATTTATGTTCAGAGAAAAAAGGAATAGGTTTTTTATCTTCAACAGGTTGTGCGAAATACTTTGCAGCCAATAATTGTCCATAACTTTTAGATGATTGTGTAATGATGGTATGATACTAACTTTACAAAATGAACACACTGTAGCAAAAAAGGAAAACTGGCATTTGCCTTTAGATTCAAAATTCCCAAAGCAACCTTATAACGAGAGAGATTAAGCAACAATATACAAACTCCGAAGAGTATTCAGTTACCATGGAAACATTTAAAATGTAAGAAATAAGTATAAATACTTATACTCGCCTGGTATTGTTTTTATGATGCAATAATCTACTTTTAACCATTCCCCATATCACTACCGTTCATATCTTTGTCCCTGTAGAGAGTTCCTTTAATGTTGCAGTCTTTGTTTCTTGAAGCTATGCATTAATGTACAATGTACCATAAATCTCATGGTACACTGTTTTATCCTAGCTTATTATAATAAGCCCAATAAATTGTGAAAGGCAATGCATTTTATTAGCCCTACAGCATCGATTCCTACAGGATTCCAATCAAATATTATTTATTGTACTGTAAGTACCAGTTTCTCTTAAATATTTGTTTAGTATTAGGAGGTGGGGGAAATTATGTCTCAAGCATATTAATTAGTTAAGTTGGTTATACAATTTCACAGAAAATTGCATTTGATTTGAATTTAAGCTTTTGATAGTATTCCTAAACCTGCTGTATATAATATTATTTTTTCTGAACTTCTTTAAAGGAAGGAGATAGGAAAGATGATTTAGTATTGGAGACTTCTGTACCTTAGTGTGATAGAATATCACTCTCTCCTCGTGTGCATACCAATTGTCTATATCATCTTTATTTTGTCGATATCATCTTTATTCTTCCCAACAGTGCTCCCACATAACAGTTTTTACAGTGTGAACGGAACAATCCCCTGCTCCAGGGATCTCCCAGTTTCGAAAAAAATTTTTTTTATATGCCAGTGGGTCTGGTCACCTTCGGGAAATCAATATGGCCACCCTCCAAGCTTTACTTTCACGGGAAACCATAATACCATTTACTTTAATTTCACTGTCACAGAAAAGGGTAAATATCTCAGGAACCAGGTGTGGTTCAGCTCCAGGGAACCGCTAGGTTTCCATTATGACTTTTTTTTTTTTTAAATACGAGGTGAAATTGCTGTTTTAAGCTACAGGTGATTGCTTATCTTTATCTGTCATCTATAGCTGGAATAAATTACTTGATCAAATCCCTTTGCTGAATTGACCATCAAAAGCATCTACCTTTAAATGCATATAATATTCTAGCATCACATTCCAAGTTAGTAAGTATTAGTAAGATAACACCTTGAATAGGGAGTACAGTTTTGGGCACCACACCATAAAAAAAA
This sequence comes from Ascaphus truei, assembly GCF_040206685.1. Taxonomy (NCBI): domain Eukaryota; kingdom Metazoa; phylum Chordata; class Amphibia; order Anura; family Ascaphidae; genus Ascaphus; species Ascaphus truei. The sequence continues at coordinate 271,908,400 of NC_134484.1, read as the reverse complement.
GACATTATGGAACTAGAAAAAGTGCAGAGAAGAGCCACCAAATCAATAAAGGGGATGGAAAATCAGACATGTGAGGATAGACTAACTAAATTCGATTTGTTTACATTAGAAAAAAGGAGTCTAAGAGGGATATCATAACTATATACAATATATTCGGGGACAATACAAGGAGCTTTCAAAATAACTGAAGGTTGGAGTAAAGGAGATTTCACCAGCAACAAACAAAAGGTTTATTTATAGTAAGGGCAGTTAAAATGTGGAATCATTACCCATGGAGACTGTGATGGCAGATATAATAAATATCTTCAAAAAAAGGTTGGAAATCTTTTAGAAAGGTATAAAGCGATTTACCTAATAAGTAAATGTGGGAAGGATGATGATCCAGGAAGTAATCTGATTGCCAATATTTGAAGTCAGGAAGGAATTTAGATATCATTAGATTATGCTTTACTGGTGTTTTTTGTTTTCCTTCCTCTGGAACAATATACTTTAAGTACAAAGATATAGTTCAAAATCAATAACGGTGCAATTGCACTCACCATTTTTGTTCATATAAATCTTTAGGTATAGGGTGATAGTCAGAAGAGGGAGCAGGGCTCACTGCTCCAAAATCCCCATAGAAATGCAAGAAAATCTCCTCCGCACTCATTTGAATCATAAAGCAGACAAAAAAACAGACTAAGAAACAAACAGCACAATGTTTCGGGGTATTCACTTTGTCAGGTAGATCATGCACTTGACGAAGGGAATACCCCGAAACATTGTGCTGCTTGTTTCTTTGTCTGTTTTTTGTCTGCTTTATAATAAATGTGGATAAAGATTACCAGAGACGGAAGCAGTGGTTTAAATGAGTGCGGAGGAGATTTTCTTGCCTTTCTATGTAAGTACAAATGTAGGTAAAGTATTTGTCATCTAAATTTAGCATATGTCGAACTCGATGGACATATGTTTTTTTTTTCAACCTCATCTACTATGCAATTATGTAACCCCTTTCCATCCTTGGTAAAAGTAACAGACTCAATGACCTTGTAATTTAGTCCTGTAACAATAATTTCAATTGTGCCTCACTAATTGCAAGCCACTTCATACTCCCACAGTGTAAATTGCCTCATGAACTTCAAATGAGTACCACACTTTGAAATAGTAACTATACTGTTAATATTGTATATATAAATATGTTTGTCTAGAACCATCACACCACTCATTTGGATACTTTACTATAACTGAAAATATACTGTGGCCCATATTTACTAAGCAGTGCTATTCCATAAGGCACCTTTTGGAACCAGAAAAAAACCTGATGACTCATTTAAATCAGTAGTTGATGGTGTCTTCTGAAATAGTACCACTCAGTACATATCGGCTTGTGTCTATCCCTAGCAGCTAATCTCCAGGGTAAACTTTGATACCTACATTGCCAGCTTTTATAACATGATTATTTCATATTACTGTATTTTGTTCAAAATATACTATCGTTATATTTACCAAGCTTTATTCTAGGCATACGGCATGTTTGGATTGAGCTGTGAGTTTTCCTTTGCAGGTTCATTTCTATTCTAGTCACATTGTTCTTGCCAGCTACTGCAATGAAGAGATTTGAGCGCAGTCTCGATATCTGCATAAGCCTTGTTTAACAAAACATACTAGAGGGAGCTGTCAAAAAAAGGAGTTGTGATCGCTTCATCAATTTGTAAACATTATTTGCTTTTAGGGTAGACCAAGGTCAACTACATCACAAGATGTGTTTGTTTCTGTTGTTGTAAATGTGTTTCATTGGAAGATTTTAAATGGTGTCTACATTAATGTATTCTGCAGCTAAATTGAAAATCATTGCTTGTTTTCAATGTAATATTTTTTTTTAAGACTGAACAAAATAGAGCTGTCTACAAGAAGTATACAGAAAAGTTACACTATTAAATTAGATGTTTTCTTAGATTTAATAGCATAGAAATATATTTAGAAACAAAAATTAAACAAAATAGTTATACTATACATGCACATTTATTATGTTAAAATGTGATAAATAATTAACTGCAGTGTTATGGTATGTACATGTTTGGCTTATCTATCATGTAAATTGTATTGTATTGTATGTCTTTATTTATATAGCGCCATAAATATACATAGCGCTTCACAGTAGTAATACATGTTGTAATCATATAAGTAACAAATAATATAAATAACAGGCCATGGGAATAAGTGCTTCAGACATAAGATTAACATTAAGGAAGAGGAGTCCCTGCTCCAAGGAGCTTACAATCTAATTAGTAGGTAGGGGAACGTATAGAGACAGTAGGAGGGAATTCTAGTAAGTGCGTCTGCAGGGGGCCAAGCTTTATGTATCATGTGTCCAGGATTATCCACAGTGCTATTCATATGCTTCTTTAAGCAAATGTGTCTTAAGGTGGGTCTTAAAGGTGGATGGAGAGGGTGCTAGTCGGGTATTGAGGGGAAGGGCATTCCAGAGGTGCGGGGCAGTCAGTGAGAAAGATTTAAGGCGGGAGAGGGCTTTAGATACAAAGGGGGTAGAAAGAAGACATCCTTGAGAAGAACGCAAGAGTCAGGATGGTGCATAGCGAGAAATTAGGGCTGAGATGTAAGGAGGGGCAGAGGAGTGTAAAGCTTTAAAAGTGAGGAGGAGAATTGAGTGTGAGATGCGGGATTTGATCGGAAGCCAGGAGAGGGATTTCAGGAGGGGAGACGCGGAGACAGATGTAGGAAAGAGTAGAGTGATTCTGGCAGCAGCATTAAGGATAGATTGTAGGAGAGGCAGGGAGGCCGGACAGCAGGAGGTTTCAGTAATCGAGATGGTAGAGAATGAGGGCCTGTGTCAGAGTTTTAGCAGACGAGTAACAGAGGAAAGGGCGTATCTTTGTGATATTGCGGAGGAAAAAGCGACAAGTTTTAGAAACGTTTTGAATGTGAGAGGAGAATGTGAGAGAGGAATCGAGTGTGACCACTAGGCAGCGTGCTTGGGCTACTGGGTAAATATGTGATATGTAATAGTTTCCTCCAGAATGTATAACATTTCTTCTGGTAAATTACATTTAAATAATCATGGACAGATGTGCAAGTATATCTTTATATTTTAATTTTCAAGTAATGTACCATGTTAAAAAAAGACAGTTTTGTTGGCATTATATTTGAACATTACATACATAATCTTCTTAAGTTTTTTCTTGAGCCTGAAGTTCAGTTATTTTTAGGGTGAAAACAGCCCTTCTCTCTCCTTGCTCTGTTGATTCCCGCCCTATTAGGAAACTGTATTAGACGAATATGCAGCTACCGCCCCCCACATTTTGCCACCCTAGGCAGATGGCTAGTTCGCCTAATGGTTAAATTGACCCAGCTTATGCTGTATGTTGTAACTTGTGGATTAGAATGTGTGTGAAAGTTTTGAGAACCCATTATACCTTTGTCACTCAATTTGCTGCTATTAAAAAGTTCCAGCCAAGTTGTTGAGCAGGTGGTGGGGGTGGAAAGACCTGGGGGTCCGGTTAAGTTGTTGAGCTTGTGAAATTAATGTACATTTCAGCAGCCCGAATAATGATTGTATATCGCTCTACTTGAAGAGTTAGAATGCACTGTATATTTGAAAATCTAAGAATTCTACAACATTATCATATTTTAATGTAGAAAGACAGGTAGATGTTCCTCATAATGCAGATCATTTTGTGGAATTCACACCAGTAGTAAAAACCCATTTTAAAATGAGATCTGTTTTATCTATCCAAATCTAAAGATAATTTTCCTAACACTTTAAAAAAAAAAAGATTTTTAAAATGCATGTACAGTACATAAAGTTTGACACCTGGTGAAAAGAAAGGGTTTCAATAGTTAATGAATTTCCCAGAATCTCTTTCTGCAATGGAAGCATTGTATTCTAAAAGATAATGGTGAAAAGCAGGATTGCAGACCTGTCTGAGACATGTGCTCACAAGTGATAATTTTATTAAATGTTAATGAAGAATACAAATATTATAAAACAAACAGACAAGGCTGGTGGACTGTTGTTCAACATAGGAACGATCATGTGAAAGACGCTTCTTAAAGACCATGTTTCCTACACTCTGTGACCAAACAATTGGGTTTCAAAAGATTTTTTATGATTTTTTTAACACATGCTTTTTATAATGGAGCCATCACTAAGATGGGTAAATCTTTTTTCCATATCCCCCATCGTCAAATACAGTAACTACATTGTATAATTAACGTAAAATATAAGGAGTAATAGATTCTACAGATGCTACTGGCAGACCTTTCATCTCTAGTACTGATTCAATTACCCTGTAAATCAAACCTTTCACAATGTATCGTAACAGAGGTAATGTCCCCAGTACTCAATGTGAATTAAATGAAAAAGCACTGAAATATGCCAAAATATATAAATTGTATTGAAAAATATGCAATGTAGGATATACAATTTGAAGGATGCTACCACCATCCTATGGAAAATCTATAAATACACAAGCCAGTAACTGGTGTGATGGGAGGGGAGGGAGGTAGGGGAGGGAAGGGGAATAAGGTAGTGACAATAAACTGCCTAACGGCAAAAGATGGAGTAGATGTGATGAAGTGAAAAGGGGCAACGTTTTGGGGCAGGATGCCCTTTCCTTAGGCCCATTCCAACAGATCCTTAAAAAAGGAACCTGTGGTACTTCCCTTAATGCCATACCACAATATAACTCCCTGCTGTCTGTACTGAAATAATGCATACAACTGGACAACATAAAGTTGTGCTTACATAGACAGGGAAATCTAAAAAGAGGAACACTAAATGGAAATATCAATGTGTCCACATAAGCTTATACTGCTACTGCCAGTAATCCAATACCTGTTAAATACTAACTGGAACACCCAATTAAAATAATATAAACCATCTCAAGTAAGTCATACTGTTATAATCATACAGAACCAGTCTAGTACAAGTACAAATGTTTGAAAATCTGAAGCAAAAACAATTGAGGCAATACTACTTTTAAATCTTGCTAACCCCAGGGAAATCCCAACAACTATGAAATAAATCATCATGACTTACCTGAGACTGTTTATATTATTATATAACAGGGTTTTCCATTCTGTATGATTATCAGTGTGATTGTAAGGATCCGTCATCCGCGCCCGCGATCAGGTGTTCTGCCTCTGCTGCTTCTTGCAGCGCATCTCGAAGACCAGCTAATACCAGCATTCCTTCTAGGGACGTGCGCGGCCCTCATTCGGCACTAAATGCCATCCCCGCTGGTCCCGCCTCCAGGCTTTGCTCGCGCGGTGACGTCACCGTCGCGCAGCGTGCACCCGCTACACAGAGTCTCCTCCGTTCCGCTGTGTAATTGGATTCACCTGCCTTATCTCCATCAGCCAACCACAGCCATGCATACTAGGGAGTATGCTTCCTTCTCATTGGTCTGTTCTTCCTATATATGCTCAGCCCGCCCTCTGGCACATTGGCTGAGCATAACCTTGTTTATGTACGCTGTGTTCACTGCAGTTCTGCCTCCTGTATGAGCCTTGCCTGTCTTGTCCTGTATTGTCTGACCTCGCTTGTTTTTGGATTCCGTACTTCTCCGCTCCTTACCCGGCTTATCAATGACAATCCGTATCTCTCCGCACCTGACCCCGGCTTACCCACGACGATCCACACCTCTCCAATCCCGACCTTGGCAAAAGTACCTGCAACGATCCATACCTCTCCAATCCAGACCTCGGCAAGTATCACTGACCATCCTGACCTCCCCTACCCCGACCCGGCTACATCGACCTATCTACACTCCAGACGCGCCCTCGCAGTTGTGGGTTGGCGTTTATCAAATCCCCACCTCGGCCTCGCGGTCATGCCTTGTTTGTGGTGAGCGCTTCGTTACAGTGATTTAACTGAGATGATTTCTATTATTATAACAGAATGTTCCAGTTAGTATTTAACAGGTATTGGATTACTGGCAGTAGCAGTATAAGCTTATGTGGACACATTGATATTTCCATTTAGTGTTCCTCTTTTTAGATTTCCCTGTCTATGTAAGCACAACTTTATGTTGTCCAGTTGTATGCATTATTTCAGTACAGACAGGAGGGAGTTATAGTGTGGTATGGTATGAAGGGAAGTACCACAGGTTCCTTTTTAAGGATCTTTGGGAACGGGCCTGAGGAAGGGGTATCCTGCCCCGAAACTTTGCCCCCCTTTTGCTCCATCACATCTACTCCATCTTTTGCCATTTGGCACTTTATTGTCGCTACCTTATTCCCCTTGTTTTTTTCCCCTTGTTTTTCCCTTTCCTCCCCTACCTCCCTCCTCTAACATCACGCCAGTTACTGGCTTGTGTATTCCTAGATTTTACCCAGGATAGTGGTAGCAAATTGTATATCCTACATTGCATATTTTTCAATACAATTGATATATTTTGGCATATTCCAGTGTTTTTGTTTTATTCACATTGAGTGTTGGGGACATTACCTCTGTTGCTTTATAGTTTTGGGAGGGTTAAGGGTCCCTCCTGCTGTTCCTGTGCACCAGTCAGTATATACTTTATACCATATCTTGGGAGTGCTGTCTGTAACGACTTTTTGTCTTTCACAATGTATAGATCATTTTTACAGAAATCTGCTTTTAAACTAAAATCTCATCTATGCATTTTACATGTTTTAGATTAAGTGCCTAATATAACATGGGATAAGGGGTGGATTGGCACATTGGGACACTGAACAAATGCTTGGTGGGTTCATGAGGTGGCTGTGACGATAGCTTCCACAGGCTTATTAATATTACACAAAAATAATTGGGTTTGAACTGAACGAGGCTTAAGATATAATAAATTGTATTTATTCCTTAGAATAAAGGTGAACACAACAGATAATACAGTAACAAACAAGAAGTACACTTACTTAAGGGTTGGGGAATGAGAAGTATGATGTAGCATTTCTTTCAGCAGTGAGGAAATCATTCAGGTGATATCAGGTAACCATATCAGCAAACGAAGACAAAGGATATATGGGTGGACAGCAGTTTATAAACCATTCTCCTTCTATTCTTAACCTTAAGCACAGGGGATTGGTTTACAATTACCTCCAGCCACTCACTAACGTGGGAAAGCATTCTGACCCATGCCCCCCTGCTAGTTGGCACATGCGCAGTAGAACTCTGGGGGTCTCATTTCTGAAGCCCCACATTTACGTCAGGAATGCCAGACAGTCTACCATTTGGAGTTCTGGCAGGAAAACCTTTGTTGAAAGGTGTTAACTGGAACACTTAAGACCTGCCCTGGTTTGGGCTTCGGATAAACAGTGAGGGTGATAAAACTCTTTGAACAGCACTTAAATCCTAGACATAGCGGCGTCCCCAGGGCCATCTGCTACCTTATGGCCCAAAAGAATCTCTTCTGGGTCTTTGTCCATACCTTAAGATACACTATTAAGCATAAAACATAAACGTATTAAAATATCCGGTTCCGTTAGGTTTAGCAGGTCCAAACTTCCCAGTTCGCATTGCCAGAACTGGGACACCATATGGTCCAAAAAGCGACTTGCTACGACCTAAGAAACCAGAGTTACACCAATGCACATTAAATCATTTTAATACAAAAATCTCCATTGAAAAAGAAATCTCAGCTTTTCACTAAATCCCCATTGAAAACAACGGGCAGCTCCGCCATAGACTTTCAATGGTAAATCGCCGCCATTGAAGGCAATGGGGGTTTTCTGCCATTGAAGTCTATGGGAAAAGTCCCGAACTTCAAGGGGGTCCATACTCCGTCGGGTTGGTCCAAGCGGGTCAAGGATGGTTCTGCAGCGATGCCGGAGCAGTTGCTACAGATACCCCAAACCCTGATCCGCTGAACCCTCCGGAACCGGAGATATGGATTCCTAAAATTCAGCATTTCTCACTTAGTCATTTTTCTGAGCCGTTTCTGCCGCCGCCGGCAAAGCCTATGGCACGACCCGCTCTATCTGGTTCGACCCTTATCGGGGGTCCAGGATTCGGGGACCCGGTGGTGGTCGAGTGGGGGGACGCTTAGGAACTAGGGGCAAAAAGAATTTTATCCCTAGGTGCCCTAAAACAGTTTATTTCCCCGCTAATTGACGTTGAACTTGACCCAGTGATTTTAGCTCTTTTGAAGGACATTGTATCCGCTTTGCGGTTTGCGGTCTGGACGGCAGCTAACTAGGTTACCTCGAGGCATCTCCATTGAAGTCAATGAGCCCATTGACTTTCAATGGGAAACCGCCGCTCTCCCTCTCGGACGCCACCTGCTGGTCACTACAGGAAACAGGACGAAAACAGCACAAATTCCTATTGAAATGCATTGAGCCCTAATGGCGGCCAATGGGGACCTGCAAAATGGTGCCCGAAAAGGCGGGAAACTTACACAAAGAGCTATAATCATTAAAGAATTATTAACCCTTGTGCTCCCGGATGGATTCTAGTGTGTGTGTGATGCAAACACTGAGTAACCAGACATTACAATGGAACAGGGGAAAATACATTTACATGTCATAACAAGGGTTACATCACATTTCTGGACCTCAGCCCAGTTAACCCCTTGTCTCCCTGGTGCGGTCAGGGGTGGCCAAATGGGGTGCAACCCCTTTAATACCGGGCCACCCCCTCTCTCCCTCTACACCTCCCCTTCTTAATGCGTGTCCTGTGGCCCACTGGCCCTGACGGGGAGTGGGGCACTGCTGGCACCATTAATGAATTCAGTCTCAGAGGGATAGTCCTGGCGTGAAAGTCCATCAGCATTGCTGTTTTCACTACCCTTTTTGTGCTGAATGGTGAATTCAAATTCTTGCAAAGCCAAGCTCCATCTCAGCAGTTTGGCATTTTCCCCTGATACCCTCTGTAGCCAGCTCAGGGGATTGTGGTCGGTAATGACCGTGAAAGCCCTCCCATAGACATAGGGCTGGAGCTTTTTGAGTGCCCACACAATGGCCAAGCACTCCTTTTCAATGGTGGCATATGCCACCTCCCTGGGGAGCAGTTTGCGACTGAGATACACCACAGGGTGCTCTTTGCCGTCGTCCCCCACCTGGCTCAACACAGCCCCCACACCAATGTCTGAGGCATCAGTCTGAATAAGAAAATGCTTGGTATAATCTGGGGCAGCCAGGATGGGGGCCTCAGCAAGCGCAGCTTTCAGTGCCTGGAAAGCAGTTTCACAGGCAGGAGACCAGGTAATAAGCACAGGCAGTTGCTTCTTAGTCAGATCAGTCAGGGGTTTGGCCACGGCGCTGTACTGTGGGACAAATTTCCTGTAGTACCCTGCGGTGCCCAAAAAGGCCATGACCTGTTTCTTGGTTTTTGGAACAGGCCACTGAACTATGGCTTCTACCTTGGCTGGCTCTGGCTTGAGATGCCCTCCACCCACCCTGTGCCCTAAGTACAGGACTTCTGCCATACCTACCATACACTTAGTGGGTTTTAAGGTAAGCCCAGCCTCCCTGATTCTATCCAGCACCGCAGCTACATGTCCTATGTGGGATTCCCAGGAATTACTAAAGACAGCAATGTCATCTAAGTAAGCCCTGGCATAGCTCTGCATCCCTTCCAGTAACCTATTGACCAGGCGTTGGAAGGTAGCCGGGGCATTCTTCATCCCAAATGGCATCACCAAAAACTCATAGAGGCCACTTGGAGTGATGAATGCTGACTTCTCCCTAGCCTCCAGGGTCAGGGGATTCTGCCAGTAGCCTTTGCTCAGATCCATGGTGGTCAGATACTTTGCCCCCGCGAGTTCATCTAGTAACTCATCCATGCGGGGCATGGGGTAAGCATCTGACACCGTCCCAGCGTTGAGCAACCGGTAGTCCACACAAAACCGGGTGGTTTTGTCCTTCTTAGGCACTAGGACTACTGGACTTGCCCAAGGGCTCTGGGACGGAGTAATTACCCCTAGGGTCAGCATCTCCTCAATCTCTCTCTCCATACTTGTCTTGACCTCTGCTGACACTCTATAAGCGTGCTTATGCAGAGGCTGCAGGTCCCCTGTGTGTACTGGGTGTTTGGTGAGATGTGTGGTCCCTGGCATGTCAGTGAAGAGGGCGCTATACTGAGCTAGAATGTCCCTGGCTTCTCCCTTCTGCCTAGCACTCAACTGTGCCCCGATCTCTACCTGCTCAACAGTGTTTCCTTGCTTTGCCTCCCCTAGGAGATCAGGCAGAGCATTGCTCGCCGGATCCTCCAGCAGTGGGCTACAAATGGCCATTACTGCTCCCATACTCGGTGCTCTGTATCCCTTTAACATATTAATGTGATATGTCTTGTGCCTCTCAGGCGCTACCTGTACAACATAGTTGCACTCATTCACCTTTCGGATAACCGGGTACGGTCCCGACCAGGCAGCCATCAGCTTGTTCTCCCGAGTGGGTTTGAGAACAAGCACCTGCTGTCCTGGGATGAATTCTCTGCTACGGGCCTGCTGGTCATACCATTGCTTCTGCTTGGTCTGAGCAGCCCTGAGGTGGTCCTGGGCCACCCCCATAAGCATCTCTAACCGGTCTCTGAGATCTACTACATACTGGATCACTGAAGCATCAGTAGCAGTAGTCTCCCCCTCCCATCCCTCACGGAAGAGGTCCAGAGGTCCACGTACCCTGCGGCCATATAGTAGCTCGAAGGGGGAGAAGCCTGTAGATTCTTGCGGTACCTCTCGGTATGCAAACAGCAAGTGCTGCAGGTGAATCTCCCAGTCTTTCCCCTCCGCCTCTATAAAGGTCCGAAGCATCTGCTTCAGGGTACCATTAAACCTCTCACATAATCCGTTTGTTTGGGGATGGTAAGGGGTAGTGCGCTGGTGCTGTATACCGCAAGCATCCCAGAGACAATGTAACAGTTCACTCATGAACTGCGACCCCTGATCAGTTAGGATCTCACTAGGGAAACCTACCCTAGCAAAAATGTTCAGCAAAGCTGCTGCCACTGTCTTGGCACTTATGGTGCCCAGCGCTACCGCCTCAGGGTACCGGGTGGCAAAATCCACCACCGTGAGGATGTAGCGCTTCCCTGACCTGCTAGGAATCATGAGGGGTCCTATCAGGTCCATCGCTACCTTCTGGAAGGGTTCCCCTATTATCGGTAGGGGTCTCAGGGGTGCCTTCACACGGTCGCCCGCCTTACCTACTCGCTGGCAGGCATCACAGGAGCGGCAGAAATCAGCCGCATCCCTGGATGCCCCCGGCCAGAAATAACGCTGCAATAACCGGGCTCGCGTTCTGGTGACCCCCTGATGTCCCGCTAACGGAATAGAGTGAGCTACCCGTAACAATTGCTGTCGGTACCCCTGGGGTACTACTAGCTGTCGCTTACCGGTCAATCCCTTCTCTATTCTCGGGTTCCCTTCTTCTCTGTATAGGAGTCCCTTATGCCATAGGCAGCGCTCAGTGCCCTCCCCTGCCTGAGATTCGGATGCCCGAAGTCTCACGCCGGCCAGGGTAGGGTCTGCCTTCACTGCCTCCCTAAACTGGGCTCCTAAATCTGCCCCCCCCCCCAGTCATGTCATTGTCAGGGGAAGGGGACACGGTAAGGGGGAACAGTAAGTCAGCCTGTGGTTGCAACTGATCCTGGCTTACCTCCCTGGGCTCCTCTGTGCCCTCCGCTAACGTTGGTCCCAAAGGCTGGGGGACTGGGGTGGCCACCGCCGGCATTGCCGTGGTCTGGCTCCGGGTAACCGCCGCCACTGCAGCGGGCTGGGGCACACGGTCGTAGGTGCAGGTCATCGGTCCCAGGTCATTGCCCAAAAGAATTTCAGCATCCAAACCTGGTAAAACCCCCACCTCCCGCACACCCTTGCCCACCCCCCAATCCAAAAAAATGCGGGCCACCTGCAGGAAACGTGGCTCTCCGTCAGCCACAGTGATCTGTATCCCAGGGCCTGGGATCAATTCCTCTGGCCGGACCATATCAGGTCGGACCAGGGTCACTGCAGCTCCTGAATCAAGTAAGCCAACTGCTTGCCAGTCACCGACTGTGACCGGGGTGAGATGCTTGCTCCTGCCGTCCGTCTGCTGCAGGTCTGCGCTGTGATGTCCTCCGCTCCTGGCTGTAGGCACTGAAGAAACCGGGGTAGGGGTGACATGGGACGTCTCGCTGGGAGTTGTTTCCATGACCGGTCCTGGTTCTTTGTTGGAAGCCACCCGCACGCGGGCTACCGGCTTTGCAGCGGGGGTGCGTTGCCCTCGATAGGGTCCGTTGGAACGCAGGGGTTCCGGGCAATCTGGTCTGATGTGACCAGTGCTGTTGCAATTGTAGCACCGGCGCTCATGCCGGAGCTCTCCCGCCTTCTGTGACCCGCTGCCCGCAGGCGGCTTTTGGGTCCACTGGGGGGTACTCACAGCTTTCTTGGCCGGCGCCGGTGGGGTTACCGCTTTGGCTGGTAACTTGGCGGTCATCTGGGACCGGCTGACCACATAGTCATCTGCCATCCTCGCCGCCTCGGTGTAGGTCTTGGGCTTTTTATCATACACAAAAGCCCTCACCGCCGGCGGGCACTGCTGCATGAGCTGCTCCTGAAAGATGAGGTCCAGCAGGCGTTGGTAAGTCTTGGCCTCAGAGCCCTCCACCCAGTGTAACCCATACAAAGCCATGCGGGTCACATAAGTGACATAGGTCTCCTGAGGGTGCCTCTCCTCCAGCCGGAACTTACCCCGGTAAGCTTCAGGGGTAAAACCATGCTGAAACAGCAAAAGTTCTTTCAGGTGGTCATAGTCATCAGCAAACTCCTCTGTAAGCGCCATCAAAGTCTGTTTAGCCAAGCCGGAGAGTAGCGGGTCCAGGCGTGCAACCCTATGCTGGGGAAGCACCCCGTACCGCCGGCACTGCGTTTCAAAGTTCCTTAGAAACATGTCAATCCGATCAGTGCCCTCCACATACTTGGTGAGACTGTGCTTGTCCAGTTGGAGTCCATCTCTGGGGGGTCGGACCGGGGGGCAATAAGCGGGTCTGTTCATTGCCATAGAGATAAACTTTAGCCGCTCCTCCGGTGTCCCTCGGTCTCCCCACGCTGTTATCAGTGCCAGCATTTCAGGGGTAAACGGACTGGGAGCCGCAGCTATCAGTGCCCCTCCTGCTGCACTTGTCCTGGGAGGTGCACTTGGTCCCTCCCCGGGATCCTGCCGGCCCGGCACTGGGTTCAGTCCCTGATCTCCGGGCGGCTGTAAAAGGGCAAGCTGAGCTACTTCCAGGACCTCTGGATGCTCAGCTTCATATGCGGTGACTGCAGCAACCATGTCCTCGACCTCCTGGTCCACATATTCCAGTCCATAGGCACGGCACTTGTCTTTTAGCGGATTTCTAGTTCTCAGGTAATAGAGGTTCTCCGCTTCACTCATGGCTCTGAGTTCTGGGTCACAGCAGTGAGGTGGTGTGACAACTTGCGTTACTTGTTGCACTACTGTGTGTTCAATATCTTTAGTCCCAGGAACTTGCAATTACTATCAAGTTCCCACTGGATCACAGTACCCCGCAGAATACTGTAATCCAGGTCCAGTTCAGTCCCACCAGCTGCCACCAGTTATATTAATACGCCTGTGACGATAGCTTCCACAGGCTTATTAATATTACACAAAAATAATTGGGTTTGAACTGAACGAGGCTTAAGATACACTGGCGACACACTTTATTCGAGCTTGGCTAGTCCCACGAATTCGGGTATACCCGGGTGTATTGAGGTTTGTGACTGTTTTCTGCCCGAGTGCATTGGGTTATTTTCCAAGCAGGGATTGAAGCATTTTATTCCCGCTGGCTGCAATACTGCACAGTATATATATATATACTGCATTAAAATTCATGAATTTATGCCATCTGGTAGACACGCGAAGCATTGCAGCCTATTAAATCCTAATCATTATCATTTAACAGATCAGCCGCCCATCAGCCAGGCATGAACCCAGGCTGGGAAGGCAAATGCAACGGGGCTTGTCAGAGGTGAGGAGTGGCGCATTCCAGGTATCTGCCAGGTACATACCGGGTATTTGCTCGAATAAAGTGTGTCGGTGCAGTATAATAAATTGTATTTATTCCTTAGAATAAAGGTGAACACAACAGATAATACAGTAACAAACAAGAAGTACACTTACTTAAGGGTTGGGGAATGAGAAGTATGATGTAGCATTTCTTTCAGCAGTGAGGAAATCATTCAGGTGATATCAGGTAACCATATCAGCAAACGAAGACAAAGGATATATGGGTGGACAGCAGTTTATAAACCATTCTCCTTCTATTCTTAACCTTAAGCACAGGGGATTGGTTTACAATTACCTCCAGCCACTCACTAACATGGGAAAGCATTCTGACCCATGCCCCCCTGCTAGTTGGCACATGCGCAGTAGAACTCTGGGGGTCTCATTTCTGAAGCCCCACATTTACGTCAGGAATGCCAGACAGTCTACCATTTGGAGTTCTGGCAGGAAAACCTTTGTTGAAAGGTGTTAACTGGAACACTTAAGACCTGCCCTGGTTTGGGCTTCGGATAAACAGTGAGGGTGATAAAACTCTTTGAACAGCACTTAAATCCTAGACATAGCGGCGTCCCCAGGGCCATCTGCTACCTTATGGCCCAAAAGAATCTCTTCTGGGTCTTTGTCCATACCTTAAGATACACTATTAAGCATAAAACATAAACGTATTAAAATATCCGGTTCCGTTAGGTTTAGCAGGTCCAAACTTCCCAGTTCGCATTGCCAGAACTGGGACACCATATGGTCCAAAAAGCGACTTGCTACGACCTAAGAAACCGGAGTTACACCAATGCACATTAAATCATTTTAATACAAAAATCTCCATTGAAAAAGAAATCTCAGCTTTTCACTAAATCCCCATTGAAAACAATGGGCAGCTCCGCCATAGACTTTCAATGGTAAATCGCCGCCATTGAAGGCAATGGGGGTTTTCTGCCATTGAAGTCTATGGGAAAAGTCCCGAACTTCAAGGGGGTCCATACTCCGTCGGGTTGGTCCAAGCGGGTCAAGGATGGTTCTGCAGCGATGCCGGAGCAGTGGCTACAGATACCCCAAACCCTGATCCGCTGAACCCTCCGGAACCGGAGATATGGATTCCTAAAATTCAGCATTTCTCACTTAGTCATTTTTCTGAGCCGTTTCTGCCGCCGCCGGCAAAGCCTATGGCGCGACCCGCTCTATCTGGTTCGACCCTTATCGGGGGTCCAGGATTCGGGGACCCGGTGGTGGTCGAGTGGGGGGACGCTTAGGAACTAGGGGCAAAAAGAATTTTATCCCTAGGTGCCCTAAAACAGTTTATTTCCCCGCTAATTGACGTTGAACTTGACCCAGTGATTTTAGCTCTTTTGAAGGACATTGTATCCGCTTTGCGGTTTGCGGTCTGGACGGCAGCCAACTAGGTTACCTCGAGGCATCTCCATTGAAGTCAATGAGCCCATTGACTTTCAATGGGAAACCGCCGCTCTCCCTCTCGGACGCCACCTGCTGGTCACTACAGGAAACAGGACGAAAACAGCACAAATTCCTATTGAAATGCATTGAGCCCTAATGGCGGCCAATGGGGACCTGCAAAATGGTGCCCGAAAAGGCGGGAAACTTACACAAAGAGCTATAATCATTAAAGAATTATTAACCCTTGTGCTCCCGGATGGATTCTAGTGTGTGTGTGATGCAAACACTGAGTAACCAGACATTACAATGGAACAGGGGAAAATACATTTACATGTCATAACAAGGGTTACATCACATTTCTGGACCTCAGCCCAGTTAACCCCTTGTCTCCCTGGTGCGGTCAGGGGTGGCCAAATGGGGTGCAACCCCTTTAATACCGGGCCACCCCCTCTCTCCCTCTACAGTGGCGCCATAGCACGCCTGCAGCACCAGCTCACATTACTCCCGTGGGCCCGTGCTGCGCTATGCATCGTGGTTACAGAGGCCCTGTACTCTTCCCCACAGCAATTAAACTGATTGCCTGGGAGAGAGTGGGCCTCTGCAACAGAGCAGCCCTCCTCCATCAACTTCGGAGTTATATGACGCTGTGTCATCATGGTGATGCGACATGACACTGTGACGTTATGCTGTGATGTCGCAGGAGGAGGGCCAGGAGGTTGGTGAAATGTCCAGCCAACATTCGTATTATCTGTTGGGGAGGTTACTCAATAATGATACGGGATTCGTTTTCACCCACAAATATAAAATATTTTAGTTTTTTTCAAAATAGAAGTGGAGTAAAACTGCAAAAACATTTTCACTGTAGAAATAGACTAAAATTGGAAAACACATGACCTCATCGAAAAAAACTAATATCGAATTACTGAATCTTTGACACAATGGGATTTTATATTTTAAAAATAAGTCTACACATACACTTCTTTAGAGTACAAATACATTAAATGTGTAACATTGCATGGATCCAAAAACTTACAATTGTGGAACAAATGGCAAATAAATAGAAGATACTACTTTGAAGTATAAAATGAAATACAGCTATTAAGAAAGGGCATTGTTTCTTGGCTTCTCTGATCAAGTATGTGTGCACAAATTGCACATTTATTGTTGAGCATGCATAATATGGATTACAGACATGTCACTTCAATTCACTTCTAAATCACGTGCAACGTTCATGTCTAAGACTAGAATGGCAAAGGCACATCAAACACAACCACCTGTTGCATGCTTGACTTGATAGGCTAATTGCTTTGTTGGCTCACCAAATGAAAAATATGACTACATAATGAATTCCAAATTACTTAATCACGGATTTTGACAGAAGCATTATGACCTACAGTATACTGCAGCGTGTTATTTCTTGCAGCGCAAATGTAGTGTGAATTAAGATGTGTTGGTCTTCTTTTCTTTAATTTTATTTTTTTACACCAAACGCTGCATCAGGTGACTGAATTACATGTCTTTTTTTTAATAAATCTTTTTTCTGAATCTATCCGCTTGTTTGTTAAAGGTACAATATATACATTCAAGCTTTTCAGGCCAAAAGACCTTTACATTTGCGAAAAATACATAAACAAAATTAAGAAAGATCACATGTTTTGGAGTGGACCACATTTATACTAACTATTCTTGAGTTAAGCATCGTTCATTTAAAATGTCGATTTCCAGAAAAATATCTTATTATAAAAGAAGTGCATGATATTTGAAACATGATGTCACTGCATTTAATGGCATTAGAAAGTTAATACATTTCTGAGAAGAGGAGTTTAATTTAGTTGCTGACTGTTCTCTTTGTAGGGGAAGTCAACTTTTTTTTATAAAATAAAAAACTGCATGATGAATAATCACAAAAAACCCCAAATGCCACGTCCAATATAACGAATTACTTAGTACATAACTACCTGTTTTTACTATTTGTTCTTCTCATAAATATGGGTAATTTAGTTAAATCCTTTGGCCAAAATATTTCAGGCCTGAAACCAGATTAATATATGACGCCTCAGCATGTCCTACACTACCTATTTTGTACTGTCTTTTGTATTTCTTCCACTACCTAGAGAGGATCGGGAAACAAAACAACACAATAGACAAAAGCATGAGTCTAAATGGTTAAAATTAAGAAGCTCTCAATGTGCACTGTATAAGCTACAGTGCAATTAAAACTGGTTAAAAACCAGAAGTACCCTAAAAATTAGTGAAAAAAATCTAAAAAAATAAATAAATAAGTAATCCTCTCTTATCGTAGGGGGCGATTTAAATATGGTTTCCAACCCGTAGATAGATAAGTCATTTGCCCCGGGACAGACCCATACGCTCCAGGTAAAAAAAATAGCAAAGAAATTTGGGGACATAATAAAGGAAGTTTCTCTGACGGACGTTTGAAGAGCACAGCACCAGGGCCAGAGGGACTACACCTTCTTCTCCCCCACCACACTTACTCACAGATAGACTACCTATTCGCCACACAAAATATTCTCCAGGCCTCCTCACATTCGGATATAGGACCTATTACTTAGTCCGACCATGTACAAATTGACCTGACTCTCACCCTCCCCTTTGTCAAACACAATTCTTTCCATTGGAGACTAAATGACTCACTCCTGAACCACCCAGAAATAGAGAAAACAATTAGGCAAGCCCTTAAAGAATATTTACTTCTCAACAAAGGCTTAGTCTCATCTCCGGCGATGCTCTGGGAAGCCCATAAGGCCACGATGAGAGGAGACTTTTGGGCCTGTGCAGAGAGCTCCGATAAGTCCGTTCTCACCTTTCTTGCTTTTCTAAAGCAATCAACAGATGAATTTTATAGAACGTTGGAACCATGGATACAGCAGTGAATTAAACCAAACAGGTCTGACAACTAAGGACCACAGTAGAAGCAAGATAAAAATAACATATGTAAGCTATTAAGAACCCAACCCGACCCAAAGTCGACCAAAGGGAATGCCTGAGTACAATTCGTTAATGAGTAAAAGTGGAATCTCAAAATAATGAAAGGATTATACCTACCGACGGATGGGTTGGCCGTAGGGGTATGGGGGGGAACAGTACCCCTCCTACCCCCCCCCCCCCCACAAATCCACTCCCCCAACCTCTCCTCCCCCCTCCACCCCTCCCCCTTCTTCCTTCTCTAGTTCCTTTTTTCTTTTCTTCTTCTCTCTTGTCCTTTCTATAAGGAACTTGACAGTGCTAATAGATACGACCCCAAACCACCCAACCGGAACTGACACATCTACCTCTGAATATATGACAAGATCTATATTTGAAACAAAAAAAAGTAGATGAAAAAAAGTGTTATACTTCCCATGATTAAGATTATCTCTACTTCTCTCATGGGGGAAGAAATCTCTAAATAGACTATTCATTGACATGCGTGTACTAGGACATATAGATTAAATAGAGGTGGGGTGGTGGGTTACATGCCTCCCAACAATTGTTTCCACTTTACATTTTAGACATACACAGTCTTAGTAAGCTCAAAACCCAAACCCACTGCATTACATATTGTGATATAATCACTGTCTCTAGATGCTGGAATAGGGCAGCTATGGGACTTTCCAGCATACAGAGAGTTAATTTCCCCTAGAGAAGCCAGCATCAGCTGTAAAGTAATTGAGCAGGCTGAACTCCTGATTGCTCATGGAGTTTTAAAAGTCAGGAAGTGACTACACACAGAGAGACTGCTGTTCCCAAAGAAGGGGGACAGAGAAGAGGTCTCCCCAGCTGTGGAAGCTGGCACAGTCTCCTAGGCTCGCTGGACGGTGGTCGAAGAGCCTGCTGGGACTGCCTGGGTTGTTAATCCCAAGAAGAAAAAGGAAGGACGAGAGACAATGCTGAAGCGGGATGTTCTGTCCTTAACATTGGACTTACAGAGGAGAGATTCTCTGAGCTCTTGGAGGGCTGAGCTCCCCTAAGAATGAAGGACGCAAGACCGTGCTGAAGCGGGGATGTCTGGTCCATAACCTTGGACTTACAGAGGAGAGATTCTCTGAGCTCTCATGGGGATAAGCTCCCCTAAGAAGGAAGGATGTGAGACCGTGCTGAAGTTGGGACATCTGGTCCATAACCTTGGAATAACAGATTAGAGAAACACTATATTGCTGTGTGCAAAGACTGTATATGTTTATCTATAATAGTACTGTTTTTGGGTGGTAACCAGCTTAGCTGTCCATCCAGTTAGTAAGAGCTGAAGCTGCATGTATAGTTAGTCTCCTAAGAGGGGTAGTGTAAGAGATGTGTTCAGAGGTACGCAATGGAGACCGTTTAAAGTGAAACTAAAATTAGGCTTTAGTGCGCCTATTCCTTTAACCAAGCAAAATATTTAAATGAAGCAAAAGAAAACCTATTCCACTTTGGAGAACATGTAGTCCAACCCTATCTAACTGGGTGGTTATCTAAGGAAAAATCTGTCTGTCCTTCCTTGGTTAAGCCCCCAATTGTGAGACTAAGGAATCCTCCTCCTGTGTCTCAGAACAGGCTTTTTCTGACAGAGTTCTGATTAGGTAGGTGGGGTTGGTTGATTGCAGGTGTGCAATTAACCAGCACACTGCTGGATTAGAGGCACGTTTCTTAACAGGGGTAAGTCCCTGTTACAGGTAGGCATTTATTTTATGATTTTTTACTTAAAGGGATGGTGGGCCTGTTTGTGTATTATTTATCCCTTTAATTAAACCCCAAATAGAGAAATACTATGTTTCCTGCCTTAATCTGGGACATAAGATCCTACGCTGTGATGGAGAAATCACAATATGTATATATTTGCTTGTATCAATTGGAGTGCTACTGGGATAGTGACTTAATAGACAGAAAAGCCCCAATGCTACACATAGAGTATAACAATTTGTAGTGAAGGACCTTTGGTGTGATTGATACCTTGAAGTGGTTGCAGGCTTGAAATATTTTGGCCAACAGATTTAACTAAATGAACCATATTTATGAAAACAAATAAGAAAAACAGGTAGTAATGTGCTAATTAATTTGTTATATTGGATGCAACATTGTGGCTTTTCTGTCTATTGTTGTATACATTAGGTCAGTGGTGCACAAACTGGGGGGAGATTTTCCAGGGGGGCGCGGTGGTTACAGAGGTCCCGCACTCTCCCCCAAGGCATTTAAATTAAATGCGGGGGGATCGCGTGAGGCCTCTGTAACTTGTCCTACCTGGTCTTCGGTGACAAGGTATACTGGCATCAAATGATACCATAGGGTCACGTGATGTTGTATTGCCATGGCAACGTGACGTCATATGACACCTCCATGTAATTTGATGCTGGAGCAGAGCGGCGATGGGGTGGGGGGGATGTTACGGGCAGGGGAGGAGTGTTGGTAGTGGGGCATAGGGGGGAAAAGATTGTGCACCCCTGCATTAGGTCTCTATCCCAGTAGCACTCCAATTGATACTAATATTATATATTATTAATATTATATTGTATATTATTAATATGATCTATGTAGGGGTTTTTTTTCCTCACTTTTTTCCCCCACTATAACTTATCTAATGTGTGGGGAAAACCTACACAGGCTTCAAATTGCAAGGCCAGTATAATCAGCCTCACACTCATGAGACCCAAAAGGTCGAAACAGCTGTCTGTGATTAGGTTTACTGGCTATGCATCTTAACCCAGACTGTACTGAAAATCTGTGTAATGCCGCAAGCATAAGCTTATAAGGGTCCATGTCAAAATGGATTTGAAGCAAAGGTGACACTGTGTGCTCATTTGCATGTCATTTCCCAGAGTCCCTTGTTGCAGTGAAAGCACTGTATGCTATGTGATAATGATGAAAAGCAGGGTTGCAGACCTGTCTAAGACATGTGAATGTGCTCGCAAATTATATATATATATATATATATATATATATATATATATATATATATATATATATATATATATAATATATATATAATATATATATATATATATATATATATATATATATATATATATATATATATATATATATATATATATATATATATATATATATATATATATATATATATATATGCTAAAATGCAGTGGATTTGGCTTTGAACTTGCTAAGGCTGTGTATCATGAATAATCAGCCATATTTGTAGTTTTTTTTTTGTGCCAGCAACCAGCAGATAGAAATACAAATATCTCAGTAATCGCAGGAGTCTCTGCAGGTTAGGAGACTGCGGATTAGCTCTGGTAGAACCTCTGCAGCAGGTATTCTAAAAGGTGTTTGAAAAATTGGGTGGATTTCTACTTTAAAATATTTGGGGTCTCATGCAGAGAGCAGCGCTATTAACAATCTCGCCATTTTCCGGCGAAAATCACGCTAAAAACAGCCGAAAATGGCAAGGTAGGAAAAAAGCGCCATTTTTTTTTCTATTTGAAAATCTCGCCGCGCGGCTGGTGAGAAACTACATCTCGCCAGTCTGAAAAATATCCAAATTCAGAAAGGCGCGCTCGCCATCTAGCAGCTGTTTTTGGCGCGATTTTCTTCAATTTTCTCCGCCAACTAAAGTTGGCAAGAAGCAGGAACTCGCCGGCTATAGGGGAAAAAAAAAAAATGCGCGATTTTTTTTTCTCCCTTTCAGCTGCACGCATCTCCTCATTTACAATTCTCCACATGCAGTAATGCTAAAAATAGCGGATTTCGCCCATTTCTGCATATGGAGAATAAAACTCTCCATTAAAGCTACTTTTTCTTAAACTCTCCAATTTATTCTAGCGCTGCTCTCTGCATAGGCCCCTAATTGTACAATTTTCGGCTACAATGAAAATGGTTTTCATTGGGGATCCTGACATTGTTTCCTCTGTCTTCCATCTGTCTAGTCCAAGCCATAATCAAAGTATCATAATTTTGCTTTGACAGTTTATTAGAAAACATATCAAAATTGGTTGTATAAAAAAATCACCAAGGATTATATGAAATGTAAACAATTATATATGTGAAATGCTCAATTCTCCGTAGTTTTGAGTTTCTTCTCAAAATTTACAGTACTACACTTATTTTTCTAATTTCATGCAAAAATTGTTTTTTAGGAGGACTCCTTTGAGAAAACCAAAGGAAGATTTTTTTTTGTCTATTTTGTATTCTATCATGTTCTGAATAAAGTTGTTTTTATCATTTATTTTGCTTGCTGTGACTTCATTTACCTTCTACTTTTGTCCATTGATGGATATTATGAAAACAGGTTTTTAAACAAACATTGTGGTTGTTCCAAAACAAGGTCCACGCAATTCCATCTTCTTTAAAAAATAAAATAAAAACAGGCGTATTGGAAGCAGCTTAACCAATTAGAAAAGATGCAATATATCTATGAGACTAGACATGCATGTAAATCAGGTTGTTGGAATGAACAAACACCTTGTTGTTTTGCAGGAATGTCAGCTCTGCTGGAGAGGAGGCACGCAGAAGAATGAGGGAGTGTGATGGACTTACTGATGCTCTACTTTATGTCATTCAGTCTGCACTAGGAAGCAGTGAAATAGATAGCAAGGTGTGTTTGCATGTTCTCCAGAATTCTGCCTCTACTTTATAGCTACCCCTTGGCCAACTTGGGTGGAAAACTTACTACTAACAGTTAAATCTTCCAGATATTGACCAATATGAATGTGATTAATATGTGGTTGTACATTTTATATGTGTTTTCTATAGTCAGTAGTTATTAACTCAGCAAATAATTTAAACTTGGCTGAGAACAGAAACAAATCTGTCAGGGGGTTATTCATTAAAGTGCCAATCTGGCACTATCACATGGAAACTCCCATTGGAGTCATGGGAGATTTTGTGCAGTAGGGCCCGATAAGCACTGGCATCAATAACCCCCTTTAGACTTCCATGTTGCTTTGGGGTCTGTAACATGTTTGTACTTCAAATATTATCAGAAATAAACTAAAACTATTCTTCGGTAAAAATTGAAATTTTGCCAAACCTGAGTATTCTGTGTCTGCATTAACCAAATTCTATTAACTCGATCATAGTTTACAGAATTTCTCTTGTGTGACTTTGCCAAGCATGCATTAATGGCTTTAAAGTATGCATATTTCAAAAAGCTCACAATATAATTTGCCAAGATCTCCAAAGTAACACTTGACTTTGAGTTACAATATTTGAAATTGTTTCTACTTTAAATACAGATTTGTCATTATGTATAAAAATATGACATTTAACCCTGGATACATTGTTTTAAAATGCTGAAATTCGATGGAAGAGTGTTCCACCAAATATTATGTTATAATAAAAAGATACTGGCCCATACTGGCCCTGACAACCAAGACCTATGCCAAACTAGGGGTACTTTACAGGAACAAATCCTCCCTAAGTCTCCTGGTCAGAAAACGTATCGCACAGCAGATGCTAATGCCAATTATTGACTATGGAGACATAGTATATGGCTCAGCACCCCAAACCCACCTTAGCAAACTTGACACACTCTACAATTCAATTTGTCGTTTTGTTCTCCAATGCAACTATAACACACATCACTGTGAAATGCTCAAAGAACTAGATTGGTCATCACTCGAGTCTGGGCGCAAAGATCACCTTTCCTGTCTTGCCTTCAAATTCTTTATGGGCAAGCTACCCAGCTACCTGAACAAGCTCCTCACCCCTACCACATACAGCACCTATCACCTGAGATCAGACTCCAAAAGACTGTTCATGGTCCCAAGGCTCAACAAAGTATCCGGCCGCTCCTCCTTCTCTTACCGTGCACCCCAAAACAGGAACAACCGACCAGAGACTCTTACATCCACCACCAGTTTAAGTTCTTTCAAATCTAAGGCTGTCTCACATTTTAATCTGGTCTGTAACTGTTTCATACGCCCATAATATAAATTATCTTTAACTGTGCATGCAATGTCTTGTATATAATGTATACCCTGCTCATTTATGTAACTGTATTTGTAAACATGTATTATTTGTCTTAACTCTGTGCCCAGGACATACTTGAAAACGGGAGGTAACTCTCAATTTATTACTTCCTGGTAAAATATTTTATAGATAAATAAATAAATATTTACTTAGCAGTCATCTTCAAAAAGACACTGGAACACCTTACAACCCATTGACTTCAATGTGCTGTAACATGTCATCCAGCAATGGCAGGTGTCTTATGGCTAAAGACTGCTTAGTAAAATAGCCCCTTAATCAGGTTATTTATTATTCCTGTTCCTCAGTTGAGATAAAGCAATGAATAAAGTTGTAAGCTTTGCTATTGTTGGAAGCTTTGCTCTAAGCCTGCTATTTCAAAGCAAACTAGTAAGCATTCAGTAAAATAATGATTTCTGTGTTTCTTACATACAGTATTTGTCAGTCCTCTTTCTCAGTTGTTTCAATACTATGGCAAAATAATATATTGTCTTGTATGCTGTGGATTCGCACTGACTCATTCTAGGTACACAGCCCATACAATTGCCCATACTCTTCCAAGGCAAGTGGACAACTTGTAGATTCTGACAATAACGGGGAGATTTGTTTTGATAATTATAAAATCACTGTGCAAGTTAAATGTCAGAACAGGATGAGATTCATAATAAAAAAAAATAATGTAAAGTTAGTTAGTTAAAGCAACCATACCTCCATCCAAGCATATAAACTCACCTTCATTACTAATTTGCTGTAGTTTTTCTCCAAACATAAATAATCTAAATTTAAAACAAAGACAACAGTGGAGACAACCAATGAGGATGTAGATCAAGTGTATAGCCATATTTGAACCCCCCACATTTTCTATTTCTAAATACAAAGCACATATTTAAGTAATAATACCTGAAGAACAGGGCATTACTGGCCACTAATGCCAGTCATAAATGATGGACACTTTTGTATAGTTATATAGATTTTTTTATTAAAATAAATTGTAAATACATTAAAGCACCTCTATATACACTCACTGCAGCAATCTATATCTAGATCTACAGACATACTGTAGATACACACAAACACACACACACACGATGCAGCCTCCACACAAACTCTGAAGCCCACCTCTGTACACACAAACACACACACTGCAGCCAGCACTGCACCCACACACACAACACATTGCAGCTTCACACACACACACACACACACACACACACACACACACACACACACACACACACACACACACACACACACACACACACACACACACACACACACACAAAATCTGCAGCTGCAAACACAAACTCTGCAGACAGACACAATGAAACTCTGCTGCAACACACACATACACAATCTCTGCAGCTATACACACAAACTCTGCAGCTACACACACACACAAACTCTGCAGCTATACACACATATAAACAAGCTGCAGCAACACACACAAACACAAACTCTGCAGACAGAAAAACACAAATTCTGTTGCTACACACAAACTCTGCAGACAGACACACAGACACAAAATCTCCCTCCTCACTGTGTGCTGTGTGGAGCTCTCTGCATGAGGGAGAGGGTGGAGTCAGTGCCTGGCTGCTGCTTCCTGTCCAATCACCTCCCCTGCCTTAGAGCTGCTCTGACAAGAGAAAGCTGATTGGCTGGAAATAGAAACTTGGCAAGGTACCAAAAATTCCAGGCCATTACTGAATGATTAATGCCCAGAATTGTAACCAAGTAGAGAGCAGAGATTTTAATAATGCCCAGAATTTAACTGCTTTAGCCTATAATAAAAATATATATAGTTTTGATTTTCTAATAGTCTCATAGTTTCAATTGGTTCTAAATTAAAATTAAATTCAAATTATTTTAATTTTTACTTCCTTTTTAACACACTAAGATATGGTTCCTGAGGTAAGATTTACTTCTGATGCAACCCTATATTAGAAAACGCTGTATTTGGACCAATATTTGTATTTAAACAAAAACAGAAAGGCCAGCGCATCATACAAAATGACACAACATATAATACAATACTTCGGTGCTTATCTGCTCATGAGTAAGGGTAATTTAGTTAAACCCTTTGGCCAATAGGTTATAAGCCTGCAGCCACTTCACGGCATGACCAATTTGCAGGTGCTGTATTTGTATTTAAATTTGGTTGGTGTTACAATGTGATATTTTCAAGTTTGTATCTGTAATGGTCTTTCATACTGCTAAAATTCCAGGCATTACTGATTGGATAATGCCCGGAATTTTAACCAATCAGAGACCAGGGCTTTCAATAATGCCCTGAATTTTACTGCTTTAGCCTATGATGTATCATAAACTTAGGCCTTACATTTGCAGGTAGAGACTGTATAGATTGACTAAAGGTGTCATTCCAAAAAGTGTTTAGCCACAAGATTTGGTCAAACAATTTTTGGATAACATCTCCTAAACACTTTAACCTTTTAAATTACCTCCCTGATGTTTATATATAACACTTTGTTAATGATTTGGAAGAATTTAACAAGAAAAACATGGAAATGTTTTGGTTATCAACATGCTGTTTTGTTTTTTATTTAAAGACCGTTGAAAACTGTGTGTGTATTTTGAGAAACCTCTCATACCGGCTAGCTGCAGAAACATCTCAGGGACAGCAGATGGGAACTGATGAACTTGATGGATTGCTGTGTGGGGACGCTAATGGCAAAGACAATGAAAGTTCAGGGTGCTGGGGCAAAAAGAAGAAGAAAAAGAAATCACAGGATCAGGTATGCAACGTTTCTTATAGCAGCATGTAATGCAACATGTACAGCAGATAGTCTTTAAACATAGTGCACACTATATCATTTAGTCTCTTCTACCTTAAACTGGATATAAAAGCTTATTCTGCAATGAGGCTGCATTCATGGCCATTAGAAATCATGAAGTAAAAGGCTACACCAACAATAAATGCATATTGTAAAGACCACCAGAGACAGTACCCTTAATATCAGATCATCTTACAGTTGAGGCATTAATAGGTCACTTAAAGCAGCAATTCCGGCTGCTTGTTTTGACCCCATAGTTTCCGAGTTACTTTCAGTTTCAGGTACCAGTGTCTCCGCTCCTTCCAGAGTGATTCAAAATGGCCATCAATCTGCAGGTCAATAGAAAGCCACAATGGATGACATTGGGGCTTCCTACTGGATGGCTGCAGGTGCCAATCTTGGAAAATCTCTGAAGTGCAATGGCACTGAAAACTGCAAATATCTCATGAACCAGGGGACAGGGGTATCCCCAGAACTGGCATCATTCAGCTCTAGGAAACCTCTGGTCCAAATACTGTGGAAAATAAATAATTACAATTCTGGACAGGATAGTTGATTCAAGGGACATTTGTTATCCACTTCCACCACCCACTTAAAACAAAACATATATATTACGCAATATAAAATAGTACTAATATAAACTGTCTACATATATTTTTTTAATATAGAATATGAAGCAAATAACCAAACCAAATTACCAAATAACCAAACTTATTTTTAGTGACCTCTAAAAACTTACAACTGATGTGCACAACATCCTCCTCTTAATGCCCTCTAGCTGTTTTTAAATACCATAGCAACAGAGAAGCAACTACTGTGTTCAATATTTCTACTAATGGCTTGTCAGTGTTTTATGGAATGGCCACATAATTAACCTTCAACCTTTGTTTTAAAAACTGTTCTGCTAACAAAGAAAATCAATTACTTTTATCATGAGCCAATCTCTTACAATATCAGGAATCTATTGTGATCCATTTTATATTCTGTTTTAATCTGTTTGTTTACCAAGACAAGAAATCTTTATTTGGCATGTAAGCAGTGCTTCTTACAGTAATCTTTTCTGCCAGAAATGGTATTGTAGAACAGCAACATTTCAAGTTAACTGTACATAAATCAATAGATACAATTGTTGATATATTGTCATGGTGTTCTAATGCACTACACAGGATGGATGTGGATTTTCTCATTGCAGTACTTTGGATAAAATATGTATTCAGGGAATACCTTAAAAAACTCCTAGCCTTAGTAAATAATATTATATAAAATGACATGTGCAATATATTGATTAAATGCACACAACCATACTAAAAAAAATACAATAAATAATGTATTAATATGGCTCTTAAACTGTATAGGCAAAATATATGTGTGCTAACTATTTGTAGAATTAGGTAATTGAGTATTTGTACCAATCATAGAAAAGATCAAGAAGATGGGGACATTTGACATTCTATGTTTTTCTCTTTGTGAGAAGTAGTGATGTGTGACTCTTTCACACTAGTTTGCAAAATTGGCTATATTGCACTTTCACTGCTCCCTTCATTCTTGAGAAATTGTTAACATCTGCAGATAGTCGCCAAAACTTGGAAACTCATAATGCATTGGAAGTTTATCTGAAAAATTGCAGAACTCTTAAAATGTATTTGACTACAGAGACTACAAATACTATAGAGTACAGACACATGAAAGCACACCATTTGGTTTTTGGTGTTAGTAAGTGATATTCGTGTTGTCTGTGAGTATTTGCAGAGATCTGGCCTGAAGCACAGTGCGGGCACCTATTTGCTTTTAATTGCTGGGCATCAAAGATCCCAGTGTGACAGTATATCATATACATTCAATATGATACAAATAGTACTATTCTACAGCTTATTTTGGGAACTGTCACATGGTCACTAGTTTGGGAACTGTCACATGGTCACAAGGGAGAGAGAGACTTTCACAGGACTTGTGAAATGTGAAGGGTTACTGAAAAATCAACGTTTCGATCCTGCACAGAGGACCCGTCTCATCTCTGGTCATTCTCAGCTCTACATTATTCCTGTTACCATGCATCCAGGCATATTATCCTTCTATGTTAGTGACAGCATACTCATCCGACATTGAAATATATATAATAATAGTAGCTATATACACTATCTCATTGTATGTATTTAGCAGAACATAGAAGTGTACTGTACCGCTGTGCTTTGGAGTGGTTAGTTTGTGCCTTAGCTGACTAGAAAGAGTTGGGTGGGCTCCTTCCTTTCCTCCGTGCACAGTGGCACTACATACCTTGCAGTTTTCCACTGCTGAGCCCTGCACTGTTTCTTAGGATGGCAAAGTAAAATATGAACACACCCAGGGTGATATTGGCGAAGGGGTCCTCCTCTTAGTGTTTTTAGTGCCTTTATGGTACGTCACAGGCCCTGGCTCACCAGAGTCCATATTGATATTTCAGGTACGTCATGGGGAAATGTTCATTTTCATGGGGCGGATGGAAGCAGTTGGCCCAATTGAAACAGAAATGGAGCCCCCTCCACTTCCATTTCCATTAGTCGGGGAATAGCAGTGGTCATGTGATCACATGATCACAAATGCCAGAGATCCGGTGGCCTCATCTTCACCCCTCCTTATCCTCCTGCACCTGCCCTCGATAAAAACTGAAACAGGACAAAAAAATAAAACTGCACATAATGTAGGGAAAAAAAAGGGTATGGTAAGAATAAATGGGAAAAGGATACAGCTACAGATAGAGGAGTACACACTAAAACATGAAGGAAAAGAAAGAAATTATAAATAACATTTACAGTAAAAAGAAAATATAAACAGACAATATAAAATTAGATGTATAAAAGTCAATGAAAATACAAACTATATAAACAAAACAAACAAAGTACTGTATGTGACAAAACTGCTGTCTATAACTAATAATAGTAATGATATACTATTATACTAACTTTAAAACTAACTAGCTATAAAATGATCTTTAAAAGTAATGAAATAGCTAATATAACAAAGACACTGTTTTGCTCTCTTTCTCTGTCCTTCACCCACTCCAAATAAAAGCACTCCACACAGAAGCATATAGTAGTAGGTCACAAAGACCTTTATATACAGTATTTTCCTCACAGTTTCAGCAAAAGTCATGACATTTTCCACAGTTTCAATAGGAACAGTCAAATTCATTGGGACATATTTACTACATGGTGCTCTGCCATAAGAAATCTTTCCGTACCAGAAAGTGTCTTATAGAATAGAAATATCTAGTAAATATGGGACATTGTGTCTATGGCAACTGTCCACAACCTTCGGCACTAAAATCTTTTGCATATCCTTTTTTGAGTGCATGTTTACGTACACGAGTGTGTGCCCAGGTCAGGGTAAATGTGTGTATTTCTGTGATGAGGTCAATCTGTGTGTATATACTTGTGTTTTTAGATCAGGGCAAGTGTGCAGTGTTGTGTGCTTCAGTTAAATGTGTGTGTTCATAGGCTACTTTAGCCCCTATTTTATACTGTACACTGCGATATTGCCAGTTTGGTGCTACTGCATGGTGTGCCCCATTGAAGTCAATGTGGTCTGTGCGGGGTATCACAGTTTTTTTTTTTAGAAAAAAGGGCCTATGTGTGTGAGGTGGTGGGGGGGAGAGATTTTAGAACTTCAGAAGCACAAAACGGACACATCAAACTAAAGTAGTAGGTTTATTACCCACTAATGAGCTAAAGGGTGAAACAAAACTAAGAGGTCATCTAGTAGTTTGAGAAAAATACAATAGTTTATTTAGAAATATACTCTATTTTCTGTTCAGCAATGTAATTATCTTTGGGAGTGGCAGGGGGACTTTTTGTGATATATTCATTATGTAAAGATCTCTATATTATTAATAATGGTGATAATGATTTGAACAAACAATACGTTTTATTTTTCTGTATGGCTTTGATGACTGAATTTGTGGGGCGTAATTCTGACCATATATAAATATTTGTTAATATCGGTCTAGTAAAAAGTATCTCTTCTATTTTAGCGATTAAAGGAACTCTTGTGATTCAATGTGCATTTCTCATATATGTGGAATATAAAACAAGATATGAGCCCTCTATTTTTTTGTTCAAACAGTGGGATGGAGTTGGGCCTCTTCCAGATTGTGCAGACCCACCAAAAGGAATCCAGATGCTGTGGCATCCTTCAATAGTCAAACCCTACCTCACACTTCTCTCAGAGTGCTCAAATCCAGACACACTGGAAGGGGCAGCTGGGGCATTACAGAACCTGGCTGCAGGGAGCTGGAAAGTAAGGACACATTTCTTGTTTCTACCTTAATAGATTGTGTGGTCCTGAACATCAAATCTCTCTGTCTCTCTCTCTATTTCCGTCTCTCTTCCCCACCCTCCTTATCCTCTTCCATAATTTTCTCCCCCCTTCTTTTTCTCCCCCGTATTCTCTGTCCCACCCTCTATCTCTTCCCTTTTCCTTATCTCTCTCCCCTTTTCCTTGCTTTATCTCTGCCTCTTTCCCCCCTCTCTCTCTCTCCACCCCCACCCCCCACACTCACTCTCTCGACCACCTCTCTCCTCTTTTTGTCTCCCCCACCCCCACTCTCTCTCGCTGTATAAAGTTAATCAGAAGAAACACTAGTGGTGAAAGGCAAAATTGGATGCTCCCGCATTTTATTTTTTACAGATTGGCAAACCAAACGTTTTTGGCAAATTTGCAAAAGTTCTTCTACACGCAAAAATGCAATTTTCATAGTGGATTTGAACTTTGGCACCTTATGCCAGTGTTATATCCTTAACAACCCTTCAGTGAATGCCACCATTGCTTAGTGCTTTACATAAATTGATTGTTTTTGCATGTTTTCCTGGATGGAGGTTTCCTTTGCTGTATTATTTTAGTTGGAATTTATTTAATAATAATAGCATGTTCTTGTATAGCGCTGCTAGTTTTACGTAGCACTTTACAGAGACATTTTGCAGGCACAGGTCTCTGATCTGTGGAGCTTACAATCTATTTCTGGTGCCTGAAGCACAGGGAGATAAAGTGACTTGCCCAAGGTCGCAAAGAGCCAACACCAGGAATTGAACCAGGTTCGCTTGTCCAAACTCAGTGCCAGTCAGTGTCTTTACTCACTTAGCCACTCTTTATGCAAATATCTCTGTTTTCCTCCTTCTCCTAAGACCTCTGTTTTCTCCTTTTCACCAATAGTTATCATGCACACACCATCCTGAATTGGGCTCATACTCTCATTTCTAACCATTGTACTATTAATACCCTTGAATAACTTCTTAGGATTGTTCTTACTTCCTATTGCCATCCTGTTTTCTCACTCAATTTTGTTATTCTGATTCGCCCTTTTACAAATGTTCTTACATTACCTTATTTTTCTGATGTGATCCTTCTGTCCCTATGGACTTCAATAATCTTAAAGCCTTCCTATTCATTTTTGTTTCTTCTCCTCCCTCTTCCTTTAAGGTTTTATTTGTTTCTGTTATCTTCACTATGCAACGTACAAACTGATAACTGTACTTTCCCAACAATGTTTGAAGCACTCCACATTTATCTTATGTATTTTTTACTGCAAGAACTTAATTTGTTTCTTAAAGACTTTACCTTAGTCGATTAATAGCTTCCTTTCTAAAATTATCTATATTAAACCCATAAAATGCAGTCTTTAATAAATACAAGTCTTTGAATAATACATTTAGAATGATACCATGTTATGACTATTTTTCCCAACTATCCACTCACTTGAATATTGGTTAGTACTTCTACACTGATTTAAATAAGGCTGATTATTTGAAGGGTTTTCAAACAATTCTAAGACTAACTGTGGCTCTAATTATAAGCCTTTACATTAGGTCACTTTACAGATTTAAAAAAAATGAAATATGTTAGTTAATTTTCAGCCTGGAAATGAAAAACACTGAAATAATGGAGCCCTCTGTTTGCATTACATGTGGACTAATGTGCATTAACTGGGTTATTAAATATATTTACAGTGCAGCTTATTTACAAAAAGACAACAATCCATCTGTCTCCCATTTACTTCAGAAGAGGTTATGTTCCCATTTACTCTTCTGTACGCTCACATTGTGTATTGATCTGCTATGTGGAAGCCCATTACAGTTTTATGATGCCCCTTGGGCATGTACAGAAACTGGTAGAAAACTGAGTTCATCATTTAAAGTGGAGAAAAAGCTTAGTAAAATGTCTAGAAAAGAAGGAGTTATTTATTAAAGAGCAACGTGTAAAATAATCACAGACATTGTGTCATACCCTGTATTTTTTAGAAAAATATTGATTAAATGTGTTCTACCAAAATTGTCTTAAATTATAAGATCTCCAGGGCAGGGATTTCCTTTCTTATTGTCTAATTTACTTTTGCAGCACTTATTGTATTATTATTTCCTGTATTATGTTGTCTCTTTTGTGAATGGGCGCAAACATTGTTTTCGTTATATAAATAAAAATAAACATTCATACAATGCCATACTATTACAAACTTAAAAATAAATATATATATATATATATATATATATATATATATAGGTTCCTTACCGAGTAGATCCAGGATCCCAAGATCACGAGGCAAGAAGGAGACAGCACACTCAAAGGTACAAAAAGCAGCGTGTATTCAGTAGAAAAACCGGTTTATGTGCCGGTTTTTCTACTGAATACACGCTGCTTTTTGTACCTTTGAGTGTGCTGTCTCCTTCTTGCCTCGTGATCTTGGGATCCTGGATCTACTCGGTAAGGAACCTATCTATACATTACCTGTATGGGACAAGCACCTTTTTACCACATATGTGTGTGCCATCTGTTTATTTTTATATATATATATATGTATATATATATATAAAGTGACAAAAGACCTCCACAGTAATGCATATAGCAAATGGAAATATTACTGTATGCTCATTTGCATGTCTTAGACAGGTCTGCAACCCCACCTTTCACCCTTATCACCTAGCACACAGCGCTTCCACTGCAGCAAGTGGAACCTTAAGTGTGGTGAAACCGGCACCCCCGTTGGAGGTAAATTTCTCCGGAAGAAGAGGGGCCCCTGAGCTGAAATTAATGGGGTTCAGATTAACCCCGTGTTTTAATTCTGTAGTAAAAAAATGAAGGTGTGTGTTTGGGAGGGGGGGAATGGTTTGGATTGCTCCTTTATGGTCACAGGGGAATCGTATATTTCTCTCTTTATATAGCAAGTTTGACACCAACCTAAAATATTGCCAATTTTTTTTAAATATTCATAGAAACATAAATGTTTTGAACTTTCCAACTGATAAACATCTTTTGGCCAAAGGTTTCCCAACTTCATGTATTACTTTCAAAATTCAAGGGAATTTTTGCTAAGCTTATTGATAAACCTTAGCTTGTAGTTCTAAAAGGAGGCCACCCCACAAAACATCAACTGTTATTATATTTTTGCCTAGGTAAAGGATTTTAAATCACATAGTTTGCCCCTCCTCCCCCCGACCTTGATAAAGGTCCCGCTCGCGGACCGAAATGTTGGAATGGTGTCTTGTTGATCTAATACATTATTTTTGACAACCTTCTGGAGTGCTGCCTTTGATATTCGTCTACACGCGGTATCGTATTGCCTATTTATACCATACAGGATTTGCACCCATTCTATTGATTTCTCAGACGAAGTGCCTATGGTTCTTTATCATCCATTATATATATTGTGACATAGTCCAAAGATGTTAGGCAGCTTTCTGCCCCGTTTTAGGTCAGAAAGTGCAGGAATAGTTAAAAATGATCCATTCCACAGCTTCACATTAACTCAGGCTGCTGGATGGAAAATCCAGACCACAGATTACAATGGGTCTAGTTCTCCCTCACCTGCTCTTCTAATCACTTGCACAGGTATTTAGAACAGAGAGGTTTTGCATTTCACTCTCTCTCCTTAGAGCCTGGAGGCTGGGGGTATCGCTGCTCCCCTTTATCCAGTTTCGGGGTGGACGGCCCCTCCAAGTATCACAGTACCAGAGGATTTGCCTGGACACTGGGGACCGTGTTCCCACCACGAACAGATAAGACAAAACAAATGTTTATTGCTGTTGCTAAAAGACTGTGCTGTATCTAGTGACCCTAAATGAGAGGGCATTGTTTTAAGCTGGGGAACCAGGTTAGTTGGCCTAGTTAGTTGGCAGTTAGAGGCTGATTCTGATGTGTAGTTAGATCCCTGAAAGGGATAGGATTTCTTTATATGATTTGGTTTTTATTTCTTAAAAGTGATCTGTGTGAAATGTTATAACACTGATATGAGTAAACCGCTGAATGAAAATATCTGAGTGCCTCTAACCTACACATGTTAAAGCTGCAGTCCCTTACTGGGATGAAAATAAAGCAGGCAGAAGCCTGAGTTAAGCAATGTAATACTTTGAATGATCCGTTTTTTTGTATAAATAACCCTAGAAGACTGTGTCGGGAAGAACCCAGACAGACATCAGCGCTACAAAAGAGGGGCGTTTGTCACATATGGTGGAGAATGCGGGTCGACACTAAAAAGTCTGTGGGTTTGCAAATAAATGCGGGGGTTTAAAATGGCCGCCCAGCTGAACTAAAGTACAGATGCTATGAGTGAAGTCTGTCCCACTGTGTATATCAGTTGTGCTTCTAGCATACACAGAGAATGTGCGAAGTGTGGATGCAATAGCACCTTGAACCCAAACAGAAAACCAAAATGTTTTGCTGAAGAAGAAAAAAAATTGCATCTAGCAAGTGCTGTTTGTAAAGCTAATGCCTTTTGCTGAAGTGAGTGGATTTGCAGCTAGCAAGTGCTGTATGTAACTTGCTGAAGTGAGTGAAATTGCAGCTAGCAAATTGTCCCTGCCGTGTTTCTAAAATGGCCGACGTGAAATGTTTGTTGTGTAATGTACGTAACCATACAAAACAGTGTCCCTTCAGGCCATACTATGATCACGACCGTGGAAGAGAACCGCCCCTACAGATGAAAGCTGCAGAAGTGACAAGCGTCCGGAGCACCGGACCCCAAAGTCTCCAAATTAAACCGTGGCAGCAAATGACTATGTCCCTACACCAGATCCAAGATGAACAAAAGCCCATAGTGCCTGGCGCAATCGTCCCAGGAATGACGACACACCTAGAGATGACAAAGGCTACTGCTACCACCATAGGCAGAGAGCCAAGCGAATCAAAGAAAAAAGAACTGACTGGAAACTATGCTATGAGATGTCCCAGAAAGATGTGCAAAACTTCATCACAGAGTTGGGGGATTTCTCGGCAAGAGGCTAGCGCGCTTAAAGCAGAGCTGGAACTCTCACGCCATGAGGTCTATGCTTGCAGCACAGAGCTGTATACATTGAAGGAAACCTATGAGAATACCCTGAGTAATCTAGAGACTGTAAAGAGAGAGAATGTAAGTCTGACACAGAAAAATTCAGACTTGACTGACCAAATCAGTGAAGGTGATAAGAAGCTTCACCAAGCAGGAAAAGTGGAGAAGCAATTGATCCAGGAAAAGTTAGAAATGCAGGAAGCACTGCAGAATACAGAATCAGGGGCGATCCAGGCAACACAAACTGCAGAGCTCCAAAAAATGGAGGCGCTGATGCAAACCCAGATCAAGCACCAGGAAGAGGTGAAGACCCTGAGGGAGGTCTGGCAGGATCAGGTTGAAGAGCTGCAGAAGCAGATGGCTGAGCGCGAGATACAGTGCGCCAAGAGGGAGGAGGTGTCCGTCCGTCAGGTGGTCTGCCTGACATTGCGCTATGAAAGCGAGATGGCCGATATCTACAAGCAGCTGGACCACACGGCAAATGAGGGGGCCCGGCTGCAGCTGGAGCTGGACAAGACCCGGAAGGAGCACCTGCAGCTGCAGGTCAAGAATAGAGAAAATGAAACAGAGTTACTGCTGCGGCCGAGTTTATTCGAGCATTTGCCCGTTCTCGGCCGCAGCAGTAGCCTGGCGCGCGCCGGAGGGTGACGGGTGCGCGCCGAAGCAGCGGAAGAGCGCCCTCCGATCGGGGCGCTCTCCCTACCGCTGCCGGGTCCGCCGGGTCCCCCGGAACCCCCTGCCACCGTCCCCCACATCGCGGGACACCAGGGCTCCCTCGGGGAGCCCTGGACGGGCGTGCAGGGGGCGCAGGCTCCCGATGACGCGTGACCGCGCGTCGGTGACGCGCGGCACGCCGAGGGGCGGCCACTAGCAAGCCGGGAAATCTCCCGGCTTGCGGATCTGGCCGTAGTGCGATTAAGTGTG
Source organism: Ascaphus truei (assembly GCF_040206685.1). Lineage (NCBI taxonomy): Eukaryota > Metazoa > Chordata > Amphibia > Anura > Ascaphidae > Ascaphus > Ascaphus truei. The sequence goes on along the minus strand of NC_134484.1, from coordinate 271,871,167 downwards.
TCGCCAGTGTAAACCTCGCTCTGAAACAGATGACGGACATGGAATCGCAACTCAACTCCAAAGAAGTTGAATTAGCAGCCGCACTGAGTGGAAAAAGAAATAAAGAAGGACAGCAACAAAGACGCTACCAGGACATGGGAGAAGCTGCTAAAGTGGTTCAGTCGGGCTATCAATCCTACCTCCTAACCAAGCAAGCTGTACGTTCCTATACGTGTATCTTCAATGCTGTTGCAATATTACGATTTGCTATAAAGATGAAGTTGGAGAAAGAGATTCCAAGGCTTAAAGAGACACGGTCACAAAAGGAGACCAGGGAAAATAAACTCAATGCCCTCACTGATAACAAAGAGGAAGGAGAAAGAATTGACTTAGATTGTGCTGCTGTTATTCCAGAAACAGATGGGCACCTTCCTGAGAATACTGAGAATATTCTCCCTGATCTGGGATTCAAAAATCCAGATCCTCAATTTCATGTATGTTGTCCAGATGATTATCAAACTAGTGATCACACCCAGGCCACCACAGAAGATGTTTTAGCCAAGTGGCTGTCAGTTCCTGAAAACACAAACTTGATGAAAAATCCTGATGACACTGTTAATATGGACTACGCTTATACAGAGGCAATTAGGTCTCCAAAACCCAAAGGCCTGGTAATGGCCCGAAAAGGGAAATCAAAGATTTCTGATGAGAGGAGACATCTCAGTAAGAAGAGCCTAGAAGGTTCAAAGATTGACAAGAAAAAGCGACTAAGGTCAACGCTGCGCCTGAATAGTTCCATATCTCGCCACTCTGGACCACAGTGTGGAGCCAAGGAGAATCCAGTCTGAGTGTCTCGTCAGTGGCTGAAGAAACAGTCCAGTCATTTGCAGGCTGCAGCGGGTGTTGAAATAAAGTCAGAGGGTGTAATGGACTGGAAGTCAAGAAAAAAAAAAGGAAAAATGTTTGGGAACTGACCGATTTTTATGTTATACGAGTGGACTAGGTCACTTAACTTTGCAAATAAGCTAGTGTAGTTATGCTATATTAGGCCTCTAGAATAAGCATTTTGAAATATTGCAATGTTATTTTTTCTCTTTGAAAATGTAGGTAAAACTACAAATTAATATACAGGGTTGATGGCCCTTAAGATTACAAGGCTGTAGTTTATAAGAAAAAAAAAATATATATATATATATTTTGGTAGGTTACAATATAGGGAAAAAATGCCCTTTTCGGTTGGTAAATATTTAATGAGGTTCATATTCTAGAGTAGAAAAACCCAGGGAGGTAATAGAAACTGTCTGGTTTTGTGAGTATATTTAGCATATCCTGGGTTATAAGAATGTGTGCTAGACATTTATTTTTCAAAATAGTTCCCTAATAGAGAGCAACAAAATATGTTTGCCAAGTACAGCACCGACAAAGTTTATTGCAGCAAATGCCGCCGGTTCACCGGGATTTACTCCGGCTGGTGCTGAGGAAAGTCAGCACATCAGCCGCATCCAGCCGCGTCCCCTCCGTTCCCCCCCCCCTCCAATCCGCGCGCAATTTAAACATCTTCCCGACCCTCTAGCTGCGCCTGCTGTGCCCCTCTGCTTCCCCGCTCCCCCGCTTACCTCACTTCAAACCTTCAGGTGAGTCGGGGAAGCCTGGGAAGCCGGGGAAGCCGGGGAAGCCGGGCGCTCGCTTGACTGTGACGTCACCGACGTCACGCGAACGAGCCGCTACTCAACGCTTCTCCACGCTGCCGCCACGCATCCTGCCGAGCGGCATTTGCTCGAATAAACTTTGTCGCTACTGTATAGTCTCTTATGACGAAAACTATTGTCCATAATTGCCGTGAAAAAAAAAAAAGTTCATATTCGGGTCATGTGAATGCTTAATATTGTACTGAGGAGTTAGCTCAAGTATTTCAGGTAGGACGCTCACCCCAGTGAGGTCCATGGCCGCTCACCCCAGTAGGTGTGAGCTGGGGAAGGGGATATGTGACATAGTCCAAAGATGTTAGGCAGCTTTCTGCCCCGTTTTAGGTCAGAAAGTGCAGGAATAGTTAAAAATGATCCATTCCACAGCTTCACATTAACTCAGGCTGCTGGATGGAAAATCCAGACCACAGATTACAATGGGTCTAGTTCTCCCTCACCTGCTCTTCTAATCACTTGCACAGGTATTTAGAGCAGAGAGGTTTGCATTTCACTCTCTCTCCTTAGAGCCTGGAGGCTGGGGGTATCGCTGCTCCCCTTTATCCAGTTTCGAGGTGGACTGCCCCTCCAAGTATCACAGTACCAGAGGATTTGCCTGGACACTTGGGACCGTGTTCCCACCACGAACAGATAAGACAAAACAAATGTTTATTGCTGTTGCTAAAAGACTGTGCTGTATCTAGTGACCCTAAATGAGAGGGCATTGTTTTAAGCTGGGGAACCAGGTTAGTTGGCCCAGTTAGTTGGCAGTTAGAGGCTGATTCTGATGTGTAGTTAGATCCCTGAAAGGGATAGGATTTCTTTATATGATTTGGTTTTTATTTCTTAAAGTGACACTGTGTGAAATGTTATAACACTGATATGAGTAAACCGCTGAATGAAAATATCTGAGTGCCTCTAACTTACACATGTTAAAGCTGCAGTCCCTTACTGGGATGAAAATAAAGCAGGCAGAAGCCTGAGTTAAGCAATGTAATACATTGAATGATCCGTTTTTTTGTATAAATAACCCTAGAAGACTGTTGTGGGTATCATGCAGTAAGCGGCGAAAAAATGCATTCGCCAGTTTAGCAATTAGCCATGTTTTTGGCGAGTTAAACTGTCTGTATGCTGTAAGGGGCGAATCCCTGGCGAATGAATTAGCCACCACCATTTGATGAAATGGCGTGTAACCGGTGGCGGGACGGCTGCCTGGCGAGAAACTGCCGAGAAGCCGTCCCCTGCCGAGTTGTGTTTGCAGCCGAGAGAGATCCGCTGCTCTCTCGGTGCAAACATCAGCACAATAAAAAATATTTTTAAAACAACTTTTATTCATAGTGTACATGTGCAGGGGGTCTCCGGAGCTGAACTGCATTGGTTTCAGGTCGGGGGACCCCCTGCTCCCCGAGATACAGACCCCTTTATGAGGTGCCGGTATCCCTCTGCATTTAAAGGTCCCGATCACGTGACCGCGGCATGTAAATAAAGCAGAGGGATACCGGCACCCCCTAAAGGGGCCTGTATCTCGGGGAGCAGGGGGTCCCCGGACCTAAAACAAAAGCGCTTCAGCTCCGGAGACCCTCTGCACATCTACACTATGAGTAAAACACAAATATCAATAAAGACTCGTTCCTTACCTTACAGGGTATCTGCTACGGTAACGAAGCAGCATGAATATTTATTTAATAATACTGTACAGTGAGCAGGGGGTCCCCCGAGCTGAACCGCATCACTTTGTGGACCAGGGACCCCCTGCTTCCCGAGTTACAGGCCCCGGTATGTGTGATCGGATGGGCAGTGTAGCCGCCATGTTTATAGCGTCCAATACGCTACGTGCCCGCAACAAACATGGCGTCCACACTGTATCCGATGCCCCAAACCGGGGCCTGTAACTCAGGAAGCAGGGGGTCTCTGAGCCACAAATAAATGCGGTTCAGCTCAGGGGGCCCCCTGCTCCCGCACAATATTATTAAAATACATTAATGCTGCTTCATTACCATAGCGGATAGCCGCTAAGGTAATGAAGGGGTTAACGTAAAATAGCATGTTTATTGGGACAAATGCCCCCGATAAATATAGCAGCAATACACAACATACAATACAGTAATGGGCAACATTACTATTATCTACAAATGGATAATAGTGCAGTTGTCCATTTAAAATACATACACAACAATAAAGACATTAAATACATATAGCACTCACCCATGTGCGGCTGCCACGATGAAGGCCATCCTCATCTTCATCATGCCCATGCCCCATCCGCTTCTGCAAAACAGACACAAGAATTAAAACATCCAATGTAATGTCCCCTAACCCCTTAATCACCATAGCGGTTATTAACTGCTACAGTCATTAAGGGGTTAACCCACCATCACCCACATACCCTCCCCCACTCACCCCCCCAACCACCCTCACCACTACCCACAGGGGAGTCCTACCAAATACCCTTGGGGCCAATACCCCCTCCCCCAGCACATACAGTACAATAATGTGCTAAATAACTATTATCCACATAGGGATAATACATTATTTGGCCATTATTAAACACATTAAATACCGTAATAAAGTAAAGAAAATTCTACTAACCTTATCAATAAGAAGGCTCCGTTGCCAGCATCATCCTTGGGGTCCGTTGCCAAAATAATAAATAGCCAATACATCTCAATTACATTAACATACCAATGAACCCCTTAATCTCCTTTTCGGGTACTAACCTCAAAGGTAATTAAGGGGTGAAGCCATCCTGCAATGGCAACACCACTTATGCATAACATCCTCAATGAATTAAAAAGCAATTTCCTACACAAATCTCATGTAATCATTCAATCTGAAGCCTCAAATGCCACTTAAAACATTGCATTTACAGTGTATACATGTAGCATAACATGTAAACTACATGTACACGCTGCAAATCAATGTTAACAATACAGTAATCCAACTCAAATAGCCTGACATCACAGGAAGTATATTATGTCATCAAATAAAGTCACCATCAATGAATTAACAGACATGAATTACATCCCTAAACAATTAAAATACCATCCATACCAATTACACAATTAACTATAGCTATCGTAACAGAGAACAAGTTCAAAACATACAAAAAAGGACACCAACAATTACAATATACTATAGCAAGGCTCTCCATAAACTACAGTACAGCATAAAGCCCAAAACTTACATCTCTCTAATAATAAAATACATTTAACACACATCTATGCATAGCAGCATAGCCACAATCATTTACAATACAGAAAATCAAGCTTTAACAACACTATCATTTCTTACCCTGTATGTTTATATCTCTAGACATACATACATACATACAGTGGCAAGAAATGATATGCATAAAAAAAAATGAAGACATGAAAAAGCAAAAAAAACCACATTAACATTAAATACATTTCTTTATTTAACTTACCATTACTTGCCCCCACCGACTCCCGTTGATCAGCTTACTCACGAACCAATCCACGAACAGGAACCAATAAAATAAAAAAACATAAAATAATAAACATTAAAATAATAAAACACGACAATCCAGGGGTCTTCTAGTTGTAATCCATCTTCATCTGTATTCTTCTACCTTCTTCCGGGGTCTTCTTGCCGTCCGGTGCCACGCCCTGGTCTTCTTTCTTCAGAGGAGGTCCTTCCTCCTCGGTGTCTGGCTTCAAAATGAGACAACATAGGCTTTTAAAGGCCTATGGCCTATGACGTTACATTTTCATCCTGATTGGGCCGTGAAAACCATGTGTTTTGGCCGATGTAAAAAAAAATGATGACGTCACTTAAAGGCAATGACAGCACAGCCAATCAGAATGGCTTTGCTGCAATTGCCTTTAAGATGACGTCATGAAAAGACACATGGCCGGACTCACATGGTACGGCAGCCAATCAAAGCGTGGGAAGTCTATCCCTACTCTGATTGGTTCAAGTACCATGTGACAGAGGCTTTCAATGACGTCACATCCTTTCTCCCCCAAGCCTCTGTCACACGGTACTTGAACCAATCAGAGTAGGGATAGACTTCCCACGCTCTGATTGGCTGCCGTACCATGTGAGTCCGGCCTTGTGTCTTTTCATGACGTCATCTTAAAGGCAATTGCAGCAAAGCCATTCTGATTGGCTGTGCTGTCATTGCCTTTAAGTGACGTCATCATTTTTTTTTACATCGGCCAAAACACATGGTTTTCACGGCCCAATCAGGGCCGTGGGAACCATATGACGAAAATGTGACGTCATAGGCCTTTAAAAGCCTATGTCGTCTCATTTTGAAGCCAGACGCCGAGGAGGAAGGACCTCCTCTGAAGAAAGAAGACCTGGATTGTCGTGTTTTATTATTTTAATGTTTATTATTTTATCGTTTTTTATTTTATGGGTTCCTGTTCGTGGATTGGTTCGTGAGTAAGCTGATCAACGGGAGTCGGTGGAGGCAAGTAATGGTAAGTTAAATAAAGAAATGTATTTAATGTTAATGTGTTTTTTTTTGCTTTTTCATGTCTTCATTTTTTTTTATGCATATCATTTCTTGCCACTGTATGTATGTATGTATGTATGTCTAGAGAGATATATACATACAGGGTAAGAAATGATAGTGTTGTTAAAGCTTGATTTTCTGTATTGTAAATGATTGTGGCTATGCTGCTATGCATAGATGTGTGTTAAATGTATTTTATTATTAGAGAGATGTAAGTTTTGGGCTTTATGCTGTACTGTAGGTTATGGAGAGCCTTGCTATAGTATATTGTAATTGTTGGTGTCCTTTTTTGTATGTTTTGAACTTGTTCTCTGTTACGATAGCTATAGTTAATTGTGTAATTGGTATGGATGGTATTTTAATTGTTTAGGGCTGTAATTCATGTCTGTTAATTCATTGATGGTGACTTTATTTGATGACATAATATACTTCCTGTGATGTCAGGCTATTTGAGTTGGATTACTGTATTGTTAACATTGATTTGCAGCGTGTACATGTAGTTTACATGTTATGCTACATGTATACACTGTAAATGCAATGTTTTAAGTGGCATTTGAGGCTTCAGATTGAATGATTACATGAGATTTGTGTAGGAAATTGCTTTTTAATTCATTGAGGATGTTATGCATAAGTGGTGTTGCCATTGCAGGATGGCTTCACCCCTTAATTACCTTTGAGGTTAGTACCCGAAAAGGGGATTAAAGGGTTCATTGGTATGTTAATGTAATTGAGATGTATTGGCTATTTATTATTTTTGGCAACGGACCCCAAGGATGATGCTGGCAACGGAGCCTTCTTATTGATGAGGTTAGTAGAATTTTCTTTACTTTATTACGGTATTTAATGTGTTTAATAATGGCCAAATAATGTATTATCCCTATGTGGATAATAGTTATTTGGCACATTATTGTACTGTATGTGCTGGGGGAGGGGGTATTGGCCCCAAGGGTATTTGGTAGGACTCCCCTGTGGGTAGTGGGTGAGGGTGGTTGGGGGGGTTAGTGGGGGAGGGTATGTGAGTGGTGGTGGGTTAACCCCTTAATGACTGTAGTGGTTAATAACCGCTATGGTGATTAAGGGGTTAGGGGACATTACATTGGATGTTTTAATTCTTGTGTCTGTTTTGCAGAAGCGGATGGGGCATGGGCATGATGAAGATGAGGATGGCCTTCATCGTGGCAGCCGCACATGGGTGAGTGCTATATGTATTTAATGTCTTTATTGTTGTGTATGTATTTTAAATGGACAACTGCACTATTATCCATTTGTGGATAATAGTAATGTTGCCCATGACTATACTGTATGTTAGGGGGGTATAGGTGTTGTTGGGGTCATATATATATATTATATATTTATATATATATATATTTAGTTAGTTAGTGTGGGGCTGGTGTGTGTATTTTTTATTATTGTGGGTAGTGGGGGTGGGTGAAGGGGGTATTAGCCCCAACGGTGTTTGTTTAGGGCTTGCGGGTGGGTATCGGGAGGCCTTAACCCCTTCATGACCGTAGTGGTATTAACTGCTACGGTCGTGAAGGGGTTAAGTGCACCCGCAACCCCCCCACAAGCCCTAAACAAACAACAAGGGCCAAATACCCCCTTCACCCACCCCCACTACCCACAATAAACCTGGCACGGCTCTTTAACCCCTTCATTGCCTTAGCGGTTAACCGCTAAGGTAATGAAGTGGGCTTTAAATGCATTTTTCCTGCCTCGGATGCATGCGGGGGGGCTCCGGTGCTGATATTAATGGTATCAGCTCCGGAGACCCCCGGCATCAATCCCAGCCAGGAAAAAGGCCTGAATTTTTTCTAAGTGCCAATCCTCCACTCATCCGCTGCCTCTGAGCAGCAACTTGCCAACTTTTTCTTGCGTGGCTGATCCGCCAGCGAAGCGGTATTCTAGAGAGGCGAATAGCTCCGCTTAGCTACTCGCCTCTACTAGAATACAGGGTGGCTGAAAAAGTTGGATTTTTAGGCGGAAAGTGCCTTCTCGCCCCGCCACCGGCGGAAAAAAAAAGAACCGCAAGCAAAACTGGCGTTTTTTTTTTAATCTCGCCACTTTCTGGCCCCTTTCTGAATACGGATAGGCTTTTTAGGCGGAAAAGTAGCGAGAAGTGCCTTTCCGCCGCTTACTGCATGAGGCCCTGTGTCGGGAAGAACCCAGACAGACATCAGCGCTACAAAAGAGGGGCTTTTGTCACAATATATATATATATATATATTTATAAAGCAGAAAATAGGCGTGTTACTCCATCACGAAGAAGGAAGATACTGCTCACCTGTGGGACATAATTTCTCACAACCAGATCATTCCATAAATTTAAAAATCTAAATTCAATGGAATTTTTAAAAGCACCCAAGAATGGAAAACATTTGAACTCAGAATGATAAGACTCTTTGACACCAAAACCAAAGGACTTAATGCGGACATGGGTTTTCTCACACCCTATCAAAATTGTTTGTAATTATCCTGCTTGCCTCTATTCTCATCCACACTTTCTCTTCCCCTCCCCCCAGCATCCCTTCCCCTCCCCACATTTCCTTGTCACCATCCCCTGGCTTCAAACACTTTTAACACCCTACCTTATCTACAGTACATATCTGTTTTTTTTTCTTCTCTCTACGCTGTTTCAGCCATAGATTCATTTGTATATCAGTATTGCTGACCTGAAGAAGAGAGGATAACTCTCGAAAGCTTGTCCTATGACTTAAATGTTAGTCCAATAAAAAAGGTGTCACCTAATACTGAAGAACTCATTTATTCTGCAATATATATAAAATTCTAATTTGTACAACACATATTTAGGCTGTTTATAGATATTTCCAAGTTAATATAGTATAGGTAAGTATTATAAGGTCTAATTCACAATGAATTGTCTGACGTTTAACCAACAAACTCACTAAAGCAAACAGACAGGCTTAGTTTAATTGTATTATCCTCAGTCATACTGTATATACACCAGGGGTGGTCAACTCCAGTCCTCAAGGGCCACCAACAGGTGAGGTTTAAAAGATATCCATGCCTCAGCACAGGTGGCTCAGTCATTGAAAGTTATAGTGTAGTGTACGGTGTAGTTCTTGAGTCCTGGATACATAAACGTGGAGCTGTGATCTACATAGTTTTTTTTTTGCTGCTGCATTTTTTAATTTGTCATAAACGGAGTAATAATCTCAGTCATTGACTGAGTCACCTGTGCAGAAGCAGGTATATCCTTAAAACCGGACCGGTTGGTGGACCTTGAGGACTGAAGTTGGCCACTCCTGATATACACTTTTTGCCTCCCTTCTGTAATCTCACTAATAGGGAGATAAATGGCTGTTGTAATGTTTCACCAAGCCTATGAATGATGTGACTTATCTACTTATTTCTGTTCCTTTGCAGTGGTCAGTTTATATCCGTGCTGCTGTCCGTAAAGAGAAAGGTCTGCCGATTCTTGTGGAGCTTCTTCGGATAGACAATGACAGAGTGGTATGTGCAGTGGCTACTGCTCTACGAAATATGGCCTTAGATGTCAGGAATAAAGAACTGATAGGTAAGTTTCCAAATCAATGCTTAATCAGGCATTCATTGTTGTGTTTAATATTTTCTTATGGATGAGGGTTGTTAAGGTAACTCTGGCTAACACAACTGCACAGGGCCTTTGTTGCCTGAACCCTCAGTGGTACTCACAGTAAGTACACAGAGAGGTAATTCAAAGCACAGTAGTACTCTGTAGCTTATTAGGTTCATTGTTGTTTGTGAAAAGATCATAACATTGGCATAAAGGGTTCAAAAGCAAAGATTATCGAATGATGAGGCAAATATATTCCAGACCTGATTAAGCAGAAAAGTGCAAATATCACTTTTTGTTATATATATATATATATATATATATATATATATATACAGGTAAACCCCGTTATAACGCGACCCGTTATAACGTGAATCGGTTATAACGTGGTTTTCACGTGGCTCCCGTTTAAAAAAAAATTTTTTTTTAAATTTTCAATTTTTTTTAAATTTTTGCACACACTGCACACACTGCACACACTGCACACACGGCACACACTGCACACACTGCACACACTGCACACACTGCACACTCTTACTGCACACACTGCTCACTGCACACACTGCACACAGCACACACTCTCACTGCACACACTGTTCACTGCACACACTGCACATACTGCACACACTGTTCACTGCACACACTGCACACACTGCACACACTGCTCACTGCACACACTGTTCACTGCACACACTGCTCACTGCACACACTGCTCTTTGCACACACTGCTCACTGCACACTGCACACACTGCTCACTGCACACACTGCACACACTCTCACTGCACATACTGCACACACTGCACATACTCTCACTGCACATACTGCACACACTGCACATACTGCACACTGCACACACACTGCTCACAGCACACTGCACACACTCCCAGCACTCACTGCATACACTCCCAGCACACACTCTACACTGCACACACTGCACACACTCTACACTGCACACACTGCACGCACAAACTCCCACTGCATGCACACAGTCCCACTGCACACTCCCAGTGCACACTCCCACTCCCACTACACACTCCCACTCCCACTGCATGCACACTCCCACTGCATGCACACTCCCACTGCACACACTCCCACTGCACACACTCCCACTGCACACACTCCCACTGCACACACTCCCACTGCACACACTCCCACTGCACACACTCCCACTGCACACACTCCCACTGCACACCCTCCCACTGCACACACTCCCACTGCACACTGCACACACCAGACACTCCCAGCAAACACACTCACTGCACATACACTCACTGCACACACTCTCACTGCACACACTCACTGCACACACTCACTGCACACTGCTCACAGCACACTCTCACTGCACACTGCTCACAGCACACAGCTCTCACAGCACTCAGCTCTCACAATACACTCACATGTGAAAGTGGGTGGGGGAGTGGGGAATGTGGGTGGACTGGGCGCTTCCCAAGTGATATTAGATTGGTGTAATTAGTGACACACCTTAAGTACACAAAATAAACCTAACACCACACAGTGATAATCAAAAATAATAGTGTACAAGTGCAGCTCAACTTCCTCTGGTGGGACAGTTCCAAGTCCCAGGATGTAGAATTCTCTTTTCTTGGGGTTGAGGAGGAGCGCAGGATAAGAAAAATCGTAGAATGCTTCTGCATGTCCGAGATCCATCTCTCTCTAACTGGAGCCCTTTGTGTAACTGGGGTCAGGATGCCTCTCAGTGGAGTGGAAGATATGTAAGTGAAAGAAACCACAAATAGTGCATACTGTATAAACTATAAATATGTATTAATCACAAATGTTCAGGAAACTCACATTTTCCATAAATAAGATGGGTGGTGGAGAGAACCGCCGATAGAAGGGTGGTGGAATGTGAAGCTGCTGCCCGGTGCTTCACTTTGACTTGCACCTCACAGTGTAGTTCCGCATCAGTCTCTGCCGTCGCGTCACAGGTGAGGGCGGGAAGCCAGAATGGGTCTGGTGTCAGCAATAGATTGCCAGTCCTTCAGTGCGCAATTTCTCTCCCCAGTGTGCGAAACGCGTAGAGTTAGAGCTTTTGGGGAGAGAAATTGCGCACTGAAGGACTGGCAATCTATTGCTGACACCAGACCCATTCTGGCTTCCCGCCCTCACCTGTGACGCGAAACCAGAAGTGACGCGACGGCAGAGACTGATGCGGAACTACACTGTGAGGTGCAAGTCAAAGTGAAGCACCGGGTGAGTTTCCTGAACATTTGTGATTAATACATATTTATAGTTTATACAGTATGCACTATTTGTGGTTTCTTTCACTTACATATCTTCCACTCCACTGAGAGGCATCCTGACCCCAGTTACACAAAGGGCTCCAGTCAGAGAGAGATGGATCTCTGACATGCAGTAACATTCTACGATTTTTCTTATCCTGCGCTCCTCCTCAACCCCAAGAAAAGAGAATACACTCACATGTCAGCAGCCCACACCCCCCCTCACATGTCAGCAGCCCACGCCCCCCCCTCACATGTCAGCAGCCCACCCCCCCTCACATGTCAGCAGCCCACCCCCCCTCACATGTCAACAGCCCACCTCCCCTCACATGTCAGCTGCCCACCCCACCCTCACATGTCAGCATCCCACCCCCCCTCACATGTCAGCAGCCCACACCCCCTCACATGTCAGCAGCCCACCCCCTCACATGTCAGCAGCCCACCCCCCCCTCACATGTCAGCAGCCCACCCCCCTCACATGTCAGCAGCCCACCCCCCTCACATGTCAGCAGCTCACCCCCCTCACATGTCAGCAGCCCACCCCCCCTCACATGTCAGCAGCCCACCCCCCCTCACATGTCAGCAGCCCACCCCCCCCTCACATGTCAGCAGCCCACCCCCCCCTCACATGTCAGCAGCCCACCCCTCCTCACATGTCAGCAGCCCACCCCCCCTCACATGTCAGCAGCCCACCCCCCCTCACATGTCAGCAGCCCACCCCCCACCAGCCCGTTTTTCACACACACACCCCCACCAGCCCGTTTTTCACACACACACCCCCACCAGCCGGTTTTTCACACACACCCCCCCACCAGCCCGTTTTTCTCACACACACACACACACACACACACACACACACACACACACACACACACACACACACACACACACACACACACACACACACACACACACACACACACACACACACACACACACACAACACACACACACACATACACACACACACACACACACCTCCCCCCCTACCTTAGATCAGCTCAGCACATCCTCTCTCCCCGGTACTAAGCCTAAGCCCCGCCCCCTCATGCTCTGACCTCTCCGGAAGAAAAAAAACACACGGCTGACGGGGGCTGGGAGGGAGAAGAGGGGGCTGGGAGGGAGAGGGAGGGGGCTGGGAGGGAGAGGGAGGGGGCTGGGAGGGAGGGAGGAGGGGAGTGGGAGGGGGCTGGGAGGGGGCTGGGAGGGAGGAGGGATGAATCGCCACTGTTTTTTAAACTTTTTTTTTTAAATTTATTTAATTAACTGGCGCCCGGCCAGAGTCATTGCGGGCCCCACAGAGAGGCCAGACGGGCCGCATGTTGTGCAGGACTCTTCCTTCCTTCCCTCCTCCCTCCCTCCCTCCCTAACAGGTGCACGGTGGCCATTTTTTTTTTTAAATTAGCGCGACCCCGTTACTAACGCGGTGGTCTTGGGGTGGACCCCGAGGACCGCGCTATAACGGGGTTTACCTGTATATTATATATTTTTTTTTCTTTTTTACGTGAAAAAGTTTTAAAACAATGTACAATATAACCCTTGAGGAAAAATGCAGCTTGTTGGATTGTCCCTCGGTCAATTGGTAGAAAAACGTCAGAGCACAAATGATTCCCGGTTACATATGAATAACAGAGTGAGAATGTAGTGCAGATCTGTATGACGATGTAAGGTGAATTGAGACACTATTTTATTCCACTCACGTGAGAAATCTTCAAGCATTTAGTAAATATGTGAGTGCACCTACAGCACCTCTCTATATATATTTTACATTTTATAAACAGTATTGTGCTATGTATTTTTGTCTTCTTGTTTCTTTGATCATGGGGGATCCTTGAGTTCCAGCAGCACAGAAAGAGACCCGCTACATGCACAAAGGAGGGTGTTAAACTGCTTAAAGACATTTCGTACAACATGCGAGTGTAATCAAATAGCCTCTCAATTCACCTTACATCGTCATACAGATTTTTGCTCTCTGTTTTATTCATATATAACCAGAGATCATTTGTGCCCTGTCGTTTTTCTGCCAAATATATTCCAAGGCAGAGAGAGTACAGAGGCTAAGAGAAAGCAATTTTCAGCTACTTCAAACAACTTTAATGCTATACAGTATGTAACATTTGGGAACATGTGCACTTCTCATGTTTTGTTCATCAGTTAGTGTACAACAAATACTGTATTTTTACAATACTTCATTATAATTTTTTTACTACACAGTAGTCTCTGAAGTAGAAGAACATAGTTCAAGAGCCAGTGCTTGCCTTTGGCCTGTCTGCTTGTTCAAAACTATATACATTATTAAAATAGGGAGACATGGGAATTGACCTCACGTGTCCCATGCATTTGTCAATTTTCCCTACTTTGCAAAATTATACATTCCAAATCTTACCAACATACAGTAGGATGTCTCTGACTGTATAAAAAGTATCCTTACTTTGTGTCTGTTCCTACCCACCATACGTCTGCTGGAAGCCTGCTCCATGTGTTTACTTTGCTTTCAGTAAAACTACAGTCCATCAGATTATGGCTGTATTGGGGATTATTCATTAAACTGTGATAGTTGTGATCAGGGCACACAGAAACTTCTAATGAAGTCATTGGGGATTTCCGTGCGATAAAGCCTCGACCTGGACTATCACAGTTGAATGAATAAACTCCATTGTGCCCATCATTTCTAGGAACAGTGTTCTATAAGGTCTTCATGAAATCAAATAGAAAAAGATTGTCATGAATTCTGCTCTAAACACAAATGTCAATTATCATTTTTCAGGCAATCATTTTAACTCTTCATAGTTAATAAAGAGGCCTGCAATACATTGATGAGTAGTGGCATGTTAAATCAAAATGAAAAGGTTGTATCACATTTACTGAGGAAAACATGATGTTGCTACATATTTGTATATGGTGATTTTGTTGCAATACAAAAAAGGAACTGTATAACATAATATGATTTAGTAAATTGTATTGCTTTGCCACTGAGGGTTTTGGCAGAATTTTCTATTATAAGATTAAATAGGTTTCCTTATAATTGTGCAGATACTGTAGCATATGTTCTAATCTCTGCAGAGTTGGTTGTTAAGGCTGTGTAAGGAGAGCCACCAGAAAACCTTTATACACAAACTCAAGCACATATATATACATGCATAAAATTATAATAAAAGCTAATGTTGTAAAGTACATATTAAAGTTTAAAATGTACTTAATTAAATTTTAATTGATGAAAAACAAGCATCTAAAGACACAATTAAAAAAAAAGCATCAAAAATACACAATGAAAAAAAAATACAATCAAAGTTTTTCTTACTTTTGACATTTGTCCAGCAGCAACAGCAGACACCTCTTGACATTCAACACAATGCTCCTCAACAGCAGGTAATTCCTTGTTTTTCTTTATCTTCATCTGTACATTGTAATCCAATAAGCGGATGTTGTCCCATTGGCTTCTTAAGGTCATATGAGATGGAACAGGTCTTATATAAGGCCTGTGATGTCCAATTTGAGTGTCAGATGGTACAGCCCCAATCCAATTGGATGCTGTACCATGTGACAGGTTATTTTTTTCAGGATGTGGTGTCCTCTTCAAGGGAGGTACGTCACAGCCTTAAAACAAAATGGCTCCACTCACATGGCATCACATGGTACACCCCCAATCTGATTGGTTGAAGTACCATGTGACAGCTTCCATTTTTTAAAGGATGTGACATCATCTTAAAGGAATGATGTCATATCCTTTTAAAAAAAATGTCTGCCATCACATGGTACTTCAACCAATCGGATAGTGAGATATACTGTGTGGTACACCCACAATATGAATGGTTGAAGTACCATGTGATGGCCGCCATTTTTTTAAAAAGGATGTGACATCATCCCTTTAAGATGTCACATCCTTTAAAAAAAAATTGGAAGCTGTCACATGGTACTTCAACCAATCACATTGGGGGTGTACCATGTGATGGGAGCCATTTTGTTTTAAGGCTCTGACGTACCTCCGTTGAAGAGGACGCCACATCCTGAAAAAAATAACCTGTCAATGGTACAGCCTCCAATCGGATTGGGGCTGTATAATCTGACACTCAAATGTGACGTCACAGCCCTTATATAAGGCATTTCTTGTCTCATTTAACCTTAAGAAACTGAGGGGACAACATCCGCCTACCGGATTACAACATGAAGATGAATATAAAGATAAAGATAAAAAGAAGAAGGACTTACCTGCTGTTGAGGAGCATTGCGTTGAGTGTCAAGAGGTTCCTGCTGTTGCTGCAGGACTTGGAATTGGAGGCTGAAGACGTCAAAAGTAAGAAAAACATTGATTATATTTCTTTTTATTGCGTATTTTGATGCTTGGTTTTTGTTATTGTGTTTTTGTGGTTGCTTGATTTTTGTAATTGATTGTTTTTTTAATTGTGTTTATTTTGGTGATTGCTTTTTTTATTTAGAAAAAGCGAAAATGTGTGGTGCTTCCAAGAAAAACCTACAGAGTTTGAATGTTCAGTTCAATAATATATAATGTTCCTGAGATGATGACCCCTGATAATAGATTAAATGGGAAACAGTCCAATATAAATCACTTCTCCATACAATCTGACTAGTGGGCTAAGGCCCCCACAAACACTGCAGTAAGGGGCCACACTGTTGTTGAAAGTGTCCCAGCATAAATTATCAGAGTGGAGTTGTGCAAAAGATATAAATGACTCACTTTTAGGAGTAGGTGTTGTCCCAGAATCTTCTTCTGCCAGATAGGGGTGTGCATCCGATTTTTCTGATGAGATTGAACGTGAGGACAAAGAAAAAGCAGGCACCGTTGCTCAGGAAAAAGCAAAAAACTGTAAATAAGTCAAGGAGAGATATGACCCTAAAAAAAGTAATTTAATGGAGCCAACAAACAAATACAGCTACATTACGGGGTATAAGAGACCCCCACCTGGGGGTGCTTTTTTATTTGTTGTGTATTTTTTGTGGGTTTTTTTTAGGTTGTCCAAACCAGGGCCTGTAACTCGGCAAGCAGGGGTTCCCCGGACCTGAAAAATGCGGCTCAGCTCCGGAAACCCCCTGCTCCTACACTACTACTACTACTGTACACTAGTATTAAAATGTAAATAAAAATCAGTGCGATCACCTGTGAGAGCTGTGCAGGGAGATGTGGCTCTCTATGCAATTCTTACATACTGGCCAGATCATATGGGGGAGAACTTCGAGAAATGCTGAGATACCATTGCTGCCACGCCGTAGCTTAAAACAGCAATTTCACCTCGTATTTAAAAAAAAAAAAAAAAAAAAGTCATAATGGAAACCTAGCGGTTCCCTGGAGCTGAACCACACCTGGTGCCTGAGATATTTACCTTTTTCTGTGACAGTGAAATTAAAGTAAATGGTATTACGGTTTCCCGTGAAAGTAAAGCTTGGAAGGTGGCCATATTGATTTCCCGAAGGTGACCAGACCCACTGGCACATAAAAAAATAAATATTTCGAAACTGGGAGATCCCTGGAGCGGTGTTGGCATTTTTCTATCTCACGGTTTGTGACTTGTGGAAATGGTTTTAGATTATTTCTGAATACCATAACACAAACGACAAACCGTTCGAGATGGCAGCAAAGTTATCGAAGCTACTAGAATAGAGTTTCCAATAGAACTGCCTGGGGATTGTTTGGGATATGTTAAGTTTTATTGTAACTGGTCATGGTCTGACCATGTGTTAGGTCCAACTGTAGCCTTAGCTATATCTGCCATTATTTCAGGGCCTACCAAAAAATAGTCTAGTCTTGAATAGGACTCATGAGGGGGCGAATAGAAAGTATAGTCTCTGGTTATATTGTTTAGTACTCTGCAGGCATCAGTCCGAGGATATCTTTTTGTCATATTTTAACATTTTCTGGCTTCTTTGCACAAGAGTTGTCCTGTAAATTGTATTGATCAATGTTATCAATGTCTGGGTTCTGAACCATGTTAAAATCTCCTCCCCAGATAATAGAATTTAGTGGGAAAGCATCAATTTGTCCTTTATCTCTCTCAGGTAATCAAATTACTGTTCATTGGGGGCATATATGTTAACCAGAGAAACTGTCCTCCATGCTATAGTACCATGTAATATAATGTATCTGCCTTGGGTGTCGCTAATTTCATTCTGTACTTGGATGGCAATTCCTTTCTTAATTAGTCTCACTACTCCTCTTTTTTTCTTCTGATAAGATGAGTAATAGACCTGCGAGTATTCTCTTACGAAGGTGGTCGGGGGGTCTTGTTTTTTTTTTTTTAGCTTTGTTTGAACTTACCATGTGTTGTGTACGCTAGTATTAACATGTAAATAAAAGCAGTGCGATCACCTGTGTGAACTGTACAGGGAGATGCGTCTCTCTCTCTCTGAGCAGCTTTCTAAGCAGCTCTTACAGACTGCAGCCAGATCGTTTGAGAGACTTTGAGAGAGGCTAAGATACCATCGTTGCTACTCCGAGCGGTATTGGCATTTTCCTACCTCACGGTTTGTGATCTGTGAAAATGGTTTCAGATTCTTTCTGAATACCGTGCTAACACAAATGACAAACGGTTCGATGGGAACATGCCACACCGTTCGACATGGAAAAGTTATCGAAGCTAGTAGCATAGGCCCCATAGTATGTTGCGCACATATAATGGGAAGTATGAAATTCTGCAACTCGTTCGCCATTTTTTGTTCTCTTCAATCTGCATATAAAAAACAAGCCACGTTTTAGGTGGGTAAATGTGCCTGACAGTTTTTTTTCCATGCAATTGCAAATAGAAAATGGTGTTGCTATTAAAAGCACACTTCGGTCCATATTAACTAAGCAGTGCTGAGCCGTGAGACACCTTGACTGCGTATTCACTTGAGTTGTCTAAGTAAAGATTGCTCTTTCTGCTAGTAGATAAGGGACAAGATATTGAAAAGTAGTTCTGTTTTTATTTGCAATAGAATAATAATGTATATTCTTTATAAAGCTCTGTGTTTTTATAGCTGTTTCAACTAAATATGTTATTTATTTGTTATTAGCTAGAGCAGGAGGACGCAAACTTTTTTCCCTGCGCCCCCCTGCCGGATGTCCTCCTCTCCGCGCGCCCCCCTCCCTCCTCCTCCCTCCTTTGATTCCCAGCGTCTGGGCGTCATGACATCACGTTGCCATAGCAACGTGATGTCACATGGCCCGTGGCGTCATTTGACGCAGCGTTGCCATGGCGACCCGTCTCCAGATGCCGGCTGAATCAAGGTAAGTATTGTTTATAGAGGCCCTGCAGCTCCCCCAGCCCTTAATTTATGTGCCTTAGGGAAGCGCGCGGGGCCTCTGTAAACCCCGCGCCCCCCGCCGGTAATCTCGCGCCCGCCCCCCAGTTTGCGCACCGCTGAGTTATAGCATCAACAAATTATTTGATTAGGAGTATGCCTATTAAAGTGTCAAGGCTGTAAACATGTTATAAAAACAGCACTGTATTTAATAGAGAAAGATATCCCCAAAGAAACCACTTACATTTTTGTCATTGATAAATCTGGTGTTGTTGCTTTGATGTTAAATATTGTGGGCTTTAAAATTACCAGAACACAAGCAATCTAACATCATTTACCATTGATTAGTGAGTAAGACCCTTCATTTTATCCTGCAAGCATTGTTCGTGAATAAAGGGTTTATGTTCATAATCTTACCTCTTACCTCCATCTGGTACATAATGTACTATCCTGTGATTTTCATATCATTGCAATTAAACAGTTTTTTTTAATTTAGTTGCTGGAAACAGTTCTTAAAATGTACTGTGCAGCAAGAACAAACATCTATTTATGTATGCAAACATATGGGTAAGCAGACTGCCAGTGTAAAAAATCAAACTGAGATCGACACATCTGTACAGGGAAGATAAAAGAAGAAATGAAAGAGTATATTTATAGCAGTTTCTATGAGTATTGTACCAAAAAAGTTTTGCATTTGAATATGTCTGCTATTTAATCTTTATTCAATACTGCAATACAGGTACAATTCCCCATGCATATATATAACTTCATTTCCAAACTTCAAAATTATTCACATCTTATTTTTTTCTGTACTTTAATTTGAAGTCCCCTCATTTCATAAATAGTGAATGTTCCGTACAGGCAATAGGGTTTTCCTGAGACATTTGCACTGGCACCTTTATGTTTAGATAATATATTGCCAATGCATTTTAAGAATGCTAATGAAAATATTCTGCACTAAAAATATTCATGACATCACAGGTGCACTGATAATATTAATAACGTGTCTCCTATGCGCAGCGCTGTATATATCATTTTTCAAGCGCAACGAGTCCCTGCCATGATTTACAATCTAATTTGGAGGCACGGGGTGATAATGAGACTTACACAAGTTCACAAGGTGAGCGCTGACTCTGGGATTCATTCACTTCAGAGCCAGTGACATTAAATTGGAATTTGTCTTAAAGTGCTTGTGGATACATTGCAAACCTCAGTTATATTATCAGAGGCTGCCCAGGTAGTCCAACACTAATGTTGTTCTTGAAACATCTTTACCATCACAGAAATAAAGTGCAAAGTGCTCCAAAATTCCTTAGTACATAGAGCCCTGGGTTGTTCATGTTTACAAATCATTGTGTTTGTCATCGCAAGCAGTTCTAGTGAAATAAACTCTAGCTGCTTCATAATTTTATCATACAAACCTTGAAAGCATTAAACATCTGTGTAAAGGGGCAGTCCCTCCTAGCCCAAATTGTACTAATTCATTAATATAACGCTGGTGTGTCATTTGACGCTAGATTTGAAGCAGTGCTATTGGGACACTTGCTGAAGCTCACAAAATTGTTTCCTCTGGCTTCCCTGGTTGTCTGATGTCACTCTGTGTTCAATAACTGTTGTCACACACAATGGTAAGCACAGGGGGGGATAAGGTTTAAAAAAAAAAAAAAAAAACACTTGATTGACAAAAACGCCATGTCACTTACACCAGGGTACACAAAGTTTTGATCCTGTGCCTCCCTGCCTGCTCACCTCCCGGCTAGCGCTCCTGCTCGGCTCCGGGTCAAATGACATTGCAGGGTCATGCGACGTCATGTTGCCATGGCAATGTGATGTCACGTAACCCTGCAATGTCATTTGACGCCGGATTACCACGGTGACGCGTCGCCGAAGACCAGGTAGGAGAAACTGCAGAGGCCTCACGCGGTTCCTCTGCATTTACTTTAAATGCCTTGGGGGAGATCGCGGGACCACTGTAGCCGGTGCACCCCCCCTGGGAATTCTCCCCACCGCCCACTTTACGCACCCTTGACTTACACGCTTGCCCATGTGACTGTGGGTGTGTGTGACAGGAATTACCAACAGCTGGCGGTCTAGTTGTCCTGCTCACCTCCCTTTAGGGAACTACAAAAGATGATGCATAACCTAAAAACCTTCACAACACTACACCCCTAAAGTTATCCTACTGTAAATTAACGTCACATAAAGCCTTACTGTTTATCTTCAAAGGCTCATTTAGGTATGACTTAACTAACACGGCTTTACTTCCAGCATTATTTCCCTTGCTTTCCTCTCTTTTTATACTTTAGTTAGACACCTATTTCAGGGTCTGGATAGAAGTGAAGCTAAGGCACACCCCACATCACATTATTGGAAGTTAACGCAAAGTTACACTTTGTGTAAGTCTATGCAAATGAGATATACAATGGACGTCGTTTATTGCATATAATTAGCTTTGTGAATATGCTCTAAAATCAGGGAAAATACAGTAACATTTGTTACTGTCTTAGGCAACGCAATGATATATTAGGACAATATACAGTACAGTAGACCCTTAATATGTTGAGTTTGCTTAATGCAAAAGCTATATGACTTTGCAATGGCAAAAAGAAAAAATACATTTATATTTTATGGTGAGTAGAGCGGACTTTAGCTTTAAATAGTTGGTTTCTGGTAACAGAGAACTAGATGTGGGGTCTTTTAAAAGAGCATTTGGACTTCATGAATAACCTACTACTGTATCTCCAATCCGAAATCTTTACACACTACATTCAAACAATGGTCAAAATCATTGGTGCTTTCCTTGCATTTTATATAACCTTTAGTTGTTTAATTATCTGCTAAAGATAAGCTGCCTTTGTTTCACATTAGTCTCTGAGGACCTGCTCTTGATTTTGAGGACAGCCCAGTGGCACTCTATGTGGCATTACATATAGTCAAGATTAGGTGGGTGTGGGCGTTTGAGCTTGCTGGGTTTGTGTGTTGATTTTGAGGACAACCACATTGTGAATTCACATATTTGTACATTTTCAATTGCCTTAAAAACAGTCAATACAAAATGCACTCTTCTTCAAGCTGATAGCAGATATACTTGAAAAGAATCATATATCTTCCTTCTTTTAAAGCTGCAGTTCAAGCAATATCCTGCATGTGTGTTTTTTTAATCAGTTCTGTACTATGAGAAAATACTGTAGCATAATTTTTTTTTTAATGTATTCTAATGTAACAAGCATTTGTGTTTCTATTGTAACCATTTACAAAGTCACATCCCCTTCCTGTTCTGAGACAGGCTCTGGTACACCCCTTTTTCACTCTCTCTAGCAGTGCACCAATTGTATCTAGTGCCTGCCTGGTCACATGATCTTCCACAAAGAACTTTTCATCTTGAGTACTCTTCTGCAATCACTTGTCAGTGTGCAGATTGTATTAATGCACCTATTGAACTTCTGCCTTAAAAGCCACAGCATAAGACACAAAGCTTGCTTTGAGCAAAGCCTTTGAGGCTGGGACTAAGGAAAGCTTTCAGTGCATTATAAACTGTACATTAAGCTATTCTTCATTGAAATTGGATATGTATTTACAATGTGCTAAATAACACATAGAGATTCTAGGCAGATTTACATTCTGCTCATTCTCTTGTACGACTACTTAAGAACTTTCATTTTACAGGACTTTCCTGGCAAGCTATCAGCCTACAGCCATTTCAAAGGTTACAAAGAAAGATTGAAAGAAAGAGGAAACAGAATAACATTTGAAGTTCAAACTTCAAATGAAGTGGGCACTGATTGGGAGAGTATAAGTGTAACCGCGATATGGTAACTTTGAAATTGTTAAAGCAAATCTTTTCTTCCATTTTTAGATGTTTCTGATGTTGCTCTTTGAATTGTTGAGATGCAAACAGTTGGTGCATAATGCTATTATTATTCCTTTCGATAAGCATTTAAAAAAAATACATTTGTGAAATGTTTAAAAAATCTCTGCTCTGCTTGGTACTTGCTAAGTGGAATGCATACAGTCTTCACTCTTTCGCGCTATTAAAACTAAATTAATGGCAATAATACTGTTAATAACCATACCATGGTAACAGCAATTAACATTATGTAAACACTGATTTATTAATCAATTACAACTGTATAAAACTGTCAACAATCTGGTGGTAACTGAGCATTAAAAAAGTGTCATCAGGGAATGGAAATGGAAAGGTTTTGAGCCAAAGAAGGGGTTGAATTTGCATGTCCATGGGAGGGTTATTTTGAAATATATAAATGTATAACACTGGAAGTTTTATTAATTAAAAACATTCTTTACTTTTTATCAGGAGAACACCTTTAAATGTTGTAATTTCATGCAAGCTGCTGCATCTTTTTCCATGCATGCCATTACTCTCATTTCATCAGTTTCATTCTATCAATTCATTTTCCATTAAGGAAGACAGTCAACACTGTATTTTTCATTTTTTGCAAGAATTAATATTGTAATATAACATCATAGTAGGCATGCAACATAAATCTGATATTTTGTGGTAATATAAAAAGGGGTAGAGCCTCAGAACGTCACAAACTTGTTTTCGCTACGTCATCTCATTTTAACGTAAGGTATATTCTCAAAGCTACTTAACACTAAGTTGTTCAGCCATTTTCCTTAAAAATAAGGGAATCTTAAATTATAACAGGCCTTAGGCTTCTTCATATGCAAATCATATGGTAATAAGCACTTTAGCTACCAACAGTGACCAGGTAGAAGAACATTGTTCAGATATAGTGCTCAAGTGACATGATTTGTAATAAACGATAATTTCTTGATTGAAGGGAGTAGGCTGGGTTTGAGGTATATAATTGAGTGAGGATTATATGGGTGAGTGTGTGGTCTGTGACCTGAATAAATGTCCTGGTGAGTGTGGGTAATGGAGATATATGAGCCCCACCCCCTCACTGCCAATGTGGACTGGTACTGACACTTTGCATAAACACACTAATAAAATACCTCTATGTACTGTTTAAAGGTACAACTCACGTGACCTTGCCCATTGTGCCTTCTGGAATGCGTGCTTCTGCTGGTAGAAATGATTCGGGTAGCCACAGATGTAGAAGTGCAGCGCACAGCAAAGAACTGGATCCACAGGACAGCAGCAGTATGATGAAAATAAAAGTTCTTTATTAGAAAATCATGGTGCAGACAGGTATGGGTGCAGGAAAAAACCTGTGTCTCTAACGCGTTTCACGCCTTGCTGGCGCTTCGTCGGAGAGTACTCTGCTAATAACCCAACGATATTTAGCGCTTGCTGAAAGCTGCCTTTACTCACTTCTAAACCCTGAGGAGCATTGCTTCATTTCCTGGTTGTCCCCATGGCAGTTGTCACTAATAGGTTAAGTTTCACCCTCCAGCTCAGAGGACAGAAAATTGTACCTGTGGGAGGACCTATTAATAGCCCCTCCTTTCTCCCCCTAGTAGTCTTTTTTCTGTCCTACCTAGCTGAGGTAGAGGTTAGTGTTTTTCTGTAATGTAGAGGGGGCTTTCCTGACTCTTAGTAGTAATCCACGGGAGTTGTCTGCCTTTCTCTCTCGCTGAAGCCTGGAGGTCCACACTCCAAGAAGTTGCTGATCTGTGGGGCCATTGGAAGGCCATGCTGCAAATAGTTGCTGAGACTCACTGCTCCTGAAGCAGCTTGGGCAGGCACGCGCACGTCAAGTTGGAAGACACCAGACTGTCAGCGCACGGCATAGGGGATCTCGTGAAAATGGACACGGTGACGTCAGGTGAGGACAAAAGTGGCCGATTTTAAAATGCTTAGCAGACAGATGCTATTTCTGCCCTGCTACTCCGCAGCAAGATTATGGACATGCAGAGGACAGCACACATGCAGGGAAGCCTTCTCAAGTGCTGCAAAGTAAGGTGTAACTGCTGCAAGCCTTCCTAGCTATATAGGCACTGCTTAAGAACCTGTAAGCCTATCAAATCCTAGCCAGGAACATCATGGATACAAACTCTTCAAAGAGTTCTGTTATTATAGTCCCAAGTTAAGCCCTAGGGAGAAAGTTGTAGCCCAACCTAAAGTCTAAGATTCCTGGGAATGGAGTTGAACACACACCAAGGCACCACTCATTCTGTTCTTCCCTCCAACAAAAGGGAAAGTCTGAAGGTGATGGACAGAGCAGCTAGAGCCAGCAATTGATGGCGGGCTCATCAATGCATGAGGCTGATAGGCACTCTATCAGCAACTATACAGGTGGTAAAATGGGCCGGGTGGCATATCAGAAGGTTCCAAAAAAACTTGTTACACTAGTGCAGGCAGGCAGCATCCTAGGCAAACGGATCTCCTTACCACATGAATAAGATGATTACTAGAATGGTGGCAACATAACAAAAACCTAAAAGCAGGTTGTCCTCTACAGGATCAGGTCTGGCTCATGATTACGACCAATGCAAGTGGCACAGTCTGGTGTGACCAACTCGGGCCGAGAGAGCCTAAGAGAAATGATCGGAAGTCACGAAACATCAGCAAACATTTTACAGCTAAGGGCGGTAATGGAGGCAATCAAGCACTTCTCACCACAGCTAAGTGAGTGCAACTTAAAGATGCGGTCAGACAAGCATACTATAGTGACCTATATAAGGATGCAAGGAGGCACAGAGAGCCCTGTACAGGAACTACCCCACAATTCTTACCTGGGCAGAAGAAGACTCTATATCCAGAAGACTGGTCCCTATCTAACACGACTTTCAAGCAATTAGTCGAAAGATGGGGGAGAACAGACTGAACTCATGGCAACGCCAGGGAACCCGAAGTTATAACATTTCTGCTCGAATGTTTCATCCAGAGGCTACCAAGGTAGACGCCCTGTCCTTTCCATGGAAATTCCAGCTCACATATGTGTTCCCACCAATTCCTCTGATTCCTAGAGTTCTCAAAGAAAATCAGATGGGACAAGTCAGAGGTAGTGGCAATACATACCAATTTGCCACAAGAGCCTGGTTCACTCAGGTAATGCAACTTTTGGTAGATGAACAATGGCAACTGCCGGTGTTTCAAGGCTTCCTAACCCATGGTCCAGTGTAACATTCTAGTCCAGGGGATTGAACTTTGACGGCATGGAGATTGAGCGAGAGCTGCTCAGAGCAAGAAGGCTGTCATACAAAGTGGTACAGACCTTAACGGTGGCAAGGAAAAGGACTACTTCTATAGTATATCTTAGAATCTGCCAGAAATTCCATCTGTGGTGTTAGCGCCAAGGTGCAAGCTTTTTGGAACAATCTACTCCCGCAATCCTGGAGTTTTTGCAAGGCGGTCTAGAGCAAGGGCTCAGCACTAGCCCACTGAAGGTTCCAGTGTCCGCATTACCGGCACTAATAGGAAGACACTTGGCCGCCATAGATCTCATAAGTAGATTCATCCAAGCATTGAAGAGAATCAAGCCACAATATAAGTACCCACTTCCTGCTTGGGATTCACCGTTGGTATTACCGGCTCAAACAGATGTCCCCTTTGAACCACTTTCTCAAGCTTCAGACATGGATCTAATGTTGAAGACAGTCCTGTTGATAGCAGTAATGTCGGTGCACCGGATTGGTGAATTACAAGCCTTATCCATGAAATAATCTTTCCTTATTTTCCATCAAGACAAGGTTGTCTTAAGGCCGGTACAGCTCTTCTTACCTGAGATCATTTTACAATTCCACCTCTACCTTAATTTTGCCCAAAGCTGGTAAATGACAAGTATCAGATTCTACACATGTTAGATGTAGTGAGGTGGTTAAAGCTCTACCTTTCCAGAACAGAAGGATTTAGGAAGTCAGATAGACTGTTCATACTTCCAACGGGAACAAGGAAAGGGCAAGCAGCCTCAAAGTCTACCTAATTCAATGGATTGTAACAGCTATCAGGAAGGCCTACAGTATACTATTCAAAAGATTTCAGCCCCAGAGCTGGTAAAAGCAAATTTGATAAGGGCCATGGCCGCATCAATGGCAGCCAAGACGCAGGCTTACCCCACAGAAATATACAGGGCAGCACGTTTGACTTAAATTAATGTATTTAATAAATATTATTCTTTGAACGTACATGCCTCAGCAGATGTATGCTTTGGCACGAAAGTCCTGCAGTCACTTGTTACCATTTAAATAAAGACCATATTTAAGTGACAGGGAGTGTGGTGTTTTATTCTAGGACCCACCCATTCTTTGTGTGTACTGGTTTAGCAAGTCCTATTGGTGACCACTGCCAAGGAGATAACCAGGAAAATAGAAAATTTATACCCAACTTACCGTAACTTTATTTTCCTGGAGAGTCCTTCCATAGCGCTGCTCACCAATTCCCTTCTAAAGTTTAGATCTATGAGGATATTAATGTTTCTAGTTATATAATTCAGCATTTGTAGTGAGACTACCCCTTAGGGGGTGGGGATAAGGGTATTACATTGGAAGGCGCTGCTGAGATGGGGACATTGAAGGACTAATGGACTATTGCATTTAAAGTGCCAACAATTTGGATATTTGCTAAACTGAGAAGGAATGGGACTTTCACAGTATCAAAGCCATAATACTCCCAGACTATTTGCAAGCTTGAGATGCTCACTGAAGTGGTGCAGTGGCAATATCAAGCTCACGATTGCAAAAGCACTGCTGCTATATCTGAGATGTGACCTGATAAGTCATGGTATCAGAGCCATTTGAAGACCAAGAACAATTGCTATATCTGAGAGATGGTGGAATATGAACTGTATCAGAGCCATGTTCTGTCCAACTAGTTGCTATGGGGCGAGATGTGACTGACCCTCATGGTATCAGCTGAGTGCTTGTGGAGTTGTCCAGGTGTGGATGTCTGACAAGGTGCCAGAACCCCAAAGAAGGAAATGCCAGTGTGTACTCGTGCCAGAACCCCCAAGAAGGAAATGCCAGCGTGTACTCCCCTACTTTATTGAACTGTTGCAGGGCTGAGATGTGACTGACCATCATGGTATCAGCCAAGTATATGTAAAAGTGTCCAGGTGTGGATGTCTGGCAAGATGCCAGAACCTCCAAGAAGGAGCTGCCCATGTGTACTCCCCTACATTTCTGAACTGTTGTTATATGCTAAGAGGTGACTGATCATCACTGTATCAGCAGAGAACACGCGGAATCGACAGGGATGCCTCGGAAGTACTAGAGCTCCAAGATTGGGATTTTAAGCGCCTACTCCCCACTACAAGAAAGTGCATTTGGAGTGTCTAGGTGTGGATGTCTTGAAACATAGAACCCCCAAGAAGGAGCTACCAGCATAGACAACATGAATTCAGGGTCCCCGAGGAGAATCCTGATGGCTGTAAACAGCTCCAGCCAAAATCGGGAGTACCGTGTGCAGCAATTGCAAGATGCAAGACCCTGTTTTGCAGACCAAGTGTGGATTGGTGCAAAAGCCATAGCCACACCCTTTCTTCAGTGTCTGGTACTCCTGGATCAACCAGGGGGAGGAGATACTGATTCAATTGCTGTCATATGTGGTGTAGCTGGAGGCAGCTATCACACCCAAGAAACACACTTGGTGAAAGAGCAGGTCAGAGCTGTGTCTAATTTGATTCCGGCATCATCGCACTGTACTATGACTGAGCAACTGGCTCAACAGTTCGAGCTGCCAGGAAAACTCCTGCTGCTCCAGATTATTGGGAAGGATTTCCTACAGTTGCTGTGCCCAATTATGTGACTGCCCGGTGTTGGAGGCATCAAGCTCTTCACCTTCTCCTTGATGGAGCAGGAACAAACCTGTATCATACAGGATGCCTGTCATTGCCTGGAGAAGTATTGCCAAGTTTCATCTACACCGTCTATGATGACCAGTCCTGATCGAGACATATCGGCGGCTGCGGAGGATCCTCGTGGGGCGACTTTGATACCTGTTTTCACCAGGAGGAGCAGCGTGGGTGCATCAGTCCTAAAGGTACAGACAGTACTTCCACCGTTCCTGCTCCTGAGGTCGTCTCATCGGTTCCAGCTCCAGAGGTCTCTTCAGCGGTGTTGATCTCGGAGGTAAAACCATTCCTGCAGCAGTGTCGGGAACTCCAGAAGGCCCGAAAACTGGACGTGGCGAATGCGGTTTCTGATGAGCTGACGTCCCATCCTCCACTTAGCAAGGAGGATATGGATGCTTTGATTTTGGCGATCAGCCGAAGTCATGCCAAGGTAAAAGTGAGACCGGGACTTTCACACTTGTCAGCAGTTAAGGTTGAGCAACAGGATACTGTAATTTGCCCCTTAACGGAGGTGATTGTTCCAAGTCAAAGCGGAACATTCTTGTGCCGGCCCAACCCAGTGATAATACCCCTACTACTGCCCCAGAGCCCAAAGATGAGTTCCCAGGGTCAAGTGTGAAATACCGACCATTATCGCGCCGACTACCATCCCCAGTAATCTCTGTTATCCCCAAGTGTATTAATACCAATGTATTTACTGATGTGTCTAAATCTTCTGTGGGGAATGTACAGGTATCACTGAACTGGTGGGATCCAATGTTTAGGGGATATGTTACACACATGAACAGAACCCACTTTGTGCTAGTAAGGGATGACACGATAGATCATTGGTGGGAAGAAGGGGAATACACTCCTGAGCAAGAGGCAGAGGTAATGCGTAATCGTAGTAAGGATTATGTTATGGGCCTTGACTCCTCTCCAGGTTTGGAGGGAGGCAATTTCGAAGATCCCCATGAGGAGCCATTATTCTGGGTACTGCCAGGGCAAGCGTGTGGTCAGAACCTGATTAAGAATAGTAGGGCTGACAGGGTTATCATCCAACAATTTAGAAAATCTCATGGGTATGATTTCCCCTATTTATCGAGCCTTTAATGTGGGAGGTGGAGGAGCACAGAGAGGAATGGGCAAGGAATGCCGTGTTGGAATATATGGCACATAAGTGTAGCAGCAAGACCCACTACACTGATGATTGTGTAGGATATTTAATGCGGGTATGGCATGTAGGCCGTAACATCTACATGGACCGGTAGAATATTTGAGTGAAAAAGGAAAGAAAAGGAGTTATTCCGTAACTGTACCTGATCATACTGGCAAATTGGTCAGAAAGCCTGACCCTGCTCACTACTTTTGAGGGCCTGTAAACATTATGCTGTTGTATTCTGGTTCTTCCTAGGGAAGGAACCTGTTGTAAAGTTATTATTGTTTTATTGTTGTACCATGTCATTGGATTTTTATTATATAAATGTAGATGGTGTGGGATTTAAATAATGTGCCTCATATGGGGGTGATGAGGTTTTTCCACCAGGGGGAGTATGTAGCCATGTAACCTCTGGCTACTAAATTCTATACACTAGTACCATAAGTCCTGGTAGGAGCAGGCAGTGCTAGGGTTAAACCCCACTCACATGGCCCAACATGTGAGCCTTATCCCCACTATGTAACATTGTTGCTGTTTTCAGGAAGGTGTCTGGAAACCATTGGAGCATGTACCAGGGGGGTGGGCTTACTCCAGTGGTACTGCCCAGTTTCTGGGGGCTTAGGAGTGTGGCACACCCCTGGTATAAAAGTTGGCTCCCTTCCAAATGTAGTACTATCATTTCTATCAGTGCTCTACTGGAGTGTTCTCTCTGGGTTCAGAGGGCTGTATTCCTCAGGGGTAGGGAAAGCTCAAACTAGCCTAGGGGCCGCAAGCTCCGGTGGTGGCTAGTCATGTCCTGCCCAGGGAAGGGATGGTATTCCTGGTCTGGGATACTGGAAGAAAAGGGTCCAGTTATGTTATGTTCTGTTCAATTCAATTCAGTTATGTTATGTTCTGTGCAGTTAAGTTCAGTTCAGTGCAATAAATCTATTGGATTGACCTGTGATACTCCAGAGTCCTTTCCAAACATCATGGAAGTTCCTGTGGGGAAAAACTGGCAGGAACACTGCAGGATGGAGGCACTACACCATCACTAAAGACTACCCTGTGCCCCACTCCCTACAACATTGCAGAGACTCAGCCTCCTGAGAACCAACAGATGAGGACCACAGCACCAATAACACCAATGTACCAGGGGGGAGGATAGGGGTGTTACACAATTATTCATCATGCAATAAAACACGATTCAGTTGGGGAAATCTGCAGACTGTAACCTTAAAAGTCAAATTCAGACGCACTAATATGTTCATTTTTAATAGAGTTGAGGAAAGTGTTTAGTCATTTCTATAGGCATTTCCTGTTTCAGCTACCAGAAATTGTTATGCAACTTCATTGAAGAATCTATTTTTGGGCAATTTGTTGCGTATCATGCATTTTACACAAACAAAAAAACATTATTATTGCAAAATTAATTCTGATTACCTGAATCTTACTGTAGTGATGTTTACTGATATATGCTGCTTGTAATGTAAAATTTTAGCACCACCATATGTCCATCCATATGCAAAATGTTGATCTGCTCCCAAAGCTTCTGCACATTGCCATGCAAATCAAGACTTGCCAGTGTACACGATGAAAACTTCCTCTACTTGTTTTATAATCAATTAAGCCACAGAGAGCAAATTGTGTCTACATCAGTTAAACAATAACAAACTCAAAGAAAAAAAATTACAGCTGCCTTAGGTAAGAAAACTGAAAATCTATCATGGGAAAATACATTATCATATTCAATTGCGTAAGGCTCATACCTTTTGCATAAATTGTAATTTAGTGTTTTTGGTAGCTATACCAACAGCCTTAGGGTCACATTTTAACTCTCCTTACATTAATCTTCCAACATAGGAATAAGCAGCAGAGGCGGAATTATTTTGGGAAGCTGGTGATAAATTGCTCCATGTCCTGAAAACACAGTTGAAAATGTTGCAATGTATTGTAAATCATTAGCAGCGTTCATCCAACTGGGGCATGCACTAAACACTTCTGAATAGAGATGTGTTTTATTTCTTACATTGCTGTATGTAAGTGGCAGGGGAAATCCTTCAGCTTTTATTTCCATGCTGCAAGAATATGAAATATTGCTTAAAACTGAAATATATCTGCATGCCTGTCAAGTTTTTTGCTATCACATTATAATGAACTTGCTAGCTCTTTCATTTCAACAGATAGAGGTTTATGTCTTTTTCACCACGTTTGCATGGGTGTACAGTATGTTCATCCAGCTTCAGAAAATTAGGGGAAATATATGTTTTTCTTGTAATATATTTCATTTGAGAATTTCACTTTGTCTCTAAAGTTACTTACTAAGTTTGGTCAAATTAAATGCATATCTCTATGAATTACATATGAAAAGGTTAAAATAAAGGGTCATATGAGACAATACAGTCCTTTTAAAGGTGCACTCCTACATAGCATACAAAACACACTTACTTAGAACAATTTATTAAGGTTCCAGGAGTCATTAAACAAATGCCTTCATTATAAAGCTTTTTTCACTTTTTTGACCACTATAAAATATTTATTTTTATTTTCAATGTGGAATCTGAAATCGTGACTGGTTATTAAGAAACAATATTCTCCACTCTCTGCTCTCTGCTCTTTAGCATATGTACACAGTCCAGGTGAATGTCCCCAAACACTGAATGTCTAATGGCACTTAACCACTGAGTGTCTGTCTCCCAAAGTGTGTGAGGGGATAGCGCACTTCCCTGAGTTGGGGCCGGTGGTGCACTTAGAAATACCTCCCTGGTCTTAGTCCAGACCAGGATAACCAGCAACAATCTGTAGATTCGCAACAGGGTTCCTCAGTGCGGCATGATGCTCCTTTCCTGGCTGGATCCTCAGGTTGACTTCTCTGGAGGGGCCTCCAGCCAGATGGAGCGGCTGGGAGCCCCCTTAAGCAGTCTCTAATATTGAGCCTTGATCTGCTCTCCTGCAACAAGCTGCACTTCTCCTTCAGACAATGTCCTGCAGCATCTCTCACACTAATGCTATGTTGTGAAAGGTCCCTACCTTAAGGCCTTCCCTATAGTATTAACATATAAGTTTCTCTACTGTGTCTCAGGGGACTAACTAGGCCCTTGGGACAACGTCTGGCCTAGTCCCTGGAGCACAGCTCCGTGGACCCTACCTTCATCATCTAGGTCCAGGTCTTAACTCACTGCTTCCTGTCCTAGCATGCCATATCTATCCTCCCTTTCCAGCCACCCCATTCATTGTGGTGAGTCATGTGGCAGTATCTCCCTATGCAGCATGGGAGTTGTAGTTCTGACTGTAGCCTTTCCCTATTGCATCCTCGTGCGCTAACATTACTGTGCATTTGCGACTGTCATGGCTGCCGCGAATCTCTCTGCACATGCGCGAACCTCTGCGAGTGCGCGCACGCAACCTAACGTGGCGGCGCCCTGCAGAGGCAGCCGCCGGAGCCTCTGGCGATGTGCTCGCCCCAGCAGCAGCCCTACGCCTCCCGTATCACCCCCTTGTCAGCGGAGGTAAGGGGAACGCATTAATACACAGGGGGACCTGGCTACATCCTCCCCCTGGTAGAAAATCCAACCTCTCCGCTTGGGAACAACATATATACACACATCGTTATATAATAAAAATGCTGTATAGGTCATACAACTTAACGTATCAACTTTAAACAAGGTTATACATTTCTACGAACATATTTATCACAGAGGCTAGCTTAGCTTTAGCTGGCTGCTGAGACACATAGTGAGGTGCCCCTAAGGAATCATAAGCCACTCTAGTGGGAGGGCATCTTACTCGCTGGCTTCTGCGAGTCTCAGTCTCCATCTCTTCATCTTGGGAGGGACCATCATAGGCTTGAGGCCTGGACTCTCGTACAGAGGGTGAACCAGTTTGGGCAAAGTCTCTGTTTAACTGAACATTGTCTCTGTGTGGCACAAAACTCGGGCTATCTGGATTGAGTTGATGACTTGGTGAACCGACTGTTTATGTTACTTGAGGCACAGGCCCATTACCCGTTGCTCCTTTGGGAGGTGCCCACCAATCTCTGATGGAAGTTCCTTCCAGAGGATCTTGAGTCGTCTCAGTTATTGAAGCGGGAGTCTCTGTAGACTCTTCAGGCCCACTATTGGTTATCAAAACACACAAAACCCCAGAAAGCTCTTTTTGGTAACCCTTGAGCCCCCACAAAATATATATGTATATGTGTTAAAAAGTAGAGCTATTGAGCGTGGCATATGTATACAACAGACGACAGAGGAGCCCAATGCTACATCCAACATGACAAAAATACACAGTAATATACTTATATATTCTCTTGAAAAAGGGTCATTTAGTTTAACCCTTTGGCCAAAGCATTGTAAGCTTGCGAGCCACGACAAGGCAGACGCTGTTCGCAAGTCCTAACACTACCAGATAAAATACTAATATACCTCTATTAGAATTAAAATTCTCATTTACCTCTATTAGGAGGGAGAAAGACCACATTGGATCTATATCCAGTAGAATGAAAGGACCTACTAACTTGGGAAGTGGGAGGGGCGGGCTTAAAACCTGGGAAGGAGGAGCCACTAACCTCCAACAGCGGAGACAGCTGAGAATAGGTTAACAAAACACACAAAACCCCAGCAAGCTCTTTTTGGGAACCCGTAAGCCCCCACAGAATATATATGTATATAATTGTCAAAAAGAAGAGCTATTGAGCGTGGCATATGTACAGGCATACCCCTGTTTAAGGACACTCACTTTAAGTACACTCACGAGTAAGTACATATTTTCAATAGCCCATACCTGTGTCCGTACGCTCACTTCGCGAGTACAGACACTTATTCTGCCCTACAGAACGCTGTAGTTCTGTAGTCCTCGCCCAATAGGCAAATGGCAGCTCACGCACACGCCTCTCAGCACGTCCTGAATAGCAATACCGGCTCCCAACCTGTACCGAAGCATCGATAAGTGGGGAAAGAGGTAGTGCTTCACTTTAAGTACATTTTCACTTTACAAACATGCACTGGACCCATTGCGTATGTTAATGCAGGGTATGCCTGTATACAACAGACGACAGAGAAGCCCAATGCTACATCCAACATGACAAAAATACACAATAAAATACTTATATATTCTCTTGAAAAGGGGTCATTTAGTTTAACCCTTTGGCCAAAGCATTGTAAGCTTGCGAGCCACGACAAGGCAGACCCTGTTCGCAAGTCCTAACACTACCAGATAAAATACTAATATACCACTATTAGAATTAAAATTCTCATTTACCTCTATTAGGAGGAAGAAAAACCACAAGCTCTTTTTGTCAAGTTAGTAGGTCCTTTCATTCTACTGGATATAGATCCAATGTGGTCTTTCTGCTCTCGATGGGCTATCCCCATTTATTTTTGTTAAATAAATCATGACATGGTGTAATATGTCATGTGTTGTTGTTCATCTGAGGTTGTATTTACCTAATTTTAAGACCTGCTAAGGAACAGATGATTGTTATTATGTCCTGATATGTAAAACTATAGAATTCAAGGAGGGTGTACTTTCTTTTTCACACAACTGTATGTATCAATTAGAGATCTGCAAACTTTTGCCCAAATTTCCAAACCATTAAAAATGTGCCATTTGTACTCTGTGAAAAAGCAAACTTAAAAAAAAGCTTGCAAGCAGTTTGATTAATAAAAGCTGACCACAACCCGAAATATGTTTTTTTTTTTGCAAGAGAGAAACAAGAGTACTGCTCTCTCCTCTCATCTCCTCTGATGCAAACCCCATATTTCAGGGTGTGACAATTTAGCTAGTTAATGTAAAAGTTCCATCGAAATAGTAACACTTTCCCTTTGACTTTGTCAATTTTGCGCAACCATTTTTGTTTAAAAAAGTTATATTGAACTTTCACCTTTTTTTCAAAGTTGGAGCAAAACATAACAGAATATCACACATATCCACACACCACAGGGAAACATATTTTGACCCACTGCACCCTTGGTGCTCCAAATTGTGCCAAACAGGGAAGAGTTGGGACAACAATTGAGCCCTTACTCAGTGCTCAAACCTTCCCCTGCCCCCAGCTTGGTACTGCCAGCCCCCCACTCCTCCCAACCATGGTACCTGGTCATACTTCCATCTGGGCTTCTGGAAACCTGTAGGTGTACCTGTGTGTCCATTGTACCAGGCATGTTCCTCCAGATTTTTACAGCTGCCACAGATTTGTAATCAATTAAGGGAACGCCACCACATGCTGGCAGATTTTATGATGCACATTAAAGGAAGAAAAAGTTACAGACAGAGTTGTACAATTTGATACATCTCGTTATGAAATGTATGTCATGTAACTTCCCTAACTCCTCCTTTTGGCTCTCCCCAAAGTTGATGCACACGGCTCAAAAATTGGAGCAAAATCCTTGATACATTGACATTAAGATGCAAAAATTATGCAATTTGGTTCCAAGATTGCCTAAGTATAGTATGTAGACTCCATAATTGTCTTTGTTTTTTGGGGGGGGAAAGTCATTGACCACAAGAATTCATTGATCATGTGGACACATGCCAGGAGTTTAGTAGCGCTCGGGTACTGTCCGGCTTTGGGCAGTGAAAAGGTTAAAGGTGCAAAAGATTTGGTTTCTTCTGTTTCTCTGGAAATTAATTATAAATTGAGTTTCTTTGTAGCCTCTGATTGGCACAACGTTTTTTAAATCAAGTGTTTTATTTACATTAGTCCACCCTGTCCATACCAGAAGGCCAATTAAGATAAGGGCAGAGGCGTGCCCTGGGACAAGAAGAGGCTCTGGCCGTAGACCCTTGATCACATCTTCATACCACACAAAGGGAATAACCAGATCAAATAAAACTCCTACCAAGTCTCAGCTCATCATGTTTGCAAACTAAGCTTTAAACATAATTTACAAAAACTCATGTGTCAGATTTTGGTTAAAAAAAGGCATCAATCGTCCATAACCCTGTAAACATGTCACTGCCATAAGTAGAGATGTGCGAAATTCAGAAGCATGAACCACGACGCAGGGCGATCGTGGAAGATATTGGCCGTAGCACCGCATATTTTTGCTTTTTTGTCTGCGATGCTGGCGATAGTAAGTTTTGCTACATCTGTAAGTTAATGCCGGCCGGAGCAGACCCAGTGCTATCTTGTGACTTCTGTTATTCACACAATTACTACTAAATGATTTTACTGTGGAGATAAAGTAAATCCAATTTAATCTGAAGCCATTTGTATGAGTCCACTAAATGCATGCGATATTTCATCCAAAACGATACAGTGAAAGCGAATGTTTAACACAAGGTGGCTGAAGCACGGGATAGCAGCTCTCTGCTTGATGCTTGGTGCTACTCCGCACACATCACAACACATGGGTGTTCCATAATGGGGACCACTATTATTCGGGCTATTTACAGTATGGTAAGTTCCTTTCATCCTATATTTTACTTTTATTCATTTTATTTACAGTTGTTTATTGCAACAAACACCTGACCCCATTATTGTTTCCTTATTTAGAGAGAGACTAGAGAGCTATTCAATGCACATGCACATGCATCTCCTCCCCAATCTGGTAAGACCCCCCTCAAGGTACATGGTGTCTAACAGGACACCATGCTCTAAGGTACCTGGGGGGAGGGAGGTATTGCTTACTGAAATTCATTTTGGCAATTTACGCTTGTATTGTACAGTGTAAAAAGATTTTAACAGCAGGTCTTCTATTATTATCTAACATGTTTAGACACCATCAGAAGAGGTTCATAGGGTATTTATAAGAGGCAGAAGCAGCTTGGTAGGGGCAAATCAGTTTATAAGCAAGTACTACTGTATATAAACAGTTAGCCTTTTACATATCACACATTGATGTACTCTTTTCTCTACTGGAGGAACTGAACCAGGCACAGCTGTATTGCAGTATTGTGCCCATGTCACAGGGTCAGACGCACAGTTTTTTTATGTTGTAGTAGAGTATTTTTGGGGGGTGGTAGGATGCTTTATGGGATGGGGAGGATGTTGAGGAGCATTTTGGAAGGAAGGTATGGGAAGGAGATTTGTTGTGGTTAAGAGAATGTGCAAGAGGCACAAGATGTGAGTTTGATATGTGTTAGAGTAATGTGTATACGTGTGAGGAAGAATGAATGTATGCATACTTTTTTTAATTTATTTTTTATTATTAATTTATTTATTTGCAAATAATAGGGATAGTGTTGGAGGGAACAGGCTAGTGAAGAAGTGTTTGATTTGGG
This sequence comes from Ascaphus truei, assembly GCF_040206685.1. NCBI lineage: Eukaryota > Metazoa > Chordata > Amphibia > Anura > Ascaphidae > Ascaphus > Ascaphus truei. The sequence goes on along the minus strand of NC_134484.1, from coordinate 271,832,941 downwards.
TGGTTATAGAAGAAATTGGGGTTACAATTTTGTAATTTATTTTGTTTTTCTTTATTTTATCCTTTTATTTGATAAATATGATTTGTTATTTTTTGAATATATTAAATCCAGAACATTTTATCATGCTAGCATGAATAGTTCTTTTTTTTAATTAGCTCAATATACTGTTTCTGTTTAGTCTGGTTGATTAGCAATGTTACAGCTGCTTCCCCCTCTGTCAGGATAGGCTCTGATTACTTTGGTCTTTTTGGAACCTCACCTCTGTCATTGTTGGACTGTAAAATGTTTGAGATGCAGTAGTGCTGATGTGTGTATGCATAAGCACTACTGTAGAAGAAGGCTGGAACATGCTTTGAATGGTTTATGTTATTCACTAAGTTGCAAAGTATACTATCAAAGGCTAGTTGTTGACCAAAAAGGCCATAAAAAATGTGTACTTGTGAACTTTTTATGCGAAATAGAACAAAACGTACCATACATTTTTGCGAGCTTATGTAATAATATTGAAAAGAAATAAGGTGAGCGCACTCTAACTTAAAAATGAAGAACTGCTCAGATTACTGAGCCAATCGCACACTTGTAGGTGGGCAGATATGCCAGAACACCCACAAATAGGGGATATGGGAAATATAAGCCAATATGGAAAATACTACTCACACGGCCTAGTGTGAGTGATGTCCATCAATTGGTATCTTTGATGCAGGTTTGTGTAGATGTCCACTCTCCCGCACTTGTCTTTTTAATTTGAATCTTTTTAAGTAAGATATTCACATTTGATAGTTTTTAACGCTGTTTGCAACATTTTATCAGCTGTCAATATCCAAAACTCAGTTCCAATGCAAATTGCACTTCTTACTTAGTTATTTAGTAGATTACATATTTACGTTTGTTTTTGGAGCTTTTGGAGCTTCTAGACTGGACGAAATGCTATAAACAGAGCTATTAAAAGTATAAGTGGGTAATTCTACATAGATTCGTTTGTGGACGAAAATCCCCATAGACTTCAGTTGAGATTTTAAGCCAAAAATCGCCTGAACGGTCGCTTCGACATTTATAGAATGTAATATGTCCTTATTTATCTGTCTTCGATTAACCCAGCACCACAAACTCAGCAATTCTGGTCACCTCACATAAAAAGAAACGTTTATTTTGAAGATAAATACTCACATATAAAAATAGTACAAAATGGCCGTGATGTTACAAATAAGTTAAGATATTCTTAAAGATAGTTGCATAGTTTTCTGTTTATAACTGGGATTCTTGAATTTGATCTTAATATCATGATAAAACTTCTCTCATTCATCTTCTGATGGTATCCCATCTCTCTTCTCATGGTGGAATTAATCCTTCTGTGCCTCCCATGTGCTACCGTGCTACACATTTATACAGATATTATCCCTCAGTCAACTCTTGCTATCACTAATTCTATTGCCAGATAAGGTCCTTCAGCTTCAAACTAATGTCATATGATAAGGAACTGCCCACACCTCCATGCATAGAATAACCTAATATCGAATGTTTTCTAGATAGATCTCAGAACTTATTAATTCAACCTACTGCCATTGCCTCTTCCGGTTGCATCAGCTCTAACCAGTTGTCCATAATCACTCAATTGTCACCTAAAAAGGGCATCACTACAGAGAATTCAGGACTGCAGCACCTGCACTTCCAAAATAACTAAATATATAATCCCAATGTAACTGAATCTTATCAGAATATTCCAAATAAAGGAAATCATTGAAAATCAGATAATATACTGCATACTTTGACATTTTGTCTTAATACCGGATTCACACATATTACAGTATTATATCACTGAACTGGATTTCTTACATAGAATAAGGCCCAAAGTCTTGCATTTATTGTATTGAGGTACATTGATGGCCTGTTTAGCAGTCTTAGGATGTTTGTTCTATACAGTGTATCAAAGATGTTCTATATCATCCATGAATGTCTTCATCTAACACAAGTATATTTTTGTTAAACATATATTAGTGAGGCTAAGCAAAGTAAAAAGAAAATGAAGAATTTAATTTTAAACAAATGCGCCTTTCATAACTTCTATTTAATTCTTGCTAATGACACTTTTCCATTTGTAAGATTTTTGACAAGAGCAAAGAGTCAAGGAGAAAAGTTATTTTGATAAATTGTCATTAAAGCGCACATGGTAACAATTCATCTTTTAATGTCATATTTGAAGCCTTTATAGGTAAACTTATTTGAATGGGGGTTTTGCCCTTTACATGGAATAGTTGGTGTGGTTATACAGAGAAATAGATTGCATGAAGATGTAAATAACACACACATTAATAACACACACATTATAATAGATGATGTCTGCTCCTAAGCACACACACTATACAGTATTCTATTAAAATACTATTACTATAGCAGCCATTAACATACGATCAGGATGACATAACCTTCCCAGTCTGCTTATTTCCATAATCTTTCACTAAAACACAATCTACCTCATCTAAGGATAGAGCTACTTTGTGCCTATAGTTAAACACATTTACTGTCATTTTTCATACTAGCTTCTTTTTAGAGGGTTTTGCATTCATCTATTATTTTTTCAGCAAATAAGTAGTTTGTCACATTTCTAATGAGCCTATAATACTTTATCTTCTCAGCATTTTTACAGCATTTAGATTCTATTTTTTTCTGTGTTCTAAACAAGTGGTGCCAAACTGGGGGGCGCAGGACTTACTGTGTGTCCCGAAGACACTTAAATTAAGTGCCGGGGAAGCAGCGAAGGCCTCTGTAAACCTCACTTTCCCTTGACTCTGGTGGCTTCTTAGTCAAATGACGCCGCAAGGTCATGTGACGTCACGTTGCATCGAGGGGGGGGTGGCGCGGAGAGAGGGGAACTGCCGGCAGGGGGGCGCCGGGAAAAAGTTTGTGCTCCCCTGTTCTATACAGTCCTCCAGAAACATGATTATGTAATCCAGTCCTGCATCCAATGTTAATTAATCAATTTCTAAGGGCTCGAGGACACCCAGTGCTACGCGACGTGCGCATGCTTTTGTGCGCGCGCGCATCCGTCACCAACCCCTGGCGTCCAATGGTAGTGTTCATTGAAACTACCATTGACTGCGAAGCACGGCGTCGTCGCTGCTGCTGTAGCTGGAGTCTTTCAAAACTGTGATTCCAGGCTGCAGCAGCGTGACGTCCGTTTCAGCAGCCAATCAAATTGGCTGCTGAAATTGCGACTCGGCAGTGGGGACGGGGGGACAGGGACATGTAATGTGTGAATGGTACATTATGAGTCAAATAGCTCTGCATAGTTACCTTTAATTGCTACTTTTCAAAAGTAACCAACTTGCTTCACCATGTCCTGACACTGAACTTTGGAAGGCTCTATTGCACATTAAATGGCACTATGGTGTCTGTCAAATTCTCAACTCCCTCTGGCCCGCTCCCCCCGCTCCCTCTGGCCCGCACCCCCCGCTCCTTCCGGCCCACTCCCACGGGCCCGCTCGCTCCCCCCGCCCGCTCGCGTATCATTCCGTCTGCTGGGGATGTTCACACATCACCCAGCAGACGGAGGCGCGCACACGCGCATGCAGCCATGCGGCGCTGTGTGGCGTTGTGTGTGCTGGTTCTATAGTGCGGGTGCGCGCTACACCGTGCACGCACGCGGCATTTATAGTTAGTCAGCCTTTCTATAATGGCGCCGCGCACGGCAAGGAGAGTGGAACCGGCTGACAGGGGGAAAGATGAAAAGAAGAAAGAATTTGCGCCGCTACCACCGCTGAAAATGTAAGTATATGTGTGTACGTATGTATGTATGTGTGCGTGTGTGTGTGTGTGTGTGTGTATGTACAACGTTATTTAAAAAATTATTACAGGATTTATTTATTTATTTGAAAACACACACATACATACACATACACACACACACACACACACACACACATATATACATTCACACACATACAGTCGAGCACAGTTTACTCACAAAACGTGTGCGGCACGTGTACACGCCTTCGCACAGGCACGCGCGCGCGCTCGGCCGCACACACTATATAACAGCCCTAACACTTCACACAGCTACAAACAGATATATATTTTAAATATACAATAAATGTTTTGTGAACATCTTTCTTGGTCATCACATTGTATGGCCCTACATGGGGAGAGGGTTACGTCTGTGGCAAGATGTACACTTGAAAGATGTGATCTTTCATGCAATTGAAACTTTCCTGTTAAGTTAAATAAATGTTTTAAAAGCATTGTTCATATCTCTTAAATCTCAGTTGTGATTTAAACAAAAACAGAATAATCAAATAACCAAAGTTATCTAGTAATTGAATTTGTCTGGGTTGTCATATAAAATCGTGACTAATTTAATTGAGCAATGCATTTACATTTTGCTAAACAAAGCATTTGTTATTGTTAGGTATTTTTAAAGTAGGCTACAAAATATCACAGCTACCAGAGAGCTATCTGAGTAAATTGAAGAATGCCACTCATTATACAGTACTGTTATTCAGAATCACTATTTTGGGTTAATTGACTATAATGGAGTGTCATTATAAATAAGTACATTAGTTTGTCATAATTGCATTTTTGGTTGAAAATATCCAGATGTCAGTCATGTTGGCTGAAGGACTTGTGCAGGTATGCAAATAATAAACGTGATGTGGTAAGGGAATATCTTATTATACTAATGTTTTTCTGTTGATTTGCATTTTACATTTCATTGCATTGTTTGCCATCTGGAGAGTAAATTTAAGTTTTGCTAAGAAATCAAAGTTATTCTAGCAGATAATTACTAACATGGCTAATAATCATTTGAAAATGAACATTGAGTAAAGTGTTCATTTACTAAAAACGTTGCTCTAATTTTTTTTAATTGAAATAAAACACAGATAATACATGTGAAAAGAATACTTGCATGTACAAGTTGGGGATACACTTTGACAAAACATTTGTAACTGCATTGTTATGGGTCTTCTACCCTTAAGGCTACAGCCCCAGTGCCTGCGCTGTACGCGCGCCTGCGAGGCTGGCGGGGCATGCAGCCGAGTCCCCCAGTCTGCAGTGAGCTGCAGGGGAAAGGCAAGGGGGGCGGGGGCGTGACGGGGGCGCGGCCGTGACATCACACGGCAGGTTCGCCCTCATTGGCTGAACCGCCGGAGGGCGTGGCCTAGCGCTCTGTCGCTAGTTCTGCTCTCAATTTTCTTGAGAGCAGGAGTTTCTGTCAGCACAGCGCGGCGGCCCCCCCTCGCAGTGGGCCCGGCCCCATTGTGGGAGGCTCTTGTCCCTCCATCATCCGCCACAGCGGGTGCTGCAGTAGCCAGCGGGGACCTGGCCCAAACCTTTCACCTTTGCTTTAGATAAATACTCTGGCCCATATTCACTAAAATATGTTAAATAATAGCAACCTTTAGTGAATATGGGCCTCCGATGTAGAATAAAGATACATTTTTTTTTAAATTAAACCTATGGAGAAGATTTGCTAAACTTTGATATTTATTACGGGTTTAATCTTATCTAATGCAACAATAACTCTCAATTTATAGCAGAGATTAGCGTGGGCTAAATGTAATGCCTGAATCGCTAATTAGCATGCAAATGAGTATGCATCGTCTAATTCAGTGTTTCCCAACTCCAGTCCTCAGGGAACGCCAACAGGTCAGGTCTTAAGGATATCCCTGCTCCAGCACAGGTGGCTCAGTCAAAATGACTGAGCCACTGAATGTGACCCACCTGGGCTGGAGCAGGGATATCCTTAAGACCTGACCTGTTGCGGTTCCCTGAGGACTGGAGTTGGGAAACACTGGTCTAATTACATATGCAAGAGTTACATTTTAACGTAAGGATCGCAAATGAGCATGCAAATGAAGACAAAGGCTAAAAAAATCCAAGTGACCAGCTAGACACGATTTACCCATGACTAGTTGCAACCTGGGTTACTAAAGTCTTAACATTTGCACATATAGATATTATGCTTTTTGTATTTTATATATAGGATGTTTATATTGTACAGTATATTAATCACTTAGTGCCTAGAGGCATTCCTTTGTAATGCATTGGTAGCGTCAGGCAACATCTCCAACATCCCACCTACTACACTCACACAATTGCATTGCTAGTGCAGATTAATGTAGATTGTTATGAGTTAAATCTTATTTGCATCACTAGTGTTATTTAACACTGTGTTACCACATTCGTGCTGTATGCAAATAAGATTAAATATTGCAACCCACTTATGAATATGTAATTCTTAGTTAAAAAAAAAAGGCAGAATTCTGAAACCATATCACAGCAATCCCAGTTTGTTTTATAAAGCAAATGTCAACCTTTAGGAAATGTAGGCCTATGCAATTGAGTAAATATTATATTTTATGATGTTGATTTAGTGATAATAAATGCAAGACTTGGTTATGGGTTGCATTTCAACTTCTATCACTTCTATGCAACTTCTAGCATATTCGGCATTCTTTTAATTAATTAATAATTTTCTACTTTAACTCATATGTGGGTCAAGGTTAGGTGATCCAAAGCAAACTGTATTGCAAAGATAAAGCTGCTATCATTATGTGCACTTTTCTAAGATGGAACAATTCATGGCAACACCCTTAAGCTTTCGCTTTTCGAATAGTTTCCCAAATGGGCCAGAGCAGGAAAAAGGTGTGTGTGTGCCGATCACGCGTATTTTAAGTGAAACTTATTTGTCTTTTGTCACTGTTTTGTCACAGAAATTGTATTTGTAATGGTGATGTTTTTAACTAAAAATCAAAACACAATTTCAGTGCCAAAATGCAATGAAGTTTGAAATTGAAAAAATGTTTTTGCTATTTGCACTTCTATATTTATAACTATGAAGTCCTTGTGTGTGTGTCAGTCAGTGTGTGTGTGTCAATCAGTGTGTGTGTGTGTCTCTGCATGGTGTGTTTGTGTTATTCTCAGGGTCCTGCCTCCCCTCCCCCCTCTCTCCTGACTCTCTTCACCCCCCAACCCCCCTGCCCGGCGGAGCTGCAGACATGGCTGTGTGTGCTGGTGCCTTCTGCCAGAGCAGCCCCCTCACCCCACGCGCAGCGGAGGTTCGGAGGTATGGAGACACAGGGTCTGTCTGAGTGTCCCGGAGCAGCCCCCACTCTCCCCCGGCAGAGCTGTGTCCTGCTCGGGGGAGGTATGGGGACACAGGGGTGTTCGGCGGTTGACTGGTGGAGGGGGGGGCGGGTTGCTCGGCGGCTCACTGTGTGTGTGTGTAATATATATATATATCTGTATATATCTCTATATCTATATATACAAAGGAAAAAGGTTTGAAACCGCACCCATAAGACTATCCAATACAGGTAACCTATAAAGCTGACAATATATGGACCAAATCACTTTGTCAGCGGTGCTACTGGGCAAGTCGTAATGTGAAAAAACAAGAAAAAGAAGCCCACTCTGTAGCACTCAGGTTTACCAAATGTCAATTACAAAATTTATTACATGTCACATATACAATAAAAATAGTACATAAAGTATAAAAACATGGCATAGGTCCCCTGCACATAAGCCACAAAGAACAAGTGTGGCTGCTCCACCAACAATAAGTCACTATGTGACACAATGGATAGTGGCTGAGATAAAGAAAATATGCACACGTAGCAAATGCTCAACCAATGAACAGCTGAAGGGTGTCCAATAACACACACTCTAAAATCAGTGGGAGGTATATAGTGCTCTAATTCGCCCTGCAATCAAGAGAAATACATAGAATCAGAGAGACAGCTCACTGGGACAAACATCCTCAACCTCACAAACATGCAAATAGTTAGATAGGAAAAATTACCTGCACTGCAAAAACTAAGTATGCCTGAATATGACATATACTCATGGATGGTCACTGCAGGTGACATCCAAGGGGTTAGAGTTATAGTCTGAAATAGACACATGTTGGCATCTACCTGATAGGTAGAAGTGATACCAGTTTAAAGTGTGTTCCCCTATTCTCCTATACTGGAGTTTGTTTAACAAGATAACGTGATCAACAGTATCAGAAGCCTTAGCAAAATCTAGGAATATCGCACCAGTAAGTTGTACCAGTTCCATTCCACACTGGATCTCATTGCAAAATTAAAGTTGGTATAGTAATCACTTAATTGGGAGTGGACACATCTTTCCATGATTTTGGATAGTATTGGGAGAAGAGAGATTGGCCTGTAGTTTGATAGTGTTTTTGTCCCCAAATTTGAATATTGGGACAACTCTGGCAGTTTTCCAGGTCTTTGGGATATGGCCTGTTGACAAAATAGTGTTGATTAGGGAAGCACGACGTATAGAAATGGCTGGGACACAGAGTGGTAGGAAGTTTGATTGCAGTAGGTCAGGTCCAGATTGGCTGCTTAGTTTTAATTGAAGAGTGCTTGTGTAATCTCCACTTCAGATACTGGGACAAATTGAAACTTGTGGGCAGTGTTGGAAGAGGGTGGGCTATACACTGGCGACACGATTTATTGCACTGCGGCCAGTTCCGCAAGCCGGGAGATTTCCCGGCTTGCTAGTGGCATCCCCTCGGCGTGCCGCGCGTCACCGATGCGCGGTCACGCGTCATCGGGTGCCTGTGCCCCCTGCACGCGCGTCCAGGGCTCCCCGAGGGAGCCCTGGTGTCCCGCAATGTGGGGGATGGCGGCAGGGGGTTCCGGGGGACCCGGCGGACCCGGCAGCGGGAGAAAGAAAGCCCCGATCGGAGGGCGCTCCTCCGCTGCTTCGGCGTGCGCCCGGCACCCTCCGGCGCGCGCCAGGTTACTGCTGCGGCCGAGAACGGGCAAATGCTCGAATAAACTCGGCCGCAGCAGTAGGTGTCCTCCCAGATTGAGCTTCATGTTTGTAGTGCAGGTTGTATTTTGCTAATTAGGAAGTAGCACATCCCACAAGGTATTCATTGAATGCGCTTGCAATGTCAGTGGGATGTGTCACAGTAATATTATCCTTTTTGATATTAGATGGTTGTTGATGGCCAGAAGGCTGGAATTTATTGTTGATGACTTTCAAGAAAATTGCTGGGTTTGATGTATTTTGGTGAAGATTGTCAGAATAATATTGGGCTTTTGCATATCTTGTTTGCCTTGTGCATGTAATGTATTCTGTAGGTATCTATAGTTATTAAGACCCTTGGTAGTGCCAATTACATTGGATATTTTCCACAAGGCATCCCTAAAATGGTAATGCTCAATAAGGTCAGTTGTAACCCATGGAAGGTGGGCCCCCTGTAAGTTTATTCTGTACCAAGGGCAGTTGGTAAGATCAGCCAGAAACTGTTGCAGATTAAATTTTATAAATGTTCTAGTGAGTAGAACTTTAGGGCTTGATTTGGTTGGTCTGATTTTTTTTACACGGTACACTATTGCATGGTCACTGAAAATGTCAGGTAGGATATCAGAGGATTGGATTATGTTTGATTCTGATAGAATCTTGTCTAGCAAGGAATGGTTGTGAGATTTTAGGTTTGTCCGTTTGGGTTCGGAAATTTGTTGGGTTAGGTTTAGTGACTTGAGTTGTGTCTGGATTTTGTGGTTTTTAGGGTCATGCCAATTGAGGTTGAAATCCCCAAGAACTAACAGCTCACACCTCCCATTCAGAGAGGAAATTGAGCCAATCAGTGAATACGAATTGGCTTAGAGAAGGGGAAGCAAATTTTGCCAATTAGGGGTTCAAAAGTCTTACTACAACCCTTTCTTTAATGTTCTTACCTGAATTCATTGGTCCCCGGAGAAAGATCATACTTACTGTATCTTATTGGTGTCAGCCCCCAGATTCAGGAGTTTAAGTATAAAAGTATAAGTATAAAAGTGTGTCTGGCACAGCAGCCAATGAATTATGGGAGTGCTGAATGTTATAGCAATAGTACTGGCATGATATTGCTATACATGTTGTTGAGGTCATGCAAATGGCACATTAACTTTGCAATTTGTGCAAAATGTTCTCCATAAAGGGGCACTGTAAGAGATGTGTGCATAAGTATTTAAAGGAGACCGATTATGGTGAAATTAAATCCTTGCTTTATTGCGCTGTTCCTTAACAAGGCAAAACATACAAAAAGAAACAAAATAAAGGCCTACTCCACTTTGGAGAATAACTAAGCCTTTACTCCAGCTCTTTCTAACTGGGTGGGTAGCTAAGCTGGTTACCACCCTAAACACACACACACACACACACACGTATATATATATATATATATATATATATATATATATATATACACACACACACACACACACACACACACACACACACACACACACACACACACACACACACACACACACACATATATATACACAACCGACAAACAAGAAAGTCTCTTATCTGTTTTTGTTGTTGTAGCTGTAGGGAAATGCCTCTCTTTTCTCCTGGGTCAGCATCCTTGTGTGCTATGGCACTCTCTGTGTGCAGGTATGAGGTCTTGTCCCCTTGTCTTGCTGTCAGCATACAGTCCTTTTGTGTGCATCGACATCATATTTTCCTCTGTCAGCCCAGTTGTGAGCTAAGGAAATCTCTGCAGTCCTCCTCCTTATGTCAGCCCAAATGTGAGCTAAAGAATCACTCTCCTGTTACACACGTCAGGCTTTTTCTAAGAGTCCTAATCAGCCAGGTGGAGTCGGATTGATTGCCTGTGTGCAATTAACCAGCACACTGCTGGATTTAGAGGCAGTTTCTCTCAAACAGTGTTACGTTCCTGTTACAGGCACATTCCTTTGTGTTTGTGATGTCATCTACTGCACTTATTCCCTCACCTGCTGACTCTGTAAATCTCCCAACATACCACGTAAACTCTCCAGGGCCGGGATTTCTTTCCCTATTGTCCGACTTTGTTGCGCTTCTTTTATTATAATTCTCTGTACTGTATTGTCTTTGTAAAGTGCTGAGTACATGTGGGTGCTATATAGATAAAGATATAATGCATACATAATTCAGCGAATATTTAGCACATCACCAGTTATACTGTTTAATTACAACTGTACTATTAGTAATATGAAAAATAGAACCTGGATTGTAATTTAATTTCTTTGTTTAACGATAACCATTTGTAGCAAAGCAGAGGAAGAAACCTCCAAGCCCGACGCTACTAGCCTGGAAGACAGCGTGTATCACGCGCAGGCTATATTAACCCCCAGCACATCGGAGACAAACCATAAGTGTATAAGCGCTGTAGCTGTAATAAATCCATAGATCACATTGACCGGGAATCAGCTGGAAGCGATGGACCCTTGGTCCCCCCTAAGGGAACCGACAGACCCTCGCATAGACCAGGTAACCTTTAGTGATAAATCAGCAGCAAACAGTCACTAGACGGCGTACTCACAATCCAGAAACCAGGTAAGTTTGAAGTCTTCGGTGTAAGCTGCGTGCATCCAGGGATATCAGGAACAGGTAAGCAGGGGAAAAAACACTAGGAGCACAGCAATGAAAAAACGAGAACTGGAGTGCCAAGATGAAAAAAATAACAAAAATGTAATGGTTTCTCTTTTAAATAGTCAATGTCCCATTAAATGTTTGTTATTTTTTTCATCTTGGCCTCCAGTTCTCGTTTTTTTATTGCTGTGCTCCTAGTGTTTTTCCCCTGCTTACCGATAACCATGAGTAGCAACATTTCAGTTTGCTGTTTACGTTCACTAATTGCACAATCAGGTATGCCTCAGTGAAAAATGTATTGATCCGAGCTCTAACGCCTTAAAGTAAAGAAACATTCTGGACAAGTGGGAGTTGAGGTGCAGAAAATGTAATACTAAAGCTTATTGATGTTTCCTTTCCCTTCATTTATTTCAATGCATATATATTCTCATATATTCTCATTTCTCAAATATAGGCAAATATGCCATGCGAGACCTGGTCCATCGTCTTCCAGGGGGAAACAACAGCAACAGCTCAGCAAGCAAGGCCATGTCTGATGACACTGTTACTGCCATCTGCTGTACCCTGCATGAAGTTATAACAAAAAACATGGAGAACGCCAAAGCCTTACGTGATGCGGGAGGCATCGAAAAGCTGGTTGGCATTTCAAAGAGTAAAGGAGACAAGTAAGTCATACAAAGAAAGCTAATATACTTTATTTATGGGGTATTGCAGCGTATCCATAGCATGTTGCTTCTTGATGTGTCATGGTTCATCATGTAAACTGTTTAAAAAAATACACTTAATAAGTGTAATATAAAAGATAGGTAGATAGACAGACACAAACATACACATGCTTTGAGAAAATCATGTTGTGTTTCCATTTTATGGTTACAATGACCTAATATAGATTATTATTATTATTATTATTATTATCGTTTATTCCACAGTGTCATACAGCGGGATGACAATAAAACAGGATGAGTAATTTGAAGAGATAAATAACTAAACTTTTTTCCATCAAAATAATATTTTATAATATATAATAGTCATATGTTTACCCTAAGCAACTTGAGATAAGAGATACTGTTTATGTATGTTTAGTTTGTTTTGGATTTATGTTCACATTGCTAACAAGATAATCCATTTTATTGAAGAGGCTTCCTGGGTTGGTTACAAGCTAAAAAGTCAACATTATCATTAAGCTTGAGCAGTGATTCCCAATCTTTTTTGTTTGGAGGAACTCTTGAAGTATTTCGAAAAATCTCAGGCAATCCCTATCTGGCTGATACATATTAGGTTCGACAGGGGTAAATCACAAAATTTCACACCTCACAAGCCCCCTCTATTTCCCACCCTCTACCGATGTATTTCTTTCCCCTCTGTCTCACTCACTCTCCCCCCTCCCATGTATTTATCTCCCCTGCGTCTCACTCTTACTCCCTCTTTTCCTCACTCACTCCCTCCCGCCTCTCTCCTCTCACTCACCCCTACCTTCCGTCAATTACCCCACTCTCACTCAATCCCCCCCAAAAAATACATACCAAAAAACCTGCCCCCTAAATACATATAACCCCACCCCGCAATAAATAATAAAAATCCCCCGCCTCGCCAATACATATTAAAAATGCCTCCAACAATACATATTAAAAAATCCCCCGCCAATACATTTTAAAAAGACCCCCACCGCCCCAATACATTTTAAAAAGACCCCTACCCCACCAATACATATTAATAATGATATATTTTTTACTCAATTATTCGTAAGCTTTTTCAAATTCCAGCTCAGGCCTGAACAACTTGTAAAGTGAGAATGGCCGAACGGCTCCAAGGAAAACAGATTTGGTCCGCACGGGTAAAATCATCATCATATCTCCCCCAGAACCCCTCATCATCATCATCTATCTCCACTAGCACCCCTCATCATCATCCTCCTCATTTACCCACCCCCTGCTTCTCACATCACTCTCCCCCCTGCATCTCACATCACCCACCCCCTGCATCTCCCATCACCCACCCCCTGCATCTCACATCACCCACCCCCCTGCATCTCAAATCACCCACCCCCCCCTGAATCTCACCTCACCCACCGCCGCTGCATCTCACATCCTCTCTCCCGACCCCATATGCCTACCTCAGGCAAGAGGAGAGGATGGTATCCTGCGGTTGTCAGCAGAGATGGCTGTTGTTTGCAGCGGAGGCGGCAGGCAGAAGAACAAGAGCAGGCAAGACTGCACACACTCGCTCTAGCCGGGTCACACTACTAGAGCGCCTCCTACCCTGCAGTCCTGAGAGTGGGCTCGGGGGGAGGGAAGGGTGAAAGGAAGTGGAGGGGGAGCGCCAGGAAAGCTATTGTGAGCCGCACAATGAGTGCGGGCAGCTTGCTTTCCGTGGTCTTTAGGCAGAACCCCTGAGACTAGTCCACGGAACCCTGGTTGGGAATCACTGAGCTAGAGGGTCATACAGTCTCTTTGTTATGGGTGTGTATAGGAGCCATAGTTAAAGCTTCTCTTTTTAGAAAATAACAATTATCAGCCAAACCAGCGTGTCTGCACTTAAAAAGCTAGTTGCTACGGTTGCATAGCACATTATGTAGTGTGTGCCATTATACTGTGCCACCAAGCATGAACAGCGGTAAGAATCCCAACTGTTGTTTTCCTTTGAAGAAGCATTATTTTACCTTCTGTTATAATCACTGTCAAGCTGGAACAGAAATCAATGCAAGGCAAAGTCACTTACAAAGGAAGTTGTCAAGAGTTTTAGAGCATTGCCAGTGGTTAAATCCCAAAAAGCAAGACGCACCCTCCGGTCCTTGCGGTCAGTGAGGACATAAAAGTACTGTTTGCTAAAACGAAAGTTAAGGTTTCAAAATTCATTCCAGATAGATATTCTTGAATGCTTTTTTCTGTATTTTACATTCCGTGGGGCCTATTCACAAAGCAGTGATAACTGGTTTAATGGTCTATAATTGCCCTTATTGTGCAATACTGCCTATTTTGCTATTCACTAAACAGTGATAACAGTGCAGTATCGCGCTATAATGGCTTTTTAACAACCTTTAACAGCCTGAGACAAAAAAAAGTCGTCCGATAAGCCAAAAATAAGGCAAAATCACTTTTTTTGCCAGCAAATGCTATTCACTAAACAGTGATAAGCATAACGAACTTTAAAATCTTGCAATATTTTGGGGGTTATGCACAAAGCAGTGATAATTGTTTTTAAGTGAGATAAATGCCTTTATTTCTCAATATTGCGTGCAGCGCGATTCACAAAGCAGTGATAACACTGCAGTATCGCGCTTAAAAGGCTTTTCATCAACAAAACACAGTCATTGCTAAAAAAATTGCGCCATAAATTGCACCATAAAGCATTTATCTCACTTAAAAACACGTATCACTGCTTTGTGCATAACCCCCTTTGTCTCCAGTTAAAGGTTGAAGCTAAAGATATTGCAAGATGCATAAAAACCTTTTATTTTTTCACAGGATTTATACCAGAGGCCCGCAGGTCTCCTGGTGGGTTTCCTGGGGTCCCCACGGGTGTCCGGGGGTCCCCAAAGGTGTCCCCTTGCAGGATTTAAATTCCGCTGTCACGTGACGCAGAGGATTTTAACATTGCGGGGATATCGGCACCCCATACCAGGGTCTGTATCTCGGGAGGTAGGGGTCCCCGAGGCTGAAATCAATGCGGTTCAGCTCAGGAGACCCCCTGCTCCCACACATTAGTTTTAAAATTAATATAGGTACTGCACGATCGCCTGTAAGAGCCGTGCATGGAGATACAGCATCTCCATGCAGCTCTTCCAGGCTGTAGTTTCAATCAGTTGCCGATCGCTAGGATTATAGCGTGATAACACTTAGAAAAAAAACAAGTCATCCGATGCTGCATTTTGTTAATCAAACTTTTAAAAACTTGGATTTTTTCTTAGAGAATACCATTTTTACCGACATGTTTTAGTGCACGATAAATCAATGCAAAGTTGTTCGACAATGCACTGATTTTATCTGTGTGAGTAGGCCCCTGTAGGATTTGTTCTTTGCCGAATGCAATTTTAAATCTTAATAATTTTTAGATACGTACTGTGTGTGTATATATATATATATATATATATATATATATATATATATATATGAGTTGCCTCTCATTATAAATAAGGAGAGCTGACCAGTGTGTTTGTAACTACACTGAGATACATGTTCAGAAGGCCCTTAGATAAGTAAATATACATTATTAACACTAATGTCATTAAATTGTTTGGCTCTATAAGGATTAATTGTCAAGGTAGTTGCAAAGTCCTTTACTCTAGATCAGGGGTGCACAAACTTTTCAGTTCGTGCCCCCCTGTCTGCGCTCCTCCCCCCGACCCGCCTGCACCACCCCCCTCCTTACCTGCTCTCGCGGCATCATACGATGTCACAACGTCATGTGATACATTGCCATTTGACGCCGCGGTGCCGAAGAGCTGGCTAAGAGCAGGTAAGAGAAGTTGCAGAAGCCCTCCCCTGGCATTTAATTTAAATGCCTTGGGGAAGAGCGCGGGACACCTGCAACCGCCACGCCCCCCCTAGAAAATCCCACACTTCCCTTGGGGGTCGTGCCTCCCAGTTTGTGCACCCCTGCTCTAGATGATCATATACTTATAATTACATTTCTTTGTATATTTGGCATTGCAAAGAATGTTTTAAGCTAGGTTATGTTACATGGTATTTCCTTTAGTGAAATGGAATCATCCAGAAGAAAAACTCAAAATCACAGAATTGTGACTTGTTCAACATTGTCATTCACATCACTGTCTTCTGTGGCACACTGCAATGTTAAGGACATTTTGCATCAGTATTTTATTTCTGAAACATTTTATAGAAAAAAGGTATTAGGCGTAAAATATGTGGCATGTTGTTTTCAATACCAAATACATTGGAGTCAATGGCACTGGTCACAGTTATTACTATTTCCACATATAATTCCAAACATAGGTCCTTGAGGTCCTGGGAGTTCTTACAAATTGGGTAACTTTGAATGAGAAAGGCAGTATCCCTAATTTTGAAATCTAATATCTAACTCTAGTGAAGTTCCACATTAGTTTTAGCTCCGGGGACCCCCTGCTCCCTGATATATTCTCTACGTAGGAGGTGTAGGTATCTGCAGAAAGCAGCTCCGATTGGGCTTGTTGAAGCTAACATAATGGCTTAAATGTCCCGTGTCTTGTGGGCCAATAGGAAGCTGTGATATCGTCCCCTGTGGATTCCTGTTGGCCCGCGTGACAAGGGACATTTAAACATGAAGGAGATATCAGCACTCCCTACAGAGGTAAGTATCTTGGGATGCAAGGGGTCCTTGGAGCTGAAATTAACGTAGTTCAGCTGCGGAGATCCCTGCTTCAATCCTACAACTAATAAAAGAAATAAACAAAGCACAAAATACAACCTGAGGTGTTGCTTTAAAGGTGCAATGCCTCCGAGGCCAGTGACATGATTAAGGGGTCACATCTTTGCAATTGTTTCCTTTTTTAACCCAAATTTGACATATATATTTTTACATATTGTGTTTAAAGTTTTTATGTAAACATTGAAACCTGGGAAGTATTTGATATTCTCTACTTTTTTGTCTGATTTCACTGTTAGTTCAGCATGTGCTTGCACAGCCAGAGCCCCCTTCTGTTATCTTTAGGGTAAAGAAAACACTTGATTGACAAACACCTCCCCATTCAGAGGCCCCTAAAAACTCAGCTTGTAATTTTATTCCCCTCAAAATGAAAGGAG
This sequence comes from Ascaphus truei, assembly GCF_040206685.1. Classification (NCBI taxonomy): domain Eukaryota; kingdom Metazoa; phylum Chordata; class Amphibia; order Anura; family Ascaphidae; genus Ascaphus; species Ascaphus truei. Next base: position 271,815,845 of record NC_134484.1, on the reverse strand, counting down.
TCAGTCTTAGCTATAAGCATGGTTAGATTTGTTTAGGGAAGCAAAGCAGACTAAATTATTTTCAAAAGTTTGTTATTTTGTTGTCTAAGTGGGATTGCATCTTTAATTTATATATATATATATATATATATATGTGTGTGTGTGTATATATATATATATATATATATATATATATATATATATATATATATATATATTTTTTTTTCATTATTAAATTGGCCAGTTGCAATCTAGCTGATATTACAAGATGGACTTGAGTGATCATGAAAGATTGCTATTCTCTTGCTACACCACTTGAGACATTGTAAGGTATCTTCACCCGACGTTTGATTTCAATTTGTATGAAAAATAGTTTTTAACCCTGATGGTGTTCTGCTTGAATGAATGCAAGAAAGCACAATCTATTTTTCTCAAAAGGGGAGAACAACTCGGCACTTTCTTTTAAAAGGTTTATGAGTGTACATTCTTTGAAAGCAGTGTGATTGCCCAAGGTCACACATCTGCCATTGAGTCTTCGGATATTGCTCACACTTGTAGCATTTTACAACATATGTTACATTACAAAATAAGCTAATTTAGTTTTTAGATGAAAATAAAAACCTTACTCCACTTTAAAAAAAAAAATAAAAAAAAAATAAAGAGGATAGAGACATTTCTGTTAAAGAATCCTTTTTGCTTATTGGAGACATTGTTATTAACCGCAGTACACCCAAAACATATGTAGCCATATCTTCTTTTTGGCTACTTATCTACCCCACCTAACCCACAAGCCCTGGTACCAGCACAGGCAGTGTTAGGATCAATCCGGGATTTCCCCTGCAGTAAGCAGCTCCCTTGAGTGACAGGGAGAGGTGGGCCTAGGGTCTGTGTTCTGCCCAATCAGGGGCTGAAACCTGGGATCCTCCCCTATGGTACTAAAGGGGCTGCACAGCCAAATTTAGTAGTGTTCTCTCCCATGAGAGAGAGTGTATGCTGGGAGAGTGGAATCAGGGCTCTGATTACATTCCACCCTCTCCCTTATGGGAGTGGGCAGCTACCCCTCATTCCACATGGGGTGAGTGAAGAACAGAGGATAGGCTCTGGAGACCTCAAGCCCCAGTGCTGAATCCAGGGACTATCCGGAGGAAGGAAGAGACCAGCGAATCAGTTCAAGACTGTATTTTGTGTGCTGGGGGAATTAAAGTTCCAGTTCTTTTATATACTCCTGCCTGAGACTGCAATCTATCAGGGGGAGTATCAGAGGGTTCTCCTGCAGGGATTGTCTTCTGCACTCCTGGAGCCTACAAGAGATGGAAGCACCGCACCATAGAGAAATTAACAACCATCACCCAAAAGCATGTCCTGTCTTCCCCACCAACAACGATGGAACCTCAGAGCTTCTGTGAACCAGCAGGTAACCATCGCTTGACACCCTGTAATAGTGTAATCTCCCAGAGGGTGGGGGGGAAACCTGTTACATTTGGAGGCGCTGCTGAGATTCAGACCTGGGGTGCTCGATGTAAATTAAAGAAAGTTAGATCAAAGAAGGTAACATGTCCTTACCGTCCCGCCAGAGCATCCACGAGTGGACCCTACAACGTCAAGCATTTCCCCGCCATGTGGTCACTATTAGCCAGATTCCAGTATCACAAGCCCTTACCTGACCTGTGCACCACATTGAGACAGATTCTGTGGTTTGCTAAAGCCCGTATTTTAGATATAAAATGGGATACAACACAAAATGGGAGTACGATTCTAGTTGACTGCTGCAATGATATACCTTAGGACAATTTTGTCAGTTTTTGTCGTTTTTGTCGCTCGCTGGAGCCCCACCCGGTGGATGTCCCTCATATACCCCAGACTAAGCATCAAAATGGAAACACCTAGTGTCATCCCTAGCGTGGAGGAATGTCAGGTGCTTACATCTGTACCTCTCCCAGGAAGTCCTAGCTGAAGCAAAGCTGGCAGCCAATGGCCTGGTCGGAGCCACTACAGTTCCCGCAGTTCGGATGGAACTCAGCTACTCATTGGAGTCCTACAGCATCTGACCGAGAAGATAAATTAAAAAAAAGATAGGATTGAGCACTGCAACAAAATCTGGCTGGAGGCTGGTTAAAATGAATTATGTATTCGGCATCTAGCCAAACCACATACAAACAAATTGTAGTCCTCTGACCACCATACTTAAAGAACCGGTTTTGTGATCTAGTATCACATATGGCCGTGTGAGTACGCAATTTTTTTTGTTTATTATACCCCTCACAACACAAAGATCACTACTCTGATGTCCATCATATCAATGTAATAATGTGATCAATTGCTGTACATTTCCATTGATTATTTTTTCTCTTTTGCACCCCCCCCCCACATTCTGTTTCTCATTATAATCGAGTAGGCCTAGTACAAGTACTAGTGGAGGGCATCTACTCTTCACCATTGCTGGACACTAGATCTCAAGTGACCATTATTCACTGACCGTTCTACGACCTGCATTTGAAGCATCTGCCCATGCAGTCGGCCAAAAAGATGAAGTTATGGGGTCTTAGTAGCGAAGACTACCTCATCGATGGCGTGATTCATGTGCGGTTGGATATACCGAAGCTCAATACCAACAAAACCCACACCATGGAAGTGGAAGCCCTGATATGCCCTGAGCCCCGGGAACATCCCAGCTCCCCCATCATATTGGGGACCAATGCGGATGTGGTGAGAGCCCTGATTCGGGCCTATCTATAAGAAGCTGGCAAATTATCCCTATCTTCTCTGAAGATTCATCCCGTATTTAAGGAGGAATGCCATAGAATCTCTGTCCAAGAAGGATTCGGACAATTCTTCGACCTGGAGCAGGGGTTGACAGAGATTCCACCAGGGGAAGTCAGGCACATGGCCGCTGTACCTAACTACCCGGTTCGTGACGAGGTTTGACTTGTACTTCTCACTAGGGACCACACCCAAAGAGGATGCCAAGAGAGGCTTCAAGGTGTGTCAGAGATGAAGGATTGGAAGTCTTCGCATCCTCAGCGATTCACGGTGACCATCCAAAACATCTCGCCTCACTCTATACGATTTGACGTCAGTCAAGCGCTGAGTCGGCTATGCCCGTTTACCCAGATAGAGTAATTGGCTCATGTAAACGTGGCTACCATACGAGAAGCCCCTAGTGGATTGCAGTTCGACTTCGGGGAATCGACCTTGCCTGTGGAATGGAAGAAATGGCTAAGTGACAAGCTAACGGAACACCAATAGCTTATGGAATGCAAGAGGTGTTCTCCACCTCTGAGATGGATGTGGGCTGCAGCAAGAGTGCTCAACACACGATCTGGTTGAATGATGCCACGCCATTCCGGAAGCGTTCCATACACATTGCTCCCAGAGATGTGAATGACGTCCTGATGGAGATGGCGGGTATCGTAACGGAGTCCTGTAGCCCCTATGCCTCTCCTATTGTGGTAGTGTGGAAGAAGAACGGGTCAGTTCGCCTATGCGTGGACTACCGCACCTTGAACCACACGGTCCCAGACCAGTATACCTTACTGCGGATCAGAAATCCTCAGCGCCTTATCAGGCAGCCAGTTGTTCAGCGTACCTATAATGGCATGGAACTATGATCGTCTCTAGGGTTCTGCGGATACTCCTGAAGAGTCATAGAAGGGTACTCCAACAAGGCCAAAGTCCTAAAAAACCTTTTTAAGATATACCCAGAGGAGCCTCTGCAAAAAGCCGCCTCCCTGCAAACACCATTCAGGGACAAATGGACTTCCGCATGCGAGAAGGCCTTCATAGGGCTGAAGAAGATTCTTACTGAAGCCCCGGTCTTGGCCTATGCAGACTTGGGACAACTGTACATCCTTCATATGGATGCCAGCTTCAACGGGCTGGGAGTGGTATTACTGCACCGACACACTTTATTCGAGCAAATACCCAGTATGTACCTGGCAGATACCTGGAATGCGCCGCTCCTCACCTCTGACAAGCCCCTTTGCGTTTGCCTTCCCAGCCTGGGTTCATGCCTGGCTGACGGGCGGCTGATCTGTTAAATGATAATGATTAGGATTTAATAGGCTGCAATGCTTCGCGTGTCTACCAGATGGCATAAATTCATGAATTGTAATGCAGTATATATATATATATATATACTGTGCAGTATTGCAGCCAGCGGGAATAAAATGCTTCAATCCCTGCCTGGAAAATACCTCAATGCACTCGGGCAGAAAACAGTCACAAACCTCAATACACCCGGGTATACCCGAATTCGTGGGACTAGCCGAGCTCGAATAAAGTGTGTCGCCAGTGTACATCAAAAATACCTCTGGCCGGTAGCATATGTGAGTCATGGTCTGACGGCGAGCAAACTACCCAGTCCATAAACTGGAATTCCTAGCGCTCAAGGGGTCTGTAGTCGGTTAAGCTTCACGACTATCTTTACGGAGTGTCCTTCAAAGTACGGACCGACAATAACCCCATGACATATATCCTGACATCTGCCAAGTTAGATGCCACTGGACACAGATGGTTGGCTGCCCTGTCCAACTACCAATTCATGCTGAAATAAAAGCCAGGGCCCTTGAACATCGGAGACAATGCTCTGTCCTTTAAACCTGGCGAGAGTACAACGCTTGACGATGGCTCCTGGGAAAAAATCCCTGGACCTGGGATTCGGGCAATGTGCTCAACCACAGCAATAGTGGAGGATAAGATCACTTTCTCCGAATTCAGAGTAGCCAACTCACTTGGATGTCAGTCCAAGGCACTCCCTGCCACATACTGTCATACAGCCATGTCCATCACACAAGATACCATCATGAGATGGAAAGAGTTGGTGATACATCAGAATGTCATACTGTATTCTCTAGCCTGCTGTACCCATGCTTGGCCACCGGGACTGCTGCCACTCTCAATGTCTTGTTCTAGCCTGCAGTACCTAAACTTGTCCACCGGGATTGCTGCTGCTAAACTAAGGAACATTCCAGAACCTGATACCTGACACCTCTGCACCTGTGCTCCACCTCTCAGCCTGCCTATGTAAACCTCCCTTTCCTGTTCCTCCTTGCCTGTTTATACTGGTTCTTAGCTCGTGCAAGGTTCCTGTGTTTACTGCTGTGTTAGCTATTGCTATCATCCTGTTCCAGTTTCCTCGTTGCCGACCTCTGCTTGTTTCCTGACTTCGCTACCTGCCGCCTGCCTCGGACCCCTGCTTGTTTCCTGACTTTGCTACCTGCCGCCTGCCTCTGATCTCTGCTTGTGATCCCTACTTCGCTCCCTGCTGTTCCTGCCACTGGGATCCACTTCAGCCGAAGTCCAATCCTTGACAGAATAAACAGGCCCTACCATGGATTCCGCTGGAACAGACCCGGCTCAGGCTCAGACACTCCATGACTTACAACATATCATGGTTGGTTACCAGGAACAACAAAGACACGTGTTTAATCGTCTTGGCCACTTGGAAGAACAAGCCGCCACTGTGGAAGCTGAGAATCGTGAACTATGTGCAGCCTTAATCACCTTGTCTGGTCAAAACACTGTGCCTGTGCAAACCGCACCCCGTATATCCCTTCCGGAAAAATTTGGGGGGGAAAAACAATCTTTCCGGAATTTCCTTAATCAATGCAGACTTGTGTTCAAGCTTCAGCCCATCATTTATCATACCGAAGAAGCCCAGGTTGGACTGATCATAACCCTGCTCAAGGATGAGGCCCTTGCTTGGGTCTCCCCTATGTAAGAACAAGATAGCCCACTACTAAGGGACCTGGAGGAGTTCATCGAAGCCATGAGTCTTATTTTTGATGACCCAAATCGTAGTGCAACCGCTGAGGCAACTCTGAACAATCTTCGTCAAGGAAGACGCTCAGCAGCTGAATACGCCGCTGAATTCCGCAGATGGGTTAATGATACTGATTGGAATGAGGCCGCGCAGAAATATCATTTTCGGCAGGGTCTCTCGGAGCAAGTTAAAGACGGACTAGCCCGGGTGGAGCCCCCAGAGAGATTTCAGGACTTTGTCCGTTTATGCATCCAAATTGATCGCAGGCTTACGGAAAGACGATTGGAGAGACAGGGGTTCATGCCAAGCAACCCTGGGTTTAGAGATGTCAGTACCCCAAGACGTTCCAGGGAGACTGAGGAGGAGCCGATGCAAGTAAATACACTGCGGGAACCCATCTCAACCTGGGAAAGGAATAGACGCCGAACAGAAGATCTCTGTTTATATTGCGGAAATGATGGGCACTATCTCGCTGATTGCCCAAACAAGTCCAGGCGGTCTTCTTTCCAGAGCCCTAGGAGAAATCAGCTGCACGCTATTTCAAAGACTGTTTTCTCTGCTTCTCAAGGGAAAGATAACGCTCCTTCGCTACACCCTCACCTCCTGGTTCCTATTATAATCGAGGAAGGAACACATAGTTTTTCAACCACAGTAATGGTTGACTCAGGGGCGGCAGGGAATTTTATGGACATAGAATTTGCCAAGAATAATTCGGTATCATTTGTAGCCAAGGAATCGCCAGAAAGGATGGAAGTCGTTGACGGTTCTCCCTTGAGCTCTGGACCTGTTACCAATGAAACCAGTAACCTAACACTAATCATGGAGCCCAATCACCAGGAGAAGATTTCTTTTGGTCTCATTCCATCACCTTTGTTTCCAGTGATTCTGGGAATTCCATGGCTCATGATCCATAACCCACTAATTGACTGGAAGACAAAGACCCTCACGTTTCCCTCGGAGCACTGTCAGCTAGCCTGTCTACCTAAAACTCCTATACCAGAGTGTGTAGGAATACATAAGATTTCCTCGTCTCAAGAAAATCTTCTGCCGGCTCCTTACTCTGAGTTTTTAGATGTGTGTGACAAGAAGAACGCAGATACGCTTCCCCCACATCGCTCTTATGACTGTCCCATTGAATTATTACCGGGTGCTGCCATTCCGTTTGGAAGAATCTATTCCCTCTCAGAACCGGAATTGAAGGTCCTCAATGACTACCTACAGGAGAACCTATCAAAGGGTTTTATCCGACCCTCTACTTCTCCAGCAGGCACTGCGCTCTTCTTCGTGGGAAAGAAAGACGGTTCTCTATGCCCCTGCATTGACTATCGGGAACTAAATAAGATTACGGTGAAGAACAGGTACCCATTACCTCTGATTCCTGAACTATTGGAAAGAATTCGGTCAGCCAAAATCTTTACCAAATTAGATCTCAGAGGAGCGTATAATTTGGTCCGCATTTGACCCGGTGACGAATGGAAAACAGCCTTCCGAACCCGTTATGGGCACTCTGAATATCTGGTGATGCCTTTTGGACTCTGTAATGCCCCTGCTACCTTCCAGCATTTAATTAATGATGTCCTCCGAGAGTTATTGGACCAATTCGTAGTGGCATACCTGGATGACATCCTTGTCTTCTCAGATAACATCATGGATCATCAGAGACATGTCCGAATTGTCCTTGAGCGTCTCCGTAAGTACAAATTGTACATCAAGTTAGAAAAATGCGAATTTGAAAAGACCAACATGCAATTTCTCGGTTACATCATCTCTCCCGAGGGTGTGAGTATGGACCCAGGCAAGATTCAAGCCGTGGTGGAATGGCCAATCCCTCGAAATGAAAAGGACATTCAGAGATTTGTGGGTTTTGCCAATTTCTATAGACGTTTTATTAAAAATTTCTCTGGCATTATTGCTCCAATCACCCAACTCACACGGAAAGAATTCCCCTTCAAATGGTCTCCTAAAGCGGATGCGGCATTCGAACAATTGAAGTCACTCTTCACATCTGCCCCTATCCTCATCCATCCAAATCCAGAATTATCATTCATCTTGGAAGTGGATGCATCCGACTCCGCTGTTGGTGCCTTTCTGTCACAAAGAATTGGACCCAAGATGCTCCTTCATCCATGTGCCTTTTATTCATACCAAATGTCAACAGCTGAACGAAATTATGACATCGGAAACAAAGAACTCTTGGCTATAAAAGCTGCATTCTCTGAGTGGAGACATCTACTGGAGGGGACAATCATCCAATTACGGTCTTTACGGATCATAGGAACTTAGAATTCATTCAATCCGCGAAGAGACTGTCTGCGCGACAAGCCAGATGGGCTCTCTTCTTTGCAAGATTTCAGTTCCACATCTCATACCGCCCTGGCTCCAAGAATGGGAAAGTCGACGCCTTGTCACGGTCCTTTCCGAATCCTAGTTCAGACAAAGAGCAAGAAGAAACTATTCTTCCAAAAAGATTTTTTTTGGGCGTCACATTCTCTGCCGATCTCCTTACACAAATAAAGGGAGCCTACTCAAATGACACTTTTCTTAAAAACCTCCTCCGGAAGCAGAACTATTTCTATGTGATGGTCTCTGGAACTGTAAGGATCGTCTGTTCGTCCCTAAGGAGGTAAGATTAGAGGTGCTCCAATTAATGCATGACTCCCGACCCGCTGGTCACCCAGGTGTCCTCAAGACACAGGAACTGTTGTCTCGCTCTTTTTGGTGGCCTAAATTAGCACAAGATGTTAAAGACTATGTCCTCTCCTGTGAGACTTGTGCTAGGACCAAGACCCCTCGAGCATCACCTGTGGGTTTACTGCAGCCTCTTCCGGTTCCAACTCGTCCTTGGGGGTCCAAATCAATGGATTTTATTGTTGATCTGCCACGATCAAATGGACATAATACCATCCTGGTAGTGGTGGATCGACTTACAAAGATGGCTCACTTCATTGCAGCACAGAATCTTCCTTCTGCAGACCAGACAGCCAAGTTGATTGTGAAAGAGGTGTTTCGGCTTCACTGGGCTCCTGATGAGATCATATCCGATAGAGGGGTACAATTCACTTCAAAATTTTGGAGGACCTTCTGTTCCTCTCTAGGAATTCGTTTAAATTTATCGTCTGGCTATCATCCACAATCCAATGGCCAGACAGAAAGGACCAATCAGACTTTGGAACAATACTTACGATGTTTTGTTTGTCATCTCCAGGATGACTGGATTGATTTCCTACCATTAGCTGAGTTTTCATACAACAACTCACATCATTCATCGACTCAGGAGAGCCCCTTTTTCTCAAATTATGGATTTCATCCAACCTTTATTCCTTGTTTTCCCTCTTCGGGCCCCATTCCGGCAGTTACAGAGAAACTGGAGACTCTGCGAGACATCCAGGAGACACTCAAAGAGACACTTCGTGAGACTCAAGTAAAGTACAAAAGAGCAGCAGACCAACACCGCAGACCCTCCCCAGAATTTCAAGTTGGGGATAAAGTCTGGCTTTCTATAAAAAATGTACGTCTAAATGTTCCAACCATTAAATTGGGCCAAAAATACATCGGGCCATTTCGCATCTCAGCACTAATAAATCCAGTGTCCTTCAGATTAGAGCTTCCTGAGACCATCACTCTTCTCTGCTGAAACCTTTCCGTGAGAACCCGTTTCCTGGACGGAGACTTCCTCCCCCTGAACCCGTCCTCGTGGATAACGAAGAGAAATTAATTGTGGAAAGAATTTTGGATTCCAGGTTACACCGAGGGAAACTACAGTACCTGGTTCACTGGGGGGCTATGGCCCAGAGGAGAGGTCTTAGGAACCCAAAGATTTTGTACATGCTCCGCGACTAGTCAAAGCTTTCCACCGACGATATCCAGACAAGCCTAGCAAGGATAGTCCGGAGAACGCTCTTGGGAGGGGGGAGTAATGTAATATTCTCTAGCCTGCTGTACCCATGCTTGGCCACCGGGACTGCTGCCACTCTCAATGTCTTGTTCTAGCCTGCAGTACCTAAACTTGTCCACCGGGATTGCTGCTGCTAAACTAAGGAACATTCCAGAACCTGATACCTGACACCTCTGCACCTGTGCTCCACCTCTCAGCCTGCCTATATAAACCTCCCTTTCCTGTTCCTCCTTGCCTGTTTATACTGATTCTTAGCTCCTGCAAGGTTCCTGTGTTTACTGCTGTGTTAGCTATTGCTATCATCCTGTTCCAGTTTCCTCGTTGCCGACCTCTGCTTGTTTCCTGACTTCGCTACCTGCCGCCTGCCTCGGACCCCTGCTTGTTTCCTGACTTTGCTACCTGCCGCCTGCCTCTGATCTCTGCTTGTGACCCCTACTTCGCTCCCTGCTGTTCCTGCCACTGGGATCCACTTCAGCCAAAGTCCAATCCTTGACACAGATGCGAGACTCGGTGGCCAGAGCCATACACCGGGCCATCCAGGAAGATAACCCCTCTTTAGTGAATCGTGTTCCTGCCGTCACGCTCACTGTCATCATGAGGGAATGGGATAAGTTCCGCATGGATCGTGGCCTTCTTTACCGGGTTGTCCCCTTTCATAACCACCCCGATAGAAGACAGCTAGTCCTGCCCAGAAACTTGCAGTACACTGTCCTACGATCTCTGCATGATGATCACGGACACCTGGAAGTGGACAAAACCTTTGACCTAGTGAGTGACAGGTTCTTCTGACCCAAAATTCAGGGAATCAGTGGAACGCCATTGTCGAAAGTGCCTGCGGTGCATACAGTGTAAAATACTGCTTACACGTGCAACCCCAATGGGCCACTTAAAGAGCTCCAGTCCCATGGATCTAATCTGCATGGACTTCCTCTGCATCGAGGCAGACTCGAAAGGAATCAGGAACATCCTGGTAGTGACCGACCACTACACTCTGTACGCTCAAGCGTTCCCTACCAAAGCCCAGAAAGCTCACTCAGTAGCCAAGGTACTGTGGGAAAAATACTTCATCCATTACGGATTGCCTAATCGGATGTTCTCTGATCAAGGGAGAGACTTTGAGAGCAAGTTTATCAAGGAGCTTATAAACTTGCTCAATATCAAGTAGTCTCGCACAACTCCCTATCACCCTGAAGGTGACACCCTGCCAGAAAGATTCAACCGAACCCTACTAGACATGCTAGGCACTCTGAAGGGTTCTTAGAAGGCTGAATGGAACAAGGATGTCGAGCCGTTGGTACATGCCTACAATTGTACCAGACATGAATTCACATGGTATACACCCTACTTCATGATGTTCGACAGAGAGGCACGATTGCTGATGGATATTCGTCTCCGAGTAAACACTGACGGAGTTCCGAACATGACACATTACAAGTATGTGAGATGACTCCAGGATAACCTCCATAGTGCATATCAGCTGGCAGAGAAAGCCGCCGCAAGACTAAATGAAAATAACAAGCCGAGTTGTGACCATAAGGTCTGCCATTGTGAACTTCGGCCCGGAAACACAGTTCAGCTGCAAAATTTAGGAATCCCAGAGAAGCACATGTTAGCGGACCGCTGGTGAGAAGCTCCCTTTGAGGTAGAGTCACAGATGCTGGGCCTCCCTGTATATCACATCCGCGATGCTGATGGAAGCGTAAGGGTCTGACATAGGAACCACTTGCTACCGATTCCTCAAGTGAGGAAAGATGAACCTGAACCATCTCTAGTAGTGTCGACAAGTGAACCAGATGAGTCCAACAACATCCCGGATGCAGTGACGGACAATACACAGGATCCTATGGAAGGAGCCCCCGCCAACACAAATGGAGACTGGTGGGCACCATCTACAGAAGTAACGAGTAATGGGCCAGTGCCACATGTACCCTCCCAAGTGGCCTCAACAAGCCAACCACTCAATTCAAGAAGCCCAAGCTTCATTCCACAAAGAGACAATGTTCACCCAGGTTCACATCTTATGAGAGGGCCAAGGCCTCAAGCCTATGGTAGCCTCTCCAATGAAGAAGACGTTGGAGAAGAGACTCACAGGAGTCAAAGCGTGAGACACCCCCCAATGAAAATGGAATATGATTGATTATGGGCACCTCACTATGACTCTCAGCAGCTGTCTCGGAGACGGTATGCCACCATAATAACCATGCTCACCGAAGTGTTCAGTATTGTTTAGAGTGTTAAACAGAGTTAAGTTATATGTATGATATGCATTTTTATTATAATAATAATTCTCTGCACCTATGTTGTTCCCAAGCGGGGATATTGGATACTTCACCAGGGGAAAGCACGAAATCGAGCTCCCTCTTACCTCTGGTGCAGGGAACAAACAAGCAATGGGGGAGCATGGGATTAGAAAGACATATACAATAACGATGAATATTGACAGTAGTTCCAATGGTGGGGGGCAGGTTGTAAATATTATAATACTTACACGGCCATGTGTAAGCAACCACAATTAGTGATAACTTCCTTGTGGTTGCTTACACATGGCCGTGTAAGTATTATAATATTTACAACCTGCCCCCCACCATTGGAACTACTTTCAATATTCATCGTTATTGTATATGTCTTTCTAACCCCATGCTCCCCCATTGCTTGTTTGTTCCCATGTTTCCATAAGGGCTCTGGATTAACCCTTTCCTGGGGTCGAAGCAGAAGGGATTCTATTGTTTGCTCAAAGCATTTGCAAGAGAGCTGTTGTTGAATTGACCGCTTTATTGTAAGCATACTTTTGTTTCTAATTCGAGGTAAGCGCCTGGTTTTTTGTACACTACCATTCTCTGGTGCAGGGAGGCGAGGGTAGCCAGGTGATTCTGAGTTTACGGACCACACACTTTTGGGGAGCGCTCTGATGCAGGCGGTGGCCATCTTGGATTTTGCACATGCGCAATGCAGGAGGTGCACATGCACAGTGGGTGCAGAGTTCTGCGGCCATGTTAGATGGCTCCACAAGAGCCGCATGGGACTACAAGTCCCAGGCTCCTTTTGGGTAGGCACCACATGGGCAGTTAGAGCCAATAAGGCTCAAGAAGCAGGATATGTGTTTGGCGCAAACTGAGCCAGCGCGCCAATCGGAGCAGAGGAGGCAACGGAGCATGTAGTGTCCAGGGAGCTGTGCTTCCCTGGACTAGGACTAGTATAGCCCCGTAGGCCCCAGCTAGACCCTAAGTCCCCCTATAGTTTGTGTATTGCAGGGAAGGCCCCAGATAGGGATGCTTGCCCTTAGCACACAGTGGTGCTATTACACCGGTAACTGGATGGCCACGCGGTGCCCTGCAGCCTGGGACCAGGCCAGGGCCCTGTAGACATTGTGTGAGACCCTCTAGCTGGAACTCGCACTTCACCAGGCGGATCGGACGCGTAAGGAGTGAGGGGATTATTGGAGACCCCACGTCGTGGTACCAGACTGATCCTCTACTGTCCCGGCCAGCTTTATTCTAAAGCTTGCCAGGTTAAATGCGGGCCAACCGCAGGGCTTTTCTCCAATTTGAATTGGAGTTTCCCGCACAGTGGGCGCTTCAATAGATAAGCGCTAATGGCGCTTATTATTGAAAGCGCCCGAGGCGTGGGAAAACCGGACGAAAATGGCCGCAGATAGCCGCGCACCGTCCGCAGGTTAAAAATACCCGCGGAGAAAGCCGCATTAGATTAAAGCGGGCTGCCACTGTAGTTCATCAGCTGCACCTGGGTACAGGAGTGCCCAGGGAGGTATCTATAAGTGCACCAATGGTCCACAGGGGTAGCTCTACCTCACACTTGGGTGGTACTGGCATTGAGAAGGACATCAGGATAATTGGTGCCGCCGCACCCTCAGTATGTTGTGGCATTGGACTATACTGTGGGTATTGCACTGGGATACTGTTATTGTTATTTGTTATGTGTTTGTACAGTAAATATATACCTGTGTGTATTTATTTCTGTGAAAGGGTTATCCCGCCAATTCTGGGATCCCTCACAGGTGGATGCCCTGCACCAAGGAGAAAGAGCTCACCCCAGGCTCCCAGTGGCGAAGGCTTAGGCCTCCTCTGAGCAACAGGTATAGCAGCACGCATAGTCACATAATTTTCCTTAGGCTTAGGGAAAGGGGGCTAGACATCCAATACATTGTTCGGTAATGTCAGTCCCTTCTCACAGAGAAGTGGTTAAAATATTAGTGTTATCCAACCAGTCATTATGGTGCTTGAGGAAATCTAATTGGGGTTGGAGCACAGAGATTGACAACAGCCTCAGCTCAATAGTTGCAAAGCAAAGTGACAGCCGTGAAGGGGGTCCCAGAAATCATGAGCCTGTTATTCCATGGCACAGTAATTTGATGGTCTTGTTATCTCTAAATCCTGGCAAGAGTTATAGATGTAATTGCTATAATCTAAAATCCCTAGTAGTTTGTGCTGTGGTGCCTACCAACTGCAAAATTAGTGCTTTTTATACTGGCATATATTGTTGTGTACATACAATAGCCTCATAAGGAGTAGATCAGTGAGTAAAGACACTGACTATAAACAATCACACAGAGTTTGAATCAGGGGAGTTCAATTCCTGATATCAGTTCTGTAACAGGGTGAATACAAGACACCAGCCCTATGCCTGGCAGATCTATGTTTAAGTCTGCAGTGCAGCAGTGACCAGGTTAAATTTGAGCTGGGAAAAGGACTGGTTAATTGGTAAGGTCCCAGCTGCCTCATTAAGGGGCTTTAAAAACCCAGGCTGGTCACACATGCCTGGCTGTGTGACCAAATGAGAGACTGGAACGCTAGAGGAAACCTGCTTGCTGCAAGGTCTGTCTTTTCCTATGATATATCGTTGCTTATTGCTTCTCTGGACTTTAAACAGCCCTTGTGGGGAATAGGGCAAAGCCCTGCTCAGGACTTATTTTCTGTTTGTTTGCATATGTTGAAAAGAAGCTGTATTTTTGTATGCGATATTTTGAGGCTGAATAAACAAGCCCATTCTAAGAAACCCACGTGTTGTTGCATTAACCCTGCAACATATGGTGGTTGAAGTGGGATGCTGAGAGGCCCTTGCATTTGTAGGGCCACATCAAGAAAAAAAATTTGAACATTTTTTTAAAGAGTTTCTGTGCAAACAGGTCAAACAGTAAGGACTGTTAATGCAGGAACAGGCCAAACAACCGCAACTATTCATGCAGGAGCTGGCCAAGCAAAACCAATTACTACTGCAGCAGCAATCACAGCTCCTATGCTAGCAACAGGCATCACAGGAGGAAAACCAGGCCATGCAAAACCAGGAAATTGCCAAACTACTGGTTCAGTCCTCTTCTGCCGCCGGACCGAAACTTCCAAATAACCCCCCGGTACTCCTGAGGAAAATGAGAACGGCCAAGGACCCAGAAGCTTTTCTATTGACGTTTGAAAGGGTTGCTGTGGCCCAGGGCTAGTCTTTAGATCGCTGGGCAACCGCTTTGGCCCCACTCCTCATAGGAGAAGCCCAGACCTCTCATATCAAGGCCTACAAGTGGATCAAGCTATGGACTATAAACAAGTAAAAGCCTCTATACTGGATCGCCTAGACCTGACCTCAGAAACCTACCAGAAGCAGTTCCGGCATCTGAAGTTCCAAGTTCACCTCTAAGATGAGACCCTGGGTCCTAGCTCAGCGCTTACTGGACTTGTGTACTCGCTGGATACAACCCAAGCAGCACACTAAGGAGGTGATTCTCGAACAATTTGTTTTGGAATAATTCCTACAAGTGATAACCCCTCCCGCATGCTCTTGGGCAAAACGCCATGCTGCTAAAACCCTAACTTTGGCTGTCCAGCTCGTTGAAAAGTTCCTTGGGACCGAGGATCAGGAAAGTATCCTGGGCCCGACATATCCGACTCCACGCAGACACCCAAGGAGGGAGACCGGACCAATCAGTAACCTACGACCCATCCACACGCAACCGCCAAGTCCCACGAAAAGAACAGTCGTTCCAGCAATGGAGATGTCCAAATGCCGGTTCCCGCCAAGACCCTCGTCTATTTCCCGATGTCGGCTCATCGCTAAACGAGAGAGACTTCAGAAGGCATGGCACACAGGACCCATCCGACTCCTGATCCCCAGTATCCGATCCAGCTGAGCGGTAGCCACATCAACCTTCAGTGAGAGAGCCCTCTCCATTTTCTACCTGCAGGGAACAAGGCCACCATCATATGGAATGTCCACAGATGGATTGTTCCTACAGCAGGACAGTTGCCTTGGCCTTCCCCAGAGAAAGTTGCAACCCCTTCTACTCCCAGTCCCCATGATTGGGGTTAAACCATCCAGGCCCTTATAAATTCAGAATCTGAGAAAACTCTGGTCTTCTAGAAACTGTTACCGCCTGACATGCATAGAGTGTATGCACGGCGATGTAAAATGGTATCCGACGGCTAAAATCTACAGTGTGATGCCTGTCTGCTGCCTGAACCGAGAGATGCCACCACTTCTGATGATGTCACATATGACGTCTCACGTTTCCCGACGATCGTTTCGCGTGTACACCACGCTTCTTCAGGGGGAGGAGTCATTAGAAGTGGCGGCATCTCTCGGTTCAGGCAGCAGACAAGCGTCATCATAGTCAGGCTTGTATCATTGACGGTGCCTTCTATGTTACCTTTGACCCGCTGTGGTCTAATTTTGCCATTCATTTGGGACGGATGTGCTCCTATTTGGGTGCGCGAGTACTGATCTTATCTAGATCAGTATAAGAAGTTTGATGTGGAAGTCTTTCTTATAGTGTGTATTTATATGTATTCACGAACTGAGGCATCTCTTATTGAGATGATATTGTGGGAATTAATGTACCTATAAGGATATACATCTTCACCACGGAGCATACAGATGTACGTTTGGATGCTAGAAAAATATACCTATACACATTGGGAATATGCATCTAAGTGTATGCCTGTGACATTACATTCAGGTATCACCATATACGTATGAGATACACGTAAGATCTGATTACAGAGTGTCGATGAGTTTATAACCTCATGAATACTTCCATGGTGATGGACTAAATCAGTCTTTATCTGGAAAATTTATACACAATATTTTTCCATCAGCTTTATTATTTGATGCCATTATTAATCTGCTGACCTGAACAATATTTGAATCTAATTGAAATATATGTTTATAGATAGCAGTCAGAATCTACGATAGAAAGATATACTTACCTTTGAAGACTGCCTATATAGCCACTTCACTATGGGGTTGTTTTAATGTATATATGTGTGTTTTTAACAAATATTTGAATTAATAAAACTTTATTATTTTTTGATCTTGGTCAATAGACCTAATAACAGCAATTATCTGTTGGACCACCATAGTCCGGCTTTTAATATCCAGCATAGAGTGCTATAAATAGAGTGAACCTTTCTGATCCTTCTTGGATCAACTCTGTTAATATACTCTGAACTTTAAACAGCCCTTGTGGGGGAAAGGGCAAAACCCTGCTCAGGACTTATTTTCTGTTTGCATATGCTGAAAAGAAGCTGTATGATTTTTGTATGCGATATTTTGAGGCTGAATAAACAAGCCCATTCTAAGAAACCCATGTGTTGTTGCATTGACCCTGCAACAAGCTCCTTGTAACCTTGGTAAAGTCCCTTTATCTCCCTGTGCCTAGGGCACCAAAATAATTTATTGTAAGCTCATCTGCACAGCAACGGTGTCTGTAACAGTCCTGTGTACAATGCTGCATACCGCACACTTTTTTGTTATTGTGAAGCTCTTTGAGTCCCATTGGGGAGAAAAGCACTAAATGAAATAAAGTTATTGTTATTATTATTGTATTTGTAGTTGAGCATTTAATGATCTAGATGTTTACAACTATTTCTCTTTGCATTCCTTTATCGATGATTTTATCCAGCTCTTCACTGTCTTAATATTTTTGTCTTCATTGTCTCTTTTCCCTTCTTTTTGTTAAATAGGCATTCACCGAAAGTAGTGAAAGCAGCATCTCAGGTCCTTAACAGCATGTGGCAGTATAGAGACCTCAGAAGTCTTTACAAGAAGGTAGGATATACATCCTTTATGCATTTTATGATATGATAACAGTTATGTCCACCATTTTGCTAAATTGTATAAAGCCAGTTTCTGGGGAAAAGGACAGCGGCAAACCCTGAACAAGAGAAAAGTAAGTTGCGCTACATCTGTATACTGTATGTATTATTAGTATACTTTTTTTTATATATCATTTGCCAACATATTACGCGGCTCAGTAAAATAGGATAGGAATACTATCAGAATAAAATTACAACATTGACGTACTTCAGCATAATATGTAAGGAGGGCCCCAAGGAGTCTATCATTTAAATGGAAAAGGAAAGTATACTGTATACATAGGGTAAAGTGAGGAAGAAGTTAGTGTGTTACTAAAGGCTATCTACCATTAAGCTACTGTATAATAGCAGTACGATGACTCTCTTCTTTGCATATGACAGGTGCTATAGAAGGGCATGAATAATAAGATATCTGGAGAATGTGGTATAGTCTTCTTTGAATAAATACAATTTCAGTGCACCTTTACATGTGTGAAGACTAGGGGAGAGTCTGACAATGGGGGGGAAGGGAATTCATTTAGGACTGGCGCAGCCTGGGAGAAGTCTCAGAGGCAGGAAGGAAGGTGGAGATAACGGAAAGAGCATGTGGGGAAGTATTTCGAAGGGAGTTCTAAAATGCATGGGGGGAAAGAACTTTGTGGAGATCTTTGTATGTGAAGGCCAGCATTTGAAATGTGATTCCTGATAAGGCTTGTGGCCATCATAGACTTAGGCCGGGTCCATGGTCAAAAAGACAGCGCTGACCCGCGCTGAGGCGGAACACTTACCCCCATCATCCCTACTGAGGGTGGCTTTAGATGGCGCTTCAGCATGCTTCTGCAGGCGTGGAGAGGCGTGTGGAATTGCAGCCGACAGATAATTAAATTTTTCGCGCTGAGGGAAGCGGAGGGCCGGTCACGTGATCGGCAAAAGCCAACGTGGCGCGCTAGCCTCACCTCCCACCCCGCCTCCCACCCGCCTCACAAGCGCGCTCGCTGACGCTCATGCCAGGACACAAAAAAGCTCCTGCTTGAGCAGGAGAGCATGAGTGTCAGCACGGCTCAGTGCTGTACTTTGTACCATGTCCGAGGCCTTAAATGGGAGGCACAGGGTGAGATACATGAGTAGAATTATATAGTGGTTTTAAAAGGTTGTTTCTAATGATATTACATAGGCGGAAGTGGCAGACATGAATGAGGGGCTCTATTTGTGTGAAAAAAGAAAGGGTGCCATATATATCAACAGCTTCAGGTATTAGGAGAATGATAGTCATTAACGCTTATGAAGAATCTTGTGGGACAAGTTGACATTGAGGCAGCAGAGGGACATCCAGGGGGATATAACAGGGAGAGACTGATAATAAGGAAGGTAAACAGGTTGTGAGAGGAAAGATGGATTTGGGTATCATCAGCACAAAGATCATAATGAAACCCAATTGAGTGTATCAGTTCATTAAGTGAGGCAGTATAGAGAGAAAATATCAGAAATCCTAGAACAGAATCCTGTGGGATTACAACAGAACGTGCAAATTAAGGGGAGAGAATACCAGCAAATGAAACACCAAGAAGAAGGTTAGACAAATGGGAGCTAAATCAAGAAATAGCTGTCTTATGACCATAGATTGGTGAGTGTAGAAGAGGAGTGGTTGATTGAAACTGTAAAAGGCTACAGAGAGAACAAATAGAATGAGTAGGGAGAAAGAACCCTTGGATTTGTGTGCTACCTTTGCTAGGACAATCTCAGTAAAGTTGTTAGGACACACTCCAGACTGTAGTGCATCCAGAAGAATTAACAGACTGCAAATCTGACATTTAGTTATATAGGAGCCATTTCAGTAGTTTGAAGGGCAGTAATTAGACAAAAGACTGTCACAGAAGCATGCTAAAAGGGCCAGGCAAAAATAACAAAGCTGAGAGAAAGGTTGGTGGCTAAATTTGGAATTATATTGAGAGAGAGGGAGTGGAAATCAAGTGAGCAGATTGGAGGGGATAAGTAAGAAACAGGGTGGGTGGCTCCTCCTCAGTCATTGGAAACAAGGATTTAGGTAAGTCACTAAGGCTCATATTTACTAACCTTGCAGCCCATTCAAGAGAATGGGTCGTCAATTGTCTTCCAGGGCCAGAAGTGGTCTTACAGCTACTTATGGCACTGCTTAGTAAAATATGGGCCAAAATATTATGTAATAAAGGCAAGTGGATGAACTGGTATGGATGGGAAAACAGCATAGCTAAAAGTGGGTCAAATATATTGGGGACATAAATAGTGAATATACGAAAGAAGAAAAAATGATTATATAGCGCGATTGCATGAATGCAATGTTCAGTTTACCTGATCAAGTAATTGTTGCTATTATGGGAAATACTTTGTTCAATGTATCCAGGATGTTTCCACCTGTTTGCCTTACTGATACATGCCATGATACATGCCACAGATCACCCACTTTGTCTACCTGACTAAATATTTGATGAACATAAAAATAGAGTGAATGTGTTTACTCGTTTGGTATTCTTATGGTTGGGTAACTTTATCAATGTACTATAATACGTTTAACTATTAATACTAAAACTGTTTAAAAAAGAGGGTAATGACAAGTGATTTACTTTTCATGCATATGAAAAAAATTAGAATGCAAGTTTAAAATAAAAAAATAATAATAAATGTACAACTCAGTTTATTTAACTGCATAGGTGTGTTATTGTTTTTTCATCACTTTGGTTGTGAGAAGGAAAATAAGAAGAAAGATATGATAGAATATTATATGTATCAGTAAAGGAATATACTGTAAGGTCAAACTGAATTACTTTTAAACTGTATTACATGTTAGAGGGTGTAATGTGGAATGTATTGGAGGGTGGTGTGAGCTGTTTAAGGTTTAAGTATAAGGGACCACTGGGTGGTTGTTCTAAAGGGCACCACTGGATAAATCAGGGCCTTATAAGTCTACAGAGGGTTGCCTTGCATCAATGCCATGAAGAGCCGTGAGGATCTTTTCTGTGGAGGGCATTTGGAATCAGGACCAAACTTGAGTATTTGGACTGTGCAGGGCACTTAAGTGTTTGTGCTGTGGAGTGCCCTATTCTTATATTGGCGTTACATGGTTTTCAGTGCAGTCAAGACTAGAAAATGTCTCTGTGGATCCGGGTCATAGATGTTTGTTTGGTTTGAGTTGTGAGGGATCTATTGGATTTTGGCTATGTGCTTACCTTAATTCCGCACATGGCAAGGAGGGGGAGGGAGAATAAAAAGAGGGATATTTGTAAATTTACACATTCATGACAATGGCAAATATGCTTTAAAAACTAGCAAAAAACACAAAATAACAATTCCTCCTACATATTAGTACCCATTTTTTTAAATGATTAAATATGGGGGCTTGTCTAGAGCTTAACCACACTATTTTCGGATTTGGAAACATCTCAATTTCTGAGACCGTTACCAGTATTACCTTCTGGTTTTGAAAGGGGATTTAAATGGCCATCCAATAGGAAGCCTCAACCAATGATGTTGTGGTTTCCTATTGGCCCAAGATTTAGTGATCATTTTGTTTCCACTGGAGGGAGATTTAATAATAATAATAATGATAATAGCATGTTCTTGTATAGCGCTGCTAGTTGTACGCAGCGCTTTACAGAGACATTTTGCAGGCACAGGTCCCTGCCCTGTAGAGCTTACAATCTATGTTTTTGGTGCCTGAGGCACAGGGAGATAAAGTGACTTGCCCAAGCTCACAAGGAGCCGACACCAGGAATTGAACCAGGCTCCCCTGCAACAATCTCAGTGTCAGTCACTCACTGAGCCACTCCTTCTCCCTCCCCATTTAAACCTGATTACTTCCCCATTTGATATATTGGGAAACAGGGGGTTAAAAAAAGCTGAAAATATTATGGTTCCGCACTGCAGAACCCCCTGGTTTCCATCCTACAAAAAATGGTGGATACAAATAAAAACAAGTAGGGGGATTGCGGTTTTAAACTTACTAAATATCAGAAGATAAACTTTGTGAAAATATTGATAATTGTACGGTACCGCTAATTTAGATTTATAGAAGATTATCAACTTAAGTAAAATAGTGAATATACAGCATAGGTACTGTATGAGCAATGCCGTTAAAGACAGATTGTTTTATTGTTGGGGGGAAGTCTCAGAA
The DNA here is from genome assembly GCF_040206685.1 of Ascaphus truei. NCBI lineage: Eukaryota > Metazoa > Chordata > Amphibia > Anura > Ascaphidae > Ascaphus > Ascaphus truei. The sequence continues at coordinate 271,793,985 of NC_134484.1, read as the reverse complement.
CCTTAATTTTACTGATTAGGAATGTTCAAATACTAGAGTTGATGCCTTTTCTGCCTCAAGTCTCTCATTATTGATACATTATTTCTGTTAGGGAAGATATACATTGATTTATCTTTAAATATAATTCTGGAACTTTTTTTCCTATAAAAGGTTCACTAGCTACAGAGAAAGTTGGTTATACTTAAGTAATAATCTCCGAAGAACAGGGCATTACTGGCCAATAATGCCCTGGCTTGAAGAGTTGAAGACCCGAGGCGAAGCCGAGTAATGCCCTGTTCTGAGGGGATTATTACTAATATAGGTTAAATGTTGTTGTTTTTTTGTTTGTTTTTTCATAAAAAAAAGATACTTTTTTTGTAGTCATTGATTTTTATCAGTGTATATACCTGTGTAGGAAAAATAAGTAAAATAGAAGATGATAGGGCTGAGGGGCAGGAGAAAGAGAGGTGTGGGGGGGGAGAGAGGTGAAGGAGGGGGGGGGTGGAAGAGAGAGGTGAAGGAGGGGGAAGAGAGAAGTGGTTGGGGGAGGGGTAAGAGAGAGAGGTGAGGGGGGAAAGAGGGAGATGAGGGGGGGAAGAGGGAGATGGGTGGGGGGATGAGGGAGATGGGTGGGGGGAAGGGAGATGAGGGGGGAAGAAGGAGGTGAGGAGGGGAAGAGGGAGGTTAGGGGGAGAGATATTGGTAGGGGGAGAGAGGTGAGGGGGGAAGAAAGAGGTGAGAGGGGGGAAGAGAGGGGTGAGAGGGGGGAGAGAGAAGAGAGGTGAGGGGAGAAGAGAGGTGAGGGGGAGAATTGGGGGGAATGGAGGGGGAGAGGTGGGTGGTGTGGAGATGTTGCAGAGAAGGGGGAGAGAAGTGGGGGGACTGTGATATTAACTACAACTAAATAAAAAGAAATACAAATTACCTTACAGTAGCACAGGCAATAGATGTGGTGAGAAATATTACTTTGTTGCAAGCAACAAAGTTACCAGTTGGTACATGGCAGCTTCTGACAGCACTAGCTGTCAGAGAGGGAGAGAGGCTGCTTGTGCTGCCGTGTTCAGTGTGCTCAGTGAGGAGAGGACGGAGGTGCTGCAGTTAAGTTTTAAACTTGCCGGGTTTTTTCTCAGCGCGAGCCCCTGCATCTCTGCTTTGATGTGAGTTGGCAAGTTGTCAAAAATTCCAAGCATTACTGAATGAATAATGCCCGGAATTCTGACCAATCAGAGAGCAGGGATTTCAGTAATGCCCAGAAATTTACTGCTTTAGCCTATAATACCTGGATTATAGATTGTGTTGATCGTGGGTTACCATATCATAAACTCTGTGTCCATTATGTTTCAAGTGACATCACAGACAATGTAATTGAAATAAAGTAAAGGGAGAGTCTTGAGTGGAATGAAAAGCTTTGTGGATGAATACATTTTTTAAGTTTTGTTTCTTGACTAAAACATGGCAATTTCTGCTCCTCCAATCATTCTCTCACTATTTCACTGTCTCCCTTTACTTCAATCACTGGACCATTATCATCCATTCCACCTCCATTATTTAGCATGTATTTTATTGTAAACTCTCTCAGGGCATTGTGTACCCCTCTGGCACTGAACCAATTACGTTATTTGTAGTGGTTTTAGCACAACTAATAAAAGTCTATCTCTAAACAACTATAGTATGTTGCCAATTGCCCTAATTTCAGGAAGCCACTGTTTTTCAGGCTCATAAAATACTAGTTAGTATTTTAGTCCCTTGTTTTTAGTACAGTTAAGTTCTGTTGTGCTTGATTTATAAATATGATGTCTATACAAATTCAAAAATAGGGTTTCTAAGCATTCAAAGTAATATTTTTCAATCATCTTTTTGAAAGTACTCATCTCTTGAATGGGGCATAATAACTCTTCCTCTTCCTTGTGGTGTTTTGTGGAATCAGCATTGTTTACTAAATATAGGCCCAAATCTCATCAAATTGTTTCATGTTGTTACATCACCAGTATCTGTATTACAAGCAGTTTCTGGACAAAACAGGCCAGTGCTCGCCTACAGTATATAAGAAAGCTATGCAAGGTCTTATATACTTATAAAGATGATCGTCCATTACAGTAGCACAGTTTAGCAATAATAATTATTCAGTTACGCCTACAGACTAAAACAGGAATCTATGGAAACACAGTAGATGGTGTTTTTGTGCCAGGCATGTATAGAAATAAACATGTCTGTGACTGCTTTGTCTGTCATTGTATACTTAATATTCAAATTGCATAACACAGAATTTGGCAGTTGTATCGTTATTTTTAATCTTGTACTCTTCTAAATAGAGGCCTTTCTTGCTTAATACTAATTTACTAACTGAAACACTATGTAAAACAAATGCATTCATTTTCACTTTGAACATGTACTTTTATGGCTTGTTACAAAATCAAATATTGTCCTTTTTGCAGAGTGATTTTGTACCTTATATCGGTATGCCTTACAGATGTAGCAGGCGTTACTCAACTTGCTAATGTGTTATGTCAGAAAATGCATAACATGGCTCCATTCAATTAAATTGACCTTGTGTGAAATGGGGGCTGGGTTAGTGCGATATCAGAGCCATGCTTATTTGCCAGTAGGAGAGTTAATGTCTGCTATATATGTATGTCAGTGTTTCTCAAACCTTTCCTCAGGGCCCTGAGGATGGCCAGGTTCCTGAGGCAGGCCTAACATTTTAATCACACTGTGTGCCTTCACCTGTGTGTAAGTGCAATCGTTATTCCTAAAACCCGGTGTAGCCGATGGTCCCCAAGGACACGTTTGAGAACCCCTGTCTTATATCACATGCCTTATATGTACATACAAGCATGGTTTCATATAATAAGAAGGTACTTTGTAGCATGAATATTTAGTATAACAATATGTGTAGCAATATGTGCTGCTGTATCCTTAACCCAAAACACCCAAGACAAGTGGAGGAAAGGTGGTGCTATATTTTGTGTAAGCAATACAGTATGTTATTTTTTCAAATGTTTTGTGTAAGGAAATCCAAACAAATATAATTTTGATTAAAACACGTGGCCCAGTATAACTTTATTGTGAAGTGCCTTATGAAATGACTGACTAAATGACTGATTGATTTGTGGCAGCAGGATGCCCCAGGCTTGAAAGTGAATGAGGAGAGAGGATATTCACCCACCCTTCAGTCTGAGCCAGAGAACGCTCTGTATACCCTCACCCAGGGCCAAGCGACCAGAATCAATTCCCAGATCCAGGTATTCTGGCTGTCGGCTAACCACTATTCATTGTTATAATTTATGTTTGATTTATGTGCAAGCAAGGTTATAAGACCAAAAATATGTTAAATACAAAATAAAGCTACTTTTGTCCAAGAGATAAAGCTAGTAAATATTGTGAACACATACACATACACTTCAGTTACCACAGGTTATTAGCCAATTGGTATTTAAAGGGCTCAGGTATACTAGATAAACTTCAAACAACCAATAGAAATATACTAGATTCCAAATATAACAAAGAAAGTATATACACACTACATAATATTGACTAATGATTAACAGAAGGACAGCCATAACTAACAGTATTACAGACATAAAGACTTAGGGGCTAGTAGACTTCATAAACCAACTCGCTGGTCCTGTTACGCCGCCAGTTTTTTCAGCATTGTTATCACGGTATTCAGAAAGCTCCAAAGACCTGCAATAGCAAAATGCCCAAACTGGCGAGGAGCCAGTGAGGCAATGTTTGAATCTCTCGAAAGGGATCTCCTGGCAATCTGCAGCGATGTGGCCCAGATGCAAAGAGAGCTGCACAGAGAGAGGCACCTCTCCCTCCGCATATCTTACCAGCAATCGCAGGTTTTTAATAAAAATTGTAATACTAGTGTATGTAAGCAAGGGGTCTCTGGAGCAGAACCACGTTGATTTCAGGTCCTTAGCTAGCCACTAAGGCAATGAAGGGGTTCAACTTCAATAGCCTGTTTATTGGGGGTGAAGGGGGTGGATGAAGGGGGTAATAGGGTAGTAGCCCCAGGGTGGGTGGTTAGGCCTGCCTGAAAGTTTGTGGGAGGAGTTAAACCCTTCACTACCATAGCGGTGGGAATGACTATGGTAGTGAAGGGGTTAACAGTCCCGCTACCCCCCCACCCCCGGTAGCCCTACTAAAGACCCACCCTTGGGGCAACTACCTCCTTCACCCAATCACTCAACCCCCAAGAAACAAAAATAAACACAACAACCCTACTACCCACCTCCTCTACCCCCAACAATCCCCCCAACACTTACAGTACACTAATGGGCAAAATAACTATTATCTACATATGGATAATAGCTAATTTGCCCAATCTTTCTACTAACCCCTGCCATGATGAAGGGCATCCTCATCACCATACTCCAGGTCCGTTGGCAGCAAGAGTACAAGAAAACATACAATCTAATGGCTCCTAACCCCTTAACCACAGTAGCGGTTAATAACCGCTATAGTAATTAAGGAGTTAACCCACCCTTCCCTGCTACCCACCCGGGAGGCATAACCACCCACCCCAGGCCCACTATACCCACCCTCTGATTTTTGCCCCCCCCCCCCATTGATTGGCACAGTGGTACATCATGCCCATATAATATGGGCATGATAAGCCACTATAGCAGTCAATGGTCAACCTAATACAAATCATTAAAGCCAAAAATACACAAGAATAAAAGAAATACACAAGCACCTTAACCTCCCAACAATAAAAGAACTAAAAAGCCTAATAGTATCCATCAATACAATGTATCTATCACCAACACAGCAAAAGAATAACAATTATGTTATTCCAAATCATAACAATACAATTAAATAAACACCTATCCAACCAATTCAATAAAATAAAGCACTAGCCAACAAATCAATTAAATCAATAAAAGCAATAGCCAACAAAACAACTAATTTATTTAAACCGCTAACCAATCCTAAAATGTACTAAAAACAAGCCATCCAAATTCTAAACAGTTTAATCAAAACAATAAACAGAAATAGAAAAAATAACCAATTTAAATACAATAAAAAAACCTGAAAAAAGACAATTGCATATATTCAATATGTATCTTAACTTTAGAAGCCTTCACCTTCCGAATTATGGCATATCAGGAAGGTCTCGACCCACGACGTCATCCACTGCAATCCGACTCCATCCTCCTTGAAGAACAGCATCAGGTACAAAAATCTTCTTTCTCCTAACTTCATCTGTCATTTTTTTCTTCTTTTCTTTAATCTTCTAACTTCTTTTTTTGTAATCCAATAGAGCCAGTAAATCCAGCAACGGAAATTGCCTGGACGTCTTCTTGAACTAAAATGAGATGGAACAGGCCTTATACGGTTCAGATGGTACAGTTCCAATCCGATTGGACTCTCTATCACATGACCGGCTTTGAATTTTTTTTTAAGGATGTGATGTCATCTCCAAGGGTGGTACGTCACATCCTTAAACCACATGGCTCATATCACGTGGTATTACAGCCAATGGGATTGAAGACAATCCCATTGGTTCCTGTACCATGTGATATGTTCCATTAGTTGAAAGGATGTGACATAATCCCTTAAAGTGATGTCACATTCTTATTACTCATGGAACATATCACGTGGTACAGGAACCAATAGGATTTTTTAAATCCCATTAGCTGTAATACCATGTGATATGAGCCATGTGGTTTTAAGGATATGACGTACCTCCCTTGGAGATGACGTCACATCATTAAAAAAAAAAATGTCTAGACACAGCATCCAATTGGATTGTTGCATTTGATCCTAAAATGTGACATCACAGGCCCTATGTAAGCCCTGTTTCATCTCATTTTAGCTTAAGAAGACGTCGAGGCAACTTCCGTTGCTGGATTTACCATGGGGATCTTTTGGATTACAATAAAAGAAGATAGAAGATTAAAGAAAAGAAGAAAATAATGACAGATGAAGACAGAAGAAGGAGAAAGAAGATTTTTTTTTAACCTGATGCTGTTCTTCAAGGAGGATGGCGTCTGAATGCAGTGGATGACGTCGTGGGTCGAGAGCTTCCTGATACGCAGGGATTCAGAGGGTGACAGCTACTTCTAATTTATTAATATGTGTCACTTTAGGGTACAGATAAATACAGTGATAGGCAATGCATTTTTGGCAAAGGCTTGTTTTGAATTGGTTATTTTTTCTATTTCTGTTTATTGTTTTGATTAAATTGTTTGGACTTTGGATGGCTTGTTTTTAGTACATTTTAGGATTGGCTAGTGGTTTTATTTCTTGATTTGTTTAGTTGGTTAGGTGTTTTTTTAATTGTATTCTATTATTTTGGTATAATATCATTTTTATTCTTTAGCGGTTTTGGTGTTAGAATAACTTTATTGATATGTAGTTGAGGCTTTTTAGTTCTATTATTGTTGTTGTGTTTAGGTACATTTTTATTTATTTAATTGTTGTGTATTGTTGTGCTTGATTATTTGAATAGGTTGGCCATTGACTGCTATAGTGGCTTATCATGCCCATATTATATGGGTATGATGTACCACTGTGCCAATCAATGGGTATAGGGTGGGTATAGTGGCTCTTGGATGGGTGGTTAGGCCTCCCAGATGGGTAACAGGTGAGAGTGGGTTAACCCCTTAATTACTGTAGCGGTTATTAATTGCTAAGGTGATTAAGGGGTTAGGGGCCATTAGATTTGTATTTTTTCATGTACTCTTGCTGCCAACTGAGGACATGGACCTGGAGTATGGTGCCGAGGACTCCCTACATGATGGCAGGGGTAAGTAGAAAGTTTTATTTACTTTATTTATGCTGGCTGGCTAATATTTGATTTTGAATGGGCAAATTAGCTATTATCCATATGTGGATAATAGTAATTTTGCTAATTACTGTACTGTTTGTTGGGGGGGGGGGGTTGTTGAGGGTAGAGGAGGTGGGTAGTAGGTTTTTTGTGTTTATTTTTCTTTATTGGGGTAGAGGGATTGGTTGAAGGGGGTAGGAGCCCAAGGATGGATGTTTAAGCCTACCGGGTGGTAGCGGGAGGGGTTAACCACATTCATTACTTTAGCGGTATTATTCGCAAAGGTTATGAAGGGGTTAACCCCAACCGCAATCCTCCAACAAGGCCTAAACACCCACAAAGGGCCAAATACCACCTTCACCCACCCCCGCTACCCACAATAAACCGGGCACTGGTAGTTAACCCCTTCATAGCCTCAGCAGTTAGCCACTAAGGTAATGAAGTTGCCTGTAAATGCACTTTTCCTGCATCTGATTCATGCTGGGGGCCTCTGGTGCTGATATTAATGTGTATCAGCTCCTGAGACTCCCGGCATCAATCAGATACAGGAAAAATGCAAAGTCCATGTTTGCCGCCTCTGAAGCTTCCTGGCAGCTTCATATCAGCTTTTTCCTGCGAGAGGAATTTGGGAGTAAATCATCATTCTAGAGCCTCAATAAGGCTCGATAACCTTATCAAGGCTTCTAGAATTGTACGAGTTTCAAAACTGCGGATAAGTGGCTTATCGCCGCTCACTTCACAATTTGTTTTTCACGGCAGAAAAAATTGGTGATTCAACCCAGTTATTGAGGCTTTCTGAACTGCTGTTGGCATTTTTGGCTGATATCAGCTAAAATTCCTCGATAAGTGAGTTAGGAAGGCTACTAGCATAGTAGCTCCAAAGCATACATGCCTGTGGCTCCTCAAGTTAAATATACTATACATATATACAAATCAAATATATATATATATATATATATATATATATATATATATATATATATATATACACATATACATACATATATATACATATATACATATACATACACACACGATGCCGTTGTTTCGATGAAATCAGGAAACAGCACTCAAGTAGTGAAGGTATAAGGTTTGTATTATAAAGCAAAACAAGGCACAATATACCGACATTTCGGACCCCAAACGGGACCTTTCTCTGGGTAATGCTGTTTTGGGGACCAAAACGTTGGTTTATTGTGCTGTTTCCTGATTTCGTCTAAACAATGGTATCGTATTTTTATTCAATTTTCTATGGAACATGCACCTACATGCTTACCATATATAAATATATATATATATATATATATTTTAAATGAAGTTCATACACAATAAGTCATCTAAAAAATAGATGACCTCCTTTATGCCAAAACCTTCACACATCAACATATTTCTTAAAGTTATTCCATGTCAAAACACATTATTTTATCCTACAGTACGTTATAAGGTACCCATTAAATAAAGAGAGGAGGTTACACTATAGTCCGTGTGTCAAGATGCTCATTTAATCCCCCGGACATAAGGGTACCCATCTGGAATATCCCACACGTCCCTTGTCTACAGAGCATCTTAAATCTGTGCCTTCCTAAAATATGTGGGGGAATATGCTCGAGACCCATGATGGTCATGCCACTTGGATCTCTGTATTGACACGCAGAAAAATGTTTTGGTACCCCATGATAATGGTGACCATAATCAATACTCCTTTTATGTTCCAGGAATCACAAATTGAGTTGGCTTGTTGTGCGGTCAACATGTCAAAATTTATACTAGATAAGTGGTTTTACAGTTTATGAATTCTCTTTCTTTGAAATGATCTCCATTAGCACGGCAAATACAATCTCCTTTTATCACAAATAAATTGACATGTCATCTAGTATGGTCACATTTGAAATGTCCCTGAGATTTGGAAGAATGATGTAATCGATCAGAGGGAGAAGCTGGTTTTAATATATATATATTTATATATATAAAAATTATAATATAATATTTTTAACATTACTTTGCAAAATATTTCAGATGGATTAGGAGGCAAGTTGTTTTTCAGGAATAAATCAGAGGAAAATATTCACCAATATTTGTGAAGTCCTTTTTTTTTTTTATTTCAAGAGCACACAAGTGAGCATGTGACTTATCTTTGCAACCAGAATTAATACTCACTGCTACGCTAGCCAACTCTTCTTTCACTTGCACCAGGTACTTTCAACGAGTACCCCTTACTTAATTGCAATCATATCTATCCACTGCAACCACTTGAAGTATGCAAGAAATATAATGAATATATATCTGCCAGGGTTCCAGGTTCTTGTTTATTATAGAAAAAAACTACGCACTTAACACACAAAAATCTCTTGTAGCAAAATGTGTCTGAAAATGTCAATTACTCTCTACAGAGCATGCAACAATTCATTCAAACCCCAAGGCATCACTTATTAAATGTTTTAATAAACATATTAAATACAGTGCTTAGATTATATAAAAAGGATTACAAGAACAGAACATATAGTTACAATAAATGCAGAACAGTTTCTTAAAATAATAGGATAAAATAAATATCAGAATTCCCTATACAGTACTTTACCGTATGTCATAGGTTTTCCCCAGAGAGGTCACTGTAGAAAGATAAAAAAATCACTTTTTTTGATCCCAAAACAGACCTCTGTTGAATTCTGAACTCATGGTAAGATCTATATAAAATTCTTCTCCCATTGAAACAAAATAAGTCCACTCCTGTCGTAAATCAGCTGCTAGGTTGACGGTTTTACAGCTTAGAAAAAACCCTCTACTTTTGACTTTTAAAAGGGTATGATATACAGTATGAAAGACTTCATAACCTGATACTTAAACACACATGAGTCATATCATTAGGTCAGGTGATTTTTGAATGTAAAAAGACTATTTTTGAACCGACTTGCTCCTAAATTTGAGTGACAAATGGATATATGTCCCTTATCACCTGCTAGAAAGGGTTTGGCCTTATTGCATTCGTCAACTTGCAACGATGACATATTTCAAATTCTTACGCTTATGAATTAATGTCAGATCCATAATGTCTTTGTTTTACTTTATGTCCTCCAACTAAGGGGTGACCTGTTTGTGATACACAAGTGATCATTCAAGTCTGTAACAGTTTCCTTTGAAAGGGGCTTGTTTATAAAAATGTCAGAGAGCCATAATGTAATCCCATCTCTGGCAAAACAAAATGCCTGTTGCAGGGTCAATGCAACAACACGTGTGTTTCTGAATTGGCTTGTTTATTTAGCCTCAAAAAGGATCAATATGGCAAAGAGGTATTATAGGAAAGACAGACTTTATAGCAAGTAGTTTTCCTGCAGCTTTTCAGTGTGTCTCACTGGGTCAGACAGCCAGACGTGTGAGCAGCCTGGTTTTTAAAGCCCCATAACAAGGCAGTTGGGACATGACCAATTAACCAAACCCTTTCCCAGCTGAATTTTAACCCTGTCACTTCTGCATTGCAGACCTAAACATATGTCTGCCAGGCATAGGGCTGATGTTTTATATTCACCCTGTTAAATTCCTCCCCTGTTAGTGTGTGGCTGGGGCCATGCACGGCTGAAGCCCGACCATCCACCCAATCTATAGAGAAGAAATCAGCGTTTGCGTTTACTTTTCCAGGCCTGTGCTTAATCTCAAATGAGAATGGTTGGAGGGCCATATACCACCCGGTCAACCTAGCACTGGAGTCTTTCATTGAATTTAACCACTTTAATGGAGTGTGGTCTGTCACCAGGGTAAAATGGAGTGGAGCAGCATCTGCTGGGAGTTACTTTTGGTCTGGGCATACACAGCAACATTAGGAGCACTGTTGTATCACCTTTGTTTGCCTAATATCTATTCTATTTATACCTTTGGGCATCTAAGGAGCTTTTTGACTGGGGATTGTAGTTATTTGTACCTCCCTAAGGCGCACCACTATGTATATACATAGATCCATCTGGTACCTTACGAACTGATCACTGTATACCTATCCATTTGGGCTCCTTATGGTTTAAGTGTTTAAGTGTTTTCCCTGACCTACCCACAGAGCTTGCACGGCTTTGATAGCAACACTAGGGACACCATGATATACATGTATATTACTAATTATTATTGATCTGGTATTCCTTACTATATTGGTTGCTACCCCCCTCCCACCCGCTCCCCTACAGGGGTATTTTAACATTATTATTTGTTTTTGTTTTTATGTCACTTGCTTTTCGGCATTATAAATGGTTTATTAAAGTTTTTTTCTTTTTTGGATTTTATAGTGGATGTCTATGTTATACTTTAGGCCATTAGACATTTTCTATGGACATATGGTCCTTTATGGATTTTGTTTATTTTTCTTTTAGACATTAGTCTATCTGTGGATATTGTATCCTCAAGTAATTACTTCATTTCATCTGGGACTTTGAGTCCATACTGAGGATATTTGTATCTTTAAGTTATGCAATTTGTTCTTGCCGTGAGTGCAATTAATAGGGGACTTTAGTGACCTCTGTCACTTTCTTTCATTATAAAATGGACTACCACCAGGTAATGCCTCAAGGCCTCAATTGCCCACTTTACTGCGAGGCACTCCTTCTCAATCACTGAGTAGTTTTTTTTCCACTCAGGAACAATTTCCAACTCAGAAAAACTATCAGATGTTATATCCCCTCAAACTGTTGTGACAGCACTGCCCCTAGTCCTGTCTCTGATGCATCGGTTTGTACGATAAAAGACCTATTAAAGTCTGAGCTTCTAAGGACGGGACCCTCTGATAGACACCATTTTTACCTCCTCAAAGGCTCTCTGGCATTCCCTAGACAATACCACTTGCGTAGGAGCACACTATTTTGTGAGGTCTGTTAGTTGTGCCGCAACTTCAGAGTAGTTAGGGATGAACCACCAATAGTACCCTGCTACACCCAACAGAGAGCGTACCTGTGTTTTTGTTTGGTGTGGTCGGAACTTCTTTCGGGGCAGCTACCTTGTCGGCTAGTGACCTTACTTTTTCACCTCCCACTGCATAACCTAAGTATTTTGTTTCTGACTTACCTAAGGCACATTTCTTAGGGTTGGCTGTGAGCCCTGCCTCTCTTAGAGACACAAGGACCGCTTTCAACCTATTTAGATGGGCCCGTCAGTGCTTACTATAAATGACAATGTCATCTAGGTAAGCGCTACCTAAGGTACAATACATATTGCAGGGTATTCTTAGTAGGGGACAGCTGTTCCTCCCAGGACTCCTTTAGGAGGTCTAGGATACTGTGGGGTTGGCGGCCATTCTGTAGTTCAAATGGAGAGAATCCCATGGAGAACTTCCCGCACTGCAAACAGCAGAAAAGAGAGAAGTTCATCCCAGGCTCTCTTTTCTGAATCTACAAACTTCCTCAACATACTTTTTAAAGTTCGGTTAAATCTTTTCACCAATCCGTCAGTCTTTGGATGATAGACCGATGTCCAAACTGACTTGACTTCTAGTAATTTTAAGACATTCTGCATCAGTTTAGCCATAAAATCTGAACCTTGGTCTGTCAACATAACCTGGGGAAGTCCGACCCGTGAGACCAGCTGCAACAATTTGTTAGCTACTTGCTTTGCAGTTCCTGTCCTCAGGGGGAACGCCTTAGGATATATTGTTGCATAGTCTACTATTAACAGAATAAACCTGTGTCCTTTCACAGAAGGCTCTAGAGGTCCTACCAAGTCTACTCCAATCCTCTCAAAGGGAACTGAGACCAAGGGTAGAGGAACCAAGGGGGCTGTTTTTTTGTCCCTTCGGATGGTTAGCTGGCATTCAGGACATGCCGCACATAATTTCGCAATATCACTATGCATCCCTGGCCAACAGAACTGGAACGAAATACGATCCAAGGTTTTATCTCTACCAAGATGACCACCCCAAGGGACAGTATGGGCTAGGGTGAAGACAGTTTTAACCAACACCTTGGGAACCAATATTTGTCTGGTGACCTCCCCTGTTTGTGTCTGCCTGTTCACCCTATAGAGAATATAATTTGATAATTCAAAATGAGGGAACACCATTACCCCTTGTGCATTCAATATCTGGTCATCAATTCTTACCACTTTCTCATATTGTCTGGCCAGGACTTGGTCTTCCCTGGTAAATCCCCAGGGCCTATCTCTCTGTCCTCCTGGCCATCCCCAGTCATTACCTGTGACTTGTGCCTATTAGTATGGCCACCTTGAGTCCCAGATTTCTGCAACCAGTTCTGTTTGTCACAGCATCCTTGCATCAGAGTCTTCAGAACCTGGTGTCTACTGGGGAATTGATCTGACGAGAAGGGAAACAGTTTACCAGGCTTCTCCTGTACCAGAGAATGAGGCTCCTCCTGAGAGGGAGCAAGTAGGTTTGAAAAGAAAAGCCAGTCCCGGCTGAGCAAAACGGGCATGGAGCCATGGAGTGACTCCTGCTTTGAGCCTGGTCTCCCAACCTTTTACCTGTAGCAGGATTTTGGCCGTCGTATACCATTCTACATCGCCGTGTATACACTCTATGCTCCATGGGGAGTCATAGAAAAGCACATCAGGCGGTAACAGTTCCTGGAAGACCAGAGTTTTCCCAGAGCCTGAATCTACAAGGGCCTGGATGGTTTTACCTCCAATCCGGACTGGAAGTAGCCAGTGCTTTCAATTTTCTCTGGGGAAGTCTGAGGCGACTGTCCTGCTGAAGGAACAACCCATCTGTGAACATTCCATATGATGATGGCCTTGTTCCCCGCAGGTAGAACATGGAGAGGGCTCCCTCACCGGAGGTTAGCGCGGATAACGCTCAGCTGGACTAAATACTGGAGACCAGGAGTCGGATGGGTCCTGCATGCGACGTCCTCTGAAGTCTCTCTCGTTTGGCGAAGAGCCGACATCGGGAAGTAGACGAGGATCTTGGTGGGACCGGCGTTGGGACCTCTCCATTGCTGGAAGGACTGCTACTTTTGTGGGACTTGAAGTTGCGTGTGGATGGGTCATAGTTTACCCGTTGGTCTGGTCTCACTTTTTGGGTGTCCGCAAGCACCGGTAGAGTCGGATCAGTCGGGCCCAGGATACTCTCCTGATCCTCGGCTCCAAGGAAGTTTTCAATGAGCTGGACAGCCAAAGTTAGGGTTTTATCATGAGCGTGCATGAGGGGTTATCACTTGTAGGAACTGTTCCAAAAAAAATTGTTCCAAAACAGATTGTTCTAGAATCGCCTCCTTAGTGTGCTGCTCAGGTTGTATCCAGTGAGTACACAAGTCCAGTAAGCGCTGAGCTAGGACCTTGGGTCTCATCATAGTGGTGTACTGCAGATGCCGGAACTACTACTCTAGGTCTCTGGGGTCAGACCTAAGCGATGCAGTATAGCTGCATTTACTTGTTTATAGTCCATAGCCTGATCTGCTTGTAGGCCCTGATATGAGGCCTGGGCTTCTCCTATGAGGAGCGGGGCCAAAGCGGTTGCCCAGTGATCTATAGACCAGCCCTGGGCCCCGGTAACCCTTTCAAACGTTAATAGAAAAGCCTCTGGATCCTCGTTTGGACTAATTTCCTCAGGAGGACCAGGGGTTTATTCTGGACTGGCAGACACATGGGATTGGGCCTGCAGCCTGGCCATCCACTCATCCTGTGCTGCCTCCTGCTGGATTAGGAGCAGTGTTTGCTGCTGTAATAGTAGTTATTTTTGCCTTGCTTGTCTTTCATCTCGCTCTGCCTGCTATTTGGCCTGCTTGCACAGAAACTTTAAAAAAAAAATACTCCATATTTTTTTTGTGTGGCCCTTTGGGTGCAGGGTCTGCTCAACAACCCACTTCTTACACCATATGTTTCATGGTCAATGCAACAACACGTGGGTTTCTGAATTGACTTGTTTATTTAGACTCAAAAATATGGCATACATGTAACCCTGTTTCCCCCAACCAATCTCTCATAGGGTCTCCTAGGGGAAATGCTACTCCGGTTACATGGCTCTGTGTGGTGCATACATGCTGGTAACAGGGGGCCCTGGGTCCCCCGCATGGTGGTAAAGGGAAATAACAGGACAGGCTTCTGTGGTCTTGCCCAAATTATACTCACAGGTGCAGCGTCTCCATCTTGTGCAGCCCCCCAGATGTGTGGGGTGAAGTCTCTGCAAAAGAACTCTCATCGCTCTCCTCCCAATAGACTTCAGTCTCAGGCCAGTTACTCTTAGTGGGCCATAAGTAATAACCCACCAATTAAACATTCTTTGAACATCTGCACTGACCCAGGAAGAGTCTTGACCTGTAATAAAACCAATATATTGTATTTTTAAGACCAATGTTAACCACATTAACCCCTGAAGCACCAGATTGACTAAATCATTTAATACCCCTACCATTTTCATTATACCTTCTTTCTCAAAATGGGCCGGCTTACATGCCAGTCCCATGCTCACACTAATACATCCTTCACCTTGGAGTGATGAACCGTCAATGTCGTCCCTGTCAGGGGTCTTTAAAATCCAGAGGGAGCATGGGAGAAAGTCAACAAAAAGAAAACAAGAGAATATCTAAGTGTACTGTAGGTGTCTTAATAATTTTGGTGAGTGTTCAGAGCCTTGTCTCCTATAGAAGGCTTACTCACAGTGTGATGAGTTATAAATGGCAGTTCCAAAACTGTGGCAAACTCGCTTGTGTAAACTTGCTTGTAGAGTTGTCAGAAGGGATGCACCTCAGTATAAGAGAAAATATACCATAGCACAGATCAGTTTGAAAATGTCTTTATAAGTATAAAAAATATAGGTACTTACAATTTGTCCGAATTTAAAAGCATGATCACAACAATGACGACATTGTCGGTAGTCTAATCTTTTCACCGCCCCTGACCCCTTTAGTACCGCCGATGGTCTGGGGTATCCCCCCAGCTGCTGACTTCCTTGCCAGCGTCTCTGTTTGCTCTGTCACGTCAAATCCGGTTTCACCAAGACGTCACTTCCGGGTTCGGCTCTGGGCTATCTAACGTGTCTGTGAGGTACTGCTGAGACTGGTGGCTCTGGCGACTCCCACTCAATGCATTTCGCCAAGCGATAGGCTTCATCAGGAGTATCCCCGCTGTCAGGGGTTCATGTCCCTACTGGCTGTCTCTTTCTATCTGTCTCTTACTCTGGCTGTTTCTTAGTCTCTCTCTCTCTGAGAGCCTTGATTTCCTCCTTTTTGTCTTTCTTGCTGTCTCTTGTGCCTGCTCTCTTGATCTGGCAGTTCCTTTTCTCTGTACTGTCTCTCCACATTTCTTTCTCAGCCTCTCTCTCTTTCTGGCTGGATGTCTCTCTGTCACTGTGTCTTTGCCTCTCACCCTCTTATTGTCTGTATATCTTTTTCCCAGTCTCTTTTTTTCTTTCTTTGTTCCTTCCATCTGCTGACTGTCTCTCGGCCTCATTGTCGTTCTCCTCTTGCTCTCTCTCTCTCTCTCTCTCTCTCTCTCTCTCTCTCTCTCTCTCCTGTCTCTCTCTCCTGTCTCTCTCTCTCTCTCTCTCTCTCTCTCTCTCTCTCTCTCGGCTGACTCTCTCTCTCCTGGCTGTCTCTCTGCCTGCTGTCATTCTTCCTCTTGCTGACTCTATCCCTTTCCCAGCCTCTATCTCTTTGTCTTTCTTGTTCTGACTGCCTCTCTTTTTCTCTGTTTCTCCCTCAGCAGTCAGGGCCTGTTCTGGCCTATCACTGTCCCCCAGGTCCGCAAAGAACGTCAGATCTAGCGTGGTGGGCTGCAATGGGAAACCCCTGCTGTCCCTCACTTTGGTACAACCCCCCTTTAGCACTTCCTCTGGGTCCGTTGAGATGACAGGCTGAAGTTGGAAGCTCTCTCTGCCACCACTTTGCCACAACCCCCTGTGGACACCGCCCTGGCGTCTCCTGTGATGAAGGGCTGTAATGACAAAATACCTTTGCCACTCACTCTGGTACAACCCTCCTCACTAATCCCCTCCATTCTCCTCTGCATCTCCTATGACAATGAGCTGTAATGGGAGACTATCTTGGTCCCCCACTTCTCTACAACCTCCCTCACTAACCCCCTCAGGCACCCTCTGATAAGGACCTGTAATGGGAACCACTCTCTTGCCCTGACTTTGCTACAGCCCCCCCTCCATCCCTCAATCATCTCCTCAGGACCTGCTGCGACCATCTGATTGATGGTGATGAATTGTACTGGGAAGTCCCCATGGTCCTCCACTTTTGTACAACCACAGTGCTCTCTTTTCGGGTTACCATCTTTCCAAAATCATTACCTAGCATCACATAAGCAGGAATATAATCAATTATTCCCACCTCCCGCACACCCTGCCCAGTACTCCAATTCAAGTATACCTTTGCCACCGGCAAAATGTGGCAGCTCCCTTCCGCTACCCCTATATGCAGAGTCCTTCCAGGAAGGGTTTCCTCAGGTCACACCAGTTCTGGCCACACGAGGGTAAGTGTAGCACCTGAGACTCTCAGTCCTTGGGTGAGTTTATAATCCACAATGACTGACTGCAAGTGGGCACCTCTGTTTTCTTGCGGCCCAGACACCACACAGGCACTTAGGTGCCCTCCTGAGGGGCGATCCCCTCCAGAGGAAGTTGCAGGCCTCTTCCTTTCTGGGCAGTTGGTGCTGATGTGCCTCAGCTCTTTGCAGGCAAAACACAGGCGGGTGTCCCAACCACCCCCCCCACCCCCAAAAGAAGCCTCCGTAGGTGTAACAAGATGTCATGGGGTTTCATTGGATTTACCCCCCTTCCACCCTGGAACCCCCTTGTTAACTGCTGGATTCCTGTTAGCCACATAGGAATCTACAAGCTAGCTAGCTGCTGTGGCTGACTTAGGACCTCTGTTCCTTAACTCACTCCCTCACTTCAGGTGGGCACAGGGTTAAAAATTGTTCATGAATTATGAGATCCAATAACTGTGCATGCTTTCAATTTCCAGCCCCACAACCCACTGCTTGCACAAAGATGTCAGATGCCCCACCAGCTCAGAAAAGCCAGTGGTATAACCGCGCTGAACAGTTCTGAGCTTTTGCCTGTAGATTTCAGGGGTTATACTGAAATTGTGCAACAGTACGACTTTTATGGTCTCATAACCTTTGTCAAGTTGTGCAGAGAGATTAGCATAAACATCCAGGGCTCTTTCATTCAATTTGGGCATGATACGTTGCCCACTGATCACGTGGTAACTGATGCTGCCTGCAGGTTTTTTCAAAACCATGCAGGAAAGTGTCCAGGTCCCCATCTTTTCCTAGGCTTGGGACATGTTCCATATGGGGTTTTGAAGTGCTGGACTCTCTGTTGCTTGCTGCTGGCGATGCTTTCTACAGCTTGGCAAATTCCAGCTGGTGTAGTAGGTCTGCAGCGTCTCTTGCATCCTCTCGATCTGTAGCTTGTCTTTCTCCTTCACTTTCTGCAGCATATCTCACTGGTTCATGTTCTGAAACTTGTATTTCTCTCTCAGCCTCACACACTTGGAACTGAGTGATGAGCTGCAACTGCATTGTGTCATATACTGGTCCCAGGTACTTGAATGTAGTTTGCAAGTAAACATCCAGATCACTAGCAGTACAGAACAGCTGGAGTCCTCAGAACATGGCAGTCCTGGGTTCCTTTATCTGTGGGTAATCTCCAGGGCTTAGCTGCCCTCAGATTCACTGCTGTTTGTTTGTTTGTTTCAGCCCCTCTTTATTTTTACCCAGATTTTGGAGATCACGCTCCTTACACTGAGTCATCAGTGGCTCTTTCGTCTGGCGTCGGTATAAACTGCTATGTTCACTATACTTACTCAAAATAAAAACAAAACAAGAGGGGAAGAGTTTGCTTGTATGTCTTATAAAAAAATATAGCACTATAGCAAAAGCTTTGGGGTATTGAGCTGTTATTTCTTGCAAGACACACCGGTCAGTCACTTTTTAGTGTTTTGTTTGTCCCACAGGCATAAAAGCAAACCACTAAAAAACTCTGATATTAACAAAAATAAAAATTGTTATCCCACCATTTGTCACGTACAGCAAACCTGTGAGCATGTGACCTGCATACGAGACAAGGGATAATATGCAGCTCCCTAGCTGGCCCACTTTTCCCTTTCACAAAGATTCCTAAAATGAACAATATCTCCCCTCGATCCATTCCATATACCATCTGTCACAAACTTACTTAGATATGCAACCAGAGTTAATACACATGGCTTCTCTAGCCAACTCATCTTTCCCCCTCTTCAAGGTACTTTCAATTAGTTAATATTAACCCCTTACTCCAATGCAATCATATATACTGCACCGACACACTTTATTCGAGCAAATACCCGGTATGTACCTGGCAGATACCTGGAATGCGCCGCTCCTCACCTCTGACAAGCCCCGTTGCATTTGCCTTCCCAGCCTGGGTTCATGCCTGGCTGATGGGCGGCTGATCTGTTAAATGATAATGATTAGGATTTAATAGGCTGCAATGCTTCGCGTGTCTACCAGATGGCATAAATTCATGAATTGTAATGCAGTACTGCTGCGGCCAAGTTTATTCGAGCATTTGCCCGTTCTTGGCCGCAGCAGTAGCCTGGCGCGCGCCCGAGAGTGACGGGCGCGCGCCGAAGCAGCGGAAGAGCGCCCTCCGATCGGGGCGCTCTCCCTACCGCTGCCGGGTCCGCCGGGTCCCCCGGAACCCCCTGCCGCCGTCCCGCAATCGCCGGACACCAGGGCTCCCTCGGGGAGCCCTGGATGTGCGTGCAGGGGGCGCACGCTCCCGAAGAAGCGTGACCGCGCGTCTATGACGCGCGGCACGCCGAGGGGAGGCCACTAGCAAGCCGGGAAATCTCCCGGCTTGCGGATCTGGACGCAGTGCGATAAACTGTGTCGCCACTGTATATATATATGTACTGTGCAGCATTGCAGCCAACGGGAATAAAATGCTTCAATCCCTGCCGGAAAATAACTCAATGCACTCGGGCAGAAAACAGTCACAAACCTCAATACACCCGGGTATACCCGAATTCGTGGGACTAGCCGAGCTCGAATAAAGTGTGTCGCCAGTGTATCCACTGCCACCACCCGAGAAGTATGCAAGAAATATAATTAATATATATCTGTCAGGGTCTCGGATCCCTGTTCATTATAGAAAAAATGATGCTCTTAACACACAAATCTGTTGTATCAAAATGTGTCCGAAAATGTAAATTACTCTCTACAGAGCATGCAACAATTCATTCAGAACTCAAAGCATCACTTATTAAATATTTTTTATATATAACTCAGTGCTTAGATTATAGAAAAAGGATTACAAGAACATACTGTGCAGTTACAATAAATGCAGAACAGTTTCTTAAAATAACAGGATACTACAGAACACAGAAATCCCTATACAGTTCTCTACCATATGTCATAGGTTTTCCCCAGAGAGGTCACTGGTGTAAAAAGATGAAAATTCATGTGCTTTATCCCAAAACACACCTCTGTTGAATTTTTATTTCATAACTCCAGGACAAGACCTATATACCATTCTTCTCCCATTGAAACAAAATAAGTCCACCCCTGTCGTAAATCAGCTGCTAGTTTGACGGTTTTACAACTTAGAAAAAAACCCTCCCCTTTTGACGTTTAAAAGGGTGCCTAGATATATGAAAGACCTCATAACTTTATGGCCCTGATACTTAGACATACATACTATCAATAGGTTTCAGGTGATTATGATGAATGTAACAAGACTCATTTTGACGAACTTGCTCCTACATTTTAGTGACAAATGGATATCTGTCCCTTATCACCTGCTAGAAATGAAGGGTTTGGCCTTATTGCATTCGTCTCCTTGAAATAATTACATATCTCTAATTTTTACTCTTATGAATTACTGTCAGACCCATAATTTCTTCATTTTTAATAAAGTCATTCAACTAAGTGGTGACCTATGTGTCACTTCTCTCTGTGATGCCCAAGTGATCATTGAAGACTCTGACAGTTTCCTTTGAATTTGGTTTATTTATAAACATGTCAGAGAGCCATAATTGAATCCCATCTCTGGTAAAACAAAATACACTTAACTCTAGATTCCCATAAAACACATATGGTACTTTTAGTAGGCCATAAGTGATAACCCATCAATTAAACACTCTTTGAAGATCTGCACTGACCCAGGAAGAGTCTTGACCTGTAATAAACCCAATATATTGTATTTTTAAGACAAATGGTAACCACATTAACTAGTGAAGCACCAAATATACCATATATATATAGGTGTTACGCTGCGCATATAATACAAGTACAGTTTTATGAAGCACAATTTTAGGGAAAAACATAGCACTATATTCAGGCCAATATGATATATATATTTTACAATTATTTCTTTATATTTGTAATCCATTGTATGGAGTGCATTACCATACCTATGATATAGATATATATAGATATATATAGATATATAGATATATAGATATATAGATATATATATATATATTGTGGCAGGACGGCCTCGCGGCAGGGTCAGTAAGACGCTAGACATGGTGGGAAATGTTCAACTATAGTGGTTTATTAGCCACATCCAAAATAAAGTACGGGTGCACTGTCCCTTTAAGAAACTACTTTCTTGAAAATTAAAGCCTAGTCCCGTTAGGGACACTAACTCACTTCTTGAGCCCTTACTAACAGGACAGCCAGCTAATCTGGTCATGCCCAAAACATGCTACACAAAGGATAACGATACGTATAAGAATAAAGTCTTATCTGTTTTGCCGCTCCAGTAGCAACAGGAACAAGGTTCCGGGGAGCAGGCTATGTCAAGCCTCGCAGCGATCTTGATCTTTATCCTGGGTTGGGGTCCCAGCTGGTCCCAGCAGCCTAGCTCCTCGCAGGACTGGGGGACCAGAGCAACAGCAACGGCTTCCTAGCCGGGAGAGTTCTCTCCACCTTCCTGTGGAAAAACAAGCTCTCTGTGTGTGTGTCACTTCCTGCTTTTAAACCTGCAGTCTCTCAGGCCTCCTGCTTAATTAGGCTGCAGGTGTGCTTCTTTCTGTCTGAGGAGATTAACACTCTGTGAACTGGCTGCAGCGTCTCTCCATTCACTATTCCAGCCTACTGAGTTAGTGACTCTGTCACATATCCCTCTCCCCAGCGAAACATAGTCCTGTGGAGCGGCCCATGCACAATTCCCGTGCACCAGCATCTTTGCCGAAAATGTCTGACGTCGGCCCTTCCCTCCCCCTTTTTTTTTCTTGCCTTCCAATTTAGGCATTTTCTTTTTGGGGTAATTACCAGGCCATCTGGGCCTGAGGACTGGTACCTCACTATCTCCTTGTGTTCAGAGACTTCTTCACCCTGTAGAAGAGCCTTGACTTCGGTCAGCTCATTGCATACTCTTGCCAGTGACTGTTTGGCCTTTTCCTGTGAAGACAGCACCTCCGCTTTAGCGGTGATGGGTTTTGGACCTTTTTCCATCAGCATACCTTCAGTGTTGGGTTTCACATCATTTTTCTTCAGAGCTTCAAATTGGGTGGGGGTCTTTTTAACCCCAAGTGCACCCCATGATGCCTCTCTTTTACAGTCGGCAGACTCGAAGGCTTGGGCCTGTCTTTCTTGTCCCCTTAACTTACTCCGTTGGGAGTGTTGCTGAACAAACTGTGAGGTCTTTCTCATCTTACAAACATGGACACTCTTTAGTCCCATTCTCGACTGTCTCTTCACAGCGGCTGCTTTCCTTGCAAGGAAACCACTATGGGTCCCATAGTACAACTGGCTTCTTACTGTGCTACTACATATCACCTTGGTCTTCCCATCCCGTGCCTTGTGAAAAGTAGACTGTAACACTGCAACGGTATTGCAGTCATGCTTCCTGGTGCGCCTCACTTGCTTTATCTCTACCACCCTTTTTCCCATGGACTGCTTCTGTGACCCAAGGGTCTGTCTTAGGGTTGTAACCTCTTTCTCCAATTTCAGCTGAGGAATCTCCTGCTGGGCAGCATTAGAGTCCAACGTAGCATCCTGCTCACTCTTCAGAGCCTCGAGTATCTCATCCAGGTCACGCTTTTGTTTCTCTGCCATCTTGCGGCCAGCACGCTCAGACTCTAGGTCCTTCCTCAGGTCATGAAGCTGTCCTTCTGCATTTCTTTTTTCACTCAGTGCAGCTGCCAGTTCATCTTCTTTGGCGTCGAGTCGCGATTCCACATCTCCTAGCTGGTTCAGCGCAAGTCTTAAGTCTGTTTCTTTCGCTCTATTTCTGACCTGCCACTGCCAGTGCTCCTCCCGGACCTTGTCCAGCGCCAGCTGCAGTCGGGCCATCTCATTGGATGTGTGGTCCAGAAGCTTGCGGGTATCAGCCATCTCGGTTTCATAGCGCAATGACAGGCAAGCCACCTGTCGGACGGTCACCTTCTCCCGCTCGGCGAGCTGTATCTTGTGCTCAGCAACCTGCGTTTGCAGCTCTTCAATTTGATCCTGAAAATCCCCTCTCAGGGCCCTCACCTCTTCCTGGTGCTTGCTCTGGGCTTGCATCAGCTGCTCCTTCATCTTTTGGAGTCCTGCAGTTTTTGTCGCCAGTATCGCTGTTGCTTCTGTTTTCCAGGCTTCTTTCTCCTTGGCATACTGACTCATGGAGATGGAGTTGCCTCTCTGCTTCTCCAGCTCTTGCTCCAGTCTTTGGACCTTCTCATGTTCCCTCTCACACAGAGTCACCTGGCTTCTAAGCTCCGCCTCCAGCGATGCTCTTGTGGCGCTCAACGTGATCTTCAGCTGCTCCAGGGCGAGGCATTCTTTCTCCAGCATTTTCTCTGCATTCTGCAGAGCAGCCTGTACTTCATTTTTTTCTTGCGCCAATTGTGTCTTCACTTTCTGCATTTGGTGAAGCTTCTCAGTCCCATCACTGACCTAACCAGTCAGGTTTAAAACCTCTTCCTTCAGGTGTATATTCTCCATTTTCACAGTCTCTATATCCCTTAGGACCGTTTCCTTGGCTTTCTTCAAAGTACCCAGCTCTGCCCCTAGCGATGCTCTTGTGGCGTACAGCGTGGCAACTCAGTTCCTCATGCTGTTCTGTGGGGACATACTGGGTACTCAGCCGTTCCTGTAGCACTCGCTGCTTCTCCTTGGCTGCTTGCAGACTTGCATGTAGCTCTTGCAGCTGGCTCTGCCATAAGTGCGTTGCCTGTGTGTGCTGCTGCAGGGAGACACGTTGCATCCTCTCTGCATTCTGCAGTGCTTCCTGCACCTCTAGCTTTTCCTGGATCAATTGCTTCTCCACTTTTCCTGCATGGTGGAGCTTCTTATCACCTTTACTGATTTGATCAGTCAAGTTTGAATTTTTCTGCGTCAGACTTACATTCTCCTTCTTTACAGTCTCTAAATCCCTCAGGGCATTCTCATGGGTTTCCTTCAACATACCCAGCTCTGTGTTTAGACTGTGGCCCTCCTGGCGTGCGAGCTCCAGCTCTGTTTTGAGCATGCTAGCTTCTTGGTGAGAAACTTCTAAGTCTTTGATGAAGTTTTGCACATCTCTCTGGGACATCTGATAGCATAGTCTCCAGTCAGGACTTTTTCTCTCTGATTCCATGTTAGCAATTGCGGTGTTGGCCTTATTCAAACTTGTCGTCAGCTCCTCCAACTCACTCCGCAAGAGATGCTCTGTTTTCTTTAATGCCGCATACTCTTGTATAGCTGGGAGTATACACCTCTGTACCTCGGCATTAGCTTCTCGCTCCCTATTCAATTGTTCCTGCAAGACATCATAATCACGCTGGCCAGTTTGGAGTGCAGAAATTAAGGCCTCTTTTCCCTGGATCAAGGATTCAGCTTCCCTTTGCTCCTCCTTTTCCTTTGCCACCGTTCCTGTGACAATTCTGCCCATCACTCCGGTCTGCAGCACATCTCGGTGGCTTACTGACGCCTGTTGTCCTGATATCGCAGGCTCAAGTGGTTCGGTCACTTCCTCTGTGACTTGAAAAATATTTTTATTTTTCTTCTTTCTCTTTGTTTTATTCGTTCCAGAGACATCAGTGGTATTGGGCACACACACTCTGGTCACTTTTGCAGCTTTCATCTGCGGGTACATCTCTCTTCTCGGGGCCACATATGCGTCGTCATCATAATCATCATATGGCCTGAAGGGACACTGTTTAGTATGGTTATGTACATTGCAAAACTGACACATGATGGCGGCCATTTTAAAACCCCGTTTTTTTTTGTTCGCTTGAGTTCAGTGTCTCAACACATCTTCATCTACTGACCCACATCTTCATCTACTGACACCACCTGTGGCAGGACGGCCTAGCGGCAGGGTCAGTACGACGCTAGACACGGTGGGAAATGTTCAACTATAGTGGTTTATTAGCCACATCCAAAATAAAGTACGGGTGCACTGTCCCTTTAAGAAACTACTTTCTTGAAAATTAAAGCCTAGTCCCATTAGGGACACTAACTCACTTCTTGAGCCCTTACTAACAGGACAGCCAGCTAATCTGGTCATGCCCAAAACATGCTACACAAAGGATAACGATACGTATAAGAATAAAGTCTTATCTGTTTTGCCGCTCCAGTAGCAACAGGAACAAGGCTCCAGGGAGCAGGCTATGTCCAGCCTCGCAGCGATCTTGATCTTTATCCTGGGTTGTGATCCCAGCTGGTCCCAGCAGCCTAGCTCCTTGCAGGACTGGGGGACCAGAGCAACAGCAACGGCTTCCTAGCCGGGAGAGTTCTCTCCACCTTCCTGTGGAAAAACAAGCTCTCTGTGTGTGTGTCACTTCCTGCTTTTAAACCTGCAGTCTCTCAGGCCTCCTGCTTAATCAGGCTGCAGGTGTGCTTCTTTCTGTCTGAGGAGATTAACACTCTGTGAACTGGCTGCAGCGTCTCTCCATTCACTATTCCAGCCTACTGAGTTAGTGACTCTGTCACAATATATATATAATCAAAAAATAAATAAACGATACCGTTCTGTGGCTAACGAAATGCTTTTATTTGTGCGAGCTTTCGAGATACACTGATCTCTTCTTCTGGCGATGTTACAATGAATGAAGCAAGCAAAGGGTATACTTAAAAACAGTGTATCTTGGAATGTTATCTGTGCTCGTCCCTCCCCCGTGTGGGGATGTGATTTATGGCTAGAGGTGTTAAATGGTTCCTGAAAGTTAGTTACTAACTTTCACTAACTTTCACTAACTTTCAGGAACCATTTATATATATATATATGTATCAGTACCGTGTTAGCCGAGCTTCAATAATCAAAAAATAAATATATAAATATATATATAAAGGAGAGATGAAAGAGCGCACGCCCCATAGTATAAAACTGTAAATTTATTGAGGGGAAGGGGGGAAGATTGGAGAAAAATGCACTCACAAGGGTACAAAGTTTAAAAGCATTTCGTGATCATATCACCACCATCCGGTATTTGCACTTGATTCTTAGGAGGCCCTCAATCTCGAAGATGAAGGAACCACGATCTATCAAGATGTCCAGGGTAAGTAAATAGTTCAGCAACAACTTCCAGAGATCCCAAAGAATATCTCCTTGCTGGTAGGCCTCTGTAGTGTTTGGCGCTCGAGTCGGTCTGTTCCTGCGCTCCGTGATGACGTAGTGTCTATGCGTATTGTGTAATGACGCTCCCTGACGCGTTTCGTCACACACGGGTGACTTTTTCAAAAAGTCACCCATGTGTGACGAAACTCGCCAGGGAGCGTCATTACGCAATACGCATATTCTTTGGGATCTCTGGATCTCTGGATCTCTGGAACTTGTTGCTGAACTATCTACTTACCCTGGACATCTTGATAGATCATGGTTCCTTCATCTTCGAGATCGAGGGCCTCCTAAGAATCAAGTGCAGATACCGGATGGTGGTGATATGATCACGAAATGCTTTTAAACTTTGTACCCTTGTGAGTGCATTTTTCCCCCCCTTCCCCTCAATAAATTTACGGTTTTATACTATGGGGCGTGCGCTCTCTCCTCTCTCCTTTCTGCAGATTCCCTACGGATGTGGTTAATCCTCTTGAGAGCAGCTGGAGACCCCTTGCACCAGCACCTATCTATATTGTTGGACAATTGCCTAAAGGACTGGTTTTTACCTTTCTTTATTTCTTTTTGTTTTAATTATCTTGTTTATATATTATAGTGTATGTTATTAATAGGTTGTTTATTTATTACATTTATATTCACCTTCTTGAAATATTTGCACAGGCACTTAGTTAGTTATTCATTCCAATATATATTCATTTATGATATATATTTAGTGTATTTAGTATTAACTATTACATCTATATATTTTTTACACATTCTTCACTTGTACTAATACCTTCACTAGGCGCTGCTTTATTGCTTTTTTGTTTGTCTATATATATATATATATATATATATATATATATATATATATCATAGTTACCAGTCCGTGAACTAATAAAGGAGACAGCATACAGCAAGGGGTAGTCCAAAAAAAGATGTATTCAAAACATACTGTTAAATAAATGCCTATATATATATATCAATGGGACGTTTTATACACTGGGAATCACATTCTCTTCCACCATTTATTTAGTTCATTTTATTTCTTGATCATTTGCGCTTACTGTATGTCACCTTTTTCTATATTTCTCCTTTGAGGTACTTGTGTAATATAGAATAAGCCACTTAGAATAATGTATTTTTTATTTTTATAAAGTGCAACAAAATACTAAAGCGCTCTGAAGTATCATAAGACTATTATTTGAATCAAAATCATCTAATCATCCAAAATAATTCTTAGTAAATAGTAAACACTGTGACCTTAAACACAATGACAATGTATATGGTGCTTATAATAGCAAGTGATAAAAAATATGTGAGTGAAAAAAGGTTAGATGGTACTGCTGCGGCAGCTTTTATTCTAACAAATCACCAGCTTTTACCTGGCTTGTTCCTGGAATGCCACACTGTTCACCTGGAGCATGCCGCGTTCATTTTGCGTTCCCAGCCACGGGTCATGCCCGGCTGATGCGTTTATTGATAATGGTTCGGATTTTAATAGGCTGCAATGCTTCGCGTGTCCGCCAGATGGCAGATATTCATGAATTGTAATGCGCCGAATCAGTAATGTGTCGGCTTGCAGGTGTTTCGTTTAAAAAAGATACTGTACCACAGTGTGCTATTGTAACTTGGCCTTGGCCTTGAGACTGAAGGAAGAGTTTGCAAAAATGTATCAATTTAGGCTTTTCATACATATTAAAGAAAGACAAAGACCAGTTTCAGTTACAGTATTCTCCAGAGACCCACCCGCCATGAGTGTTCAAGTGCAGCCCACTTTCCAAAAACCCGACAGAAGTTACGCGTATTTGATATGTGCCGCGATTAATGCAACAGAGGATAAGATGGCAACAGTTGCTCAAATTTATCAGTATTTTATCGAAAACTATGACTTTTACAAATTTTCGCCAACTCCTCATACGTGGAAGCGTGCAGTAAGGAAAAGGTTATGTAGTGATCCCTGTTTTCACCGTATTGAGCCCCAATTTGTTGGAGGGTATTGGTGTGTATCACTGGATTTTTCCCGTATCTATGATCATGGAGGCGGCAAAAGGCGAAGGGTCGTGTTAAAACCAACTAAGAAGCGACAGTCGCTGCCAAGCAATGCACCAGCACCAGCACCAGCACCGGCTTCCAATGACGGTCCCACTGTCAGTGACAACCCTGAGCCTGAGCCGGATTTCGCGTACAGTTTTGATGAAGCTTGCATGTACCTAAGCAATTTCCAGCCTCACCAGCTGACTACAGGTGGACTAGTCCCGCTGCAAACTATCGACGTGGATGATCAAGAAAGCTGGACTGGCAGTGGACCGGCGCCGGCGCCAGCTGAATGGGAAATTCTATGGTGAGTTGCCGTATTATTTTGGTGGACTGGCTGAGTACTTCTTTAGGGGGCTGACCATAACTGTACATTAAAACTTTTCTTTTTGTTTTTCCTCAGAAAAGAAAATGGCTAATGGGTGGATTTCAATGGATAATATTGTGCTGTATGCTGATGTTTTCCGGCCGTACAGTATACTGTGTAATAAACCCGAATAAATAAATCTATGCATTTATTCTACATGTTCAGTATCGTTTCATTATGTGTCTTCTACAGTATACTGTACAGTGGTATACAGTGCCTAACATCTATGGGCAAAATCAATTTTATCTCTAGGTGCCCTAGAACAGAAGTTCCCACGCCAAATGGCCGTGAACTTGACCGAGGCCCTAAGTAGTTCCCACGCCAATTGCGCGAATATAAATTAAAATAATCCGTTCTGTGGGTCTGAGCGGGTTGAAATTCGCCTGGTCCTCATGCGGAAGGACCCTTGCCATTGTGGCAAAATATCAGCCTTCCAAGACCCCCGGAACCGGAGATACCAAAAGACAGTTTAAAGCACATTACCAAAGTGGCTTTTTTCTGCCATGCAAGTCAATGGCAGAAACCTGAACTTTAACATTACCCTGACTCCGTTCTGTTGCCACGAGAGGGTCGCAATTTGCCATGCAATCCTGTCGCAACTAGGACTACATGGTGACCGAATCTGAGCCCTCTAGGTTGAACAGAACCGGAGTTATGGGTTCCAGGTTTCTGCTCATTCTGACTTAGCCGGTTCAAAGCTTTCTCCGCCATTACGCTCAATGGTAGGACCCTCCTCGCCGGCGTGACCCTTTCTTGCCGCCATTACTGCTCGGACCCTGTTGGTGTCAAGTGAGGGGGTTCCTAACATCTAGGGGCAAAATGAATTTTATCTCTAGGTGCCCTAGAACAGAAGTTCCCACGCCAATTGACCTAGTTCCCACGCCAATTGCGCGCTCATTGCTGTTTTTTTACAATGTTGCCGAGCTTGCGGCTTTGCGGTCAGGCAATAAATAAACAGTGCAGCAAGCCTCTACATTCTAGAAACACTGGTGTGATTAGACGCAGGCATACTGAGTCTTTGTAGCTTGGCTATGGGCGGATTAAGAACACAATGGCAATATGCAGAAGATTAACGACCCAGTGGAGAGAGGGGGTTGGTAGGCTAGGGTGACTCAGCCGATTGATGCTTGGCTAGGGAGGGATTAAAAACTCTGGAGGTGTGTGGCTAAAATATTTAACAGCACTGTAATTTCAAAAGGCAGTTCATCATAATAATTTGATGAATAAACCCCCAAATAAAACCCCCAAATACAGTACATAAAAAGCATGTCACTTTAACTCCCTGTGCCCCATGCACCAAAAACAAACAGTAGATTTTCTATAGACAAATTAATATTCATACAGTATAAACGTCCATTTTTCATGTATCTCCATGTTTTACAAATGTTTTGTACATGTTTCTCCGATTTCAATCTGCCAGAAGAATTTAATAAAGGCTGCAGTATGTATTATTGTGTGTTGATGGTTAGAATTGCTGTGCACTTAAAATGTTTCAACATTGTACAGTATTTGTAAATAAATGTTTTTGTACTGACTCCACCAATAAAAGAACATGTTGAATTGCTGCACTGTTTTTTTTACTGCCTGACCGCAAAGCCGTAAGCTCGGCAACATTGTAAAAAAAGAGCAATGAGCGCGCAATTGGCTTGGGAACTAGGTCAATTGGCGTGGGAACTTCTGTTCTAGGGCACCTAGAGATAAAATTCATTTTGCCCCTAGATGTTAGGAACCCTCTCACTTGACCCCAACAGGGTCCGAGCAGTAATGGCGGCGATAAAGGGTCACGCCGGCGAGGAGGGTCCTACCATTGAGCGTAATGGCGGAGAAACACGCGCTGCTTTGAAACTGCTAAGGCAGAATGAGCAGAAACCTGGAACCCATAACTCCGGTTCTGTTCAACCTAGAGGGCTCAGATTCGGTCACCATGTAGTCCTAGTTGCGACAGGATTGCATGGCAAATTGCGACCCACTCGTGGCCACAGAACGGAGTCAGGGTAATGTTAAAGTTCAGGTTTCTGCCATTGACTTGCATGGCAGAAAAAAGCCACTTTGGTAATGTGCTTTAAACTGTCTTTTGGTATCTCCGGTTCCGGGGTTCTTGGAAGGCTGATATTTTGCCACAATGGCAAGGGTCCTTCCGCATGAGGACCAGGCGAATTTCAACCAGCTCAGACCCACAGAACAGATTATTTTAAATTATATTCGCGCAATTGGCGTGGGAACTACTTAGGGCCTCGGTCAAGTTCACGGCCAATTGGCGTGGGATCTTCTGTTCTAGGGCACCTAGAAATAAAATTTATTGTGCCCCCAGATGTTAGCAACCCCCTCACTTCACCCCAACAGGGTCCGAGTATGTACAGTACTGTACTTTAAAATAAATAAAATATGCAATTTTACTATTACTGCGCGCGCACGCACAGACTGTGTTGAACCGCGAAGGTATTAGACTTCAAAGACAACAGCTCGCAAACACCCCCATGAGTTTTTACACGGCATTGCAGTATTGCAGACAGCGGGAATAAAATGCTTAAATCACGGGCGCGAAAATAACGCAATACACTCCGGGCGAAAACGATACAAAACCGCACATCAACGGGATATTCTGAAATTCGCGGAGCTAGCCGAGTTACAATAAAGTTGGTCGCCACTGTAATACAGCTGCTGCTCAAACCCCAAAACAAACCGTTCCAAATGTTCTTCTTAAAACAGACTTCTTCAAAAAGGTGAGGAGCGGAAATTCCAGGACTGGAAAGAAAACAGAATTGAAACCGCACTATAGTGTAGTAGGTAAATCGATACCAGGGTCATATAGGAACATAGTTTTAGGCACTCACTTGGCCTATGTCAGATATGACTCCCGAGGAAGTGGCTAGCGAAATATGCAGAGTCCTGAGCGGGTGGACACAGACACAGTCAGGTCCTATTCAGAAATATGCGCAACCTGCAGTGTCAGGAGAGGATCACAAGTGATGCTAAACTTGGTGCTAGTGTCGGTAAGATCTCTCCATAAGCCATAGACCATAGACCAGCTAAGATCACCATTATTCTGTTACTTATGTATTTTTTTAAATTGTGAGTGCACATCTATCTGATCACACATACATACATACATATGCACATATATGTATATTTGTATATATTTGATCTGTGAAGATGGGTTTTCCACCTCAGTCAATAATTCCACGGATTGGTTCTTGTTCCAATATTTATTCAAAGACAATAGAAAGCAATCTGCATCATCAACGTCTTTACAGGCATTCTCAGTTATGAGTGGAGAACTGCAATTTCTGTTGGTATCACTCTAAGCATGGTTGTCAGCAGTTCTGATTTCAATACATGTAGATAAAACATTTATACCTTATCAACGGACATCTGGACCTGCCCAAATATAGGCTGGCCCCAATTTCAACCTTCTCACCCGCTGTTCTCTTATCAGTATGTTTGTTAAAACCTGCTATGCCATCCTGTTCTCCTACATTCTCACACCATCACATTATTTTTCTATGGCCCCTTTGCATTATGACCTTGTTACATTTCTCTTCTATTCCTACAGTTAAGTATTTCGGTGCTAGCTATGCAGTTAGTGTGAATACAGACAATATGTTGTTCAAGCTTGAAATCCTCCCATATTCATTCTTCAATCTGCACTATTGTATTCTTGTTCTATCTCTTTGGAGATGTTATCATTATCTAATCCAGGGGTGCACAAAAATTTTAGTCTGCGCCCCCCTGCCTGCTCTCACCCCCCCCCCCCCCCCACCTTGTTACTGGCATTTCTAATGTCACGACGTCATATGATGTCATGTTGCCATAGCAATGCATCATCACTTGACCCCGCGACATTTGACGCCACGTTACCATGGCAATGTGTCACAACAAGCAGCCAGTGATTATGTAAGGGAACTTGCAGATGCCTCGCGCGCTCCTCCCGCATTTCATTTAAATGCTTTGGGGAAGAGTGTGTGGCCTCTGTAAGTGCCACCCCTCCCCCACCCCCAGTTTGCCATTCCTGATCAAAACCATCATTACAAAGAACAGGGGGTCCTATGTGAATCAAATTCGATTGATAGCATCTCTATACCCCACAGTGCCTTATACTCTTGAAGAGGGTGCTCCTTACCTCCATTGTAGGAGCAGAGAAGGGGGAGGCTACAGCTTCATGCGGGCAGTAGAGAGAGGGAGCTCCGGTGATCCGGCGGCTCCGCGGTGCACCCGGATAGCGGGGGCCACCATGTTGACAGTCATGCAGGATATGGGGAAAGGACATCAGTGATATTGGTGCCAAGCACCCTATGTACTTTGGGGACACTCACCTGGTGTATTGGGATTGTGTGTGCTATGTACTGTGGGGTACAGGTTGCATATTCTATGTTCAGTAAAACCTGTTATTATATACATGTGTGTGATTACTACTGGTATTGGTTCCTGTGATGATCTTATCCTGCTACGCTACCTTGATATAGTTTTAACCTAATACACTATATTTTGGGTTCAATTCTGGTTTCGTTCCGGTTCAGGAATTTGCCCTCCCCAGCTTTTGAAGAAGTCAATTATTTGAATCAGCAGCAAAAATAAATTGAGAAGGATCTGTAATTATTTCTAGGTATCAGGCACATTGGTACCTCATGAATCTCATGCATCAGTGCATCTAGGAATAGTTACACTTTTCTCAGCATAGTTGCTCAAAGGCCACCCAGTTCCCGATATATTTGACTGTGTGATTACTGGTGTTTCTAATTCAGGTGTTACTCCCATACAGACTCTCTTCTTCTCCAAAAGCCCTATTTCAGGGTCTGAATTGGAGTTACTCCAATACGTAAAAAGTTAATGTTTTTTTTTAAATAACGTGAAGTTGACCCTAAGCGAATTAGGATTAATTATGAACATTATTGTTCATGCAAATATTCAAGAAGTATTAAATAGGTTTAGTTTTTCGTACAAGGCTGAAAATCACTACATTAGAGCCTAGATTAATAAACAGTTTAGTATTATTTACTGGAAAAGCAGGCAGTGTTTCTGCCATTCACCTGTTACATGCTTTCTTAGTGTATGGCGGTTAATTTGTAATGATGTGATTTGATGTTATTGGATCTTAAACTTAGCTTTACTGTCTTTCTTAAACATTATAATACAAAATGTAACACATTTGTTTCAACACATAAGAAAGTTTGTTTTTTTAAGTGAACACTACACATTGCAGAGGTTTCCCTTTTTCATTTAATTGAGTGAATTTACCAGATTAAACACTTGAATGCTGCATCATGTAACCGTTACATCACAGAAAAAGGGGGGATTCTTTAAGAGCCTCCCCTTGAAACTTAAATAGGAGACATCAGTCTTTAGGTAATGAGTCATGGATTATTTCTGTGAAATCCAAGAATACCCTGTATTTTCATGTGTTTTATAAATCTCTGTGGCAGCATCTATGAGGAGGTTTATCAGATCATGGGTAGTTTGGAAAGACTTATCCTTACCTGCTGTTGAAATGGGGAGGCCCCCTCTTTCCCCCGATTTGATATTTAATATTTCTGCTGCTGGGATTGGAGTCTATGGTAAAGCACTACAAATACAGATGTAAAATACATATTAACAATACTGTACTTATACATACACAGTACATCTCTGATTTAAAAAAAATGTCTGTATCCAAGATTTAACTTGTTCACGCATTAAATATACGAAAACCCACACAAGGTTATAAATATCCATTTACATTTAATCACTATAAAACTGTAAATTCTGATTTCTCACTCTAGGCCCAGGAGAGTCCAGGGAGACACACTAAAACGTCAAAATAGGAATCATTTTCTATTTTGTCTCCATAATAATGTTGCGTGAGAATGAGACCTTGTCCAAAGGTGAGAGCCACTTGTAGAAAGTGAGACTCGACAGGCGTTTAATATTCCAGACTGCGTGGCAGATTGGACACATACAAACTGGATGAAAGATATCCTTGGCATCTTTCTAAGCATGTTTAGTGAGTCAATAAATGATGACAGCTTTCATGTTATCCTGAAATTAGGCAGCTTGTTTTTTTTTCTTTCAAAAGACTGATGTTTTGAAACAAAAAGGGTGCTTTTGTAGCCAAAGTTTCAACTTTATAGAATAGCAAAAGCTGGCAGATTTATGTGTTATATTTCTCTAGTATTAAGATAGAAACTGTTCTCTTGCGCAAATAGGTTTCATTATTAGTTTGGGAATATATAATGCACACAGTTAAAATAAATCATTTGGTATTAGTATTCTGATTAAGTCGATCTGTGCAGAAGCTCATGGATGTTAGAAAGATAATGGCTTAATAGAGTTCAGAATTTGAAATATAGATTGCTAAAAATGTTCCTGTTAATATACAGTACTAGGTGCATTTTTATGCTTTAAGATGTGTCTCTTAGTGGCTTACTTTTTTTTTAACTTTTTTCTAAGTTTGCTTAGGTTTTAAAAAGGTTCATTTCATTATGTTTATATGATATTTATGATACTGTGTTCTGGGTCCCGACACCTATTTTTTTTTTTCCTGAAAAAATGTCTTGCATACAGTTAGAGAATTGTGTTTGACAAATGCAGTGTGAAACATTGTGCACTTGTACTTCTTGTAACATTTGTACATATCTATAAAGTTAACAAAAGTAACATAAACAGAACAAGCTAAATCCTTGCTAACGTGATTGCACCAAATGTGTGTGCAACAGGTCCATTATAGTATGGTTTGCTTATTCTGTTTCTGAATAGACCTTTGATGCAGTAAAATATATTAGCTCACTCGCTTTTCAGCACACATAGTAATCGGGGCACTATCACATGGAACTCCCAATAGGAGATGTTTATATTGTAAGACATAAATAGAGGCATAACTACATCTTTTAAGCCCCCTGCAAACATTTTTAAAGCCCCCCCCCCCTGGAAAAAACCACTAAATAAATCTAGAGTTTCTCAATCACCCTAGACACACACTCCCCCCATTCATTCTCTAAGGCTGAGTTCAGACAGGCTGTGATGCGAAGTGCGCTCGCACATTCGCCACTCTTTCGCTTTGGTGGGTGAGAGTTTTCAAACTGAAAATGACCCGCGGGAGCGAAGTACAGCGTTGTCGCCGCTGCACTTGAAAAAGACAACTGAAATTGTGATTTCAAGCGGCAGCCGCGTCACGTGTACTTCCCAGTCAATCACAAACACACACACTGTTTCTTTTTTTAATTAAATGGCTGACGTGGTCCCGCCTCCAATCGCATCTTTCTGTCTGCTGGGGATGAACATACATCGCCCAGCAGCGAGGCGCGGAAGGGAGGGGGGGATAGGGCTGCTTTGGTCCCGGCTACATCAGTGGGAGAGCCAGTTCTATTGTAAAGAACCAAAAGCCACTTATTGCCACTTGATATACACAAAATGTATTTGATTACTGAATAGGCAACATTTTTGTTAACTCTTGTAAATGGGATTTAATTATTGTAAAGTATAATCATAAAGCACTTATTTTTCCTGGAATGCTACTCAATCCACATCAGTAAATCACACGTTTTAGATTGTCAGTGAAGAAAACTTTTTTGAAAATCACTTGTTGATATCAAACACGAAAAAAATGTTTACTGGTGTTTATTGATTTTCCTTTTCGCACAAAGAACACTATTCAATATGCTATGAAGCTGTGTTCCCCGTGTTCTGGAATATTTAATCTCCTATCATTTAAATGGGGTTAAATCTTCTCGAGCAAGAGCAAGATGACAATAGAATATAGAACGAATATAGCATGTAGAATGGGGTCCACTGTTGGATAGATTTTGATATTTAGGATAATGGTTAAGTTAAAAGTTTGGTGCTCATTGAAAGAGGTCTGATGTGATTTTTTAAAATGTATTTCTATATGTATTGCTCAGTCTGCCTTTACTTCAACATCAGTAGGCCTATAGTGTAATTTTAAAAACTAGGGCATTGTTCTTATATCCACTTTGCTCATTGGAAAACTAGATTATTTAACAGACTTTTTTTTTAATAAGGGGCAATATATAATGTCAAAAGTGTAATGTGTTATGTTTTATTACCTATTCCATGTGGGTTTATCTTATCTTGCCAGTGTATATAACGGGTTAACTTAATGTGATTTGTGAACGACGCTAACACACCAAATAAGTGAATAAAGTGCAGTATACTTTAAATAAGTGAAAAAGGTGATCTCTAATAAATTTCTCAACCTTCCAGGACTATGTATAGATTCCTTTACGAGATAGCTTGTCCAGGGTAGGAAGGGAGCGACGATATCAGGGATACACCAAAAAAATAAAAAACATATAATAGTGCAATATATCAAGACCGTTTGGATAGCAGGAAAGCTTGGCTCTTTAGAAATGCCTACTTACAGCAGGTCAGATAAAAAACAGCATTTTCTACACCACTGGTAGAGATGGGTCTTAATCTTCTAAACCAGGACAGGTTTTCAGCAGGGAGTATACTCAGATCCGCTCTCAGACAGGATATAGTGTATGATGAATGTCATGCAAAACAAAGGCAGACCATGGTACAGATCGATATAAAATATGTATTGGAAAAAACAATAAAAACATAGGAATCGTACTCACAATAAGTACATTAGACATGTACACATAACGTTTTCTTTGAGGCAAGGAGGTGCCGGACCCGTGTGGTACAACTCAGCTGCTCTTCACCACTACTCGCATCAGACCGTGTGGAAGCTGGCGTCTGACGTCACATCCGGTACGGCGGTGACGACGTCCGGTCGAGGAGCTTTGGGGGCAGGCAGTGAGGGAACTCGGCACTTCGGGCGCCTTCAGTTCAAAGGCAGCTGCAACTGTGACTGGCTCTACGCGTTTCGTTATCAATGACAACTTCCTCAGGAGCACAAATGAATATCCCTAGTGGGTTCTTACACAATATATATAGGGTGTACCCTTAATTAGTTCAATCAATCAATTATATACACACCGGTTCTCCGAATTTTAACGGACATAACTCAGTGGCTAAAAACGACGCAAATATGGTTTTATTTATTATATTTATAAAAAACGTAATATTCAAAAATAAAAATGTATAAAAAGATATATATAAAATAAGACAATACTTCTAAGGTCATGTATCTCATGATAAAACTGAGAGAGAAAAAAGAAGAATGAAAGTGTGTATTAGTATTAGCACAGTTAAAATAATAAATACAAACACAATCTGCTAATAAAATAATTTAAAAAACTTAAATAAACAGATATCTCAGTATATAAAAGAAATCAAACAGGAACTTTATCCTATTGGAGTGGTCATAGTAAGGAGACCAATCTGAGCAAGGATGGTTATACAAGAAAAGGTGCCAATTCAGTGGGAAAAACAAAAAGAGCAATCCGAACACGTATTCTAGAACACCTAAGTAATATTAGAAGAGGCATACTGACACATAGTGTTTCTAAACATTTCGCCAAGTGTCATAATTCAAATATTAAGGGTTTAAAATTTACTGTCATAGAAAATGTGTTGCAACATTGGAGGGGCCGTAATAGGGATATAGTTCTGAGTAAGCGTGAGATGTATTGGATAAACAGACTTAACACCTTAATACCCAATGGTCTCAATGCTGACTTTGAATTGGCACCTTTTCTTGTATAACCATCCTTGCTCAGATTGGTCTCCTTACTATGACCACTCCAATAGGATAAGGTTCCTGTTTGATTTCTTTTATATACTGAGATATCTGTTTATTTAAGTTTTTAAATTATTTTATTAGCAGATTGTGTTTGTATTTATTATTTTAACTGTGCTAATACTAATACACACTTTCATTCTTCTTTTTTCTCTCTCAGTTTTATCATGAGATACATGACCTTAGAAGTATTGTCTTATTTTATATATATCTTTTTATACATTTTTATTTTTGAATATTAAGTTTTTTATAAATATAATAAATAAAACCATGTTTGCGTCGTTTTTGGCCACTGAGTTATGTCCGTTAAAATTCGGAGAACCGGTGTGTATATAATTGATTGATTGAACTAATTAAGGGTACACCCTATATATATTGTGTAAGAACCCACTAGGGATATTCATTTGTGCTCCTGAGGAAGTTGTCATTGATAACGAAACGCGTAGAGCCAGTCACAGTTGCAGCTGCCTTTGAACTGAAGGCGCCCGAAGTGCCGAGTTCCCTCACTGCCTGCCCCCAAAGCTCCTCGACTGGACCGGACGTCGTCACCGCCGTACCGGATGTGACGTCAGACGCCAGCTTCCACACGGTCTGATGCGAGTAGTGGTGAAGAGCAGCTGAGTTGTACCACACGGGTCCGGCACCTCCTTGCCTCAAAGAAAACGTTATGTGTACATGTCTAATGTACTTATTGTGAGTACGATTCCTATGCTTTTATTGTTTTTTCCAATACATATTTTATATCGATCTGTACCATGGTCTGCCTTTGTTTTGCATGACATTCATCATACACTATCTCCTGTCTGAGAGCGGATCTGAGTATACTCCCTGCTGAAAACCTGTCCTGGTTTAGAAGATTAAGACCCATCTCTACCAGTGGTGTAGAAAATGCTGTTTTTTATCTGACCTGCTGTAAGTAGGCATTTCTAAAGAGCCAAGCTTTCCTGCTATCCAAGCGGTCTTGATATATTGCACTATTATATGTTTTTTATTTTTTCGGTGTATCCCTGATATCGTTGCTCCCTTCCTACCCTGGACAAGCAGTGTATATAACGGTCATTATTACATAAGCAAAAAAGGGTTAATGCTGCCTGAGGCAAGTCAAAAAAATTGAATTACTTTTTGGTGTTAGTCAGGTACTGTACCTGTAAATACCGGGACTTGAAGACTGTCATCAAAATGAGTAAACATGTGGTATATACAAAGAAAAATGTGCGGTATCTACTAAAAATAAAATTGTTATTTTTAGCAGTACCAGGTTGATTAAAATGAATGGGATTGAGGAAGACTAAATACTTTTGCAAATGGAGAAGGCATCAAAACTAGGTCATGTTTACATAATGGGGGGTTTTAATTATCCATACATAGATTGGGGCAATGAGATTAGCATTACAACTAAAGGAAACAGGTTTTTGGGGGTGCTTAAAGACAATTACATGACCCAAATTATTGAGGAACCAACCAGGAGAGGGGCAATACTGGATTAGGTAATATCAAACAATGTAGAAGTAATAACACATATTCAAGTCCGGAAACATTTGGGTAACAATCATAACAGTGATCATTACATGGTCTAATTTGAAATAAATGATCAAAAAACATTACTTGGGTTCAACAAAGACCTTAAACTTTAGAAAGGCAGATTTTAATAAATGTATGACTAATCTGTAAGGAATACATTGGGATGATTTTGCAGGGGAAAATGTAGAAGATAAATGGGCAGTCTTTAAAACATTGTTAGAAAAGCTCACTTATCAGTGTATACCCTTGGGTAATAAATCTAAATGAAATACGTCTAAACCAATGTGACTACATAAACAGGTAGGGGAGGAAATGGAAAAGAAAAGGCAGACATTTAGATTCTTGAGGTCAGAAGGGACGGAGGCATCGTATCAGAATTATAAAGAATGTAACAAAAGTTACAAAAGGGCAATCAAATAGCAAATATGGATAATGAAAAAAGGATTGCAATAGAAAGTAAGAGCAACCCGAAAAAGTTCTTTAAGTACCTTAATAACAAAAAAGGAGAAAATAAAATATTGGTTAATTTCAGTGTGAGATGGGCAGGCAAATTATTGGAGATAAGGAAAAA
This sequence comes from Ascaphus truei, assembly GCF_040206685.1. Classification (NCBI taxonomy): domain Eukaryota; kingdom Metazoa; phylum Chordata; class Amphibia; order Anura; family Ascaphidae; genus Ascaphus; species Ascaphus truei. Next base: position 271,753,675 of record NC_134484.1, on the reverse strand, counting down.
GCAGATGTATTAAACAAATTCTTTGCCTCTGTATTTACCAGGGAATAATCAATTACAATAGTAGTGCCACAGGAGGAAGCCACAACCTCTATATTAACGAACAATTGGTTAACTGAGGAAGAAGTTCATAGGAGGCTTGATAAAAGTAAATAAGGCACCTGACCCGATGGCATACATCCAACAGTTCTTAAGGAGTTGAGTTCAGTAATAGCCAAACCATTACATTTAATATTCAAGGACTCCATTTCCACAGGCTCAGTACCACAAGATTGGCGTAAAGCAGACATGGTGACTATATTTAAAAAGGGAGCTAGATCACAACCTGGGAATTACAGACCTGTAAGCCTTTCATGAATCAATAGTGGGGAAGCTACTTGAAAGCATAGTATGGGATAATATATCAGGAATACCTAATGGTAAACAAAACTATTAGTAATATTCAGTATGGATTTATGAAGGATAGGTCGTGCCAAACTAACCTTATTAGTTTCTATGATGAGGGAAGTATGCATTTAGACCAGGGTAATTAAGTTGATGTTGGCTACTTAGATTTTGCATAGGCTTTTGATATGGCAAGTAGGAATGTGGAACAGGGTAATGCAGTAGATGTGGTCTACTTAGATTTTTCAAAAGCTTTTGATTCGGTTCTACAGAAGAGGTTATTGTACAAAATAAAGCAAATTGTACTTGGTAAAAATATTTGCGCCTGGATTGAAAACTGGTTGAAGGATAGACAACAGAGGGTTGTCATAAATGGAACTTTTTCAGGTTGGGCTAAAGTTGTGAGTGGAGTACCTCAGGGATTGGTACTGGGACCCCTGCTTTTTAATTTGTTTATTAATGACCTAGAGGTTGGTATAGAGAGCAAAGTCTCCCTCTTTGCTGATGACACTAAATTGAGTAAGGTAATAGAATCAGAAACGTGTGTAATTTCTCTCCAGAAGTACTTGGAGGCACTGGAAACTTGGGCAGGTAAATGGCAGATGAGGTTTTGGCTTCAGAACCAAAAGGAACCTATTCTCTGTAGAGAAAACTGAAGCCTTGTGACCGGATACAATCTGCACCTGTTTGCAGCAGACTTCCCAGGAAGCTTTCACGCCCTGCAACTGTTATCTTCGATCTTTGATGAACCTTATCAGGCCTGGGAGACGAACAAAATGAAACGTAACGCACGCCAGGTTTCAAATCCTTTGTCTCAATTTATTACTCATAGGGTAATGATTTTTATACAGAAAGAAAAAAGATATTAGTTAGAGGCGTAACATAGGCGTATCATAGGCGTGACATAGGCGTATACTAGGTGTGTCTTGGGCGTAGCTTTAATTAGAGGCGTGATTTAGGGGCAGGACATATTAGTGGCGTGACTTTTGAGACGTGTTTATTTTCAATACAAGCAATTGTCTAAATACATAGCTTATTCATTGTCTGTTATCAAAAGAGACCTTGAGTCTTAGCAACTTTATTTCACTACCTTGCTTCTTGCAGAGAACCATTCTATTATATTCTACTAAAACACCAGGAAATTGACCTCACAAAAGTATCTAGTAATATCCTGGCCAGGAAGAATGAAATGCAATTTAGCAGAGAAACTGAGTGCATTCAGGAATTATATTTCAGCAAAAGGCTGACTACAGAATCTTAACTAGTTATGACCAGACAAAATGGAAGCTTAACATGACTGCAGACTCTGGCCTGACATACTGGTCCTAACAATCCCTCCTTTTTGTTCTCTAAAAGAACAAATACCCTTACTAGGTACGCTTCTCTATGACAATGGCCTTATGGGGACCAATAGTATCATAGACTCTGTTCATGGCCACATATGAATTATTAGTCGCATACATGGCGTGAGATGAAACTGAAGGTTTCCTTGAGACAAATGAAAGCATTGCACACTTAGCACAGTGAAAAATAACAAAAATTGCTGCGATTATACTAATCACTACAATAAAACCATAGAGAATTTTCATACCCAATTCTCCGATCCAACTAGTGAGTCCTGACATCCAATTTAAGTTAAGGCCTGAGGATTCTTTACGCATCCTTGCCTGAATTTCCTGTAACTTATCCATATCTTTATAAATAGCGCCAGACTCGTCTTCAATATAGGCACAGCACTTCTGTCCCACAAGTTTACAAACACCTCCTTGTGAGGCTAGCAGATAATCAAGAGCCATTCTATTCTGTAATAATACTGTTCGGATCTGCTCTTGTTCATTAGTCAAACGGATGATAGCATCACTTGTCTGATTAAGAGCATCATCAATATTTACCATCAGCTCACTTAATTTAGAATAGAGATCCAGAACACCTAAACTAGGTATAAAAACCCCAGCTGCAATGCGGGCTGGACTAATGGTCCTGGTCAGATCTTTTCGATTTCTCAGCCTTCCTTGGGGTAATGTGTCAGATACATAGAAAGTGGGAAGGATGAAACCCAGATAACAAAGGGCAGTGTGATTGCAGGGTACAATCTTAGTGGCCCACATGCCACACAACCAATAGAGATATATATATATATCATTAAATATGTCTATAGATTAGAATATGTCACATAATCTAAGGGTCAGCTATTTGTGAGAATTGGTGTGGGCTAATTTCTGCTAAGAGCGACTGCACAAACATTCTTCTTGCATACATCTTTCATACTGCATTAACTCAGAATGGCAAAACGGACCAAGATGGCTGCTTTGGTCACAATGGCTGACGTGATCCTTTCCTTGTGGTTGACTCACTTCCCTTTGTGACCTCCTACCTTCCTCATATCCAGTCTTCTCAGTCCCCCATATCCTTAAGAGACAGTCTATTTAAGGAACAAAACAGTTAACCATTTCATAGTCCTGATGGACCAAGATGTCCAAGTTGTGCATAACTTCATTCCTTTCTTTTCTGGCCATTATATCAGCCCAGTTGATTTCTTCTTTGGTCTCTTCTTCTGGGGGACTGGCGACATCATCACCGCAGAGAGGCATAGCGTCGGTGGGGGTTGCAACGCACTTCTGGATCAGAGTTTTGCTGTACTTAATACATAGAGAGCAATGAGTAGGACAAACACACACATACAAAAACATTCGCTAGCTTCGCTCAAAGCAAATCAATCCAACCACCAACTCCCAATGGTCCCTAAATCCTGGATAAATACACAACTTGGACATCTTGGTCCATCAGGACTATGAAATGGTTAACTGTTTTGTTCCTTAAATAGACTGTCTCTTAAGGATATGGGGGACTAAGAAGACTGGATATGAGGAAGGTTATTTCCGTTATTTCCTTCCCCTGGCTTCAGAACCAAAAGGAACCTATTCTCTGTAGAGAAAACTGAAGCCTTGTGACCGGATACAATCTGCACCTGTTTGCAGCAGACTTCCCAGGAAGCTTTCACGCCCTGCAACTGTTATCTTCGATCTTTGATGAACCTTATCAGGCCTGGGAGACGAACAAAATGAAACGTAACGCACGCCAGGTTTCAAATCCTTTGTCTCAATTTATTACTCATAGGGTAATGATTTTTATACAGAAAGAAAAAAGATATTAGTTAGAGGCGTAACATAGGCGTATCATAGGCGTGACATAGGCGTATACTAGGTGTGTCTTGGGCGTAGCTTTAATTAGAGGCGTGATTTAGGGGCAGGACATATTAGTGGCGTGACTTTTGAGACGTGTTTATTTTCAATACAGGCAATTGTCTAAATACATAGCTTATTCATTGTCTGTTATCAAAAGAGACCTTGAGTCTTAGCAACTTTATTTCACTACCTTGCTTCTTGCAGAGAACCATTCTATTATATTCTACTAAAACACCAGGAAATTGACCTCACAAAAGTATCTAGTAATATCCTGGCCAGGAAGAATGAAATGCAATTTAGCAGAGAAACTGAGTGCATTCAGGAATTATATTTCAGCAAAAGGCTGACTACAGAATCTTAACTAGTTATGACCAGACAAAATGGAAGCTTAACATGACTGCAGACTCTGGCCTGACATACTGGTCCTAACAATATGCATTTGGGAAACAAGAATAAACAGGCGACTTACAAATTAAATGTCGATAAATTGGGGGAATCCATGATGGAGAAGGATATAGGAGTGCTTGTAGACAGCAGGCTTACCAATAGTGCCCAAAGTCATTCAGTAGTTGCAAAGGCAAACAAGATCTTTTTTTGTCATAATTTTAATTTGAGACTTGAAAGTGCTTCCACAACTTTTATATTGAACTTTCCATACTGTTATTCCCATTTCTGTTTGTGGTGGGTACTGTAGTATATGTAATACTACATACTATCTGCAAACCAGAGCTTGTGGAGCATATATATGTATAAAGGTTTAAAATGGGGCCATACTGGAGGGGGGGGGGGGGGAGTAAACTGCACTTTATATATATATCAGACACAAAATCCCATTAAAAACAATAGGTTTTATTGTTTGATACACCTGGTAAAGTTTCTGGGCTCCATAATTGCAACACTTTTGCTTTGATACATAAGCCCCTATATATATCTTCACCCCAGAAGAAGATGACAGAAACGTCAGGCATATGTGTGCATATGTGTGCATTTTGACCCAAGAAAAAACTTGATTATCTCTTGTGCTGTGCATTTACAGTATGTTGGTTCTCTTGGAGTCCTCAGAGTTTAACTATTTACTCTTTACCGTACAGCACACCTGTGTACACCTTTTCAGTATGTGCTGATATCTATCTATCTATCTATCTATCTATCTATCTATCTATCTATCTATCTATCTATCCCCTATCTGTCTGTCTGTCTGTCTCTGTCTCTATGTCTCTATCTGTCTGTCTCTGTCTCTATCTGTCTGTCTTTGTCTCTATCTGTCTGTCTCTATCTGTCTGTCTCTGTCTCTATCTATCTGTCTGTCTCTGTCTCTATCTGTCTGTCTCTATCTATCACTCTGTCTCTCTGTCTCTCTGTCTCTATCTGTCTCTATCTGTCTCTATCTGTCTCTATCTGTCTCTGCCTGACCCTGCCTGTCTCTGTCTGTCTCTCTCTCTCTGTCTCTCTGTCTCTGTCTGTCTCTATCTGTCTCTCTGTCTCTGTCTGTCTCTCTGTCTGTCTGTCTCTCTGTCACTATCTGTTTGACTCTGTGTCTCCCTGTCTCTATCTGTCTGTCTCTGTCTCTCTCTGTCTCTATCTCAATAAAAATTGCCACTTAAAAGAAATTGATGTTCTCATGCACATAATATATTTTACTTTAAAAGTGGCAATCCAAGCTGGCCGTTTTTTCCCCCCGTTTTTTTATTTTTGTCATTTTACAAAGGATTGAAGCAGGGGGTCTCCAGAGATTTACTCCATTAATTTTAGCTACCATCACCCATTATCTCTGGAAATAAGGGGTCCCCGGAGCTGAAATGAATGGGTTCAGCTCTGGAGACCCCCTGCTTCAATCCTATGTAAAAAAAAATTACCTGCTTTAACAATTTGTTTTTCTAATATTTTAGGGTGCACCATCTCACACAAATGTCAAATAGTTGTTATACTATTGTAGGAATTGTTTGGAAACAAAAATCAAAGATGCATATTGCAAATCATAGAAAAAAGCATGAACAACTTAAGGAAAATTTGGAAGCAATAATGATCTTTGAAAAAGGAATAAATGTTTCATACTTCTTTTGGCATGACACATTGACATTTGAAAAATTTGTAGACCGTGCTCTGCAAATTTCGTATGTAAACTGTTGGAAGTAAAACGCTGCAAATCCTACATTGAAATGAAAAAGGAAATTAAACTACTGCAATTAAAGATATATATTTTTCTGAAGAAAATAACCGAGTGTTCCCTTTTCACCTCTAGCTAGTTTTGCCTGAGAAAATTACTTCACGCCCCTTTTGATGCTCTCCGTAATCCCTTTCACCTAGTGAGAAAAATATCATCAGCAATAGTTAACAATTTTGCAGCTCCAGTAAATACACATTGTCATGATAATATCAGGAGATATTATGTATTTTAATCCATGTTGCGCTTCAGGGGTTAATGAAGGTACAAGTTGGATTTAAAAATACAATGTATGGGGTTTTTTACTTGTCCTGGGTCTATGCTGGTTTTCAAAGGGAACGTAATGGTGGGGGCCCTATCATACATGGCCGACTAAAAGTACCAGATGTGTAGTATGGAGCTGATCGAGTCTCGAGATATTACCAGTGATGGTAATAAAATATGGCCCTTTTGACAACTTTATAACCAGGATCCATTTGGAGCTATATCACATAAACATAGTGACTAGTCGCTCACCTATTAGTACATAAGGTTAAAAACTTGGTGCACAGGGAAAATAACATAGCAAACACTTGAACAAATAACCACCGGGGGTTACTATAAGCCCTATGAATTGCACTCTAAAGTTACAGTTTCAATGTAAAGACACTGTTGAATGGAAAATGTGTAATTAATAGGACCAAAAGAAGAGTCCACAGACCCTATAACAACAGACTCAAAAGCATAATTAAAACCAAAAAAATAATACAATTTTAATAAATCTATTTATGACAAAACCAACATATATAGTGAACATATAAACACAGGATATTAAAATCCCCAGTGGGAGAGACGGCTAAGTATAGGGGTGAGCTGGTGTAAATGTATCTACTGCTCATATAGGAAATACCTAGTACGGATATGAGGTATAGGGGTAGAACAATAATCTATTTATAGGGAAACAGAAAATGTAGCTCAGATATAGCACTAAAGGATAGTTGCTACTGAAGTCATCCACCCAAACAGCGCAAAAATAGACACATGTAAAATATAATCCCAATATATAAGGGAACAAAAAAAAGGTATCACACACTCAGTGACTGCGTAGATAATAACTGCAGAGGCTCTATCAGTGTATACCGATATATATACCGGAAGAGATAATATCTCTCAATATACAGAGATAGTACCGTGATAGGTATACCTAGAGACCACAGCTTCGCAGAGTGTAATTTGTGCTGCGTCTCAGTCAAAAGTAGTGGTGTGATTGCGGGGAGAAAAAGGAATATTCCGGTGTGTCTATTTGCTGCACTACCTTATCTTCATATCCCCATACAGGAAGCCGTCCCTCCTAGTGAGCGTCATACGTCTGACGTCACCATACCCCGACGTACGTTTCACGTGCTAGGCATGCTTCTTCAGGGGGAGGAGTCACAAGCCGTGATAGTAGATGTCGCATTTTAAAGTCTGATGTCAGGGAGGAGCCGCAGTGTCGGCCAGTGGTAAGTAGCAAAACTAGTCGTGCCTCTAAATGGGCGTAGACATACAGCGGCATCATAAGTAAATAAATACAAGGAGTTTGTTTAAGTCGCAATGACTTGGTTTATATATAAAGGTATATATAGAGACATGAATATCGTGTTTGATAAATTGAACCAAGGAAACGAGAATACATATCTTGATGACAGAATGAATAAGAGGAAAGTATATAGCTCTTATAAGCATCTAGATATGACTGTAAAGGGCGTAATATAGTGGTGAAAATATACAGAACATTTAAAGTATGTCAATAAGTGACAGGTACTGAATAGTCAGATAAGGTTTTATTAGTCCCTTACTATGATGACTTACCTGTAACCATATGTACTAATTAAGTGTCCTCTTCCATCTGTGGACGTTTCTTGTTCCTCACTACAATGACCTACCTGCATTCTTATATACGATTTAAGTGTGCTCTTCCATCTGTGGACGTTGCTTAACCTACTGCGATGACCTACCTGAATCCACATGTATCATTGCAGTGAGGAACAAGAAACGTCCACAGATGGAAGAGGACACTTAATTAGTACATATGGTTACAGGTAAGTCATCATAGTAAGGGACTCACAACATCCACAGATGGAAGAGGACACTTACTAAAATACACTAAAATACAGTAAAATGTCCTCTTCTATCTGTGGACGTTGTGAGTCCCTTACTATGATGACTTACCTGTAACCATATGTACTAATTAAGTGTCCTCTTCCATCTGTGGACGTTGCTTGTTCCTCACTGCAATGACCTACCTGCATTCTTATATACGATTTAAGTGTCCTCTTCCATCTGTGGACATTGCTTAACCTACTGCGATGACCTACCTGAATCCACATGTACAAATTAAGTGTCCTCTTCCATCTGTGGACGTTGCTATATGGAGTACTTGAGATTTTTGACAATCATGTATTTGACTAATAAAACCTTATCTGACTATTCAGTACCTGTCACTTATTGACATACTTTAAATGTTCTGTATATTTTCACCACTATATTACGCCCTTTACAGTCATATCTAGATGCTTATAAGAGCTATATACTTTCCTCTTATTCATTCTGTCATCAAGATATGTATTCTCGTTTCCTTGGTTCAATTTATCAAACACGATATTCATGTCTCTATATATACCTTTATATATATACCAAGTCATTGCGACTTAAACAAACTCCTTGTATTTATTTACTTATGATGCCGCTGTATGTCTACGCCCATTTAGAGGCACGACTAGTTTTGCTACTTACCACTGGCCGACACTGCGGCTCCTCCCTGACATCAGACTTTAAAATGTGACATCTACTATCATGGCTTGTGACTCCTCCCCCGAAGAAGCGTGCCTAGCACGTGAAACGTACGTCGGGGTATGGTGACGTCAAACGTATGACGCTCACTAGGAGGGATGGCTTCCTGTATTGGGATATGAAGATAAGGTAGTGCAGCAAATATACACAACGGAATATTCCTTTTTCTCCCCGCAATCACACCACTACTTTTGACTGAGACGCAGCACAAATTACACTCTGTGAAGCTGTGGTCTCTAGGTATACCTATCACGGTACTATCTCTAGATATTGAGAGATATTATCTCTCCCGGTATATATATCGGTATACACTGATAGAGCCTCTGCGGTTAATATCTACGCAGTCACCGAGTGTGTGATACCTTTTGTTTGTCCCCTTATATATTGGAATTATATTTTACATGTGTCTATTTTTGCGCTGTTTGGGTGGATGACTTCAGTAGCAACTATCCTTTAGTACTATATCTGAGCTACATTTTCTGTTTTCCTATAAATAGATTATTGTTCTACCCCTATACCTTATATCCGTACTAGGTATTTCCTATATCAGCAGTAGGTACATTTACACCAGCTCACCCCTATACTTAGCCGTCTCTCCCACTGGGGATTTTAATATCCTGTGTTTATATGTTCACTATATATGTTGGTTTTGTCATAAATAGATTTATTAAAAAAAAAATTGGTTTTAATTATGCTTTGAGTCTGTTGTTATAGGGTCTGTGGACTCTTCTTTTGGTCCTATTAATTACACATTTTCCATTCAACAGTGTCTTTACATTGAGACTGTAACTTTAGAGTGCAATTCATAGGGCTTATAGTAACCCCCGGTGGTTATTTGTTCAAGTGTTTGCTCCATTTGGAGCTAGCATTCTCTGGAGGGTTCTGCCAGGATCAGGGGGTGTCAATCATGTGACGTCATCTGCTGAACATGTTGGAAGTTGCATGGGTGTATACGTGGCACCGAGTGGCATATAATGATTACAGACACGTCAGGTCTGGCAGGTAATAGGGGACAGATATCCATTTGCCACACAATTTTTGGATTAAGACAGTCCTGATTAGTCAAGTTGCATCCACCATGAGCGCCTGAATGTATTGGTGTGACTCATGTGTGTGCAAGTATTACAGTAGAAAAGTTATGAGTGTGTTTAGATATTGAGGAAAAGTTTAAAGGTTGTTTGTAAGGTTTTTTTTTTTTTAACTCTGTCCTTAAACTGTCAATCTAACAGCTTATTTGTGACTGGGTGGGTTTATGTTGTTTCAATTAGGCAAAATTGTACTTAAAGCTTAGCAAGGGTTTATGAAAATCAGATTTCAACAGAGGTGTGGTTGGACCAAATACATGATATCTCATCTTTCTGTGAAAGTGACCTCTCTATGGAAAATCTATGGCATATGGTAATGTATAGGGTTTTCTGTTTATGTTTTATCCTTTTATTTTGAGAAACTGTTCCGCATCTATTGTAATTGTGTGTTCTAATTCTTTTTCTGTAATCTAATCGCTGTATTTGTATATATATTAAACATTTCATAAGTAATGCTGTGGGCTCTGAATGAACTGTTGCACACTCTGGAGAGAGTATTTATATTTGCTGACTCATTTTTCAGTTTTTTGTTTAAGTACATAGTTTTTCATTTATAAACAGGGACATGGGACCCTGGCAAATATTAGTTTTACATCTTTTATTTGCATAACTATCCCAGGTGGTGGAAGTGTATAGATATGGTTGCAATTGAGTAAGGAGTTTATATTAACTCATTGGAGGTGCCTTACCTAGGCAAAAGGTGAGTTGTCTAGAGTAGCCGTGTGTATTAACCCTGTTTGCATATCTAAGTCACGTACCCACTTGTGTGCTGTTCATGACAGGTGGGGACAGATTTAGGGGAGTTATTGTCCATTTGGGGGGCTTTTGCAGAGGTGAAAAGTGGGACAGCTTGTGAGCTGTGTATTATCCTTTGTCTCGTAGAACTAGATTGGTCATCACTTGAGTCTAGGTACAAAGGCCATCTTTCCTGTCTTGTCTTCAAATACTTTCTGGGCAAGATACCCGTCTATCTAAACAAGCTCTCACACCCACCACATGTAACACATCATCTGAGATCTGACTCCAAAAGACTGTTCATGGTTCAGCAAAGTATCCGGCCACTCCTCCTTCTCTTACTGTGCACCCCAAAACTGGAACAATCTACCGGAGACTCTCACAGCCTCCACCAGTCTAAGTTCTTTCCAAACTAAAGCTCACATATGTCTATAATATATAAGTATCTTTAACTGTGCATGTAATGTCTTTTATATAATATATACCCTGTACACTTATGTAACTGTATTTGTAACCATGTATTTGTCACCTTAACTTAACTCTATGCCCAGGACATACTTGAAAACGAGAGGTAACTCTCAATGTATTACAACTGAACCCCGTTATAACGTGGTCCTCGGGGTCCACAGAATGAGATTGCATTATAACCGGGATCGCGTTATAAAATTTTGCCGCGCAAGGATTTACCGGCATCTGCAGCTCTCTCCTCTCTGCAGCTCTCCGTGCTTCATCAGGCTGCGTCCTGGGACTTATGTAGACTTTCGAGCACAGAGGAGGGTCACATGACACACACCCTACACCACGTGGGATTTTTTTTTTTTTTAAACATTCAATGTTTTATTGCTAACGGACACATACACACAACCATACACCATGTGGGAGTTAAATTATTATTTTATTTATTATATAACATAATAATTTATAAATTACAACATATCATAAAGGAATCAAACTCAGGACCTTTCATATGCTAGTACCAATTCTCTACCTGCAAGCCACTGGGTTTGTGTGATGTCACAGACTCTAAAAACAAACTTAACATATATTACACAGTGTAGTTCACAGTGCAGATGTTTCATCACACTAATTCTGTGGCGTAGCAGGTAAGGAATTGGTAATAGCATATGAAAGGTCCTGGGTTTGATTCTTGCATGTTTATTATATAAAATGTATTCATATTCAATTCCCACATGGTGTAGGGGTGTGTGTGTGTCCGTGTCCGTTAGCAATAAAGCATTGAATGTTTAAAAAAAATAGAGATGTTTTTAAATCGGGAGCCACGCTCAGACCACGTTATAAGCGGATCTGCGTTGTAGCAGATCACGTTATAACGGGGTATAGCTGTACTTCCTGGTAAAGCATTTTATAAATAAATAAATAATAGTGTCCATTTGAGGGACCTTTGCAGAGGTTGAAAAGTGGGGCAGCTTGCGAGCTGTATATTAACCCTTGTGCCGTATGCAAGTCACGTGCTCACAGGTGTGCCGTACATGACACATTTTCCAAAATTAGTTTTAAACAGTATTTTGCAAGTGCATAGCAAATTTTAATTTGTCCTTTTGAAATTTGAGGAGGTATTTTAAGTATTTAGTCTGTAATTAGTGATGGATAGTAAATGTAGTCCCTCTGAGTGGATTTAATTTTTGCTCATTACTTTGTGCATTCAGAAAATGTGTTCAAAAGGATAAACTTGTCTGGACATTAATTATAAGAGATGGAACTTGAAAAGGTTGTATTTTGTCTTAATGGTGTAATTATGTTGGCTAGAAGCCTCAGCTCTAATAGCAAGGTCAAAAGTCTGATTGCAGACTCGTGAAAGAAGTAAAGAACAAAAAGAATATAATTTTCAGGATTTCATTTTTTAGTCCTGACAAATGTATTATATTTTCTCATCAGAAGCCATATAACACCATGTATTTTTATGAAATATCTGCAAATATGCTGGTGATTCAGTTTCAAGAGGAAGTTATTTGTTAAATCCTGCTGGTATGGACAAATGACAAGGTACCCATTTGGAAAGCAAATGTGTCTATGTTATGTGAAGGAATCTGAAATTAAACTTGGGAATTTAACACTACAACTTAACACTACTGTTATTTCCAAGTTGTTTCAAGACCACCATTATTGAACATGGTTTCTCAAGCAAGAATTGTGTTGAGCTGCTTGTTCGATTGAAAGGTGTAAAGCACCAGTGATTACAAGGGAGGCTGTATGACAGGGAGCAGATCCTACTAGCTAGAGCAGAAAGAACTGAACAGAGCCAGAGCATGGGCGTAGAGATGGGCTGTGTGTCACAGAGCTGGTGAAGGGCAGGTGTCATGCAAGCAAACACAGTACACTGGATTAGGCAGAAGCGAAGGTCAGGCAGGCAGGATAAAGATTTAAACAGGCCGTGATCAGGGCAGAAGAAAAAAAAACAGAGTTGTCAGGCAGGCCAGAGTTTGGGCAAGTGGAGATCAAGAGTGTAGTCAGGAAGGCAGATAGGCAGATGGCAAGACTGGAGACAAAGGACAAAACCACAGTGTGGTCTGATTATAAAGGTAGCTAGGAGGAGTGTGAGCAGGGAGCAGGTAGAGCTCATAAGTATGGGTCTGACAAAAGGTTAGTGAAAGGAGATAATAAGAACTTCTATTGCACTTCTTTGATGAGATGCTTAGGTACAGTACTTTGATCCCTGACTTCAAGATATTGGTCAATAACTTGAATAATATTTGCTCTGCATGTTTATCTTACAAGGCAATTCTGTGATTTATGTTACATGCTGAATATGATCTAAAACCTTGTTCTTGTGAAGATTTTTTCAGAATACTGTAGTACTCCATCATAATAGGGGGAGAAAATTATACAAAAATATTTGTATCACCTACTCTTTAATAGGTGGTTAATCTTCCACATTTAGGGGACGTTTTACTGAGCAGTTGTAACATGGTATGTCTCATGTACCTGTCTTTCTCCACATAGAATGGTCTGTTACTAACTTGAGTTGAGGTGGACTCTCCTTCGGGAGAGGGCGCAGGGAGTTCGACTCAAACCTCCCAAGAGAGAGGTTGTGCGTAAGAGAGTGGAGTTCTGCCCTGCTCTAGGAGTAGGTGTGGAAGGAGATGAGGTCTGGCTCTGCTCCTCAGAGGGAGTAAGAGGGCTATGAGTCTTCTCCATTGTGGGACAAGCATGCCGTTCTAGGCCGGCTGGCCTAGAAACCATCCAGACCAGAATGCCCCAAGAGAATGGGCGAGCACCATCCTGAAGTCCTGCACTGCAGGAAACTATGCTGTCATAAAGAGGGAGAAGGAGAGAGAGAACATAAAGATGTTTATGCACCTTGCCTCTGCCTGGGTGTCAGTTACTGGGCAGGAAGTAGCTGGACTGCAATGACAGGAGCTGATATCCTATTTTTGGGATCCTGTCATGGCTGGAGGTGCTGTACCATGAGTGTGAGCAACTAAGAAATACCCCTAATGCTTGTCCCTTGCCCATACCATTGCGCAGCTCAGCTCCCCCTGACACCACAGGTAGGCTTCAGCACCACACGAGAAGCAGTAACCAGGGTAGTTTCCCAGAGGAGGGGGGAAAAAGGATTACACAGTGATACAGACTATACCACATCTTGTGGATCCATTATATGCCCTATAGCTACAGAAGTATTTCCCAAAGTAAACTAGGTTGTCTTAGAGAAGATATAAAACAACAGAGCCACTCCGGGAGAAATTGCAATCGATTAAGTATTGTGTGGCTTTTGTTAAGATAATTAAATCACTAAGGATTTATGTTCAAGCATTATTTACTAAATAATGGTAGACATGCTGTCTGATTTATGAGATGTCTTGCCTGTTATCACTAAGCGGTTTGGAACAATTCTTTAGAACAGCAGTCCCACATACTACCATACAGTAGTAACATTATCAAAATACTATTTGAAAAAGCTTTAAATTATAGATTACTGATGACATTTATAAATCATTTTCTTTTTCAAATATATGATATACTCAATATGCTGTATAGAAATACATTTATATTATGTACTTTAAAAAGCAGTCGCTGTAGATATAACTTATAAAATGTACACATGACAAGTAAATGTCATTGTGCAATAGCTGTATAGTTATAGTTGGCACATCTTAAAATAGCTGCATTTTTATAGTAGTTCAACTCTGTTTTAATTGGTGTTCAATCTTATTAGTGTCACATTCACACATTCCCAGACAATGGGGGCCTACTGGCACATCACCACTTTTAGGCAGTTTGTTTTTATTTGCATAAGCTTACCCTTTACCATAGACAATGTCACTCTTTTGTGCACTACTCAACACTTTTTTCATGTGATTGAGCGGTGTAACAGCAAAAGACAAGCATGAGAAAGAATGTAGACCAGGGGCTGCCATGTTACTAAAACAGGAAACTACCTTTTTTTCTTTAAATCCCTTCATGCTCAGCTGTTTATGTTGTTGCTCACTTCTATTAGTTCCCTGTGTACAAGTAAACTCAATGGGTGTGATTTATTAAGTGCTAATAAAAAATAGAGACCTAAGCAAATATGCTTTTTGTGTGCTCCGCAATGCCAATGGGCAGTTTTACTGTGCTCTTGCAGTGCAGTCATCCATAAAAAATGCCACTCAGGTTGACTTTTTACAAGGTTATGAAGAGTTATTATCAAGTGCTGAGGTCTCTTCAGCACATAGGAATTGTAGAAAGAAGTACAGTAGCCTGCATGCAGATCCTTTGTTTACACTACTGAATATATTATACTATACAAGAAAATGCATTTAGAACTGCTTCAAATCTTGAATCCAATGCCTATTTAATGTGCGTTTCTAGTTTACAAATCTTTTATACTTGGCTGCATTGTTCAGTTCTTTTTGCCATTTAGATATCACATAAAGAAAAGTATTCAACCATTTCCAGGGATTAAACACAAACCATTAGGGCCCAGACTAACTAAAGATGCTTAACCTTAGCATGCCTGAACTCCCATTAATTTGCTTTGATGGTAAAATAGTGTGTTTTGTATCCATATAATAATTGCTACTCCAAGTTCTGCTCTTTGTTGGGGAGGTGAGGGTGAATTCCTTAAAATATGTTTTGCACAAGATAAAAGATTTTCAAAAAGAGCACTGCAAGTTTTACGTTTATTAAAAGAAAATGGTGCTTCGGATGAAGAAAAAAATGTTTGAAGCCCCCCTTAGAACCAAGGATTAACTAATAGCAAATAAGATGTATGATGCTTTGAAAATGAAATCATAGAAATATACTTTTGCAAGTATTTATTTTAGATATAGGAGAGCTCTAAGAAGGAGGTTGTTGTTTATATTGTTTCTGCAACCTCATTGAAAAGGCACTTGGAATTGTGTACATCTGATTATCAAGTTACCAGTCAGAATAAAGGGTGCTTCCCATTCAGTTAGACTAGGGGTTCTCAAATCCAGTCCTCAAGATCCCCCAAGAGGTCAGGTTTTAAGAATATCCCATCTTCAGCACTGGTGGCTCTATCAGTGGTTCAGTCAAAGACGTAGTCACTGATTGAGCAACCTATTGTGAAACTGGGATATGCTTAAAACTTGACCTGTTGGGGGGGGGGGGGAGGAGGTTTGATGACTGGAGTTCTAAACCCTGAGTTAGACAAAGAAAAGGAAGTAAAATATCTTCCTAATGTCTGTTTACATATAATTCCAATACAACTTTTAAAAGTTATAATACAAAATAAATATTTTACTTGTCTTGTGTGGCATTGTACTATTAAGAACCCACTATTCAATTTAACGGTTTCTAATGGGAATGTTTTTCCTAACAACTTCTAATAGGTAGATTAATTAAAACCTTTAGTAAAAGGTAGGTTTGTGGGTCTTGTCTTGGTTTTTGTATATTCACCATACTGTACTTGTCACGAATTAATGAACTCCTGGCAGTAAATAATACTATGCTCTACTTAAAAAGAATTGCATGGCATCTCTTTGCAATCAAATCCAAGTCCTTACAGTTTTCTGTCCTTTAGAAGTAGATGACGTCAGCTAAATTAGTTTCTCTAATGCATTTGCACAGTCTTGGATTTTAGCAATAGCTTCAGCACTCCACAGGAGACCCCAATACACCATTAAGTATCCAATTCAACTGAATTAAATTTCATTAGAGTCACTAGAGCTGAAACAAACTAATGAAAGCAACTAGCATGTCAGGTGGTATTTATTTTTGTATTGAATTGAAAATTCTCCCTTCTGGCTCATTTTTCTTGAAATATTTAGCACTAATAGCTTTTGAATATGTTGCTGATCATGATTTTGGTTCGAAGTTTTTGCCTTAGACCTTTAACAAGATTTTTGTTTCTCCATGATTAGGTTTAACATATGATGTGGTGTCTATGTATTAGGCTAAGGTCTCGTTGCACGCGTCCGCATGGCTGTCTTGCTTGCCGGCGGCGCGTGCAACTCACTGCACCGCGATCTGCGGTCTGCAGGAAACTTTTTTCGGAGCGGAGGGGGGGGGGCGTGGCCAAACGGATCGGGGGGGGGGCGTGGCCATGACGTGGGGGGGCGCGGCCATGAAGTTTTCCCTCTTCTGTGTTTCAAACAATTTGCTCCCATTGGCTAGCACTAGCTGGCTTGCCATTGGTTGATGGGAGCCAGTCTACGATTGGCCCCTTCGCGTACCATGTGACGCGTTGCCGCACGAGAACACCATTCTCTTGTATCCCGTGCTGGCTGACGCGTCACAGTACGTCGTCAGTTGGCAGTGAGGAGGGACTGGGACCGGATCGTGAGGTTAAACCGCAATGGTGAGTTGCGCTCACGCCGCCGCCCGCGCCACCGGGCGCAGCGGGTCCCAGCCCTTCGGCCTCTCATGTTCATTATCATATTCAGAATAAACACAATCAGTATGACAGAAATTGCATAAAGACTAGAACCCAGTTTAACAAACACATACTGTACCTTGACATCTGGAATAAGGGTGGCCTCCTTGCTCCTGATCTCCCGAATATGTTTGGCCAGACTGGTCAAGGCCTCCTTTTTATTATGCGGCTTCACGGATATCACAATCTGCTTTCGGCTTTTAAAACAAACATTACACATTTCTAAACCTTCCCGGGATGGTCATTTATGTATGATCAAAAGCCAAGTGGCCACATTTCCTTAGGATTCTACAACTGTGTGCCCCCCCAAAAATGTGTTTGACAAACTCCACCAAATTGGTCTTTAGAATAGTGTTGTCCAATGAGGGTTGCCTTGGAAAGCTTATTTTCTATTAACATAGATGATGAGATTAAGGGAGAGATTCACTAAAGTGTGAAACAGGTTATCGCAATCTGATCCCACATGAACTTCCATGAAAGTTAATGGCAGTTAACATGGCATTACAGTGCGATAACCTTATGTTGCACCTAAGTGAATCCCGGCATAAGAATGCTTCTTTTAAAAACAAAAAAATGCTATTTCAGAAAGTTTGTTTCTGGACTTATGGCAGAAGTTAAATATGTATTAATTTGCTGAGCAAATTTGCATAACACTGCATTTGAATGTAACCAATATCAATGAAATATCTTTAAATTAGAATCATTGTTCATACAACATCATATATTATATATCCAGGGCATCCGATCGCTTTACTGGGGTGTCCCCCTTGTCGGTAATCTTGCAAGAACCCTCCCCCTCTTTTTCTTACACTCCCCCATTCCCACACACCTCCTCACTTTCTCTCCCCCATATACATCTCTCCCCCTTCTCACACTCCACCCTCTCATCCTCTCCCTCCCCCCATGTATTTCTGTCCCCCATCTCTCACACCGTCTCCTATACAAGGGGTGCGCAATCTTTTTTGCTTATCCCTCCCTGCCTGCCCTCCCACCCTGCTCACTTTCATCCCCCCTGCCCCATTACCTTTTCTCCGGCGTTTTCTGATGTCACAATGTCATGTGACCCCAAGCCTAATTTGATGCTGTGTCGCCAAGGTAAGTAACTTAGAGACCTCGCGCTCTGCCCTGGCATTTCACGTAAATGTTGTGGGGAAGAGCGTGAGGCCTCTGTAAGCACCCCAACCCCCTCCCCCCCCAGAAAGTTTCACGCCCTCCAGTTTGTGCACTCCTGTCCTATACCACCATATTTCCCCCTTCATCTTTTGCTCACTCCTCCCCCTCACTTTAAGGCTGGGTCCATGGTGAGCGCGCGCTCGCGACCGTGCGCATGACGTCACCCATGTTTTAGCTGCAGTGATTTTGTGGCCTGGGTAGATGCAAAGGGGAGGTGTGTCAGGGGATATGTTGGGGTGTGTTGCCGTGATTTCGCGGAGCTGGTTCACCCTCATCGGGCGATCCGCTCACGTGACCTGGTCGGGGCACCACAGAGTCAAATGTATAGGATATTCGTGCACTGTGGGCCCCATCACACTGGTGCACACGTGGTCTATGGCCCGATCATTGCCTTAAGGCATTTTTGATCACGCCGCACGCACCTTCTCCGTGCGGTCTCGCCGACCATGGACGCGGCCATACTGTCAAAAGACATCTTTGTATCTAAAGAAAGAAGCAGAGAAGGTATAGTTTTCAGTTTGGCTACATTGATTACATTTATCACTCCCCTGGTGTTTCTGAGGACTTGTCTAATGTTATAAAACCCACCCGATCAGGAGAAATTAAAAAGGTAACAGCGGACAAAACTTAGTAGCTAATATTTTTTTACATATGTTCTAATATCAGAATTTAGAACAGAGGTAGGTCTATCATTTTTACACAGATTATCTGCTTTAGGGTGTTATTTATAATAGTATCTTTTATTATATTAAGTGAGTAGACATGGGCGCATTTTCTGCCTAAATCCAAATCCAACACGGAATGGACAGTTCCTTTGAGCTGCTGATTTCCACGGATCAGTCTCAAAAGGCAGATTCATTTTTTCCCCCTATTATTGAAAACCCATCTCACGGATTTGGAATCCGAACCTACAAAATGAATATGAATCCATCAAACGGAATTTGTAATAGGGGGAGGAGTGTAAACTCTGAGAATCAGAACCCCATGAACGGATTTTAAAGAATCCAATGCGTGCTAAACTGGATTTCAGAGTGCGGATCGAATTTGGCCTCAAAAGCCCAGGAAAATCCATTCAGACAGGTTCGCCCATTTATACAGGTGAGCGTGGGGCACTATTGTAGACGTTCTTAAGAAAGGGTAGTAGAGATTCTTTGAATTTTTAATAGTAGCAATTACAGGTCCAGCCACGAATATTTTAACACTTGCCTTGGAAAATCTGGCGCAATACCCCAGTAATGCTGCAACATTTCTGTGACATTTCTGCAGACAGACTAATGGCCCATCTGATTAACATAGCGGGAGTCCCTTGCAGTCCCATTCAAACTGACCAGGGATCCCTGTTGTGTTAATCCGATGGGCCATTAGTCTTTCTGCAGAAATGTCAGAGAAATGTTGCAGCATTACTGGGAGATTGCCCCAGATTTTTCAAAGCAGTGTTAGAATACTCGTAGCTGCATCTGTACCAAACCTATCAGGAACCAGAGTTTTATTGGCCTTTATGGATTTTATAGCTTTAAGACTTTCCTCATCAGTATTCTCTTTACCTTGTAAAGCAGACTGCTTATCTGAGAGCTTTGGGATTTTGCTATTCTTGAGGTAACTACCTATACTTACTTCCCTAGAAGTGTCGCAAAGAGCGTGAGATGAAGGTTGTATAAAGTAGAGTAGTCATTTAGTTGTGCTATCTGCTCAAGGAGGTATGAGTTTCCCTGATTTTTCAATTTATCGATCGGACTGTTTTACTGTATTAAAATGTTTAGTTGCTAATACTGTAGCTTATCAGCTTTAGTTTTAAGGTTTAAACCTGCCTTGGATGTTTGTGCAAAGCAACAAAACCCATTACCAACTTTGCGAGCTATAAGTAATGAGAATAGTAAAATTAAACAAATCTTTTGCTCACAGAAAGCAAAGATGGAATCGGCTTCATTAAAAAAGATATACTTTTGTTTGCACTGTTGTGTATTTCATCTGTTGTCTTTAGCGATGCAAAAGGGCTTTTTAATTCTTTAATTGCACCATTGAAATATAAATTCAGAAAATGTTTCCACGATGGGAATTTAAAATGGCTACTGGAGATCACACATAACCAGCATAGGTCGCCATAATAAACACTTGATGCTCACAAAATAGAAAACAAAGCATTAATTAAAAAAAAAAAAACAGCTGATCACACAAACAACCAATGTGTGTTAATTAAATTTTTTGGGGGGGGGGGATTCTGCTTAATATCCAAATGTTATTGCTTTATACATTTTGTACACTCATGAAGCAATCTAGTTTCTACCTATGCAAGTGTCTGTGTTCATTTTAAAAGTGAACTGCTTAAAACGAAGTAAAGCAAAAAGTGTTTAAGTTTAATAAACATAGTAAAAGCTATCTGAACAAGCTTCTCACCCCTGCCACATGAAGCACTTATCACCTGAGATCCAAAACACTGTTCATGGTCCCAAGGTTCAACAAAGAATCCGGTTGCTCCTCCTTCTATTACTGGGCAACTCACATCTGGAACAACCTACCAAAGACTCCCAAAGCCGCCTTCAGTTTAAGTTCTTTCAAGACTTCAGCCTTCTCCCATTTGAATCTTGTCTGTAACTGTTACATACGCACATAACATATATTATCTCTGACTGTCCATGAAATTTCTGTAAATATGTATAACCTCTGTTCATCTAATGTAACCATGTATTGTCATTATAACTCTGTCCCCAGAACATACGTGAAAACGAGAGGTAACTCTCAATGTTTTACTTCCTAATAAAACATTTTTATAAATAAATGAAGAAATACAAAAGAACACAATGTAGTTCTGCAGCTTGTCCATGTGTTTGTGTTTACTTATTTTAACCCGGAATGCTAATGTTCTTGTCTCCTAGGATGGATGGTCACAGTATCACTTTGTAACCTCATCGTCGACTATTGAAAGAGACCGGCAAAGACCGTACTCTTCCTCTCGCACGCCCTCCATATCTCCAGTTCGTATGTCTCCTAATAATCGATCAGGTAAAGTTATTTTTATTGCACCATGCAAAACTATATATGACATTGTGTTATTTGAACAGGTATCTGTATAAAAGGGTTCATTAGGACAACTGCTCTTTTTCATACAGCAATGGTGAGAATATTATAAAGTATTTATGTTAAAGATGCAATTCATGCAATATCCTTCATGTTGTTGTTTTTTTTAACTAGATCAGTCCTGTAATATTAGATGATACTTACTACATTTTCTTTTTATTCAACGCATAATTAAAATTTTAATGAGTTTAATATACTGAGCATCCTTTGATTTCTGTAGCAGGCTTAGCACACCTCCCCTGCAGTGCAAGATCTTTATAACACTTTCCTGTTTGTGATAATTTGTTGCAATGTTCCCAGCAGTTTGAGCTGCAAACTGTAACAATAGATAATGTTACCTTAGTAATATACGAATACATTGTAGCTGCTGAGTTACACTGACTGAAGGATTGA
This sequence comes from Ascaphus truei, assembly GCF_040206685.1. Lineage (NCBI taxonomy): Eukaryota > Metazoa > Chordata > Amphibia > Anura > Ascaphidae > Ascaphus > Ascaphus truei. Next base: position 271,731,835 of record NC_134484.1, on the reverse strand, counting down.
TAGAAACTGAAAGGCAGCCATTTAGTGAACCCAGGAAGCAGGATCGTTGGTTATTGACCATATGAGAAAAAAAATCGATTGGCAGCTTAGGCACTTAGATTTCAATAAAGGTAATCAAAGGCTGCATATATTAAAACACTTGAATTACCTATTTTCAATGTTGCTATTCCTGTAGTACTTTCTGTTTTTCTTAAATACAATTACTACCCTATAAAAAACAAAAGCTATGCAGAATGTCCTTTTGAAACTAAGGTTGTCATAACCTACAGTGTGGGAGGTGACTGACGATGACGTAGTGAAGTAAAGTTATTTAGAGCAAAGCTCTCAAAGAATGGGACTGCATATTACAATGATGCCCCAGAAGCATTCCTCTAGTCACAAACTCTCTGCTCTCCTGCTTTCAGTAAGGGCTCATCACAAATATTTTAGTGATCGATGCCCAGATATAATTAATTTTAATACAGTTCTGAGAAATGTCACAGTGGCAGCCATTACAAAGCAGTCTAAGAATGTGATAACTAAACAAAATCCCACTATGTATTAAAAAAATAACATTGCAAAAAGTAGTTGGGACTGTTGCTTTACTAGTCTTATATACAGCAAATCTATGAACATATATCTTCTGATCCAGAGCTTTAAACACATAGCTATGAATTGAAATCCTAGATTGTTGTTGAAGGCTCAAAAATTCAATAACAATGTAATAACATCATATGAGCCTGGAAAACAGAAGAAATGGCAGACATTAGATACAGTCACAGTTTTTAGGTACAGTTGCAGTTGACATTTACAGTATTAGCGGTGTCACACTGAGAAAGTTTGAACTTTCAAACAATATTTTTAGGTTTTGCTTTAAGTACTGTTCATCTAAATCTTACTGCAAGCATAATATAGCAGGACAAAATATAAGGGCATCCTTAGATTCATGTTATATTTGACTCCCCCATTTTATTTTTATATTTGTTCAATTATCAGTCAGTGTGGGAAAGGGGGTAATTAATGCAAGTGAAAGAAAGCAATTCAAAGGCAAAAGTATTTAAATACTCCTCTCTCTCATTAGTTTCTGGTGCATTCCTTAATAATATTTGACATGCTACTTAAAGCCTGCCTTTCCCGTGTCTTATGTTTTTCATATTTCTCAGTTGAAAGATGTTTGTTAATTAGTGTACATACAGTATGTTTTTAAAAAATCATCTCTGCTAAGACAAGGCAAGCCCTATTAGTGTATGTCTCCCCTCCCTGCTCTCCTCCGTTGTCGCGCCCCCTCTTACCTCTGTGCTGCGTCAAATGACGCAGCGGGTCCTGTGATGGCATGTGACCCGCGGCGTCATATGACTTCACGTTACCATGGCAACCATGACATAACATGACACCACGATAAGTACAGGTTACAGAGGCTTTGCGTTATCCCCCGGCATTTCATTGAAATGCTTTGGGGAAGAGCACGGGACCCCTGCAACCGCCCTCGCCCCCCAAAAAAATCTCATGCCCCCCAGTTTGCGCACCCCTGCAGTAGAACATGAAATCTGTAAAAGTGCAAGTTTAAAGGGGTTCAAGCATATACAGTACATTATAGGCTAAAGCTGGTAAATTCCGAGCATTATTGAAATCCCTGCTCTCTGATTGGTTAAAATTCCAGGCATTATCCATTCAGTAATTGCCCAGAAATGTTGCCACCCTGCCAAGTTTTTCAGCCAATCAGCTTTCACGTCTCATACACACAGAGTGAGAGCAGCTCTCAGACAGGGGAGGTGATTGGACAGGAGGCAGCAGCAAGGCACTTACTCCTCCCCATCCCTGCAGAGAGCTCCGCACAGGAGAGTGAGGAGAAAGGTGTGTGTGTGTGTGTGTGTGTGTGTTTGTCTGTCTGTCTTCAGTGGGTCTAGAAGGGGGCAGCAGAGTCTGTTTTGTTGGTGTGTGTCTCTGCAGTGTGTATTTTTTTGGTGTAGCGGGTGGAGGAGGGCTGCAGAGTGTGTTTTGTTGGTCTGTGTGCCTGTGTGTGTATCTGCAGTATGTGTTTGTGGGTGTAGAGGGGGGTTGCTGTGTTTTGTGTGTGTAGAAGGGGGCAGCAGTGTGTTTTGTAGGTGTGTGTGTCTGTAGTGTGTTTTGTTGGTGTAGAGGGGGGCTGCAGTTTGTGTCTTCATTGTGTGTTTTGTCAGTGTAGAGCAGGGGCGCACAAATGTTTTTGCTGTGCCCCTCTGCCTGTGCTGGTCTGGTGGTGCGCCCTCTCCCCCCCCCCTTAACTCGTGCAGCGTCAAATGACGCCACAGGGTCGTGTGATGTCACGTGACCCACGGCATCATTTGGTGTCACGTTACCATGGCAACCGTGATGTCACATGACCCCACAGTGTCATTTGACGCCGTGTTGCCATGGTCACGCGTCCTGAGGCTGGCTGAACTTCGGTAAGTAGAGGTTCCAGAGGCCTTGCACAGTCCCCCCGGCATTTATTTTAAATGCCTTGGGGGAGAGCGCGGGATCTCTGCAACCGCCCGTGCCCTAGCAAAAAAATCTGCCGCCCCCCTGGGTGTCGCGCCCCCCAGTTTGCGCACCTTGCGCTCCACTGGTGTAGAGGGTGGAGGAGGGCTGCAGTGTGTTTTGTTGGTGTGTGTCTGCAGTTTTGTGGCTTTACAGGAGGGCTGCAATGTGTGTTTGTGTGTGTAGTTGGGGGCTGCTGTTTGTGTTGTGTGTGCCTTCAGTGTGTGTTGTGTGAGTGTAGTGGGTGGAGGAGGGCTGCAGAGTGTGTTTTGTGGATGTAGAAGGGGGGCTGCAGTGTGTTTGTGTATATAGAATTGGGTTACGGAGTGTGTGATTGTGTGTATAGAGGGGGGCTTCAGAGTGTGTGTATATAGAGGGGGGCTGTGTGTATGTACAATTTCAATGTAATAAACACGTGCAGTAAAAGCATAAGAATGTAGACGATCATGCTGATAACAATCAATATGAGTACAAAAATGTCTTATCTTTTTTATGAAAAATAAATAAAAATAAGCCTACATTTAGCCTATAATAATAATAATAATAATCATCCCCTCAGAACAGGGCATTATTGGCCAGTAATGCCCTGTTCTTCATGGATTATTACTTAAGTAATATTAATGTTTTATATGCTGAGAAGTAAATAGTGGCACACTGTGAGTGCTCATTTTCATGTCATTACCCACAATCCCTGCCTGCAGTGGAAGAACTGTTTGCTAACCAATACTGGGGAAAGACTGGGTTGCTGACCTGTCTGAGACATGCAAGTGTACTCTCAATTTTTATTGCTGTAAGCTAATGGCATTTTGTTATGAATACTATATTTCCAGTCTAATCACAGATCTTGGCACTGGCTTAGATTAGTAGTAACAAAATGTGTATTGGGAGACACAAAAATACTGTTTTGGGGTGTTTCATTAAACGGCAATATGTTCACGATAATATTTATCATTACTGCTAAGCAGGAACAATTAGTATTATCTTTGATTAATTGCTGTGCTAAAATTACAATATGCTCAAAATTCAGCATACAGATGTTGTGGATGTGGGAGGAAATATTAGACACAAACTACTGCAATTTATATTGTGTCACTAGCAATGTCACTCCCAAAGCATTAGAATACATTTCAGTCGCATATTGCCTAAAAACCATATACAAATAAATGCATGTAAAGTGATAACAATCCTTTGGTACCCAAAATAGCCAACACTACCCTACCACTTTTACTTTAAATTGCCATATTATTCCAATCCTGATTAAAAAAAAAAAAAACTGAACGGTTCAATCACTCTGTGAAAAATTGAATCAAGCATACAGATGTAGTAGACATTAGTAAAAAATGTGCCAGTGGAAGAATTGGCCATTATCTTGAATCAGTCAAGCACAAAAAGAAATGGTCGGGGCATATGCACTATTTCCCTCACAGGAACGCATCATCAGGTACAATAACTTCTGCTACATCTGCAGGGCTGCCTTCTAACTCAGTGGGGCTTTGTGCCGGGGGAGATCACGGGGGCCTTTTCAATTCTTTGCGGGATCTCCTCATCTCTGTGACGTCGTGACATTGTGACGTCACATTGTCATGGCAACACGTCGCCATTTGACGTCATGCCGTCAGTTGATGTCACATTGTCGTGGCGACACCGCTATCAGAAGATGCAGGAGTAGAAAGCCAGAGAGAAGGTAAGAGGCCGTTACAGAGGCCCCACACTCTACCCCGGCAATCAGTTTAAATATTGTGGGGAAGAGCACCGGGCGTCTGGAAGCATGGGGCTCAGTACGACTGAACCAATGGAACCCACAATAGGACCTAAATCCTGAAAGGGTGCTTCTAAATTTCCCTGGAGAAAACCATTTGATAATCCATGAAATGTCCCAATATAGGGATATAGAGACTGGAACAGACTTGAAATCACATAAATGCTGATTGAACACGAAGCGTAGCCCAATATAGTAGAGTCTCAGTGCAAAAATACAGTAACCTGGTAAAGCCGTGCAATAAACCAGTATGGCGAGGAATAGAACAATTTAAAACCAGAGACAGAACATGAAACACAGACAGAGCTCAGTGCTACATCCATTAACACATCTAATTTTGACAGATTTATTATAAATCATTCTTCCTGTTAATGTACAGGTTATTAAGAATTTATTTTAGTGTTTTGACCCTTGAGATGTGGTCTGCCTTGGAGGGGCTCAAGGGCTTACAACACTTTGGCCAAAGGGTTAAACTTAAAGACCATTTTATTCAAAAGATATCTTTTTATATATATATATATATATATATAAGTATAAATATATAGGCACTGTACCGTGTATCTGTGTTAATGGATGTAGCACTGAGCTCTGTCTGTGTTTCATGTTCTGTCTCTGGTTTTAAATATATATTGCCATGCTCAGTAGCACTCCTCTTTGACACCTATACGCATATATATATTGTGGTTATTTTGGGGTTTCAATATGAGCTTATTGGGGTTCTGTATGTTGAGGAATAGAACCAGTAACTCTGAATGGAATGGACGTCTAGTGTATAGCCTCTTACCACCTCACAAATCAGTAGTTCCCTTTTGAGTTCCCATTCTCGCCGTGTCTGGCGCGGTCCGGTCACTGTGAGTACCGCACGACCACAGGTGTATGCCAAGGTTCTCCGGTATTGCGGAGTGTGAGTCTGACGTCCATGGAGGCTGATCAGCTGATGTACCGCCTCCCTGCGTCCAATATAGTCACAGCTCCCTTCATATCCTCACTCTGCTCCGTTTTTAGTCCCAATTAACGTGGCTGTTGCACTGGCTACTGTTGTGGACAAAACAGCTCCTTGTTAAGTGAAGTATATTCACGACACTCTTCAGTATCTGTTCCAATAAGGCGTGTGTCCGTACTGGTCAGTAAAGATGATAAATGAATAGAAAAAGGTAGGAGCACTGCAGCACAGAAGACTGGACTGGAAGCAGGTAAAAATATAAATGATTTAGTAGGCATATAGCCAAAAATACAAACGGGTAAGTCCTCTGACGCTTTTCCTGCCTCTATGGCACTTTATCAAAGAGTCTTTTAATATATACTGTATGTATATGTATGGAATATATATATATATATATATATAATTAAGGTTTATATATATAAATATATATATATATATATATATATATATATATATATGTGTCAATGGAAAAATAGTTTTCACTCACAGTTTCTCAGTGAAGGCAGATGCTCGTCCCATATATAAAGGGCAGTGCACTCTGAGGACCGAAATGTTGGCTGCCCTGTGTTGTTAATACACTTTGTTTATTCATCTAAACTGCGGTGTGCTGTCTCTTTGTTACCTGGATCCTCCTGGTCACCTTGTGTATATATATATATATATATATATATATATATATATATATATATATATATATATATATAAAATGTAGCGCACTTTTCCCCACCCTATGGGAGATGTGGCGGCTACTGTATGTGTGGTGCGCTACCTGTAGCTCACAGGAGACCTGAACCTCTGCTGTTTGGAGCCTGGGGTGTACCTGATCTGTCTGGTGACAGCGCCTCCACCTGTGCGGGATCCTACTATGTTGGATAACCCCGTCACAGGACCCAATGCAATAACACATACAATGATATACTGCTGCGGCCAAGTTTATTCGAGCATTTGCCCGTTCTTGGCCGCAGCAGTAGCCTGGCGCGCGCCCGAGGGTGACGGGCGCGCGCCGAAGCAGCGGAAGAGCGCCCTCCGATCGGGGCGCTCTCCCTACCGCTGCCGGGTCCGCCGGGTCCCCCGGAACCCCCTGCCGCCATCCCGCGATCGCAGGTGCAGGGGGCGCAGGCTCCCGAAGACGCGTGACCGAGGGGCGGCCACTAGCAAGCCGGGAAATCTCCCGGCTTGCGTACCGGCCACACTTTAATAAAGTGTGTCGGTAGTGTAGATAACAGTTTACTGCATGCATATGAAAACAAAATTACAATGTGACATCACCACACAATAGGCCATGCACGGCCATAACTCCACAGTTCCCTCCAACACAGTGTCTACACCTGGATGGAATATCCCGCACACACATCCTACCCTCTTCTTGTTCCAGGTCCGACTGATGTGCTCCTCAGGGCGCAAAATGTATCCATTTCTGGTGCGGGGCATCTGGGAGCCCTATTGGCTCTGCTGTGGCATGTGATTGCACCTCTCAGTGGCTTCTGGAGGTTGTAGTCTCTGTGGAGCACCTCTCTCTTATGGCCGCCGCTTGCGCTGTGGTACTGCGCATGCACAAACTTCCACAAGATAGCGGCGCCCTCTAATAGGTACCACCGCAGAGCTCCGGCGACCCTCCGACCCCTTACAGCTTCCCCCACTTTGCCGGGTGTCCACACACCCCGCCGCTGGCTCCCGCTCACCCTTGCAGCCGGCCGTAGCCTCCCTAGCAGCCCGCCACTTCCACCGCAGCTCCCGGAGGTAAGGGGCCATAAGGGGGATGCTCAGAGGGGAGACCTGGCCATATATATATATATATATTGCATTCTATATAACTATATGTGTGACACTGCTGTTTGTAAAATACCTCCCTCAGCTATTTCACAGAAATCAAACTGTTCTCATTCTCAATCTGTGAAACTTCCAAAGCTTTTTTTATATGGACATTTCTTAATATGTCATGGAATGCAGCTGCATTATGTTATATGTAAATTGAATATCCGAGTCTCTAAGCCTGTTGCAGTTTTTCAGTAGGTGGCTTCTATGATGCCAATCAATATCCCTCCATAATCCTCTGTGGCCTTATTTAGCCCCATCTCATAGAGGCAGGCTGTGCACCAAAAATATATATCAGTCATACAATAAGAAACCCATTGTAGCCTTTTCACATATACTATGGTAAAGAAATGTCTCTCTTTTTCTTTTCATCAAATCAGTCTCGGTAGGAAACTCTGATTTTCTAAAGAAAAAAGAAAACTGTTGCTTTTGATTGCATATGAGTCTTTGGTCCCAGCTTAAGTAACTTTTAGCTGCAACATTGACCGTTTTACCTTGATTCAAGGTAATGAATCTTCCATCAAAATCTGATTTTACCAATGGAGACCTTACCTAGCATGATCTTACAAACATTCATTCTTGCCAGTGGTACCTATAGTAGAAAGAATGAAAGGGCTGATATTCCTTTAATACAGATTTAACCTTGTAAATTCCTTGCCAACAAAATGACAGATTGCTGTTTTCATTTATGTAGCATGTAAAGGGAAGGAAAATCCCAAAGAAAACACAGCATGTAGCAGAGGCATGACTGTCAGAGAATGAAAAAGGACAGATAATTATAATCTTATTTTATTTTTTTTGCTGTGACCTTTCATTGAAAATGGCACATTTTACAAGATCATAAAATATACTTACTATCATTGACAAATTAATGATATTGTTTTGTTATAGTGTTCAACAGCTGCAAATATTTGCCAGTTATTCAGTGTCGCTTTTCACAAAACATTCTCCAGTTTTACAGAAATCAGCAAAATAAATAAATATTAGTGCAAGTCAGTATTTACAGTGACATTTACAGATGTAGCTAATCTAATTATCACATAATTTATGTAGATATAAAAATACACACATGCATAATTTAAATAGTCTGGTATTCATTATACCCCATAAATGAAGAGTTTTGTCTTATTGCTTTGTTAGCCTACTTTAGGCAAAACAAAATAAATGTAATTAAGTCCAAAAATCATTGCTTTTAAAAGTGCAGTCTTTAGGACAAAAGTGGTCTAAGGGCAGTGATATTTTTTTAAAAAGTTACACGTAGCTGACAAAGAAAAAACATTTTAAATTGGAAAATTGTTTAGCAATCATGCACACCTGAATTCAATTGAAAATGCAGGCATATTTATTATGACAAAAAAAAAAGCTGTGTGTGCTGTGCACGCGCATAGTAAGTGAAACTTCTTTGACTTTAGTCACAGAAATTGTATTTGTATTGGTGATGTTTTAATTAAAAATCAAAATACAATTTCATTGACAAAACGCAAATAAATTTGACTTATAATGCGCGTGCTCGGCACACATCCCCTGTATTAGCTATTTGCACTAAGTGTGAATTCCTTGTGTGTATGTGTGTCAGTCAGTGTGTGTATGTGTGTCAGTCAGTGTGTGTATGTGTGTCAGTCAGTGTGTGTATGTGTATCATTCAGTGTGTATGTCAGTCAGTCAGTCAGTCAGTCAGTCAGTGTGTATGTATGTCAGTGTGTGTGTGTGTATGTGTGGGGGGAGGGTGTATGTGTGGGGGGGGTGGTGTGTGTGTGGGGGGGGTGGTGTGTGTGTGGGGGGGTGGTGTGTGGTGGGGGGGTGGTGTGTGGTGGGGGGGTGGTGTGTGGTGGGGGGGTGGTGTGTGTGTGTGGGGGGGTGGTGTGTGTGGGGGGGGGGGGTGGTGTGTGTGTGGGTGGGTGTGTGTGGGGGGGGTGGTGTGTGTGTGGGGGGGTGGTGTGTGGTGGGGGGGTGGTGTGTGTGTGTGGGGTGGTGGTGTGTGTGTGTGGGGGGGGGGTGTGTGGGGGGGTGGTGGTGTGTGTGTGGGGGGGGTGGTGTGTGTGTGGTGTGTGTGGGGGGGTGGTGTGTGGGGGGGGGGTGGGTGTGTGTGTGTTGGCATGGTGGGTGTGTGTGTGTGGGCGGGGGGGGGTGGTGTGTGTGTGTGTGTGGGGGCGGGGGTGTGTGTGTGTGTGGGGGAGGGATGTGTGGTGGGGGTGTGTGTGTGTGGGTGGGTGTGTGTGTGGGGGGTGGGTGGGGGTGTGTGTGGGGGGGTCAGTCAGTGTGTGTGGGGATCTGGGGGGGTCAGTCAGTGTGTGTGGGGGTCTGGGGGGGGTCAGCCAGTGTGTGTGGGGGGCTGGGGGGTCAGTCAGTGTGTGTGGGGGTCTGGGGGGGTCAGTCAGTGTGTGGGGGGGTCTGGGGGGGTCAGTCAGTGTGTGTGGGGGTCTGGGGGGGTCAGTCAGTGTGTGTGGGGGTCTGGGGGGTTCAGTCAGTGTGTGTGGGTCTCTGGGGGTTCAGTCAGTGTGTATGGGGGTCTGGGGTGGTCAGTCAGTGTGTTTGGGGGTCTGGGGGGTCAGTCAGTGTGTGTGGGGGTCTGGGGGGGTCAGTCAGTGTGTGTGGGGATCTGGGGGGGTCAGTCAGTGTGTGTGGGGGTCTGGGGGGGTCAGTCAGTGTGTGGGGGGGTCTGGGGGGGTCAGTCAGTGTGTGTGGGGGTCTGGGGGGGTCAGTCAGTGTGTGTGGGGGTCTGGGGTGGTCAGTCAGTGTGTGTGGGGGTCTGGGGGGGTCAGTCAGTGTGTGTGGTGGTCTGGGGGGGTCAGTCAGTGTGTGGGGGGTCAGTCAGTGTGTGTGGGGGTCTGGGGGGGGTCAGTCAGTGTGTGTGGGGGTCTTTGGGGTTCAGTCAGTGTGTGTGGGTCTCTGGGGGTCAGTCAGTGTGTGTTGGGGTCTGGGGTGGTCAGTCAGTGTGTTTGGGGGTCTGGGGGGGTCAGTCAGTGGGTGTGGGGGTCTGGGGGGGTCAGTCAGTGTGTGTGGGGGTCTGGGGGGGTCAGTCAGTGTGTGTGGGGGTCTGGGGGGTTCAGTCAGTGTGTGTTGGGGTCCGGGGGGGTCAGTCAGTGTGTGGGGGGGTCCGGGGGGGTCAGTCAGTGTGTGGGGGGGTCCGTCAGTGTGTGGAGGGTCCGGGGGGGTCCGCGCGGGTTGCGCCTGGGTTTGCGCCGTGTGCCACCGCTTCCTGGGGGGCCCGCAAACGCCCACGTCACTGGAGGGCTGAATGGCACCGCTGCCAGCCGCTTCTGCGCATGTGTGGCGTCCTTCAGCGGCGCCATCACAACTGCGCATGCGCGGCATGGCAGCGGTCGTGGAAGTTAGGCGGGCCCATGTGTGACTGTAGCTGGGAGGTCCCATTCGGGTTAGGAAAGGGGGGGGGGCTGTCCCGGTCGGGCGGTCTCTGCTGTCCCGGTCGGGCGGTCTCTGCTGTCCCGTGGCTTTCCTCTGCGTCCCCATGACTACTGAGCATGTGCGGCTTGGCAGCAGATGTGCGGGGCGTTAGGAGCGGCACCGCCGGCTATCGCCGCCGCCGCCGCATCTGATTTGTGGAGCGGGTGTGATGTCAGTGTTGGGCTGAGCCAGAACACAGCCCGGCCTCAACTGCCAGCACTGACGTCATATCCGTTTCATTTCTGTCTCCACAATCCATTTTTGCCCCAGTTCGAATGAGGTGCCACTAAGGAAGTTTCACTTCAAAAAATATGTACTTAATAACATCTAAAAAAAAAAGTCTTGATTCAAGAATAAACAATAATAAAAAAAATCTGTAATGACAAAAAACACAGTTCTTGGTAAATGTAAGAAGCTGAATCCATTTAGGGTCTTACCCAAGAGTGTGTATCCCTTACTAGATCTCAAAATCCATAATTATGTACATGGATGTCCATATTGTAGATCAGAAGTTTTGTGTAAATGATCCTACCACCATGAAGATGCAATGGGCAAATATAAGTATTTTTAAATATTCTTTTAACTTTGCCATAGCAAACAAAATATTTGCAAGGATTTTACAACCTTCCTCTATTGTTTGCTCGTATTAAAACTACAGGTCTGATTCTATATGTGCAACAGATTGGACCGTTTTCGGACAACATTTCACATTGAAGTTAACTTAATGTATGTATATCAGCTACCTATGTTTATTATAAATGTTATTCAAGCATTGGGTGAAACAAAAACAATTCACTAGTTTTGAGGATTGCCACATAGGGGCTGATTCTATAGGGGCTAAAGCAACCAGCCGGGCCTTTTTCAATTTTACACAGGATCAGGCGTATAGCTATAGCCTGGGCAGCCGGTGCTCTTAGGGGGCCCGCTCAGGGCTACCAACAGGGGTTGAGCCGGGATAGTTGGCCCAGCCATCTAGCCAATAACCACAGAAGTCAGGGCCCCCTTCCTCCTCAGGTCCCCTTAATAGCAACTTGGATCAGGAGCTGTGGGGGGGGGGGGGGTTATTGCAGAGAGAGCAGGCAGCAGAGGATAGGTGCAGAACTGTGGCTGAGAGCTGCAGAGCTCTGCCCGCCCCTGCTCTCCATAACATTGGGGGGAGGAACTACCATGTGCTGATGTTGGAAGGTATGCTGTGTGTATTTGTGTGCCAATTTGCAGTGTTTGTGTTAGTTTGTTGTGTGTGTCAATTTGCTGTTTGTGTTTCAGTCTGTCAGTGTGCTGTGTGTGCCTCAGTGCAAGTGTAGCGCATGTTCCCCCACCCCCTGGGAGAGGGAGCCTGTGGTGTGCCTGATTATCAGGTGCAAGCTCCTCCACCTGTAGCGGGATCCTACTATGTGGGATGACCCAGTTACAGTACCCAAATAACAATTGGGGGGTCCCTACAGCAGCCACAAGCTATCACAGTGAGTCGGGGCCTAGGGGGTCTCTGGCCTAGTGCAGGGGTCGCAGACGCCCTGCACCTACACAACCTACCCTAACCTTGTCCCAGCTCTGACTGGCGTGCTTCTCTGCGCGCAAAATTTATCTTTTCTTGGAGGGGATCCGAGCAGCCCTATTGGCTGTGTAGCATCACATGGCTCCTGCAACCCCTGTGCATGATGGGGCTTGTAGTGTCAATGGAGCCTTTATGATAATGGCTGCCCTGCAGCTACTCTCTGCGCATGCGCAACTTCACTGCGCATGCGCGACCATACTCAAGATGGCGGCACCCTGCAAAGGGAGTCTCAGGCAATCCTATCACCTCTGCTAACTGCCTGACTCTGCCGACACCTGCCCCCTGCTTCCGCTGCCTAGCGCAGCCACGCCGGGAGGCTAGGGGCTACACAAGCAATTGAGGTAACACGTGATAACAATCTTCATATTAGAACATTTTTTAAATAGTTTGACATTCTTTAGACAGTTGTTTATAGTTAACTGTATTAAAAGAAGTTACTGTGCAGTACACCAGGGGTGCGCAAAGTTTAAAAACCGGTGCCCCCCTGCCTGCTTACCTCCCGGCTCGCGCTCCCCATCCCTCCTCGGCTCCGGCATTAGATGACGTTGCGGGGTTATGTGATGTCACGTTGCCATGGGAACGCGACGTCACATGACCCTGCTGCGACATTTGACGCCGGTTACCATGGCAACACGCCACCGAAGATCAGATAGGAGAAGCTGCAGAGGTCTCGCGCAGTCCCCCAGCATTTAATTTAAATGCCTTGGGGGAGAGCGTTTGACCTCTGTAGCTGCCGCACCCCCTTGGAAATTCTCGCGTACCCCACTTTGTACACCCCTGCAATACAATGTATACCAGTGTTTTTCAACCACTTGTGTGGGGGAGGTTATTGTAGTGTGTGTAGATGGTTATTCTAATTTGTGTATTGAGTGTGTGTGTGTGTGGGGGGGGGGGGAGTACTGTATTTTAGTGGGTAATGGTGTGTGTGGGGGGGAAGGGGTTGGAGGGGGAAATTAATGTGAAGTGGAGAATTGAGGGAGCTGGATTTAGTGTGAAAGGGGGGGGTTTACTGAGTGATAGCCAATTATGAGGGGGGGGAGAAGAGTGTGAGAGGAAAAAGGGGGTGTCAGGGAGGGGGTGTAAGAGAGAAATACATGAGGAGAGAGGGGTGAATAGAGGAGAGTGAGGAGGTGTAAAAGAAGGGTGGGCTAACCTGAATTTTTGTTTTGCCCTGGGGCCCACATATGTCTAGCTACCCCACTGCACAGGATGCCAAAAAAGTAAAATTGTTCCTTTAACATGGATTGAATCTTTTTGAAGGAAGCAACAGCTAAATTGTTGACATTTTTTTTTAACCTGCTGTGTGCAACAGCTCCTTTATTAAGATACGTGGTCAGCTGCAGTTTTGCCTAGAAATTTGGGTAAGTACACTTTTGAGAATTACTGTACTATAATGCCCTTTTACAGTAATGTTTTTGATTGAGAAGTGGTTTGCTTCAGTGGTGTCAGAGCAGAGATAATTGCGTGAGAACAAATGCAGTCAAAGCTTTTTTCAGGCTTTACAGTTTGGAACATTTATAACTTTGTGCACTTTATTCCCTATAAAAAATAGGGGAGCGCAAACTTTTGCTGCTGCGCCCCCGTGCCTTGCCTCCTCTGGTGCTCGCGCCCCCCTCCCTTACCTTGATGCGGCATCAAATGATGCTCGGGGTGATCTGACGTTATGTGACATGACCCACTGATGCCGCGTTGCCGTCGTGAAACGTCACATGATACGCTGCGTCATTTGATGCCGCGTTGCCATGGAGACGAGTCTTGAAGCCACCAGAATCAAGGTTGAGGTTGCAGAGGTCTCACGCAATCACCCGGCATTTAATTTCAATGCCTTGGGGAAGAGCGTGGGACCTCTGCAACCGCCCACCCCCGTCCCACCGAAAAATTACCCCCCCGAAAAATTACCCTCCACATTGCGCACCCCTGATGTATAGGATGATCTAGAACCACTGACTCAGATTTCAGTTTGCAATGTGTCTCAGGCGATGAGTATGAGTAAAATGCATTACAAAAATGTTAGTTCTGTGTTTGATTTGAAAAGATCCTTTGCCTTTAGGGGTAAAGCTGTTTAAAAGGGTTACAACCTATTTATACTATGGGAAATTATAGGGAGAAAGCATTGAAAATAACCTTTTTATTTTAAAAGCAAAATAAAAGTGTAGATTTGTAAATGGAAAAAATGTTCTCTATATCTCCTATTATCATAATATTTCTACTACGATCTCAAAATGATTTATCTGCTTAGCAGCTTACAATCTACTTAAGATCCTGTGGTACTGTAGGGACTGGGTAGGTAGGGCATGAAGGAAACATTTGTCTTAAAATTGAAACAGAAAGAGAGAGAGAGAGATGCCACTGTTACATAAGACATGCTTAAATCTATGTGTTTTAAAGGTAATGCAAGACAGTGCAAACTTAACATGGTGACAAGCCTATACTACTTAATTAAACTTCAGCTGTTTATGCATTTAATTAGTTTGTAGATATTTGCTAAACTCCGGGAAATAACGTCTTTTACCATTTTAGGTAACATCAGGTTATTCGGCCTGATTTAACAGAGCTTGGTGCTTTTAAAGTTGCAGTTCAGTCTTTTTTTATTTTATTTTTTTTAATTAATTTTTTTACTTCAATAGTTTCATGTGTGGAATCTCTAATTACCTAAAGAACTGTATAGCTGCAGGTCAATTCGTTCTCCATGTATTGATAGGCGAAATTTGGTAACATAATTAGAGCTGGCATATGTTTTTCTTCTGCTTCTGTCTCTCAGTGGAAGCTCATGAATATTCATGAGCACTCCTGCACTGACATGTGATAGAGGGAGGGCAGGGCTGACAAAGGGGTGTGCCAGAGCTTGTGACAGGACATGAAGGGGCAGTGCCTTAGCAAATGGCTGTTAAAATAGAATACAAGAAAATTGGTCTTTCAAAGTTGTTTTTTTAAAACAGAAAATGCTAAAAGTATTTTTTCTTACTACAGAACTGATTTATTAAAAAAAATACACATGCAGGATATTGACTGGACTGCAGCTTTAAGCCTATGTGAGCAAGGCAGAAGCAGGACCCATACGTTTGCACATGCAACTTTGCCTTATTGTACGGTATAAAAAACAGCTTGCATTATCTGGTAACTCAATCTTTAGTTCTATCATGGAATAACTAAAGCATTGCAAATAATAAACTTTTGCTGATTAACTTCAGAAGACATTGCAACTTACTTTGATGCTCTGTTTCTATTATGTAGCAAGTGCCCCAGCCTCCCCCCGGGAGATGATCAGCCTCAAAGAAAGGAAAACAGACTACGAGTCGACTGGATCAAACGCCACCTACAAAGGAGAACACACTTCCAGAAAAGACACAATGACAGGTATACAGTAGTTAAAAGTAAGGGAAACAACAGAAAGCTGTGAAGATCAAATACTGTTATACATACAGAGTGATATTTAAATGTATGGAAGGCACTCATTGTTTTCCCTTACCTCCTAGTCAGTGGATAGTTATAGAAATGTGTTCATTTTGCATCTTTATTCCCAGAAATGTCATTAAAAAATAGGAAAGGTCCAGGGAAAAATATATTGTATGATTTAATCACATAGACTTCATCCCAATTATTTCTGAGAGGAAACAACAAGCGAATATCTCTCTCTGGAGTGTTGCAGCATTAGCTCTCATGCACATTTACTATTCAATTGTACACACAGCTGGTGGTGCTTATAATGGATATAAATCAGTGTGACAATAAGTCCCTACATTAAAAAAAATGATTGTATTAATCAGTAGACAGTCTAAGCTGTCTCAATACCAAAAGTAGAACCTCACATCTCTGAGCTTTGACTTTTAATGTGCAGTGTAATTAGAATAGAGTAAAGGTGTATTTCAACTCAGCACTTTTAACATATTGGAGTTGCAATAAACTGAAAGCACTTAGCCGTGTAATACCTTCTGCTTTTGTTATAGGCAGCTATAAGTTCATAACTGTTAAAGGAAACAAACTGCTGCAATGATTCCAAAGCCACAGTAACACACAGCTAAGTTGCAAATACTTGTGTTTGTTGTGATCTTTCAAATAAAAACACTGTGGAACGATTTCATACAATAAAGTGTGTGATCAGGATGATAAGGCAATTAAATTTTTTATCAGGAATGTCTAACATGGATTATATTAATGACTTACGTTAGGTGTCTTAACGGCTGAGAGCTCTTTAGTGAAACAACTCTATTACGGTTGCCGTTATCTATTTATTTTCTGTACAATATGCAGTACCTTAATCCTCATTGTCTTTGTTTCCTCTTAATTTGCACTTATAATTAAAAATACATGTGTTCCCTTTACATTGATAGACATCTACTACACATCATTACATATATGCTCATGAAATTAACTAATATTTTCAAATATAGCATAATCTCATTTTCATATATTTTCATGTATTTTTCAGTTCTCTGTCTTTATCAAACAGATTTCTATATGCTTCTCTTCTTCTACAATCGTCACTTCTTCATTTTTAACTAGATATTATGTAAGTTGCTTTGTATGGGTCTTCTACAGTAGGAGTCAAATGCTCAGACAAGCAGAAAGACATTTATAGCTTTTTCTTGCTTTTACAATTCCCTGGAAACACCAAAGGTTCCGAACCTGGCAGCAGATTCTAGCTGTTCCACTGGCTGGTTCTTATATTCAGTCAGGGCAATATCTCCTTCCTAATTGTAATCTCCAAGACAAAGACACCTTTAGTTCATCTGTATCAGTAGATTTACCTTCTTTGAAAATACTATATAAATCACACTAAGCATGTGCAGCATACTGTATGTGGGATCCCGATTTCTACCTGGGAGCAGGATGATAAACTCTGATGCATGTACAGTATGTAGTTATATGTCTTCTAAGGACATCTCCCATTCTAGTTAAACTGAGGACTGAGAAATGTATAGAAGGTTTATGCCCCAGTCTAGACCTTAAGCAATCTTTAACGTTCCCTCCTTTTTTTCCATATTGTGTTTTTCTTTGGCTATAGCTCAAAACAGTGGAACCTCAACTTTGTACAGGAATTCCTATGGTACACCTGCTGAAGATATTAAACACAACCAGGTATGCGGCTTGTGTCTTTTGAACTTTAACTTTTTTTATTGAAAGTGTCATCTAAAACAAAAATGACATGCAACATTGAAGGTGTAAGATATTGTGTAAATTGTAATATATTTTGGACCAATATATCAATCATACAATGTTTTTTTGTGCATATGCTTTTGATACTGCAAAGGTCTCTTCAACAGATGTGATCACCTGTGCAGTCTCAAAGGCTTGCTATTTCCTGGGAGCATATGGCTACTAGCACCTTCTAATCAACAATAAAGGAAGTATTTACAGTATGTATCCTGTTGATGGTGAAAGACCATTATAGGCTAGGCGTGACATCAAAATGGACATCTTAAACCATCACTATCTCCAGAAAAAATGTTCAAAGGTGTCTCCAATTACATAGGAAAGTTAAAATGACATTCTGCTGTTGAATTATTGTCAATGTTTCAGCACATCATGACCATACAGTGTACTACCAAATTATTTGGTTCAATAATCATATGATTTGTGATTGTTTAAAAGATTGTGTATTTTTGCAGAAAAAGTGTCCTTTGTCTCACTACTTATTTTCTAAGCAATTTATCTTAGCCTAGCATTGCTAAGGAAACGAGAATAAAATAAGCCCATCATTAATATGGATGTCTTTGCTGAAGAACCCCCTAAATATTACTAAATCATTGTTCTTAATAAATGTTGTCCCCTGAACCACCAGATTTTCAGATAACTCAATGTAAAAAAAATAAGCTTTTTATTAAATAGATTGTGGTTTAATTCTTAGAATGTTTGAACTGCTATTCATTATTCACCATATAAGTGAATAAAGAACTGCACTGTATACCCTTGTAATAAACAGCATGCATCTTGATGACAATCTGTTGGACTGCATTATCTTTAAATTATCCACCAGACTGATGTGCTTCCTTTTCTTATTTTTGCTTCCATTAGTTTAGCTGCATGTGCAACCCTTTCTTCTACATTTCTTTTTCCCTACTTACTTTTTGCTCCCTTTTTTAAAAAAAATAGATGCCCTACAGTGCATGTGTTTAATAGTAGTACAGCAAATTAAAATACAACTTACCAGCACTTTTGCAGGTCTCAGACAGGTTTACCACCCTGTCCTTTCCCACTATCACTTAGCAAACATGGCTCCCACTGAGGCCAGGGATTCTGAGTAATGACATAATAATAGTAGTAGTGGAAGTGAATGGGCCATAAAGGGTCTTCAGATGCTGGAAGATGTCTTATGGTACATACTGTAGTACTGTAAATATAGGACAGAATTTGCATTGGCAACCTTCATCCTTCTGTCCCCCCTTACCTTTCATAGCTTCCTGATAAGGGCAGGGTACACATAATTGACTAGAACTCCCCTTTTCAGATACCCAAAGAAAAGAGTTCTGTGCTTTATTCCCCCCCTCACCCCCCCCCCCCCCCACACACACAAAAGAACCCCAAAGCAGTCAAATAGTTACTTGAATAGTTGTTGTTTGTTGAATGAAGCAATTATGATTATTACATTATTTGCACAATGTTATATGGTCGGATACTAGAGATTGCTTCTTTACCAGGTAAAGGATATGGATATGTTAAATTGGAAAAACATGAGTGATATAAGTAGAGGAAAACAACATTCAGATACATGTGGTCCATCAAGTCCGTCCCTGACACCAATTCTTGATTAATATCCAAATTAAATATAATAATATATTTGTATACTAGTAAGTTAAATAGTTTCCTATAGTTATATATTTTTAATAATAAAAATGTTTTGTTTTACCGTTGCCTTGTTAAATAAAAACTTCACACCAGTCTGTTGCACATCAGTCAATCTCTTTGTTTACACAGTAGGAGATAACAGTACTACTCGGTTATCCTTCTTAAAAAAACATTATTTTAATACAATTTTTAATCAATACAGTGGTTATTCCCTTTTAATTTCATTTTCCCATCATTCTATTCACAGGTAGCAAGTATTCTTATATCTCTACCTGAGGATAGAAGCAGGGTGGGTGTTAGCGGCCCTGCAACATCTTTAACTGTGAGTTAACAATAAATAAAAAGTATTTTGTGAGTTTATGGAAACATACGGCAATTTCAACAGAAATCTGACACTAACTGAGTCATCTATGAGGACCAAGTGTAACAGAATGTTGATACGCTCTCTTGCCTGAAAATGCCCCGAGTACTAAACGTTTATTAAGAGTTTCAATCCATTTTGTTTTAGTGGTGTAGATAATCACCAGTCCTATCCTATTCAAACATGGTACTGTTTCCTGATGCCTACCTGTCACTTAAGATCAGAATTTAACCCAGGGATAAGGCACCAGACTTGTCCTAAAGCAGTTCAATAAAGAATTTTTATTCCAGCTGGAGCCAGCAAACAACACAAAACACAAATCGGCGCTACAGTATACTCACTAAAACAGGGGCATACCGAGGACTCCTAGCTGGCTAGGTGCTGAGCGCCACATTGAAGGCTTACCCAGAGTTTGCCTCCACACTCTATAGGGGTAGGGACTGCTCAGACCTCTTTAGTACAATTTTCGGCTGAGCACTTTCAAAAGTCCTGCTCTCTATCAGGATCCGAATGAACTGTAGAGTGCTGATCGGGTTCCTTATCTAGCTTCAATGCTGCCATAGGAAAGCATGGTAGGGGGACTCGCGACCAATCACAACGCGGATGCTGCTCATGGACCAATCGCGAGGCAAGGGCTCGCCTGCATTGTCCAATCAGGGATGGGGTGGAACTAAGAGAGTTAAAGGGCTGTGGTGGGAAATACAAACAGGCCCATAGGAGCAGCGCCTACCAGAAGGACCCTGTACCGGCTTCCTCCGGCCAACAGGTTATCTCCTGCTGGGCTGGGCTGGTCCTGCTCTGGCTGGGGAGGCAACCATTTGTTTTGCTTTTTGGGCAGATGGCCCCTCGGCCCGATCTCTTTCTCTCTGACACTTTCTTCTTTGTCCCCTGCACCTCTCCTCCCCCTCAGTCCCAGTATCAGCCATTTTCTCTGAACATGCAGGCTGCACAAAGTGTTTCTCAGCCCTGCATGTGCAGAGACTCTGGTTGCACAAATCAAATCTGTATACTTTATTACACTTACACAACAGTAATAAGAGAATCACAGTACAGGTTATGCAAGGGACTGCACAGTACATTAAAGCCGAGTTGCTCCGGGGTCTGGTGGCCAGATGAGCCCCACGGAAGGATGGCAGGGTCAGGGATTGGGCTTAACCCTTTCTTTTACTGGTCCCTGGAAATCCTTTCCATCACACTACCTACCAAGGTTTAGGCCCTTCTTCTATATAGTGTGATAGTGCTAATCTGGCGCTCTTTCACAAAAATACCTACAGTATTTACTTCATGAATAAGGGCCTCAGTGAGTGTGTATGGCAATAGTTCCAGGAGGATACTTTGTTCTGCAGAATGAGTCTTTATAAGTCAGCAACACAAATCGAATTATCTTAAACAGTTTGGATTATAAATCATCATAAACCCAGTTCTTAGTTATGTTGACCAAAGTGGTTTATGTAGATTTATTGCTCAATCTTTCATATATCATTATATGTCAGCTTCCTTGTTCTCCAAGCTCAGCATTTACTGTAGATTTTAACAATATTTCTGTGGTTTATTCTAGGCTTCCCCTTGCATATCTTTACCCTTGAAAATTGAAGACTCTTCTACAGATCTGTAGTTTGAACTGGGTATACCATTTGTATTTGTTTTAGGCAGGGTAACCATGTAATTAATGATACTTCTAGCAGTTTACCAGTGCAATCTTACTTTTCTTGTACAGGGGCTTCACCAATGCATGCATTCACTCACTGCTTTATGGACTACCGTTTATATCCTCAACTGTAGTCTTTCTGGTTACTGTAATATGACTGATCAACATTTATTAACAATTTACCCCCATGGGACAGACAAGCAAATATTAGCAGCTGCACACAACGTTTTGGCTACAACAAAATGCTTGTCACAATTACTTTTTATGTTATGTATTCACATCAAGTTTCTCATGTGTGCTGTTTTCCTTTCCACATAGATTTCTACACAGCCAGTTCCACAAGAGTCCAGTAGAAAAGACTTTGACACCTACCAACCATTTCAGAATTCAACAAGAAATTACGATGATTCCTACTTTGAGGATCAGGTGCACCACCGTCCTCCTGCCAGCGAGTACAATATGCATCTGGGACTAAAGTCAACTGGCAACTATGTCGACTTCTATTCTGCTGCTCGTCCCTATAGTGAACTGAATTATGAAACAAGCCACTATCCAGCCTCTCCAGACTCCTGGGTTTGAGACTTGACTATGAAGGAAAGATCCAGGAAACTGTGCATGTGCATGCATACCACAAGACATGTTTTCCTTGAAAATTTAGTTTGTTAAAGCCTGTTCCATAGAAAGGCCATAATTACCATTGTGGGAAATTGATTAAGGTGTTTTAGAAAGATGATGTTGTGGAATCTAATAATATTTTTGCGAGTAATAAGAGTTTTAAGATAGACGTTAACCTTTGTGTCGGGAGGGCACTGCAGGTTTATACTGAAGCAGGGCCATTTAACTAAAGCATGGTAACTTTCCTGTGCGATAACTGAATGGTCCATGTTGAACTGAAAAAGCCTATGTGCTTTAGTGATTTGCCCATATAATCTGAAGAAAAGTGGTGTCTTATGAATATGTTTGAGGGTGGTGGGAGGAAGTCACATTGGATGTGTTATGTTAAGCACAAGAAACTGAAGAGTTTACACTATTTATGGGGAACAGCTTCTCACATTTTGTTTACTATCCTCATTCATTGTGAATCTAGGCTTCAAGTTGCATTTGAGGTTTCCTCTGTACAGCAAGTTATTTCTTGCTTTTTGTTAATGCTTTGTTGTAAAGTATTTGATGTACATTACAGATAAAAAAAAAAACCCCAGCGCATTGTGTATATTACACTAATGCCACAGTGTTTCTTCTTCATCAGTGGTTCTAAATATTGCTTCAATTTCACATTTTGAAAAGATGTACGAATTTCAATATATTTTGTTCTCTATTCCCCCAGTAAGTTTTGACAATTACAACAACAAAAACTAAAATAATATTTAGCAGTATTGTTCGTTCTGATATGTGAATTTGTTTGTGGCAACTAAACAAAGCATTCAGCAGTTTCTGACAATTAACATACATCATTCCACACTCCTTGTCAACAAAGTGCTTTTTCACTGCCTAAAATTTTACATGTAGATATTTGAAATAGATTTTTTTCATTTATACCAGTTTTCTTTATGATGATACAGTGTTAACAGAAAATAAATTACAATTGATCTGTCATCCATACTTGCTAAACATGTCTATTTCCCAGAAATTGTCATAGAATAACCAATACATGTTTGCCAGTGTGTGTGAATGTCTCCATGTATGTACAATATTCCTCACTATTCTTGTGTGTGTGTTTTTGCCTGTGGTGCAGCAGATATTTTATTTGCAGGTCTTCTCGTAGCAGGTGTATATTTGTGTACTGTATTTTCAATGAAAGCTTTAGGCATTGAAGCTAGTGCTTACTAAAGGTATGTCATCTCTCTAGAGCACATAAATCTTTAACATAAATATTAAGATAGCCCATGGTTGGGCTATCCACTTCTTGTCATCTTTAGTTATTTCAGTGGTCTTGGTTGTTTTAAGCTGCCATGTGCCTTAGAGCTATATTGTAAGTGTGCCAAACACCTCATTATGAAATGAACTAACCAAACACTCAACAAAAGAGATCACATGTTAAGAAGTGAAAGCCATAATGTCACACCATTAATTTGTTGTCTGACTTTCAATTTATTAGTGTCTTCATTGATTTTCTTTACTGTGTCAAAGCGGGTCAAACCCTCAATGACTCTGCCTGCATTTGATCCATATGTCAACAGGTCCAGGTCATGGCACAAACATTTTGTAGAGCAAAGCACACAATGTGATAGTTCTGCATGAAAGAACCAGAGCAGAATAGCACTTTTTATGGTTAGAGTTTTTCTTATATTTTCACATACAATATGGCAATGCTCTAGTCTCTCTTATTAATCTGTATTTTATTATTGAAGATGCTAATGGAACCGTCATTGCTCTTCTATTAAAAAAAATTATATTACACAAAATAGAGATTGATCTTCTGTATACAGTACATTTTTTTTACAAGAAGATTCAAAAGTAGTCTAGTCATTAAATGAAAAGTAAGACATTTGTCACACTTCATTTGAAAAATTTACCAAAACTGGGATCTATATATTGAAGTCGAATGGCTGTAAAACCAGAGCAAAACCAGTTGTATCAAAGAAGCTAATATCTATTTGGATAAAACTTTAGAAGGTTCTTTGCACATTTATTCCCTTTGATAAACAACATCCACAATGTAACTTTCCCAAGAAAGTCTTTAAAAGCGCTCAATTTCCATTCAAGAAGGTAGATGTACCTATGATAACAGATATTGTGTCTAGAAATACCATCTTTCCCAACTGGTAATGGCATACACGTGGCAATGTCAGTAAACACATTATATTGATTGTACTTCCAAATATTAAGCTATACAGAGAAACTCTTCAAACTTTGTTTTTATTGGAATGCGCATTAATCATGTTAAAATATTATAAAATATGTCAAACAGAAGTCCCACCAAACAAGTAATAAGGCGATTGTAGCCCAGGCAAATCAACAGCAATGTCATTGTTTCTAAAAAAAAAAACAAAAAAAAAAAACAAAGAAACATTTTGAAGTTCGGATTTGACTTTGGTAGAATAACGTTATCTTATAAGTGAGTGTAATTGAGCTCAGTGATATTGGATCAGAGTGAGACTGAGGGCCCTACAAAATATACTCAGAAATTTCAGCTTTGGCTCTTATAAAAAAATCTTGGGACCTCTTCACCCCCAAAAAACTATCACCTAATTTAATAAAAATGTTAAATGCAAAAAATAAAAATGAAAAAAGCCCTGAAAGAAAAGTGCAAGTGAAAACTCTTATACTATACCAGAGAAATGAAGAGAGAAGCCTCCATCATGGATGGGAATTCATGGTAAGCAAGCCTACATAAGGGTCACGTACACTTTATTTACTTAGCTTTTATATGCATTTCACCTTGATGTATGAGTGATTCTTCTGCATTTTTAAAAGCTTATTTTATAGCTTTATTTGTAATTTTACCTGTTTGGACTAGCCGTGTTTATTAAATAGGGGCTGAATATTGAATCTTCTGGAGACAGCTCATTCTATTTGTTATTTTCCGTTACGCCAAAAATACATTTATGATGAAAAACAATTTGGGGGTCTGGGGAGGGCTTAGTCTTCAGGTTACTTTTCACACTGTAATGAATTAGGGGGAAAGGCCTTTAGCATTTAAAAAAAATTTTTTTTTAATAATGTACAAGCTGCCTTTTAAAAGTATAATGAATAGGAACTGAAGCACAGGTTGCAAGTAGTAAGGATTAGCAAGGAGGATTTTGCAACCTCTGATCCACCGTTTCAAAGTGACTGACTTTTGTTTTATACTTCACAGACATAAGCATTGGAACAAATCATATAGTTTGGGTTATAAGATGTGAACCTATGTCTGCACAATTCAGCTATCTATTTATTTCCACATTGGTTGTTTAACCGCAGTGGGCAACAAAATTCACTACAATATAGTGCAGATTATTACTGTTTTCCCTGCTCTTTCACATACTGTATATATTGTCTACATATAGCACATATCAGTGGGAAATCTATTTGTGGTGGTGTTCTAGAACCAGAGGTATAGGAATATTAGTAATAGATAATTGATCACTAGGCTTTGTAAATGGATTCCAAGATATTTCCAATGATTTATGATAGAAGATTATAGATTAAGATATTGGTCCGAATGTGTATAAATAGAAAATCGTTTCATTACCATTATAAATGTCACTATCCTAATGATTGCTTTCACTGTAAAACTACCTTGTTAGTTTGACACTGGGAAAGTCTGCTTACAATGAAGCAGCACAATTAACTTTCACTGTAACTGCATATTGAACAATAACAAGGTGCCATAATAATAATAAATATAGTTTATAGGTTTGCAGAGCAACTGTTCACCGTTATTTCTTCAGTTCATCATGTATGTACTGTAAAGTGACCATTTTCTTTGTTGAAGCAAAAAATACATTTTGAGGTGGATCATCTTCAAAATAAGTATGCTACACTGTTCCAGTTATATTATCATTAGTATTATCAATATCCCTAAGCCAAGGTAGTTACAATGACACGTCATCTTCTGGCTTTCACTTACAGTGAGTTTACACGCTTCACATTTTGGAATTATGTATAGCATTATACAAACTCTTACAAGTATTGTACATCAAAAAGCTGCTTCCGAATTCTTAATGAACCTGCTAAGTTGTGGAAGACTAAAATGTTCCTTGGTCTACTCTATAAATCAAATAGGGAGAAGACATGAACAATTAACCCAATTGGATCATCGCTTTGTAATGATCTTTTAAACAGATAAAGATTCACGCAATAAGGTCATATAATTTCTTTAACAAATAGTATCTAAATGTTAAATAAAAATGATACACTAGAAAAAGTACATTTAAAACACAATAACATATCCAATCCTTTCCCAATCTTATTTCTGCTGTTTTTTATTACATTGGCAGGCTTGAGTGCACTTAGGTTAATTTATAGTACCTTCGGCTTCTGCTTGTTCTGGAACAGCAGTAACCTGGGTGTTCCTTCTCTTTGTCTTAATCTCTTATTTTTGACAGCATTGATGAAGACAACAGGTTTGTGGTGTTCAGAAGGATTACTGATAAATCTTAGGATACTTCTGGGGTTTTTTGCATTAAAAATTCAAAGGACTAATACCCGACTCCACCCAATAAAAATAAGTTTATCACAGTCATTTTATTTCAGATGTACAAAAGTATTTATTTATGTATATAGCACCAACAGTGTACGCATTATACAATAAATGCAGTAAACAAAATCTGACAATAGGAAAGGAAATCCATGCCCCTGGAGAGCTCACAATCAAAGTGGTATGTTATTTACAGAGACAGGAAGTGAGGGAATAAGTGCAGTAGATGGTTGGTAGGTGTGGCTGTTGGTGTGGGACAGTAACCATGCACCCAGGTCTTTAAAATGTCACATTTAAAGGTGTGTTATTAGGTTTGACTTACAGTGGAAAGAGGGTGCTTGGTGTATGCCGAGCGTGAGAGAGTTCTAAAGGTTAGAGGCAGTGAGGGAAAAAGTTGAGTGAAGTGAAAGGGGTGAGAAGGAGACAGTTATGGATAGAGTGCAGGAGACAAGCAGGAACATAACAAGAGACCAAGGGCCTCATGCAGAGAGCAGCGCTAGATTAAATTGGAGAGTTCAAATTTTTTTAGCTTTATTGGAGAGTTTTTTTCTCCATATGCAGAAAGGGCATAAAACTGCCTTTCTGCATATGGAGAGTTTCAACCAGCGCTATGAGCGCTGTTGAAACTGTTGGGGAAAAAAATCGCGTTTTTTTTTTCTTCTCCCTCTGGCCAGCCTCCTGCCAACTTTTTTTGGCGGAGGTAAATTGAGAATTTCTCTCCATGTTATTGGCGCGATCAGCCACTAGATGGCGATCGCGCCTTTCTGAATAGGGATATTTTTAGAACGGGAAATTTAGGTTCTCACCGGTAGCTCGGCGAGAAACACAAAAAAAAATAAAAAAATGGCGCTTTTTTTAAAACTCGCCAGTACCTGCCGTTCTACAGGCATTTCTCTCCAATAAATGCCGCTATTCACATTACCGCTGCTCTCTGCATGAGGCCCCAAATCTGATATGTAGGAAGGAACAGATGAATAGAGAGCTGTGAAGGTAAGAAGAAAAACTTTGTAGGTGATCTGAAACTTGCTGGGAAGCCATAAGAGGGATTGAAGGAGGAGATGAGCAGGGACATGTCAGAAAAGAAAATTATTCTAGTAGCAGAATCTTGGATAGATTGTAGAGGAGAAAGTTGAGAGGCAGGCATTTTATGTTGTATATTGTAGCTTTTATAGTGCACAACTTAATTTTAACATTTCTTAGGATGGAATTCACTAACCTTGGATAAGGCGCTCGATTGATCTCTTGTACCTGTTATCGGAGCTTACTGGATTTTTGTTTTAGAGAGTGTGAAGCTTAGCTTTAATAATTATGTATATTCTGTCATTTCCCTGCGGTGGTGCATCTATCATATTGACTTTTAGAAATATGAACAGATCATGATACATTTCCACCTTTAATATTAGTGACGTATTTGTTAAGCTCACTTGTTTGATGCAAGAATCTTACACAAACTCAGATCTGGCAGTTGTTCTTGACACACAAGTTTAACACATTATTTATATTGAGTGAACGTACCATATGTTAATTTCTTGCAGCCAAGACTTAACATGCCAAAATAAAGAAATCCCATGTGTATGTAAAGTGTGATGTTGTTGATTGTAATAGAGTACAAGTTGCATTGTATAGCTCTTTATACCTGACTCTATTGTAACACGTGTATCAAATTTAGAAATAAAGGGTAGTTTATAACATAGCAATAATACATTGCTCTCCTATAAGCAATATCCATACATTTAGTGTGAAAATAAAATGGTTTGTGATATAATTAAAGAAATGCCTAATATATCTAAAGAAATGTCTGATCACATTCACAGGTCACAGAACTGTATTAAATGTTAATAAATGTAATCAAACAATGCCACTGAGTTATTTGGTACAAATGACACCTGAAAATATAATTAAAGATGAACAGGCACACTAGTTGCAGTGTTCAGATTATATGAATTTGCCATATATATCCATGGTTACTCTGCCCTTTTATGCTGTTTAGCATAATATGACATTCCCATTTTTGTACAGTATGCTCATCTTGTCCTCCTCCAGTAAGTTGTGCCTTTGAATTCATTTTGGGGTTATTTATTACTGCAAATTGAAGACTCAGAAACTCTTAGCTGTATAATGATCTAGCCCAGTTCTGTACTGCAATCTTTTGATCAATCCCCATCATTTGATAAACATGCACCAGTTCCATTTACTTATTCAAAAACATTAATACATTCGGCACTTTTTCCCCCCTCATAAAAGTCCTTCCTTGTGAAGTCCTAAAGCTGTTAACTATCTGGTATAAAAAAAAAATATATATATATATATATATATATATATATATATATATATATATATATCGAATAATATAGTAAGCATGTGCTGTTCACATGGGTAAGTATTCTAAATCAATATACATACTGGAAAACGTCTGGCTGAAGCAGTAGCTCAGTGGTACTGTCACTGCATTCTAAGCGGGTGCCATTGTAAGCTCTCCTTGTGCAAGTTACCTTGGGGGCTATATATAAAGAATTGATTTTTTTAAATACAAATTAAAAGATTATATTTTGTTAAAAAAAAATGAATTTCTCACCAAAAATCATTAGAGGCATATGTTGGCTTATATTTAGTGCACATTTTCCTATTCTTTGTATGATGTGCCTCATGTCATACATACAGAATAAAGGTAGTAAGTCTCATTTTCCCTACAGATAACTCAAAATACCCAAGCATGCCTCAAAAGTGTCTATAGGATTCAATAGTAATGTTGAAACATAATGTCCAGGCATGCCCAGGCGTACCTTAAAAAAAAACTGAAAATGAAGATGTCTACACCTGTATGAATGCATCAACTTGCACTTGTCTCTTATGTTTAGTACAGAAAGTGTCATGTATTAACTAGGAAAAAAAGAATCCCTTTATGTGGCACTAGAAGACACCCTCAAATTAATAAAACAAACTTTAATTGTAAATAATGTAAAATAATGACAAAAATAGACAGACAAAAAGAATAATAAAATCCATTAAAAATGAAGAAAGGCGTGTAGACATATGTGTGCTACTGATCAAGCTTCATTGTGGTGTGCAGGGGATTTTATAGCATAATAGCACCCAGAGCTAATGATCTGCACAGGAAGTGACTATTAGAGTTTAAATAGACAGATCAGGGTCTGACTACTGTGTATCCTGTCACTATTTGGTGATTGGATATTGTATATACTTAGATTGTATGAATATCTCAATACTGTACATCATTCTATCCAGTTACTGAATTATAACCCAGAACTGTGAGTATGAACCTAGTCATGTAACCTCTTACCACTTAACAGTTGTAGTGAAGCTGTTTAGTTGGGTTATAATTAAAGTAGCACTTCAGTGAAATCACAAAATAGCTATAGTGTATAGCTGTAGTGATAGATAGTAAAACGTGTAACCTATTGTTACACTGATAGACGAATTTGTAACAGTATATATGTATAGTGTACCACGTTTAGTAAGTATATAACTGAATAGGTTAGAGCGCTGTTGCTGCCCACGACTGCAGTCTTCGAAGCGCTCCAACCGCCTACGCCTCTCCTTGGGTGTTTTTCCCTGTGAGCACCACCCACCATTTGTTTGGGAGTTTCTTTAGTATCATTTGCCCTCCTTTACGTTGAGCAGGGTTACCATTCGCCCTCAAAAGCATATTTCTGTTTGCCTAGTACAGAAAAGTACCTGCCGCTCAACCAAAATGGATGCCTAATCAATAATACTCAAGGTTCAATTAGGGAAAAATCAAGCATCTGTACATATAAGGTAGACAAGGAAATAAACCAGAAATAATCCCTATTAGTGTGCCCTCATGAGGTAAATGTGAGCTGGAAAAGTTTAAATTCAGGGGTGTAAATATCCCCTCATAAGGCCATCCCAGTGGATAGGGAAAAATACCCAGAATAAAATTACCTTTATTTAAACAACAAAATATGGATGCGAGCAGTATATGTACAGTGAAACAAAAAATATGGTGGTGAGGGGGGTTGGCCAAATGATTTAGGGAGTAGATAGTGTGTTTCATAAGGTTCCCCTGTAACTGAGATGAGAACACCCTTAGGGGGTTTAATAAATACTAAAACCACATATAGCAGCTAAGGTACAAAACCAAAACGTAATGGAGCTGGCTGATATCAGTAATGTCATCTGCAATATACAGCCAATTCTAAGGTACTGTGTCTCTGCAGAGACTGAAGGATACAATGTTGCTCACAGGGTAATATAATGTAACACTACAAAATAGTTAATCCCAGATTTGTATATAAATGGAGCTATATTGTTCCTCTGTTGCCAAGTATATCCTAGCATCAATGTAAAATGTACAAGGAAATAGATGGTGCGTATCATAGAACTCCCCTTCTGCAAAACGTAGGACCATCCCTGTGAGGGGTTAATATTGTTTGAGCCACATATAGCAAGTAAGGTGCAAATAAAATTCATCTAGTATTGTATTGTATTGTATGTCTTTATTTATATACTGTAGTGCCAAAAGTGTACTCAGCGCTTCACAAAGAATACAGTACAGGGAATTATAATACAATAAGTGCAGCAAAAATCAGACAATGGGAAAGGAAATCCCTGCCCCGAAGATCTTACAATCTAAGAGGTTTGAGGGGAAACTTACAGAGACAGCAGGTGAGGGAATAAGTGCTGTAGATGGGTGTGCTTGGCCACAATGGGTGGTATAAGTGACTGTGGGACAATAGCCGTGAGTGCAGGCTATTGGGATGCTTGATTTGTGGGGCAAGTTTTAAGGTTGGTCAGTGTTAAATGAAAAGGTTAATACCATTTACAGGGGAAGAGATGGCAGGGATCTGTGGGCGAGATCAGGTGTGTATGTCTGGCTTCAGGCTTAGGGGAGATCCACAGCAGCAGGAAGGAGTAGATAGAGGGTGTGAATAGAGGATGTGTGGGGGTGATTTTTATTGAGGGTTCTTGGGGGAGAGGTATATAAATAATGGTGCAGTGGGGAGTGGGGATGTTGGAGAGAACAGGGACATTCACCAAGGAGTGAGGAAACAGTAAACAGAAAATGCAATAAGGAGGGCATAGTGAGATACAGGAGGAGAGACTTCCCAGTTATTGGAGGATAGGAAGAGTACAAATAATCACAGCTTTTAGAAAGTAAAGTTCTCACAGTTGTAAAGTTATTGTTCAGAGTCCAGATCTTCCTCAAATCTTCACCTCCAATTTCAACTCCAAGATTAACTCCACACAATTAAATGATACAGTTTGATGTTGCTCACAGCCAAGATATCCTGCCTTAAGTATTCTAAAACACAGTCACATTGACTAACTATTAAGGGAGGGGTCTGCCTAATCAACTCAGACACACCAAATTGTTAATTAAATTTTAGGATCTTGCAAATTGATTGAAGGAGACATACCAATTAATACATTTTTAAGATGTTAGCAGTAATATCACCTACAATATATACAACCAATCATAGCGTACAATGTTGCTGCAGACAGCAATCAGTTGCAGTGTTATTCTCAGCTTAATATAATGTTATGATACTAAATGGTTAATTCCAAGTCTTAGGGGGCGTATCCAGATATAGCTATATTGTTCCCCTGTCGACAGGTATATCTTTACATCGAAACTCTAAACACAAGTGCAACAGAACATAAAGATTCTGTAGATCCTTCAGCATATAAGGCATGCATATGGGGACAGAGCTAGTTAGGGTAGAAAAACAATCGCCATACAACCAATTTCTGCTGTGCAGCTCCCAACTACGCAACCTCACCACCAGCGTCACCGGCGTGACGCCATTTAAAAATCAACGTACGTTTGTTTCGCTTCATAAACACACTTCAGGGCGAGGAGTTGATTCTGGTGCCTTAGGTACAGGGAGATCATATGACTTTCCCCCCTGACCATGGTCCCCTGATTCAAACTCAGTGTTGTTCTTTCAGAATCAGCATCTTTATTTACTGAGCAATCCATCTCCTACTTTTTGCAGCAGGGGTGTCCTATGATACACACCTATACACATCTATTTCCTTGTACATTTTACACTGATGCTAGGATATACTTGGCAACAGAGGAACGATATAGCTCCATTTGTATACACTCCCCAAATCCTGGGATTCATTATTTTGTAGTGTTACACATTGTTTCCTTCAGCCTCTGCAGAGACACAGTACCTTAGAATTGTCTGTTTATATTGCAGATGACATTACTGATATCAGCCAGCTCCATTACTTTTTGGTTCTGTACCTTAGCCGCTATACACGGTTTCAGCATTTATTAAACCCACATTGGAGTGTTCTCATCTTAGTTACAGGGGAACCTTATGAAACACACTATCCACTCCCTAACTCATTTGACCAGCCCCCTCCCCACCATATTTTTATGTTTCACTGTATATATACCTCTCACATTTATTACACATATTTTTTTTTTATGGTAAGGTAATTTTATTCTGAGTTTCTTCCCCCTATCCACTATGATGGCCTTATGAGAGAATATTTATATCCCTGGATTAAAACCTTGTCTCTTATGCCAAGAAAACCTTGATGGACAATTGTGGTGCATTTCTGTATGCCTGCACATATTTCATTCATATTATTTTCAAATGTGCATCACCGACCACTTCCAAACTCCACCTATAATTCCACCCCCTTTGCATCATTTTTTTCTGAGTGGGAAATAAGTTTACACGTGCCACACAACACATTAAAACTGATTTTATACATTGCTGCACCAAAAGACGCATGAATTTGTTACTATTCTGTGCGTCACTTTTAGAACAAAATTACTTTTCGCGACGCTTTATACATAGGCCTCAAAATATGTTATTCTATTGTACATGCTCAGAAAACAAACTGATACTCAGAATAGAAAACTCTTCTATTTAGCATACATTCATAATAGATAAGAATAATGATTTCAGGCTATTTCTATTTTTTTGTTTTTGCTTGTGTAGATGTATAGCTAAAATGATGTTAACAAGAACATAATGCATTAATATATAATGCCATAATATCCCTAGGGTTATTTGATCTCTTAACACAGTAAATAAAAAGTGTTAAGTAATATAGCTATTTAGCCTCAATACCCATACAGTATATAAAAGTAATAGGGCAAGACACTATGTAAGATACTGTTGTGATTAGGTGCATATATAGTACTGTACACTGTAAACAAAAACCATTCAAGCAAAGCTTTTCCTAATTAGGTACTCACGTGCTAATAATTAAAATTTTATTTTACTGAATTACTGTAGGTGTAAACATTGCCCTTTTTTGTGAAATTCATGTCATACTACTTCTCTTAAGTGAATCTAGTCCTATAATTATTGCTTAATTGTTCCATTTTATATAAGCATCATATGTATTTTATCATCATACCGAATGAGGCAAATAGCAATCCACTATTTGAAATAATGGCATTTATTATTCTTCTTCAAAGCTTGCTCTGTTTAATCCCCTGTTATCCATTGAACCGAGCAGTTCTGACTGTATTGCATTTACAATCTACAATACTCAGTGTAAGCAAAATCTGCATTTATTGAATCAGCTTTGTTCTGGGACAAGAAAAGCTTTACATACTGTATAGTAAATGAGGTTGAAAAAAGACATCTTGATTGAGTTCAACCTATGTTAAATTTAGTCAACTGAGACACATATCCTATATTTATATTTATATTGATCCAGAGGAAGGCAAATAAAAGACCCCAGTGAAACATTAACCAATTATGGGGCCTATGCGATAAGCCTTCATTAAAAAAAAATCACTGGGCCGTTTAGTTCGCCAGTTTTTTGAGCGTTGCAATCACAATAAGTAAGTTCAGAAAGCCTCAATTACCTATGATAGCAAAATTCCCAAAACGGTCGAGTAGCTGACGACGTGATGATCGCCTCTCTGAAAATGTCTTACCCGGCGATTTCTTTCAGCTGCAGAGAGAGCTGCACAGAGAGTGCCGCCTCTCCGTGCCAGCGATCAAATGTTTTTAATATAAAGGGTGTCTCCGGAGCAGAACTGCATTGATTTGAGGTCCGGGGACCTCCTGCTTCGCGAGATACAGGCCCTGTCATGGGTTGCCGGTATCTCCTATGCATTTTATTCCCATGGTCACGTGACGCGGGACATTTAAATGTATAGGGGATACTGACACCCCATAACGGGACCTGTATCTCGGGAAGCAGGGGGTCCCCGAACCTCATATCAATGTGGGTCTGCTCCGGAGACCCCCTGCTCATCTACACTAGTATTACATTTTATATTACAAAAGCTTCATTACCTTAGCGGCTAGCCGCTAAGGCAATGAAGGGGTTAAACCTCAGAAGCCTGTTTCTTGAGGCAAAGGGAGGGGATGAAGGGGGTAGTAGTCCCAGGGTGGGTGATTAGGCCTGCCTGGAAGGTTGTGGGAGGAGTTAACCCCTTCACTACCATAGGGGTGGGAACCGCTATGGTAATGAAGGGGTTACCCAGTCCCGCTACTCCCCGGTAGGCCTAAACATCCATATTTGGGGCTACTTCACCCAATCCCTCTACCCACAAGAAACAAAAATAAACACAACAACCTACTACAACACCCCTCCTCTATCCCCAACAACCCCCCACTCCAAACACATACAGTACAGTAATGGGCAAAATTACTATTATCCAGATATGGATAATAGTGCATTTGCCCATTATAAAATCAAACATTAGCCAGCCAGCATAAATAAAGTAAATGAAACGTTCAACTTACCCCTGCCATCATGAAGGGCATTCTCATCAGCATACTCCAAGTCCATATCCTTCGTTGCCAGAAAAAATACAAGAAAAAATACAATCAAATGGCCCCTAACCCCTTAATCACCTTAGCGGTTAATAACTGCTATAGTAAATAAGGGCTTAACCCACCCTCCCCTGCAAAACCACCTGGGAGGCCTAACCACCCACCCGAGACCTGTATACCCACCCTCTACCCATTGATTGGCATAGTGGTACATCATACCCATATAATATGGGCATGATAAGCCACTTCATCCTAATCAAAAAGCATGAAGGCCACAAATACACAATAATAAAAGATATACACAAGGACCTAAACACCCCGATTCAATAAATAAAAGCACTAGCCAACCAATTAAATAAATAAAAGCACTAGCCAACCAATTAATTAAATAAATAAATAAAAGCACTAGTCAACAAATCAATTCAAGAATTAAAAGCACTAACCAACAAAACAATAATTAATTTTAAACACTAGCAAACAGAAAAAGTAATGCATTTAAACCTGTAGCCAACAAAACAAATAATTAATTTAAACCGCTAACCAATCCTAAAATGTATTAAAAACAAACCATCCAAATTCAAAACAATTTAATCCAAACTATAAACAGAAATTGAAAAAAATAACAATCAAAAGAAAACAAGCATTTGCCAAAAATTCATTGTCTGTCACTGTATTTATCGGTGGGGCACAGATGAATACATTATCAGTCAATGGGCAAGCAAATACATAAAAATAAATAAATACAATAAAAAAACCTGAAATTCACCCTCCGAATCCTGGTGTATCTGCAAGCTCGCGTACCGTGATGTCATCACCCGCAATCCAATGCCATCCATCTTGAAGCATCAGGTAATAAAAAAATATTCTTTCTTTTATCTTCTATCACTGTCTTCTATCTTCATCTGTAATTATTTTTATTTTTTCTTTAATCTTCTATTTTTTTCTTTCAATCCAAAGCCCCATGGTAAATCCACAACAGGATGTTGTCTTGTTGGCTTCTTGAGGTAAAATGAGACATACAGGCCTTATATATGGCCTGTGACATCACATTTTAGGGTCAGATGGTACAGCTCCAATCTGATTGGACACTGTATCATGTGACGCCATCTCCAAGGAAGGTATGTCACATCCTTAAAACCACATGGCTATATCAGATGGTATTACAGCCAATGGGATTGAAGACAGTCCCATGGGTTGCTGTACCATGTGATAGGTCACATTAGTTCAAATGAATGTGACATCACTTTAAAGGATGATCACATCCTTTTGAACTAATGTGACCTATCACATGGAATAGCAACCAATGGGATTGTCTTCAATCACATTGGCTTTAATACCATGTGATATAGCCATGTGGTTTGAAGGATGTGACGTACCTCCCATGGAGATGACGTCACATCCTTCAAAAAATAAAGAGGTGGCACATGATACAGCGTCCAATCAGATTGGAGCTGTACCATCTGACCATAAAATGTGATGTCACAAGCCATATATAAGGCCTTGATGTCTCATTTTACCTCAAGAAGCTGACGAGACAACATCGAGTGGATTTACCATGGGGCTATGGATTGACAGATGAAGATAGAAGATTACAGAAAAGAAAGAAATAATGACAGGTAAAGAAAGAAGAAGGTGATAGAAGATAAAAGGTGGGTGGCGTTGGATTGACTTTGATGACGTCGAGATACGAGAGCTTGCAGAATCGCCAGGAATTCAGAGGGTCAATGCTTCTAAAGGTAAGACAAATATTGAATGTATGTAATTTTATTTTTACAGTTTTTGTTATTGTATTTTTTAATTTCTATGTTTTTCATTGCCCTTTGACTGCTAATGTATTAATCTGTGCCCCAATGCATTTTTTTGTCAAATTTGTGTATGTGAGCAGGGGGTCTCCGGAGCTGAACCGCATTGATTTCAAGTCCGGGGACCCTCTACTTCCTGAGATACATGTCCCGTTACGGGGTGCCGGTATCTCCTATGCATGCAAATGTCTTGCGTCATGTGAATGGGACATTTTCATGCATAGGAAAATACCGGCACACAATACTGGGGCCTGTATCTCGGGAAGTAGGGGGTCCCCAGACCTGAAACCAACACTGTTCTGCACCGGAGACCCCCTGCTCACATACACAAGTCATAAAATTTAAATTAAAATATGTAGTAAACACCAATACGCAACCCACCCCGTGCCCCCACATACTGTAAAAACAATATTTATTTTTATAGACACAGGATTAAAATCACAGGCCGGCGGGGGTCCCCATTGTTGTCCGCAGGCCCACAGTGCACCCCAGGGGGTCCATGGTTGTCTGAGGGACCTTGGGTGGTCCCCACTAGGCTCTGTGGACTCCAGGTGGTCCCTGCGGGTGTCCATGGGCCCCAACGGGGTCCACGTGTGGTCCCCATGGGTGTCTGGGTTTCCACAAGTCATCCCCACGGGTGTCTGGGGGCCCTAGGGTGGTTCCCATGGGTGTCTGGGGGCCGCTGGATGGTCCCTGTGGGTCCCCCATAGCTGTGGGGTCCCTGGTTCCTCCCCCTAGGTATCCGTGGGTCCTCAGGTGGTCCTTGTGGGCATCCGTGGGTCCTCGAGTGGTCCCCTTGGGTTCCCGCTTGCCTTCGATATCCTTCCTGCATTTCAAAAAAATAAGCATGGCCTACAATAAATATACTGTCATGTTGTACAGACCTGATCAACAATTTTATATTTTGGGGGTATGAGATTGAGCACAAGTTGAGCAAAATAAACTGAGATTATTTCCTTACTAGACAGACACACGACAACCTTAGAATATACTTGACAAAAACACTTACTGAGGGAGAGATTGGGATAGAATGTCCAGAAGTAAAACAAAGCCCGAAATATTGTCTTTTAAAATGCGTGTCCTTTGGCAAGGGGCGCGCAGTTCTAGCCCAATAAGTCTGTGAATGTGGCGAAGTTTGTTCTTGTCCGTTGGGGTTTGTTAGATAACCCCCAGCACTAATGAAATCCTGAAGCAGAGTTGTGTCCTTGGTTCCGTTGTAATTAACTCGTTGCGTTCAGGAATCGTTGCTGCTGCTCTCATCCGCTTGTAGAAGCAAAGTGGAAATTCGTTCACATTGTAGCACAAAGACGAAAGACAACTGGGATATCTCGGGGGGCATGTATATAGGGTCCGAGATCATATCTGCAACACACCCATCCAATCCCTCTCGTAGGAATTTTCCCATTCACCAATCCCCAAATTGCCCACAGTTTGCAGAGTGGGCACTAGATGGATTTCCGGTTAATACAGCGCCTGTGCGACATTGCCACATTGGCTGCTTAACATATATGTACTCCCCTTTTTACCTGGCATCTCCCAGGCTGGGAGGGGGACTCAGGGTGTGAACTAGCCCAGATGGCTAACAGGATCTCCTATTCAGCGGGCATCCCGGCTAATTCACACATCCTGACTCAGGGGCTTTCATATGCAACACTTGCCTAGACACAGGCATTGCCTCAGCATGGAGTCTATGAAGTCTGCATAGGAAAGTGGCCCAGATCATAGGTGTTAAAACATTTGATCCCTGGGTGCTTTACAATGACAGTAGAAAAAAACCTCATCCTGCCTGTACATTTAAAACTACAGCAAAAATACACTTTATTAAAAATACATATTTCACTTGTCCTAAAATTATATTTTTAATATGGGTGTGCTTGGGGTGTTACTCTGGGGCTGCACACCAAATTTTAGGTTGCTGGCCCTTTCCGTTTCCAGGTTATGGCTTCTCCTTGAGCTGGCAATGCTGGGCTATGGGCTTCTCACGTCAATTGACTTGCGGTTACAGAGTTCCCACGTCAATTGACCGAGTTCCCACGCCAATTGCTGGTTGCCTTTCAAGTTACGCCACTAACCGGGATGGAGATACATTGTATCCGAGAACCACTTGAGACTGAAAACTGCAACCCTTTGATTCAATTGACTCTGCGGTTACGATTTCCAGCCTCAGTAATGGATACCTATACCTCTCACTGGAAAAAAGAGACCGCGCCAATTAACTTGTGGCTTGGCGCTCGCAGCGGCATCTTGTGTCCAAAACCAGTAATGCCGGTATACCAGGTAATACATGACTGCAGGCATATAGAATCCTGCAAAATGGGGACAACAAGGGACAGAGGGAAAAATAGTACATGTATGGTGCATATAAAATTAACCCCTTCATCCCCAATACGAAATAGGGGTGACCAGCCAAGCATACTGCTTTTATTAATGCGCTGATACCCTCAATTTTGTTACATACACCTCCTGTACCAACACATAAAACCAATATTTATTTTAATACAGTAGACACAGGATTAATACCACAGGCCAGCGGGGACCCACGGGGATCACCAGAGGACCTCCAGATACCTCTGTGGGGCCCCCATAAACCCCTCTGAGGGCCCCACACGGGGACCCCCGCAGGCCTCTGGTTTGAAACCTGTGTATAAAAAAAATGATGGTTTTATGTGGGGGGTGGGGGCGGGGAGGTTGTGTATTGGTGATTATAACATTTAATGTTTATTGGGGCAGAGGAGGGGAGTGAAGGGCCAAGTACCCCCTTAACTCACGCCCCCAATAAAGCTGCTGTTGTTCCTTAACCCCTTCATTGCCTTAGAGGTAAGCCGCTAAGGTAATGAAGTTGACTGTAAATGCATTTTTATTGCATGGGATTGATGCCAGGGGTCTCCGGTGCTGATATTAACAGATATCAGCTCCGGAGACTCCCGGAATTAATCCGATGCCGGAAAAATTCATTTTTTTCTAAATTCCGTCTCGCCACCTGTAACGAACATGCTCACCACAAACCTGGACCGGACGGCGGGGCCGAGGTGGGGATAGATATACACGACCTTAGACCACGAAGCCGGATCTGGGTTGCGAATTCCATGGTCAAACATAGTCGGGTCAGGACTGAAGAAGGCAGATAATCCGTGGACATGCCGGGGTCAGGATTAGAGAAGGCTGGGTTAACGATATCCATGCTGGGATTCGGCAACAGGATGCTTGAGCGAAGATGCTTCAACGTAGAAAGGAACAAGAGATCCAGTACTTCAGCACAAAACAGCACTCCCTAGCTGGGTACAGCTGTGAGTAGTTGAGGCCACTGGAAGCAGGAGATTGCAGCATGCAACAGGAACAATGATGCAGGCCTCTGCAAGGAGAATATGCAGTAGGTAACAGGAACACCGATGCAGGCCTCTGCAAGACGGATATGCAGATAGGTATCAGGAACACGATGCAGGCCTCTGCACTAGGGATATGCAGATAGGTAACAGGAACTGAGGATCCAGTGCTACAGCACAGAACAGCACCCCCTAGCCGGGTACAGCTAAGAGTGGTGGAGGCCACTGGAAGAACACAGGGAACAGGCACTGCAGACAGGACAAGGAACACCGAGGCTTCAGTCTAACTGTGGCGGCGCGGTGGAGTCTGCCAGTAACTAGGAGCAATGGCAAGAAGGCCAAGGCAGACCAACCAGAGATGCTGTGACAAGCACAGTTACTAGAGAAAGTCTATGTTCTGCCACTTCCTGGTGGGCGGGGCAGGAGTTAAATAGAACAGGCAGCCAATGTGGCAGAGCTGCATAGGAGGCAGCAGGAAGCAGGCTGCAGTCTAATTGCAGATGCAGGTGATGCTGATTGCAGAAACAAGGGGAGAGTTGTCTAGAAGCTGCAAGGTTCTGTAAGGAAAAGGTTTCAGCAAAACCTAGGAGCGGATTCCTTACACCGCCTTATTGGCAGCTTCTCACCACCCTCTCTTGCTAACTTTTCCTGGTGAGGCGATTTTGAGAGAAAATCTCAATT
The DNA here is from genome assembly GCF_040206685.1 of Ascaphus truei. Classification (NCBI taxonomy): domain Eukaryota; kingdom Metazoa; phylum Chordata; class Amphibia; order Anura; family Ascaphidae; genus Ascaphus; species Ascaphus truei. Next base: position 271,691,416 of record NC_134484.1, on the reverse strand, counting down.
CTAGAGCCGTGATAAGCCTTGATAAGCTAATTGGGACGATAAGTGGTGATAAGTGGCTTATCGCTGCGCGTTTGACGATTTTTTATTTTTCTGCAATTTTTTTTTACCGAAAAGCTCTTTTATTGCAAACTTATCGGAGCTTACTGAATAGCAGTAGGCTTTCTTTTTGATAAGGTGGCAATAGGTAACTTATCGGAGCTTAGTGCATAGACCCCATAGTTGCACAAAAAAGCACTGATCTGATCACTGCTTTGTGAATAGTCCCCTGTGACTTACAACAGCTACCCGTGGGATTTAATTGAATGGCAGAAACCCTCCTGCTGGTTGTTATGCTTGATGTGTCATACTGAGCGGTGGAGGCAGATTCAATCTACAGATCGGTGGATCTTGGACCACATGACGTACAGGCTGAGTTTCATTGCTATATGCACATATTTATTGTATTTTTGGTACGTGCAATACTTACCACTTACCAGAGAGAGAGAGAGAGAACACACAAAAGAAGGATATCGCAATCAACTCTGTTGAAAATTAATGATATCAATAGCCAGTGTGTCCCCTTAATGAAAAGACAGGCCTGGCTGTGCCAACAAGGAATAAATATGTAGAAACACAAAGACCAAAGAATCCCCCTAAAAAGCACTCAGATATATAAAAAAACAATACAATGACAGAAGTGTCAAATATTACAAAATAATTTTAATTCAAATCAAAACACATCTAACATAAACTCTAAAATAACAAACACATGGAAACAGACAGAGAAACCTCCTAAATACACTATAAATTAACGGACAAAAACTAAGGACTAACTAAAAAGGACACCGGAATTTAACGAAAACTTAGGGGACAAAGTACTCAAAGTGATCACGACCGGCCAGTGATTAGAACAAAATAGTCTAAACAACAGGAAATCATCAGAGTAGTAGTGCTACTGCAAGCTAACCATGTACAAAAAATGCATGTACCCCTACTTAAATCACAGGTAATAAGAAACATGTGTACAGTATAAGTTGACAAAATGGTGAAAGATAAGACAAAAACGTCTACGTCTATGTGTATCCTACTGATCTTATAGGTTGCAAACACCACAATAGAGAGAGCATAGTTATCAAAGTTCATGAGGTAATCATGGTACTCTTCACTGAGTAGAATATCCCAATAGAAAAGCTGAACAATAGGATGTAATGTCCTGTATCAAAAGTCCAGATTCTAAATCAAATGAGTAGAGAATTAGAGCAATACTTTGCCAAAGAGAAAATGATGACCCTGGAACTGATGTAGTAGCTTCCTGGATAGGGGACTGATGCTGGTTCAGCACAAAGTAGCATCCTTTGGAATATGAATATCCACATAAGGTGAGATGTTCGCCGCCTGACCCACTCTACATGCTTCATCTTTCTGGACTTCTTCCCTGAGTGGAATAGTTGTATTGGAGAGCTGAGATATTTAAGAAAAATGCTGATGATGTCATTTCGCGCCAAAATTGTTCTAGCCAATCAGGCGCTGTGGTTGGTATCACATGGTGGTGACGATGTACTGTTTACTTTGAACCGCTGATCCATCATATAGATAGAGCTAGTGCGGGCTATTACTTCTCTGGCATCTTAGGTACCCTAACGATCGGACGCGTAAGCGTGGGGAATCATTTAAAATGTATTATGATGCAATGCCCATGATGAAAACAGATGAGATAATAAAAGATATCCCAGCAACATGCTATATATAAGAAGATAACTCAGGCTCAATGGGATTGATGTGAATCCAGATAGCTCATATTAAACTTCCACAATAATGCACAGTAGGGCTGGGGAAAAACTTGGTCAAGAGATGTAATGCATCAGTCATCAGATACAGTAAATCACAGAAGGCAGCTACAGCCAGTAAGGCTAAGTTCCCGTTGCAGCCAGCGGTGCGCGCAGCTGCGTGCGCGCCTCTCACCAGCCCCTTACCTCCTTCCTAGCAGTCCCCGGTGACTCCTCGCTTCCTGGCTCACTGCATACAGTGATGCGTCAGCGAGCAGGGGATACAACTGGATTGTATTCACGTGCGGCGACGCGGTCACATGGTGCACCAAAGAGCCAATGAAGAGGGGAGATCGCCGGCAGCCTGGCATGAACATTAAATGGATTAAAAATATTGTCTACTCTATTCTGTGCAGCTGCTCTATATGTGTCAGACATCCACAGAAACACAATTTTTCCCGAAAAATGCCAGCTCAAATGTGTTTTCCTCTCAGAGATCCAGACAGCATTCAGTTAATTTCAACAATGCAATTTTCAGATTTCCTCACACACAGACCTTCCTCACACATCCAAATCATATTATTTTATATTTGCTAAAGTTAGTCTGATTTTGTCACCTCAGATAACACCACCAGTGTCACATTTTTGCCAAGTCAGTCACTGAATGTATTTCCAGTTTCCCATGATATTCTTAATCCCCTACTATTAACATTACTATATCAAGCATCAATGTAATCTGCAGCCCACCATGAGATGAGCAACATCAAATGTGAGGAGAGCAGTGACATAACATACTTATTACATGTTGGAGGGGGGGAAGGAAAATAAAAAAACTAAAAATAACTGCTTAAATTATATTTGGCACCTTCATGTTTATAGACAAGAGCTGAAATTGCTTCTAAACATGCTTTCAATATATTTTACATTTATTCATTACCAAACAATGTTATGTAACGGGTATTCCCCCCACCCAATCGCATATAGTGTGGGTGTGTGCGGTGAACCTAATTTTACCGGGTGTGGTGCATTATACCTGTCAGGCTCACATGAGGCCTGAGCCTCCGCTAGTGAGAGCCTGGGGTGAATCTCTGGAACGTTCTCGTCGGTCAGCGCCTCCACCTATGTAGGATTCTATAGGAATGTAGAATGGGCCTAGCATAGGAACCCACCCAGAAACCACATACACCAGGGTTATGGCTAAAAGGTTTACTGAACGAGCAAATAACACAATAACATCACATCACATCATATTGTATAGAAACACAACACAGAGTATCATACTTTCAAAGTGCAACATCATCAGTATGCACAACGATATATATGCCACCCTCTGCCACTATCTGGAAGCTATAACCTTGCCCCTAACTGGGCTATAACCTCCTTACACAGTATCCCCAAAGTCCTTGTACCCAAAGTCCCACAACACCACCCACGTGTGGAACAGCGCTGCCCACTAAGATGAAGTGTATATGTGGTGCACTTGGTGACTTGGATAATACCTGCCCGGTGCTCCTGCTACCGGGTGTGCAGATGACCTTTGTTTGGAATCCCTTGCTCCAGGAGATGATCCAAGATGCCTCCGCCTCAACGGTGGGTGGCTCCCGCATGGAGTGATCCACCTTTATAATGTAGCTTATCTCTGCTAACGCAGGGGATGTATTACCTTCACAGCAATTGCCAGGATAGTCACGGTTCCTGGCTGGACCCTCACTTGTCTAGGTTCTACAGGACTCTGTCCCTAGTCTAAAGGGAGTCCCTGTAGTAACCACAAGCTGAGGTGAGTATGGCCTAGCTGGGGGGCTAAGGGGAGACTTCTGGCCTAGTGCAGGAGGCTACTTTCCTCCCTGCACAAACACACCCTCCCCTCTCTGTCCCAGCTCTTAACTGACAATCCCTGTCTTCACACAACATTGTTGCAACTTTGCAGCATGAGAATCTGTCAGCCTTATTGGCTGTCTGGCTGCCTGTGACCAGGGTGAAAGTGCAGTCCCCAGAGGCTGCTGGGAACTGTAGTCCTTGGTGGCTCTCTTTAACATTGGGGCCTCGTGCGCGCTGTGTAATGGCTGCCGCCGCTTCTAACTGCGCATGTGCGAACTGGGGGATGTCCCTGACTATGGAGCGCCTCTTCTCACTCCCTGTAATGGCTGCCGTATCGCATCTGGGGCTATAGTGCGCGTGCGCGAGCTTCCGCGTATGCGCATACGCACACAAGATGGCAGCGCCCTGTAGCTGATGTCGCCGGAAGCCCCCGGCGACGCGATCACCCCTGCAACTGCCTTCATGCTGTCGCAGGTTAGAGAGAGAGAACCGAATGTCTGGGGAGCCAGAGGGGACCTGGCTATATTCTCCCCCTGGTGGAAATACCAATGTCCCCGCTTGGAGGGCATCACAACATAAAGTTACACAATCAAAATGCAGTGCATAATAGGTATAACTTAACATATGTACTCTAACATCACTGATACATGGCATATCACACACAGTAATACCCGAGGCCAGCTGAGTGTTAGCTTTTTGCTGAGACCAATTGTGGGGTGTCCCTAACTGATAATGTGGGGGTACCTTACTTTGACTTTTGTGAGCCTCCGCAAACTCATGGTCAGGTGCAACAGTCATTGGTTCCATACTGCTTCCTCCCCCTGGTGGAAGGGATAGCACAGTGTCTCTTGGCCAGACCTCTACCCGGCCATCTGCAGCATGGATGCAGTAGGCCAGGAGATCTTGACCTTTTCCGCGGTCCACCATATGGTGAATGGAGCGCTCCTTTTTGTGCTTAAAGGAGGCAATTTTCACTGAATCACTCACAACACAGTCCTTGTCCCTAAGAACTTGGGAGGCTTCCATTGGGAAGCGAGCAAGTAGCAATGTCTCTGTACTTAAAGTCTCTGTTACATCCTGCAGGGGATAAAGGGTTGATACCTTACCACTGCATTGATTCACGGTGGCCAACAGGTCCTCTGGGACGCTGTCAGTTCCCACCTCGGCTGTCTTGGGACCTGTCCCCGGCACTTCTTGGGCAGTCCACTCACTGTCTTGAAACTCGGGAGCGTTGGATCCCAGTCCTGGGACCAATTGTGTTGGAGCGCACGGGCTCACACTCAGTTCAGTTATGGTAGCAGTTATGGTGTCACACGGGCCCACCGTCAGGTCATAAGCAGTCTCACCTCGGGCACACGGATGTCCAGCGATGTTCTGCTGCTCAGCATGAGCCTTAGTTGGGGCCCTTTCCACGGCCGCCTCCATCGGAGCCTGTGGGGAGTAAGGAGGTTCCTCACCACTCCGCTGGCTTGCGATGGGTTCCGGTTCATCTGGAACACTGAAAGGTACCATCTGTGATTCACTGGATATCACGATGGGGCTGACTTTTCTCTTCGCCTGGACGATAAGCGGTAGGTACTGGTCCACTCGCACCACTGGACAGCTATCTTCTAAGGGGGACACCTCTGCCAGGACGCGATGCCGAGTGGAGCCAATCGCCCTGGTGGCCAGACTTAAGGAGCTACCGTGCTCCGTGGTCACCTGGAAGCTCACACCGACACCCCATGGGCAGTCAACTCACCCTTGTCGTCGTTAGGTACTGATCCCCAGCCTAGGACCGATGGTACCATCGTAGTAGGCCGGACTGGCCATTGTAGGGCACACGGGCCCATATCAGGATCCGCAGCAGATGGGATAAATGTCTCTTTATCTCCAGCTTCACTTGTGTGGTCCGCCGGCTGGCGCATCACCACAGCTGGTTGTTGGTCGCTGGAATCACTAAGAGAGGATGGGGGTAGAAACACCTTACCCTGTGATTCCGGAATCTGCGGTTCTGAGTGTGGAACCGAATCTAGAACCGGGGTTAGAGCGCTCGTCCTCTCAGAAACTTCTGTGAGGGAGGTAGAGTGGTTAGCTACACTGTCCGGCTCAGTATTAAAGTCGACCGCTTCTTCCTCTGCGGGTTCTGCAGACCGCAGCAGCACGGGCTTCAGGAACTGTGCCCCGCAGCCATCACATCTGACTCCCCAGGCCAATTTACAAAGTGGGCAGTCATATCTGTTACAGACACATCGTATGCACCCGTCCTCGCTCACCTTTGCCACCTTGTGTGCTATCATTAGCTTAAATACATCAACCTCCATACCACCAGACGTAATAAGGTCTTCTTGGAAGCACTGGCACAAAAGAAAGGACACATCCCCTGCCTTTGTCCGCCAGACTCCAAACAGCAGAGGGTGTATTTCGCTGCATCCGGTATCTCTTTTATGATGAACAGAAGTTACTGGTTGAGGCTCACTAGGCTGTCTCCTCCTGGTGGAATTTAAAGGAGGGGCGACACACTCTTTCAAGGATTGTTTCTGGTTCTGCACTAAGTCACTCACATTGTGGGGGCGGGGCTCGGGTTTTCCCGCCAGTCCCGGAAAGATTTCTGCGAAACATTTTGGTGCAGGCTGGCAGTCAGCAGCACATGTGCTCTCCTGATTTGGCGGGAGACGCCATTTTAGGTGGGACTCACAGGATGAGGGAGCCTCCATTTTGTGCACAGTCCCATTAACTACACTGCAGCTTTTTGCATAGATAAGAGGGTAGCCTTCTGGTGGGGCACCTAGAGCTGATAAAGTCTGAGGGGCATTTTCCCAGCATATCTCCTGCTCTGCCCTCATTAATACGGCAGCCCAGTAACGAGGGATGCCCTTCTTATGGTCTATAACCCACAATTGGTCTAGACCCAGGAGTTTCTTTAGGGCTTTCCAGATTTCACTCATTGGCACACGTGTGGAAACATTCCCTACTGCAACCATGTGGCTGGGCTCCTCGTGGAGCTCTAAGGCCCATTCGCTCACTTGTTGCGGCGTGAGTGCAGACATGATGATTGGGACAATAACCAGTTTAGGATACTTAATAGGGCACCCCAGGTCTGATCTCATCAGCGCCTCCAAATGTAATGGGTATTCCCCCCCACCCGATCGCATATAGTGTGGGTATGTGCGGGGAACCTAATGTTACCTGGTGTGGTGCGTTATACCTGTCAGGCTCACAGGAGGCCTGAGCCTCCGCTAGTGAGAGCCTGGGGTGAATCTCTGGAACGTTCTTGTCGGTCAGCGCCTCCACCTATCTAGGATTCTATAGGAATGTAGAATGGGCCTAGCATAGGAACCCACCCAGAAACCACAAACACCAGGGTTATGGCTAAAAGGTTTACTGAACGAGCAAATAACACAATAACATCACGTCACATCATATTGTAGCAACACAACACAGAGTATCATACTTTCATAATGCAACATCATCAGTATGCACATTGATATATATGCCACCCTCTGCCACTAGCTGGCAGCTATAACCTTGCCCCTAACTGGGCTATAACCTCCTTACACAGTATTCCCAAAGTCCTTGTACCCAAAGTCCCAAGAGTCCCACAACCCCACCCACGTGTGGAACAGCGCTGCCCACTAAGATGAAGTGTATAGGTGGTGCACTTGATGACTTGGATAATACCTGCCCGGTGCTCCTGCTACCGGGTGCGCAGATGACCTTTGCTTAGAATCCCTTGTTCCAGGAGATGATCCAAGGTGCCTCCGCCTCAACGGTGGGTGGCTCCCGCATGGAGTGATCCACCTTTATAATGTCTCTTATCTCTGCTAACGCAGAGGATGTATTACCTTCACAGCAATTGCCAGGATAGTCACGGTTCCTGGCTGGACCCTCACTTGTCTAGGTTCTACAGGACTAGTCTAAAGGGACTAGTCTAAAGGGAGTCCCTGTAGTAACCACAAGCTGAGGTGGGTAGGGCCTAGCTGGGGGCTAAGGGGAGACTTCTGGCCTAGTGCAGGAGGCTACTTTCCTCCCTGCACAAACACACCCTCCCCTCTCTGTCCCAGCTCCTAACTGACAATCCCTGTCTTCACACAACATTGTTGCAACTTTGCAGCATGAGAATCTGTCAGCCTTATTTGCTGTCTGGCTGCCTGTGACCAGGGTGAAAGTGCAGTCCCCAGAGGCTGCTGGGAACTGTAGTCCTTGGTGGCTCTCTTTAATATTGGGGCCTCGTGCGCGCTGTGTAATGGCCGCCGCCGCTGCTAACTGCGCATGTGCGAACTGGGGGATGTCCCTGACTATGGAGCGCCTCTTCTCACTCCCTGTAATGGCTGCCGTATCGCATCTGGGGCTATACTGCGCATGCGCGAGCTTCCACGTATGCGCAAAGGCACACAAGATGGCGGCGCCCTCTAGCTGATGTCGCCGGAAGCCCCCGGCGACGCCATCACCCCTGCAACTGCCCTCACGCTGTCGCAGGTGAGAGAGAGAGAACCGAATGTCTGGGGAGCCAGAGGGGACCTGGCTACAGTTACATAATTAGGCAACAACCCAATGCCGTGTGAAAATTAATTTACACAAACAAGCACGAGCTGTCAAAAAAAACAAAGGGGAGGGGGGAGGATCCTTCCTCAGGTGCACAACACACACACACTTGTAGCATGTTGATGGTAAGCGGATCCTTCACTTGGAACAGAAAATGTGCAACATGGCCGCGCCCCTTCCCCTGTCATGGCCACACCTACCTGACCCATTTTGGTCATGCCCCCCACGCTTAAAAAAGCTGCCTACAGACAACAGATCGCAAGGCCGGCATGCAGTCTCGTGCAGCGGAACTTTAGCCTTAGAAGACAGGCAGGTCTTGCCACACGGTGCACAGGATCAGCCACATCAGGCATCGATCTGGTCTCCCGTTTTGTGGATCCCTCATAATTTACTGAGAGTGACTGTAGTTATACATGATGTACAGCAGATAAATCTGGCGTAATTACCAATCAAAGCATTAGAAAAAACAAAGAAAGATTCCCACGGAGGAGTGAAGCGGAGCACAGCAAAGGAGTTGGGGGCTAAACACCAGTAAATATGTGGTTATAAGTCCTTTAATCTATGGTTGATATCATGGTACAGGGTAAGCAAAAAATCTCTAACGCGTTTCGGGCCGTCGCCCTTTGTCAAAGAGAATATTTAATAGTCGCGTCTGTAGCGGCTGATATAGGCGTCCCCCCGCCTCCAGCTGATGTGTGATGTATTACTAAATGGCTCCAAATCGGTAAGATATAATCTGATTGGACCAAGTTAACGTCCAATAGGATGTAAGCTCTAATGTAGCGATCGCCGGAACGGGGGAATATGTATATATCAGCAGTCACAGAGTCTGCAGAATAGCACAATACAGTATGTGACTGAAATAAAACAAAGAATGCAACAAAAAGGAAAAATAAGTTAAAAACAACGACTAGCTTAGAATGGCATAACGAGGAAATAAATAAATATATAAATAAAGATATGAATAAAGATAGACAATTCTATATATCAATCAAATGACAATATGTCAAGTTGTGTATAACAAGAAGATATCTTAGTAACTATGTACATATATTGATGCTGGCATTCATCTACTGTATCAATGTGATGAAGAATGTTATATAAGGCAGAACACAGCACATAGAGAGATGGAGAAATGAAACAAAATGTTGGACTGATGATGATATGAAAATATATATATGTATTGATCTCATGATGGATTTATTGTATAATTTATATATTTATATGTAACCATGCTGTAAAATGGATTACAGTCATCTCTCCTGCTGACAGTAAGGCCTGGTAAATTATGGGCATGCCAGCAGTAATTATGGCGGTTTGCCCTCACACCCTGGTGAGGTGTCCTATGTATGGATGGGAGTGGCCACATACTCTGAATCCATAGTTAGTGATGTCAGAGTTGTGCCTGCCCCAGAGTATACATAAGGCACAGCACTGCTAAAAAAAGTTAGTTGTTGGTGAGAGTTGTTGGTGAGAGTTGTTGGTGGGAGTTCAGTTGGTTGGTTGTAGAAGGAGCAAGTCTGAGTACAGACTTGGGAGAATGCAGCTCATAAGACTGTGACCAGGGACCTGGCACAGGGAATATCTCTCTAAGGGAGATAGGGAATCCACCAATCTGGGAAAGGACACCTTTCAAAGGGAAGTGTGGTAATCATGAGTGCTGAGTACAACCGCCGTGAGGGGCAGTTGGCCCACCGCAAAGCAATAAAGATGATCTTGTTAAATCATACCCTCGTGTGTTAGTGTGGAGTGATTACACAGAGGAGTGCACCACGGAGGAGTTCATCACCAGGACCATCCACAAGCGGACGCTGGGATCCTGATGAGGTGGAGGCGCTGCACTGGATCTACTTAGGACTCAAGCACACTACCTCAGCTGTCTGTCTGGGTTGTTAATCCCCACACAACATCATGCGGGAGACTCAGGAGTCCTGTTGCCAACAGGTGCACGACCAGACACTACACTGTAATGTGGGCTGGTTAGACCACAGGGGCCCATGTGAGATTGGGTGGGTCAGGCCAGGCCAGAAAATCCGTTACATATATATTAGGATGTTATATATAGTCATGGAATATGGACATAAATAAACAATAATAAAATGTCCATATTCCATGACTATATATAACATCATAATATATATATAAATATATAAATTATACAATAAATATAATTTATTCATATCTTTATTTATTTATTTATTTCCTCGTTATGCCATTCTAAGCTAGTCGTTGTTTTTAACTTATTTTTCCTTTTTGTTGCATTCTTTGTTTTATTTCAGTGCAGACGCGCCGGAGCACATTACATGCAGACGCGCCGGAGCACAGGTACATGACCAGCTCCTTATTCCCTCAAGAAATGGCATCTGAGCTGTAAACCGACCATAAGGATTACACAGACACCGGGTTGGGTAAGGGCAGCAGTTTGTAGTTTTTATTGGTTTCATGAGTGAGGTGTTTGCGGACACATCATCTCTTGCTTCTATCTTCACTGTGCACATTAGCCCCCCACCCAGGGTTAGTCTATCTATATTATACTTTCCATGACTTTATACATTATACATTAGTAGTGAGTTGCCCTATATTGACCTTTGTGGATTGTAGGTCAAGACCAATTAGCCATATATGTGATTCAAGTAGCATCAGATACACTGGGTTCATTCCCTCTTTTTTCTACTATAGTAAATAACTACTCACACGGCCAAGTGTGAGTAACCGCTCATGTCACGTGTTGTGATGATCACAACATTATAAGCATGCGATATGCATACCTTTACATCTACATATTTATTTTGTATTGTGTTTTTTGAAAAAGGGGGGGGGGGCCATCCAAAGCCAGAGAAAATCCAGCTCCCAAGCAGGACAATAATGGGAGTTCTCCACTCTCCTGGTTGCATGTGTAGCTGACATCCTCCCGTGTGGCATGGCGAGCCCTCACTGCAGGGACTGCAGACAGGCCAGCTCAGGCCCTCTGGTAACTCCGGTCTGTTTGTGCTCCCCTTAATTAATATCCCCTTTGTGCTCCCCTTAATAAATATTCCCCTGTGTGCTCCCCTTAATATTCCCTTTGTGCTCCCCCTTAATATTCCCTTTGTGCTCCCCTTAATTAATATCCACTTTGTGTGAGCCAAGCACTGGGACGCAGCCTGCACCCCTCCCACTATGTACACACTGGCAGACAAGTGACGGGTGGTAGAGATATGAAACACCAGCTGCTGGCGAGGGAAGCCCCGGCAATTGCTCCCTGGCACCGGCAGCACCGTGCTCACCTCATTCTGTCACTGCAGTGGTGCGGAGCACCTCATAAAACAAATTAACCGCCCCCTCCCAGGAGACAGAGCCAGGAACTCCTCTTGCTGTCGCTGTCGCTGCCCGCACCTGGTGAGAAGGCGAGAGGTGGCTCCAAAACCTTACATGGAAGGTGCAAACGGCCCAGTTCGGTTGCAGCCCTTCGCCATTTTGGTTTCCCGCGGAGCACGCGCTGCATTGTGTGGAGAGATAATCGCAGCGCCCCTCTAGGCAAGCCATGGCGCATCATGGCGCTGCGGCACACAGATAGGAAACCACTGTGCAATGTTAAAAGTCTGTTTGCTGCTGCGATTTTGACAAGAGATTTGTTATTGTACTTTTTTGTGGAGCACTTGTTTTGGGGGCGGATAACCAGATTAGCTGGCTGCCCAGTAGATAGGTGTAAAACAAAAATTGTGAGGCACTTCCAAGAAAGGTGTGATAAATGAATATATAAATATAGTGATAAATATAAATATATAGTGATTGATATCAACAGTGCTCAAAAATAATGATAGTAAAATTCGCTGCTCAACCCTCTTAGGAGAAGAACCGGTTTCTCCTCTTTTGACTGTTTGGAAGAAGCTTGTGGGGAGTGCAGATTTTCACCATATGAAAGGAAGAACTAAAAAAAGATATACCCTATAATTCAGCGCAAAAAAATACATAAAGTGTAAATACAATATGTGAATAATAAGCTTATTGCTAAGTGAAAGCTGCCACGGGGTCTCTGCCAAACAAATTCCTCACAAACTCATTACAGACAATTATACAAAAAATGCAATGACCCGGCGCTTCAGGCTACAACAATACCCCAGTCCAATGATTAGTCCATATAGATATGGAAAGTTCTTTTCAATATTCCAGCTGATTGAGCGATGGTGATCCAATTGCTGGCTGCTGGTTCCGAACTCCTCCTAGTATGTAATGGACAAAAAGGAAAAGACCATTGCGCAGCCACAAGAATCCATAAATAACTCCACAACAGATTAAAGTAATGAACTTACAGACTTGCTGTGTTATTGTTCATTTGAGACAATCTGTGCTTTTAACCTCTTCTCTTCCAGTTATCACGAATCCCACGTGTTGTATGTCTATCCTCCAGGTTTTCTGTCTGTTCACAGCATTACCACTTGGTCATAGTTCCCATGTGTTCCCAGAAAGGAAATAACATGAAAGATGATGGTGCAGATTGATAAAAATGTATTACAATAAAAATAAAAAACAGCCAAGGGCTTACTCACATAAACCAGGCTGTGTAAAAACAGCTGACAACGTGCCGTCCGCAGCTTGATACAATCAGGTAGGCAGGCTTCTGGGAGGATGGCGCTATTGTTGTTTGCAAACCCTGAAGTGGCGTCTAACTCTCAGTAGTTACTCTGCGAGATTCGCCCCCTCTATTTGCTATAGCTTCCTCTATCTCAGCTTGAGGTGGCCAGCACTGCAGAATGTGCTCTGCTCACCTCTCTGGGTAACTGCCGTCAGCCCGTGCTAAGCCTCGTGATGTCACACTCTGGCGTCTCTCCTGATCTCTATGCTCCTGCTTCTGAAGACCGTGTCAGTTCTAGCTCCTCCCTCTCCATACGCGTTTCTTGACGCAATGTGGTCACTTCATCAGAGGGTGAGGGGGGAGTTGCTACCTACTGATATATATACCCTGGAAGGTGATGAATACTAATTGCAAATTAATTGCAAATTAATTGATTAAAAGCAAATCAACTGATTAAAATTGCACACATCTACTTACATAATAAGAGCCACTAGGGAATCATCCCTGGGATTAAGTGGCAATGCACCAAGCTCATAGACATAACATTTCTTACCATTCCACATAAAAAATAATAATAATGAAAACAATTATTACATGATTGATCATTACATACAGCAGTGGGGGGTCACTTCAATCTATCAAAAAGGAGGCCAGATCGAAGTCTATATTTAAACCATGTGGTGACAAGGTTTTGAGGGTATAAATCCAGAAGGTCTCCCTTCTGGATAAATGGGTCAGCCTGTCACCTCCTCTCCAATTGGCCTTTGGGCATTCTATGCCCCTACATGTCAATCCCTCTGGGTTTTGGTTGTGTTTGCTTTTAAAGTGGTTTGACACACTATGAGTTTCCAACCCCCTTTTTATGTTGTATACATGCTCTGCCAGTCTACGTTGGAGTTTCCTCCCTGTTCTCCCCACGTACTGCAACCCGCATGGGCACTCTAATAAGTATACGCAGTACATACTCTTACAGTTTATAAAAGTGTTTACATCATAAATTTTTCCTGTTACATTTGATTGAAATTTACTGCCTTTAACACTGAAAGAACAACCTATGCATTTGTTGCATGTAAAGAAACCTTTCAGGTTAGATAACCACATGGTGCTACTTATTTTAGGCCCACTGAGGGGACAACTAGGTGATAGTTTACTTTTCAAGTTGTCAGCACGTTTATAAATAATTTGTGGGTGTTCTGGCAGGAATGTATTCAATATTGGGTCTCTAAGGAGGATCCCCCAATGCTTATTTATAATTTTCTTTATTTCTGGGGCATACTATTGAATTTGGTGATAAAGGAGATAAATTCTCCTTGAACAGTAGATGTCTTTTTAATGTTATTAGGGTTGATAAGTCTAGACCTATCTATATCTTTAACTGCACAGATAGCTTTATTAACCCTTTCCCTGCTGTAGTCTCGCTCAAGAATTTTTTCTCTAAGGGAGTTCAATTGGTTTGTGCAAACATCCTTCTGTGAGCAGTTTCTTTTTATTCTTAGGGCTTGTCCCTGTGGGATATTTTGTATCCATTTTGGATGGTGGTGGCTAGAAGCCAAAAGATACGTAATAGCATCCACCTCCTTATGGTATGTTTTTGTTTGTATCTGATTGTTTTCTACATACAGGGTTACGTCTAAGAAATTGATACTTTTGGGTATTGTTGTAGCCTGAAGCGCCGGGTCATTGCATTTTTTGTATAATTATATGAAAGGAAGAGAATATATAATAGTGTAATATGTCCAAACACCTGTGGCAATATGTATGGGGATCGAGATTAAGAGCTCACATTCTCCCAGTTAAAATACAGCATTGGAAGACAATCTGAAGACTCTGTAGTTTGCAGGGGGGTCTTGCTTAGAGTACTCTCCCTGGTGTCAGTGGATCAAGCCCTCGATGGAAACAGAGACAACTCTGACGAAACTGCCATGCCAGCGAAACGTGTAGAGTGAACCAGCAGCAAACCAGAGTGTGCCCCCCATGCCCCAGAACCCGTGTGGACCCATTTCAAGATCGATCGCGAAACCGGAAATGACGCGATGGGCCGGACCGGAAGTGACTCAACGCGATACCGGGAGAGGGGTAGATGGTGTATACTGCTGCTGCGCTTTGATTTTTATGTGTCTATGCACATGGTGCTAATGTAAGTGCAAATTACCACTGCTTTTATTGAATATACTATGAGAGAACATACAATGTTGCACTAGAGTTGTCTCTGTTTCCATCGAGGGCTTGATCCACTGACACCAGGGAGAGTACTCTAAGCAAGACCCCCCTGCAAACTACAGAGTCTTCAGATTGTCTTCCAATGCTGTATTTTAACTGGGAGAATGTGAGTTCTTAATCTCGATCCCCATACATATTGCCACAGGTGTTTAGACATATTACACTATTATATATTCTCTTCCTTTCATATGGTGAAAATCTGCGCTCCCCACAAGCTTCTTCCAAACTGCCCAGTAGATAGGGCTGAAGAAGTTGAGTTAGTTCCCTAAAGGGAATAGAAATGTATTTCACGTTTTATTTTGCCTTAAAGCGACAGTACCCTGAGGGTTATTTGGCTGGTGGATAATAAATCCTCAGAAGTGGGATGCTACGCATCTGGGGGTCAGTAGAGGAAGATGTGTTAAGTTCATGAACCCAAGCAGAAAACCAAAAAACTAAATTTTAATTTTGCTGAATCAAGTGAATTTGCAGCTAGTGAGTGTGGAGTGTAATGTTTTCCCCATCGGGTATGAAAGGATTGCTGTGCAAAGCAAGTGCCATAAGCAAATTATTAAGTGTTAAGTTTACCCTGCCGGGGTTAGCGAAAGTAAAAATGGATTTTTGTAAAGATGTTGCCCTAAGAAGAACCAAGAAGGTTCAAACATTGTAAAACAAGTACAACTCTAGTGTGTTGTATAAAGTCTGCCCTGTCGGGTGTGAAAAAAAAAACTGGATTTTAAAATGGTCGACGTCAAATATTTGTTTTGTAATGTACGTAACCATACAAAACAGGGTCCCTTCAGACCATACGATGATGATGAGGAGGAGGAGGATGACGCTGACTACTCTTACAGGACCCCAGGAAGAGATCTGCACCCGCAGATGAAAGCTGCAGAAGGGACCAGCGTCCAGAGCGCAGGACCCCATAACCTTGGAGTCAATACCCAGGAATTTGGAGCCATGCCGGCTAAAAGGAAACCTGGTGACTTTCTAAAGGATTCAGTATGCTGGGTCTGTCAGGAGCCAGGTCACATGGAAGAATCGTGTCCCCACATCCTCAAATATAAACCGTGGCAACAGGAGCAGCATGAGGAATACTGTATCCCACAGCAACGAAAGCAAACAATGTGGTGTGAGCAGGAGGAAGTGACTGAACCATTTGAGCCTGCGATGGCAGGACAACGTGAGTCAGAAAGATGCTGAGATGTGCTGGAGTCCGGAGGGATGGGCGGAATCGTCACAGGAACAGCGACAAAGGGAAAGGAAGAGCGAAGGGAAGCTAAATCCTTGATCCAGAATCAAGATGCCCTAAATGCTGCACTTCAAACTGCATACCATGATTAGAAAGTCTTGCGGGAACACTTGGGTAAGGAGCGAGAAGCTAACGCCAAGATACAGGAGCTTAACTCAGAGTTACAGAGGGTTAATGCAAAGTTACAGAGGAGTATATGCCAGCCTTATTTGAGCATTCTGCTTAGCAGAATACAGAGCGTCTCTTATGGGGTGAGTTGGAGTAGGTGAATAATAGTCTGGAGAGGGCAAATGTTGTGGGTGCCGCCATGGTTGAAAAGAAGAGGAGGTCTGATCAAATGATTGCTAACCTTAAACAGGAAAATGAGGAGACTTTGCAAGAGGCTCACAATTGTCATAGAGAATTGAATATCTCACAAAAAGAGGTTCATGCTCTTAAAATAGAGCTGGAACACTCTCGCTAGGAGTGCCAATGTCTAAATACAGAGTTACGTACATTAAAGAAGACCTATGAGAAGGCCCTGACTGATATCGAGACAGTAAAAATGGAGAATCAAAGCTGGAAGGAAGAAGCCTCACATTTGACTGACCTTGAGTCGACAAAGGATACCGCTACAGCCATGTACAGAAAGCCGAGCGAATCAGAGAAAACAAGTACTGACTGGAAACTGTATTATGAGTTATCCCAGTAAGATGTTCAAAACCTCATCACAAAAAATCAAGAGGCTTGCGCACTAAAAGCAGAGCTTGGTAGAGTAAAGAGAGAATTTACACAGGAGAATTCTGGCGTGCAGGAAGAACCGGAGAGTTTAGAAATAAGGCTGCATAAAGCGCTCAAAGTCTCCCAGAAAGAGATACACTTCACCAGCACAGAGCTGGAACTCTCACGCCATGAGTCCACGCTCTCAGCACAGAGGTCTGTGAATTGAAGTATGCTGAGGGAGAGATTATGATTCGTTTAGAGACTATAAGAAAATCAAAGACAACTCTGAGACGGAAAAATTCAGACTTGGCTGGCCAGGTCACTGAAAGGGATAAGAAGCTTCACCAAGTAGAAAATGTAAAGAAGTGTAAGGAATCGGGGAGCACGTCCCCCGCAGCGTACTCCTTCCTTACCGGATGTCTCGCGCAACCCCGCAGAAGCTTTTCTGACATCGCTTAGTCTGGCTCCACCGCCCGTGTGCGACACACATCAATGTTGCGTGGCGCACACACGTGTTGCAAGTGCACCGCTCCCAAGCTGCGTGTCAACTCTCTTTACTATGCCCACCTGTCTCCTGTGTCTCTCCTCCTATCCATGCCTCCGTGGAGGCCGCGCCTCTGCTCCGCCCCCGTCTCTCATTGGTCATGCTCTCCCATATATGCTGAGCTGTGCCACTTGCCCTTTGGCTGAGCATAGTTCCAGTTAGCGCTGTTCTCCCACTTCCTGGTTCCTTGTCCTGCCTTGCCTTGTCTCCTAGCTCCTTGTTTCAGATTGACCTCCTGTGTACCGACCCGGCTATTACTTTGGACTCCGCACTTCTGGCTTACCGACCTGGCTTACCTCTGACCTTCTGCATCTCTCCAATCCTGACCACGGCTTACAGACATCTATGCTCCTACTGGCTCCAACCCCTGACCATGACTAAATGGACACTGACCATTCTACTGGCTCCACCTCACACCTCGGCAAGTACCTAACCATTCTACTCTCCAATCCTGACCCGACTGCCTGACTATCTGCACTCCAGATGTTCCCCCGTGGCTGTGGGTGGCGTTAATACCCTTTCCCACCTCAGTACCGGGGTCCTGCCTTGTTTGTGGTGAGCACAGCGTTACAAGAAGCAATTGATCCAGGAAAAATTAGAAGTGTGGGAAGCACTGATGAATGCAGAAAAAGTACTGCAAAAAGAGGATGACTCCCTGGAGCAGCACACTCCAGCAGAGCAAATGCTGCAGGACCATCTGAGTACCCAGCGTGAACCCACAGAGCAACCTGAGGAGCTGACGGCCACACTAAGCACCACCAAAGCATCACTGGAAGTGGAGCTTAGAAGCCAGGTGACTCTGTATAATAGGGAATGGGAAAAGACCCAGAAATTGGAATCAGAGCTGGAGGAGCAGAAAAGCTGCTCTATTCCAAACAGTCAGTTCACCCAGGAGAAAGAAGCATGGAAAACGCAAACAATGATGAAAACCGCCGAGCTCCAAAATATGATGAAAGAGGTGCTGATGCAGGCACCAGGAAGAGGTGGAGGCTCTAAGACGGGCACTGCAGGATCAAGCTGAAACTGTTCAAATGAAAATGGAACCAGCTTGGAAGGCATTGGAGGCCAAAGATAATGAGATAAGAAAAATAGAAGAGACACTGTGGTCACAGAGGGAGACCATGAAAAAGATGGCAGGAGAATTGCAGGAGGCGCGTAAGAAACGGAGGACTCTAGCTGGGGAACTAAACCTGCTACAATGAGGAAAATATATTCTGACATTTCAGAAATGCTGCGGGATGTTTATCCTAGGAAGGATGGCGGGAGAAAGCCATGTGAGTAAACGCTCTGCGACTGGCGACATACAGTCCGGACACAGAACCTAAGCAACCGGGGCAGTCCGATAAGAATATTGGCAATGCCACTGCAGTACCCCCAAACTGCTTTACACTAAAACACGGAATTAAAAGGCCAAATTTCGGCGAAGTGACATCATAAAACTCCAGCAACCGTGTCAATGGGGCCCAAAGTAGTGTCCTTGCCAGGAAAGCAGCTAATATAAAGATGCGGTCTCAAGAATAAGGATGGAAAGGTCTCCACATTCATACGTGGGGAAAAGCGTCACTGGTGGTCCAGTGGTACTCCCGTTGGAGTAAGTTAATGGGCCAAGAAAGAAAGGCCTAAAATCTTCAAGTCTGGCGACTGTGGGAAAGAGGTGCCATGGAGTGCATTTGGAGTGATGATAACTCAGCAAGAAACGGACGTTGTGACTTTCGAAACGCGTAGGGTTAATGCTCCTTTAATCTCTCAGCAGCTCTCGTTCGATTTATGCAAATTTGCCTTTATACTACCAAGCTAGGAAGCATTGTAGTGGTTTTCAAACCGGAATCTGCTTTTTCAGTTGTGTCACTACCTGTTCCCTTGAGGCTGTGAGCACCAGCAGTAAAACATACACAGAGGACCGAGAGATTTCGGCATCTGCTGTAATTTGTCCCAGTCCGTGAGAGGAGACTGTGGACTCGGCTACCGTTCATAGCTCTGCTCTGTGAGAGGTGACTACTGATCCGGGATCCACACCAGACGGGACTTTCGCTGAGGAATCGGGAACCACAGATGACAACAGCTGCCCACCAGTAGATGTGCCACGAACGAGAGGGGATGCTCTCAAACACTATCCACCGTCTATTACCCACTTCTATCTAGTATATAGGCATTGCATTCATTGCAGCTGAGAGGATTGTAGCCTGTTTTGCACCAATTGTCTTTGATGTATATTTTTTAATAAATGTTTTTAATTCAGTTATATACCACCTGCTTTATTTGTGAGGCTTCTATGACATTTTGTTGTTAGTCTAGTCATTGTCTATTGCTATATGTGTCTTTGGTTACATTAATCATTCTAGACCAGCATAGTCATTTATTACAGTGTTGCACTATGTACTGTATGCTTTTTCTTGTTTGTTTTTCATATACATGGTTATTTAACCACATCACCACCATTGGATTTACCTAGGATCCTGGTACCCAACATCATTGTATGGTTGTACAGTATATATTTTTATTTATATTTGTATCACTTTTTAGCGATTTATATATAGGCGCTGAATTTATCAGTTCCCTAAGATATTTTCTGACCAGGTGGTCAGTGTTTAATTCAGCAGCCGCCCCCTTTTCACTTCCGTGTGGTAAGTTGGGGAATATATATATATATATATAATATTAATTGTGACAATTTTTTGGTTTTAGCGCTACCTTAATTCTTTTCTTCACAAGAGAGAGCCAAACTGACACAAGACAAAGAGGTAGCGAAGTACCAATCTGCAGGCACAGAAGGCCTGGTAATTACCCAAAAGGAAACATTCTGCAATTGGAAGTCCAGAAAGAAAAGGGGGCGACGTTGGATGCTCCACAGGACAATGTTACGCTGGGGGGGGGAGGATATGCGACATAGTCACTGTCCTTATGGACTAAAGAGCTAGCAAAGTGAATTGGTTCCAGTATGCAGGTGGTTAAGTTTCTCTCTGTGAGCTTGCTGCACCTGCAGCTAATTAAGCAGGAAGGACTCCTGAGAGACTGAAGTTTTAAGAGGCAGGAAGTAGCCTGCACTGAGAGTTACCTTTTCCCCAGGACGGTAGAGATGATTCTCCCCAGCTGGGACCCCAACCCTGGATAAAAGTTTACTATGAGCTGGACACAGCCTGCTCCCTGGAACCGGCATTCCTCAAGGATTGAAGGAGCGACACAAAGTTCTTGGGATAGGAATCCTTTACAAACAGATAAGTCATAGATAACACTCTGCAATGATAAAAGTCTGTGTGCTACTGCGATTTTGACAAAAGACTTTGTTATTGTACTTTGTTTGTGGAGCACTTGTTTTGGAGGCGGATAACAGATTAGCTGGCTGCCCAGTAGATAGGGCTGAAGAAGTTGAGTTAGTTTCCCTAACGGGAATAGGAATTTATTTCACGTTTTATTTTGCCTTTAAGTGACATTACCCTGAGGTTTATTTGGCTGGTGGATAATAAAACCCCTATAGTTAAAGTTTCATACTGTACCTAGCGTCTTACTGACCCTGCCGCGAGGCCGTCCTGCCACAGGGGGTGTCAGAAGTGGGATGCTATGCCTCTGGGGGTCAGTAGAGGAAGATGTGTTAAGTTCATGAACCAAAGCAGAAAACCAAAACATTTTTATTTTTATTTTGCTGAAGCAACTGAATTTGCAGCTATCGAGTGTGGAGTGTAAAGTTTTCCCCGTCGGGAATGAAAGTATTGCTGTGCTGTGTAAAGCAAACGCCATAAGCAAATTATTGAGTGTTAAGTTTACCCTGCCGGGGTTGGCGAAAGTAAAAATGGATTTTTGTAAAGATGTTGCCCTAAGAAGACCCAAGAAGGTTCAAACATTGTAAAGCAAGTACAACTCACGTGTGTTGTATAAAGTCTGTCTTAAAATGGTCGACGTCAAATATCTGTTTTGTAATATACGTAACCATACAAAACAGGGACCCTTCAGGCCATACAATGATGATAATGATGAGGAGGAGGAGGATGATGCTGATGACTTATGTGGCCCCAGGAAGTGATCCGCACCCACAGATGAAAGCTGCAGAAGGGACCAGCGTCCAGAGCGCAGGACCCCATAACCTTGGAGTCAATGCCCAGGAATTTGGAGCCATGCCGGCTAAAAGGAAACCTGGTGACTTTCTAAAGGATTCCGTATGCTGGGTCTGTCAGGAGCCAGGTCACATGGAAGAATCATTTCCCCAAATCCTCAATTATAAACCATGGCAACAGGAGCAGCATGAGCAATACTGTATCCCACAGCAACGAAAGCAAGCAATGTGGTGTGAGCAGGAGGAAGTGACTGAACCATTTGAGCCTGCGATGGCAGGACAACATGAGTCAGAGAGACGCTGAGATGTGCTGGAGTCCGGAGGGACGGGCAGAATCGTCACAGGAACAGCGACAAAGGGAGGCTGTCCAGCCACAATAAATATACAAAAATAAACATTAAATAAATACACTGTAAGCAAAGGGGGAAGATAATAAAAAAGACGGGGTGCCCCATATCTCTTACATTAGGCTAAAGAAACATGGAAAATCCCAAATAGTCAATAATGCCCTTGGGCATCATCGAACCTAGCTGGACTATCCAGTGACACTCTTTCTGCAAAGGGATCATTCAATATCTCCCCCTCTTATGCCCAGTGATACACGGTCAATGGCAAATGCAGAGAGTGTTGTGTTGTCGGTGTCATGTTTCTGCAAGAAATGTCTTGCCTCTGATGAGATCTTTTTAAAAGAGCCAATATCCCTTTGTGCAAATGTAATATATAATAGTGTTCTAGAATTCTAAAACGAACCTCCGTAGTCGTCATACCCGCGTACATTAAATTGCAAGGACATGTCAGATTGTAGATGACTCCCTTCGAGCGACAGTTCAGAAAAAGATAAATCTTGAATTATTTAGTCATAGCACTGTCAAAAAAGGAATCTGCTTGCCGCATATATCAGCAAGCTGCACAGCCATTGCATTTGAAAAATCTCTTTTTATCAAATGTAGACAAGAAGGTGGTGTTGACATGAGGGGTATAATGACTGTGAACCAGCCTATCCCTGATGTTAGGGGATCTTCTACTAGTCATGGTGGCTCTTTCACCCAAAACTGTTTTAAGGTCAGGGTCAGTCAATAGAATTGTTTTTCCAGAATATTCTTCAAGTGAGACCAGTGTTGGCTATGCATCCCTATAAATCTTATTTTCTTTTGAGGGACAATGGTCTTGCATTTTGGTTTAAGTAAAGAAATTCTGTTACTATCAAGGCTTCATTTATACCATTGATTAATACTGGTTTGACTATAACCTCTAGACCTAAACCTAGATTTCATTTCTTGGGCTCTAATTTTAAAAACCTCATCAGTGGAACAATTCCGTTTAAGCCGTATACATTCACTGATTGAGATCCTGTTAATTTGATTGCTCGGGTGTGAGCTGGATACATGTAATATAGAATTGGTAGAGGTACTCTATCTGAATATATCAGTACCGATGTTGCCCTCCGCATCAATACTGATCTGTAGATCAAGAAATTCAACAGTGCTAGTAATGCACGTTGGCTTAATATTAAAGTCATTGTGGTTGAGAACATCGACAAAATCCCCAAACTGCTCAGCACTCCCTTGCCAAGGATGAGGATGTCATCGATGTATCTCAACCACAGGAGCACATGACTTGTCATAATCTTATTCTCCTCAGAAAAACTACCTCACGTTCCCACCAACCAAGTAAAAGATTAGCGTATGAGGGGCCATGGGTCGCCCCATCCCAGTCTCTTTTGTAAAACAAAAACAAAAAAATTATTTTTAAAAACAAAATAATTGTGTGATAATATGAAGGCCAATAGCTCCTTTTTAGTTTGTTTCTTTCTGCAGTATCCTTAGTTGTTGTCCATTAATTTATAGTGTATTTAGGAGGTTTCTCTGTCTGTTTCCATGTGTGTGTTATTTTAGTGTTTATTTTAGATGTGGTTTGATTTGAATTAAAATTATTTTGTAATATTTGACACTTATGTCGTTGTATTTTTATTTGATATATATGAGTGCTTTGTAGGGGGATTCTTTGTGTATATATATATATATATATATATATATTGACAGAAATATAGACAGCGCCCCTTACCAAATACACCAAAACTGCTGCAACGCTGATATATGTGGTAGGTGTTTGCACCAGGTGGATAAATTTAGTTCAAACAGATAAATATCAATATAAAAAATGGCAGGGGCCGTATATATGCCCAATTAAAATTATTATAAAAAAATATGTAAAAAATATTAAAAAGAAAAAGTGTGCATAAAAATCAAAAAGAAAAAAAGAAAAATATGAACAAAAATTGAATCAAATTCTATCAAAAATAAAGGACAAAAGAATGACTGTGCAATTAACATAAATAACTATAAATATGCAAGGTCCAACCTAACCTAAATTGTGAATTAAATTAAAGTCATAACAAATAGTGGACCAAAAATTGAATAATATTCAAGAATGAAAAAATGATTGATAAAGCAATTGTAAATAATCACAAAAAATACTTAAGTCCTCAAATTGTCCATGATAAATGAATCACAAAAGTACAGGCTACTTCTTCTTGGGCTCACCGAACTCCCACAGCACCTATTTAGAAAAAAGAGAAAAGAAGCGCCCGATCCTTGTGTAAAATCAGATATGAATTTTAATACATCACGGACAAGACAAATGCACACTTACAATTTGTCTGATAAAATCAGGCATATTATGGGACCAGCCCATGCACCAACTGAAGACTCCACGATCACCTCTGTGTAAACTGAAGTCCTTTAGAATGCTGGATCTTGTGTCTGTATCAGCCGTTGTCCCAGAGAGTAAGGGAATCTGTACTTTCCTTTGCGACTGCTTAGTTGTAGCGTGCGGCCGCCATTCACCTCTCTCGTGGAGCACTGGGACCCGGAAGGGACTTCACACACGTCTCTGCGTCTTCACGTTGGTAGCTGGGAGCTGCTCGACCACATATCCACATATCCCTACGCGTTTCTTCCGTCCTTGCGGATTTCATCAGGGGATGGATACCACACTGAACTGCCTGGTGTTAAATAGTCCCTTCGACCAATGCCTAACGTTTTTTCACTGCTGTATTTAGTTCAATGGGCAATGTTTAAGCTAATTTAAACCTGGTGCAACGATGTTCATCTACAAATGAGTTAACTAAAAAATAATAATCAATTTACATGTTAACATCTTTAAAACAAAAACAAATACATTAATCTAATATATAATAAATTGGAACATAAATATCTAAATACTGAAAACAAATTATATAATAATAATATTTAACAACAAAAGCTAATATTTAATAATAAATAATATAACCTATTTCACCTAATCAATTTAGAAACAAATGAAACAAAACATAATATTAGCAAATTAACCATATATATATAAAAGTAATAAGACTCATGTTATATAATAGCCCTTGTTAAAAAAATTCAAACATTGAATGCTTTAAGAGGACAACCTAGTATAAATTATTTTGTTGAATCATACTAGCCCAAAAGTAGTACTAGTTACAACTTATACTATTAGGGATAAACCATGTAGTAGGAACATTGCTAGAATGTTGATTTAAGCTTGTTTTGGAGAGTAGATGGAAGTTAAAACTCTCCATGTGTACTGCAAAGGAAGAGATGAAATGACAATCGTGTTAATGCTGTGATGTTTAATTCGTGTAAATGTTGAGACCTTATATCTGCTATTAGATTATCTTTATATTTATTAAATCAAATGATAGACATAGGATAATAAGTTTCACATATATAATTTACTTATATTGTTATATATATTCATTTATTATTTATAGTTGTATTAACCCTAATAAGATTGATTGTATAATTGGAGATTGGGATACCACTGTTCCCACTTACGGTCCTCACTGTTCTCCTGGATGGAAATACTAAAGTGACATGAAATTTATATGATGTGTAAATATTCAGAACAATCTCCCTATTTGTATGGGAGATTGGAGATTATGATGGATAGAGCCCACGCTACAAATGAAGAAAGATGAACCAAGAAGCAGCAATCCAGAGCTTGTTGTGAAAAAAGGTTAATATTAATTGACTAGATATAGAAATAATGTGTACTGTGCAATATTAATATTGATTAAACATAAACAAATGATCAGTATAAATCAATTCCCATGGTTCTATTTGATTTATTTATAAACATCGTTTTGAATATGTGTGTATTAAGTGATATGGTGCAAACCTAAAATGTGTTTTAATTTATATTAAATATTCTGTGTATTATTAAAGTATAAATACTTTTAATAAAATTTTATAATGATTGTATAGTGTTTGTGTAATTGTGATTAATACAGTTCAGACCAGGGGTCTCTCATTGCCTCCACCGACCGGGACCCCAAAGGGAGCACGATAAACATGCTCAACCCAGACCTCCGAGATCCCAATAGTGAAAACACGAGATGCATTAAACAATGGTGCTAGTATCGATACAGTCATTGAGACCTACTGGACTCAACGTTTCTAACATATATATCCAGTAGGTCTCCCTTAAATTCAGTTTCTTAACTCTGTCACCACTTAATACAGTTAGGGGAACATGTTCCAAACACAAGACTCTTAAAGAGGATGGATCCTTATTGTGTTTGTCCAGAAAATGCCTAGACAGGTTATGAGTTGTATGATGTTTCGTCTGTGTTCCAGGAATCTTGTACTTAGAGTTCGTGTGGTTCTCCCCACGTATTGGTATCCACATAGACATGTGATTACATATATAACAAAGGAAGATAGACAGTCCATATGACTTTTGATTTTATGTATAGATTTATTGTGATGAGACTTAATTTGGTCAGTTTCACACATGTGTTTACAAGTTAAGCATCTACTTCTACCACAAGTAAAATTTCCTTTTGTTATTGGTCTAATAATGGGGGAATCAATAGTTTGTTTCAGGCGACTTGGAGCCAACATGGTCTTTAAATTCCTGGCTTTTTTATATACAATAGGAATATGTGTTGGTAAATTGTTCCCAATTATAGGGTCATTTAGTAATATTTTCCAATGTTTGTTAAGAATTGTTGTGATACCTCTTGCTGAATTGTTATAAGTCGTAATGAATAGTGGTGACTTGAATCTATCTTTAGATTCAAGCGTTTTCTGTTCCTCCCTATAAGATTTATTAAGTAAGGTATGACGGTCTAACAGACTGACTTGTCGAAATGTTTCCAGTATGGTATGTCTATTGTACTCCTTAGCTAAAAACCTTGATACCAGTAATTCCCCCTGGGCCAGATAGTCAGAGTGTGAGGAACAATTCCTCCTAATTCTGAGAAACTGGCCCCTGGGGATGTTGGCAAGCCATCTTTTATAATGATTGCTATTATTATGTAAATAGCTGTTTGTTGCAACTGTTTTAAAGTGAGTTTTCGTAATGATGTCACCACCTGGACTGGCCTCCAATACAAGATCCAAAAACACTATACTATTTTTATTGGTGTTAAATGTGAATTTTAGATCCATGTCATTTTGATTGAATGATGATAGTTTTTGTTCTAAATGTTCCAATTCACCGTCCCAAATTAAGATTAAATCATCTATGTAACGGCCATAGTACATGAGACTCGCCCCCAGATCCGCATCACCCCACACATTGAGTTCCTCCCACAAACCCATGTAGAGGTTAGCATAGCTGGGGGCAAATCTCGTGCCCATGGCCGTCCCGCAGATCTGCAAATAATATGTGTCCTCAAAAAGAAAATAATTGTGCTCTAATATGAATAAAATTGCCTGTAAAATAAATGTGGACTGTGTGTTGCCTAAATTACTATCCAAGTTAAGAAAATGCTTAACTGCTTCAAGACCTTTATTGTGTTTAATGCATGTGTATAGCGATGTTACATCGCACGTGGCCCAGATGTACGTTGGTTTCCACCTTATTTCAGAGATGGAGTCGAGGACGTGCAGCGTGTCCCTCAAATGGGACCTCAATCTGCTCACTAATGGTTGTAAAAAATAATCCACATATTGGGACACGCTGGACTTCATCGACTCCACCCCCGAAACAATGGGTCTACCTGGTGGATTGGAAATGTGTTTATGTAACTTAGGAATATGGTAAAAAATGGGTGTTCTGGGATAACGTATATATACAAAATTAAACTCAGCTTTTGTAATGATTTCCAAAGTGAGGGCTCTATTGAGAAAATCCTTGTACTGTTTCTGGAATTCCTCCATAGGGTCCTCAATCAAAACTATATAAGATGTTTTATCGTTTAACAGCCTGAAAGCTTCTGACAGGTAGTCCGTTCTGTCTTGTAGGACTATTCCTCCTCCTTTGTCTGCTTGTCTTATTACAAGATCTTTCATATTGCTAAGCTCTTTTAATGCAGTATTCTCCTCTTTTGATAGATTTCTATTTCGTATCGAGGTAGTGTTTAAACACATTGACTCAAAATCTTTAAGTACCATTGTGTACAATGTTTCTACAAATGATCCTTTTGAATGGTAAGGAAAGTACGTGGATTTAGCAGAAAAAGGGGAATGGACTATTTTATTTTATTTTAACTTCTGAATGTCAATTTGCTTAGTTGTACTTGATTCAATCATTGAGTTTGATGATGGTACTGTTTCCAATGTATTTGGAAGAAGATTCTTATTTGATGAAATGGAACTATCTATCTCATACATGGATAATTGACTGTGATCTAACAGATGTGTTGATTTTTCAGTTTGACTGTTTTCCATTAACAGTGTTGTCATTGCTTCAATACAAGCCACTTCTTGCGTGTTAAATATACATTGTTGTTCCTTATTTAGTATAGTGAAATGTCTCATTAAGGTGATTTTTCTAATATATTTGTTTAAGTCCACAAACAGATCAAATCTGTTTGGCAGACTACTCGGTGCAAAAGAGAGGCCCCTGGTCAGAAGTGAAACATGGTTACTAGACAGTATAAAGGTAGATAAATTAAAAATACCGTGTGTCTCTGGATTGCTGGTCCTTAGCTCACCTTCCTTCTTTCTTTGCTCGCGCCTCCCTCCCCTGGTTCCTCGCAACTTCTTTTTCTTCGTTGTGGGGTGTTTGAATGATAGGTCGGTTTCCGATCCCACAGAGGGTAAGATTTCCCCCTTTCTCGGTTCTCTTCCTGTGTCACCAATTCTAAAAAAGAGGCAGTGTGAGATTTTACAGTGGGAACAGTGGCATCCGCTCCATTTTTGCTATCTCTATTTGGATTTTTCGGTATAGCTCCACTACTTTTAGTGGCTACCAGATTCTCCTCACATGGTTCTCCCTTATCCTGCAATGCCTCAAATCTATTCTCTGTAGGGCAGGAAAACTGTGTTCTTGCTGGTTTATTGTCACTTTTATTGGTGTTGGATCCCTTTCCATTCACTGTTGAAGGGGTATTTGAGTGATCCTTACTACTATCCCTATATCTATCATTTTTGTTCTTTTTATAATATCTGTTTGGGGTATAGTGTTTAGATCTGTCTCTCCTATCATATCTCCTCCAGTCTCTAATTTTGTCTGTAGCATAATCCGTTTGGTCTCTAACATACACTGGCGACACACTTTATTCGAGCTCGGCTAGTCCCACGAATTCGGGTATACCCGGGTGTATTGAGGTTTGTGACTGTTTTCTGCCCGAGTGCATTGAGTTATTTTCCAGGCAGGGATTGAAGCATTTTATTCCAGCTGGCTGCAATACTGCACAGTATATATATATATACTGCATTACAATTCATGAATTTATGCCATCTGGTAGACACGCGAAGCATTGCAGCCTATTAAATCCTAATCATTATCATTTAACAGATCAGCCGCCCATCAGCCAGGCATGAACCCAGGCTGGGAAGGCAAATGCAACGGGGCTTGTCAGAGGTGAGGAGCGGCGCATTCCAGGTATCTGCCAGGTACATACCGGGTATTTGCTCGAATAAAGTGTGTCGGTGCAGTATTTATTACTCTTACGTTCACTAATGTCTTTTTCATATTTGAGTACCCTAGAGTCAACTAGTTTATCGAGTTCTTGGAATTCTTCACTCTCCACATAAGGGATCATGATATGCTGAGTTTCCTCTATTTCTTTTGCAATTTCGTTTAATTTCTCCTCCCTATAATTGATTAGTAATTTAATTAGGGTGAAAGAACAAGATTCCATTGCATCTTTCCATTTAGTTTTAAACTCAATATTTGTATCAAATGTTGGTTTCTTTGTAAACCTTAATCCCCTAGGGACTATTTTGGCATCCAGATAATTCTGTAGTGATAGGAGATCAAGCCAATGTTTCATCTCTTCCTTTGCCAACCTTTCAAGCTTAAAAAAGTTGGTTTTTAAATCAATGTTATCCTCATTATGTTCAGTCATATCAATTTCTGCTGATTCAGCATATTGCTGTCTCCTAATGAGACGTTCCTTGCTAGTTTTCATCATCCTTCCAGATGTATCAGAACTTGCAAATTGCAGGATGGGTGTAATTGGAGAGAGGCTGCTATCTGGTTGGGATGGATATTATAGTGACAGAAATATAGACAGCGCCCCTTACCAAATACATCAAAACTGCTGCAACGCTGATATATGTGGTAGGTGTTTGCACCAGGTGGATAAATTTAGTTCAAACAGATAAATATCAATATAAAAAATGGCAGGGGCCGTATATATGCCCAATTAAAATAAATTATATATGTGAAACTTATTATCCTATGTCTATCATTTGATTTAATAAATATAAAGATAATCTAATAGCAGATATAAGGTCTCAACATTTACACGAATTAAACATCACAGCATTAACACGATTGTCATTTCATCTCTTCCTTTGCAGTACACATGGAGAGTTTTAACTGCCATCTACTCTCCAAAACAAGCTTAAATCAACATTCTAGCAATGTTCCTACTACATGGTTTATCCCTAATAGTATAAGTTGTAACTAGTACTACTTTTGGGCTAGTATGATTCAACAAAATAATTTATACTAGGTTGTCCTCTTAAAGCATTCAATGTTTGAATTTTTTTAACAAGGGCTATTATATAACATGAGTCTTATTACTTTTATATATATGGTTAATTTGCTAATATTATGTTTCGTTTCATTTGCTTCTAAATTGATTAGGTGAAATAGGTTATATTATTTATTATTAAATATTAGCTTTTGTTGTTAAATATTATTATTATATAATTTGTTTTCAGTATTTAGATATTTATGTTCCAATTTATTATATATTAGATTAATGTATTTGTTTTTGTTTTAAAGATGTTAACATGTAAATTGATTATTATTTTTTAGTTAACTCATTTGTAGATGAACATCGTTGCACCAGGTTTAAATTAGCTTAAACATTGCCCATTGAACTGAATACAGCTGTGAAAAAACGTTAGGCATTGGTCGAAGGGACTATTTAACACCAGGCAGTTCAGTGTGGTATCCATCCCCTGATAAAATCCGCAAGGACGGAAGAAACGCGTAGGGATATGTGGCAGTGAACCTACGGTGGTTGAGCAGCTCCCAGCTACCAACGTGAAGACGCAGAGACGTGTGTGAAGTCCCATCCGGGTCCCAGTGCTCCACGAGAGAGGTGAATGGCGGCCGCACGCTACAACTAAGCAGTCGCAAAGGAAAGTACAGATTCCCTTACTCTCTGGGACAACGGCTGATACAGACACAAGATCCAGCATTCTAAAGGACTTCAGTTTACACAGAGGTGATCGTGGAGTCTTCAGTTGGTGCATGGGCTGGTCCCATAATATGCCTGATTTTATCAGACAAATTGTAAGTGTGCATTTGTCTTGTCCGTGATGTATTAAAATTCATATCTGATTTTACACAAGGATCGGGCGCTTCTTTTCTCTTTTTTATATATATATATATATATTTATAAAATTGAAATACAACTGTATGCTCATTTGCATGTCTTAGGCAGGTCTGCAACCCCACCTTTCACCGTTATCACCCAGCATACAGCACTTCCACTGCAGCAAGGGATTCTGGGAAATGACATGCAAATGAGCACACAGTGCCACTTTTTGCTTCAAAAACTATTTTTGACATGGTTCCCTATAGGCTTAAGCTTGCTGCGTGGTCACAGCTTTGAGCACAGCCAGGGTTAAGATGCATAGCCAGAAAACCCACCCACAGACAGTTGTTTCGACCTTGATGGGTCTCATCAGTGTGGGGTTGTTAACTGACTATGCAAAGAAGCAATAAGGATGGAGTTTACCATACTGAGTTAAGTTATGGTGAGTAAAAAAAGTGACAAAAACCCTCCACAGCAAAGCATATAGCAAATGGAAATACAACTGTATGCTTATTTTGCATGTCTTAGGCAGGTCTGCAACCCCGCCTTTCACCATTATCACCCAGCACACAGCACTTCCACTGCAGCAAGGGATTCTGGGAAATGACATGCAAATGAGCACACAGTGCCACTTTTTGCTTCAAAAACCATTTTTGACACGATTCCCTATAGGCAACTGTGTGCTCATTTGCGTGTCATTTCCCAGAATCCCTTGCTGCAGTGGAAGTGCTGTGTGTCATGATAATGTCATGAGATATTGGGTATTTTTAATCCCTCTGGTGCTTAAGGGGTTAATGAGCTACACTTTTAAGAAAAATACAAAATGCTGAGTCTGAAACAGGTCAGAACTGTTTCTGTGAACTGCTCTGAATTTCAAAGGGATTTACTTGGGGAGGGGCATCCATGTGGATGGCCCACTCAAGGTGTCAATTGAATTAATCAAGGTCTACAGACAGGGTTGGGGGAGAACAGCTTCAAGGTATTTTGTAGAAGGGGTGGGCTCATGAAGGTGCCCTAAGAAAGAATTGCACTTAAGTCTGGGCCAGGTTGTAAAACAGCAGATCTGACCAGGGGCATGCTTGGAAAGCACGGCAGACCTCATCTTCTGAACCAGTGCCTTTCTGGGAAAATCCCTAGCATGTGGTAATGTACTGTATAGGATTTTCTGTTTTACCCCTTTTATTTTAAGAAGCTGTTCTGCCTTATATTGTAATTGTATGTTTATTTTGTAATACCTTTTCTGTAATTCAAGCACTGTATTTTTATATATATTAAACTATTTAATAAGTAATGCTTTGGGCTCTGAATGAACTTTGTGCACGCTGGAGAGAATAACTTGCTAAATTCAGGCACATGTTATTACAACTGATTTTGTGTTAAAGTGCATAGTCTTTCCTATAATAAACAGGGACCTGAGGCCCTGGCGGATATTTTAGTCTAAGATCTTTTATCATATATGCATAACCTCAGGTGGTGGGAGTGGATAGATATGATGTGCAATTGAGTAGGGGTAATGCTAACTCGCTGGTTCCTTGCAGAGGAGAAAGGGGGGTTGCTAGAGAAGCCTTTGTGTATTAACCCTGGTTGCATATCTAAAGTCACGTGCTCACTTGTGTGTGGGTTTTTGTCACTTTTTTTACTCACCATAACTTAACTCAGTATATATATATATATATATATATATATATATATATATATATATATATTTTATATATATAAAATCAAAAACAAATAGTCAATACTGTTCTGTTGCTAACGAAATGCTTTTATTTGTGCGAGCTTTTGAGATACACTGATCTCTTCTTCGGGCGATGTTACAATTGGTTAAGCCAAAAAACTTTCTAAGAAACAAGTTGAAGGAAAACCTTTTTCCTTGCCTAGGCTTCAGAACTGAGAGGAACCTTTCCTCTGCCAAGAAAGCTGAAGGCCTTGTAACTGGATTTACACACATCTGCACCGTTTGCAGCAGACTCCCCCGGGAAGCTTTCACGTACTGCCACTTGTTATCTCCGATTTTTGTTGAACTTACAGGCCCGGGAATACGAAAGAAATGCAACGTAATGCAAGCCAGGTTTCAAATCCTTTGTCTCAAGTTATTACTCATAGGGTAATGACTTTTATACCAGAAAAAGAAGATATTGATGAGAGGCGTAACATAGGCGTAACATAGACGTAACTTGGGTGTGTCTTGGGCGTAGCTTTGATTAGAGGCGTGATTTAGGGGCAGGACATATTAGTGGCATGATTTTGGGACATGTTTCTCCCAATTCAAGCAATGTCTGAATACATAGCTTATTCATTGTCTGTTATCAAAAGAGACCTTGAATCTCTAGCAACTAAGTTATACTATTTTGCCTCTTTCATAGAACCAGTCTATTATATTTTAACGAAAAGAGCAGGAAACTGACAATACAAAAAGTATCTTAGCAATATCCTGAGCAGGGAGAAAGGAAATGTAATTTGGCAGAAACTGAGTGCATTAGGAATTATATTTCAGCAAAAGGCTGACTACAGAATCTTAACTGGTTATAAACAGACAAAATGGATGCTTAATTCAAGTGCAGATTCTGGCCTGTCCTACTGGTCCTAACAATTCCCTCCTTTTTGTTCTCTAAATGAACAAATACCCTTACTTGGTACTCCTCTCTATGACTTAGAGCCTTGTAGTGACCAATAGAGACATATATATATATATATATATATATATATATATATTTATATATATATATATATATATATATAACATTAAATATTTCTAAGATTAGAAAAATGGCTAACGTCTCAATATGTCACATAATTTAAAGGTCAGCTATTTGTGAGAATTGGTGGGGAGCGACTGCACAAACATTCTTCTTGTACGCATCTTTCATACTGCATTTACTCAGAATGGCAAAACGGACCAAGATGGCTGCTATGGTCAAAATGGCTGACTTGTGATCCTTTCCTTGTGGTTGACTCACAACCCTTGGTGATCTCCCACCTTCCTCATATCCAGTCTTCTCAGTCCCCCCATATCCTTAAGAGACAGTCTATTTAAAGAACAGAACAGTTAACCATTTCATAGTCCTGCTGGACCAAGATGTCCAAGTTGTGCATAACTTCATTCCTTTCCTTTCCGGTCATTATATCAGCCCAGTTGATTTCTTCTTTAGTCTCTTCTTCTGGGGGACTGGAGACATCATCACCGCAGAGAGGCATAGTGTCGGTGGGGGTATCAACGCACTTCTGGATCAGAGTTTTTCTGTACTTAACACATAGAGAGCAATGAGTAGGACAGACACACATACAAAAACATTAGCTAGCTTTGCTCAAAGCAAATCAATCCAACCACCAAGTCCCAATGGTTCCTGAATCCTGGATAAATACACAACATTGCGCTTTAACTAGGGCGCATACATACCCCTCCCTTTGAGGCTAAAATATAGTCTAGAGCTATTTTATTCTGCAGAGCCATTAATTTAAACTAAACCTATTCTTGGTTAAGTGAGTAAATGTCTGTGGTTGTATGGTTGAGGATATCCCTGTAGACCTGTCATACAGTAACCCAACTCCTACATTTGGGAATAAATTCCCCGAAACGTGTTCTTCCCATAGACTACTTTTTAGCACTTGTGTATTGGGTGTCTCTCTTCTGTTTCCAACTCTACCTGTGAGCAATTAACATAACCGTGTGTTTGACTGGTAAAACATTCTCCCACCGTGATATCATTCTTCAGGGAGATTCTATTAACCTATAAATCCAAACAAAATAAACAGAGTTAAACAAATAATACCTTATACTATTTTGTCATCCTTATGGGACGCCACTTACACAAACATAATAGAGCATACATTGTAACTGAAAAATAATAAAAACCTGCAAAAATAAAAAGTTCAAAGTTCGTGTGTTGAGGCCTGGACTTTTTTTGCCTATGACCTTTCTCCCTTGATGATTAGTGGTCAGAGAGTATTGTGTCCATCAAAACACTAATTTGCAGGCGCTATGTCTTTGTCTTTATTAGCTGTTTGGGCCGAGGCTGGCACTATTTTGACGTGCATGATGTGTATCCATGATGATAAGCAATTTTTTTACTGCAATGCTGGTGATGAGTAGTATTTAAATGGCCTTTTCATCTGGGATGAAGAGCATGCTTGCGTAGAAAATGCTTGACCATTAACCCGTCTCGCGTAGGTGCACTTTCAGCTTTAACCTGTGCCTAGAAAGACTCAAAAATATATATTAGTTGCATGCAATACTTATTAATTGTTTTATTACCAATAACATTGTCCTTAATTCGTTCCTTTGAACTACTGATGGTCATAACTCATCCCATAAGTGTCTCATAGGGAGAGAATTTATACCTAGAAATAAATTCTTGTATTAATATGGTTACTACCGTCTTAGCATCCGCATATAAACAGAGGTATCCCCTATTAACACTCCTCAAATTTTAAACTAAGCAACCAATGTGGACTTGACTTTGCTACAATCCAAGTTCCTAAAACTTGGTACCTCAGCCTGTGCCAAACCAATTGCTTCCATAATTAACTCTATCCTGTCTGCAGGCCATTTCCCTAAGACCTTGAAAACTCCCAGAGTTGTCCCAATCTTCAAAAATGGGGACAAAAACACTGTCTCAAACTACAGATCAATCTCTTTTCTCCCAATACACACTTGCTCTGATTCATACCTAACTGCCATCTGCCATCTCCTCTGATGCAAATGGTGTCAACCTTTTAGTTATTTAATACTAAATAACCTTAAAACTCGCCCCACAAATCAAGCATCCCAACAGCCTGCACTCATGGCTATTGTCCCACACCCACAGTCACTCCTGGCTTTCACCTCAAACACACCACTGTAACTATTCTGCTAAAAAAATGTGAAATGCCCTGTATGTAATGTATACCCTATTCACTTATGCAACTGCACTTGCAATTATATATCCCCTGTCCTTTAACTCTATGTCCAGGACATACCCAAAAACGAATAAATGGTTATAAAATTATAAATTTGGCAGATATGATATATCCCTCAACATAGGGACGGCTTGCTACCTGCTTTGCTGTGACATCTGCAAAGGTATTATTATTATTTATTTTTTTACCAGGGGCCTGTCAGCCCTGTTAGTATGGCAGCAACCTTTATTACTGCAATAGCCCTTGTAGTTAACATTGCTTCAAATAAATTCTGAATCTGCTGTGCATGTTGTATTATTTACAACATATCAAGTTCTGGATCCTCTATAGAGATCTCAGAGAGTCCTTCAATAATCTATGTATCTCCCCTCTTTTGTTCATATATTATCTATATACTTACGTGAACAAAGATATAAAAATAGTTATGAAAACAGGTTGCTTGATATATAGCAAAATTAAACTGGTAAATAGATTTGTATGTGTAGCGACTATAAAAATATTTACTGCTTGTGTTAAAAGAAAAGTGAGAAGAAGTGTCCGGGAAGCGCAATATGTGAATAAAGATAAATAAATCGTAATAGTGCAATATTGTTATGATTATGATCAGAATGAGATGTCTTAGCTCAATATTTAATACTCACAAACGTGAGAGGATATAAGGCACGTAAAGGTATCTTTAGGGATGTAGTTTTCACTCAGTAGACAAGGGATGCAGAACTCAGTGTTCACCCAAATATCTGGACTCCCAGGGACCTTAAGAAATACAACTGGACATAGTGCAGACCGTCTGTACAATTTATAATTGGTAAGTAGAAAAAGGGAGTTACACTCACATGATATCAGTTAAAAACAAGCATTTAGATCTCTCTGGATCTCGCCAGCCGAACGAATGATGTCTCCTAGCCCCTCTCTCGTGGCGTGCGTTCCAGCGGTGCGTTCCACTCAACCGGAAGTGATGTCATCCGCTCCGTCCACTTCCTGGGGTTTCGGCCGGCTCAGAAGAAAAACGTCACTCTACGCGTTTCACCACATAGGTTTCATCAGGAGTGACGTTTCAATGCATAGGGGAGGTGTTTTATACCCTAATTTTGGGTCTCATTAATCAATAATACACCTGATACTACCTGGGCTAATAGTATACATCTGTGGTTATAATGAGCTTACAAATCGCTGTTTCTATATGGCACATATATGAAATTTTATAAATTAGCCCATATATATTGTGCAAGTCATAAATACAGATACTTTATACAATCATCATAAAATGCATTAGGTTAATTAAAATATACTCTTTAATCTGCTGTGCAAAAGTTAACAATAAAATTATATATATGTAAAAAATATATATATAAACTGCAAATGTAAAATACACTGCATAAAAATACTTTAAAATATTAAAAACAGGTATTTACAAAGGAAGATTATCTCTAAGCTGGAGGTATATATATGGAAAGTACATAGTAATGAACATCTGGGCAAGAGGCATATTTCTAAAAAATGAAGAGATAAAATATTAGTACATTATAAAATCACAGAAAAGGTTTAACGTCAAATTCTAAATTCAAACCGGATGGGAATATAGTTTTTAATTCGAACATCCAAAAGGATTCCCTTTTAATCAATGCAATATTCCTGTTTCCTCCTCTCCAATGGGGCATAACTTGTACGATTGCTTTAAATTTTAACCCCTTAGGGTCCGCATTATTACTTTATTACTGCAATAGCCCTTGTAGTTAACATTGCTTCAAATAAATTCTGAATCTGCTGTGCATGTTGTATTATTTACAACATATCAAGTTCTGGATCCTCTATAGAGATCTCAGAGAGTCCTTCAATAATCTATGTATCTCCCCTCTTTTGTTCATATATTATCTATATACTTACGTGAACAAAGATATAAAAATAGTTATGAAAACAGGTTGCTTGATATATAGCAAAATTAAACTGGTAAATAGATTTGTATGTGTAGCGACTATAAAAATATTTACTGCTTGTGTTAAAAGAAAAGGCCTGCAGTAGGTCTTTTAACAACTGTAGCATTAACAATAGGAAACCTGTAAATATAATAAAAATTCTGAAATCCTGAACAAGAGATTTCCTTTTAAAATAGACAAATAATTTTGAACTCTTTGCAAAGTGCTGAGCACACGGCCAGCATTAACTGTTAAAGACACATTGGGGCTATGCACTAAGCTCAATGGCTTTCTGTTTTGATTTGGCCAAAAAGCAGGTTCGTTAAAAAGTGAAGCCGGGGATGCAATGCACTAAGGCCTTGAGGCCATTATTTAACGTAGCTGCTCAAATAGCTCAAAACAGCCACAGCCTACGGTTTGCTTTTTCCCCCCCTGCTAGCGTTCTGAACCTCTCCGTTCGCTAGCTGACAGAAAAAACGCCACCTGTAACATTTGCATGGAGATTTGCTATCTCCATGCAAGACTGTTACAGGCGATCCTACACTAAATAAAAACATTTTAATAATAGTGTACATGAGCAGGGGGTCTCCCGAGCTGAACCACATTGGTTTCAGGTCCAAGGACCCCCTACTTCAGGAGTTACAGGCCCCGTTATGGGGTGCCGGTATCCCCTGCAGTTTAAAGCTCCCGCGTCACGTGACCGGGTTATTTACATTCTGCAGGGGATACCGGCACCCCATAATGGGGCCTGTATCTCCTGAAGTAGGGGGTCCTCGGACCTGAAACCAATGCGGTTCAGCTCAGGAGACCCCCTGCACATCTACACTAGTATTAAAAGATACATAATAATAAACAATAATTCATTACCGTAGCGGCTATCCGCTATGGTAATGAAGCTGCTTTAATGTATCTGAAATAATAGTGTGCGGGAGCAGGGGGTCCCCTGAGCTGAGCCGCATTGATTTCTCCCTCAGAGAACCCCTGCTTCCCGAGTTACAGGCCCCGGTATTGGGCATCGGGTGCTAGTGCCGCTGTCATCTTTAAAGCATCCAAGACGCGACGTGTGCTCTATAAAGATGGCATCCGTACTGGCACCGATGCCCCAAATCGGGGCCTGTAACTCGGGAAGCAGGGGGTCTCTGAGGCAGAAATCAATGCGGTTCAGCTCAGGGGACCGCCTGCTCCCGCACACTATTAATAAAAATACATTAATGCAGCATCATTACCTTAGCGGAGAGCCGCTAAAGCAATGAAGGGGTTAATGCACGTTAGCATGTTTATTGGGGACAATTGCCCCAAATAAACAACACACATCCCCCCGCCCCCTAACACATACAGTACTGTAATGGGCAAAATTACTATTATCCACATATGGATAATAATGCATTTGCCCATTTTAAATACATATAAATTACATTAAATACAGTCAAAACATTTAACACTTACGTTTTACAGGCACCCACGATGAAGGCCGTCTTCATCCTCATTTTCATTCTGCCCATGCCCCTACGGTGCTGCAAAACATGCACAACAATTACAATAGCCAATGTAATGTCCCCTAACCCCTTAATCACCATAGCGGTTATTAACCGCTACAGTCATTAAGGGGTTAACCCACCCTCACCCACCACTCGGGAGGCCTACATACCCTCCAACTCTAACCCCCCACCCCGTGAGGCCTAACCACCCTCACCCACTACCCACAATGGAGGCCTACCCACATACCCTTGGGGCCAAAACACCCTACCCCCCCAACACCTACAGTACAATAATGTGCCAAATAACTATTATCCAGATATGGATAATATATTATTTGCCCATTATGAAACACATAAAACATCCAAAAATCAAAACATGAATTTTTAATCCAAAAACCACCACATTGCATGTTAAAATAAATATAGCAGCCATTGCAAATATAAAAAAAAAAAAAACTGCAGCTACACAAATGTCTATGAAATGTCACACAATTACATTAAGTGTGTACATGATGCAATTAATCTGGGCATCATATAACACTATGCAAAAATATGTAACATACACTATGAACAATGTCCCCTAACCACCAATGCCATCCTGAAAATCAATTAGAAACTAACCAACATCAATACAATTAGCATCAATCAATTAATCCATTTCCTCAAACAATTAAAATACAATACAAATCAATTATACATCTCCCTATTCAATTGCTAAAGCCAAACCATTGCCAAAACAATTCTAATTTCAAGTAACCACCACCATTCTAATCTTACTACCATAAAGAAGCCTTTAGCTAAATACAAATTACATTATTCCCAACAATGACAAAATAAAGATGCTAAATACATTATCCATACATGAAAAGAACCTAAACATGAGCCAAATAATCAATTATTATCCCTGTATGTCTATTTATATAGATAGATAAACATAACATACAGGGGCAATAATACAGCATCAAATACAATGCATTTACATACAAAATTCACATACAATACACCCATTCAGTGTCCGTGAATGTATTATATACATAGATACATTAACGGGCATTAAATGGGAGTGAAAAAATAAAAGACATGCATGAAAAATCATAAAAACCTGTAAAAGTAAAAATAATAAATTTAAACATTAGATGCCCACTCTCCGAAATCCAAGCGACCCGGAAGCACAGGAACCAATCCACAGGTAAGCCATAAAATAAAAAACCATAACAAATCCACGTCTGTGTCTTCTTTCTTCTTTGGGGTCTTCTGGGGTCTTCTGGGGTCTTCTTCCATCTTCTTCCATCTTCTTCCATCTTCTTCCAGCTTCTTCTGTCTTCTTAGGCCACGCCCTTCTTCTCTTCTTAGGAGGGGAGATGTTCCCTCCTCGGCGACTAGCTTCAAAATGAGGCGACATAGGCTTTTATAGGCCTATGACGTCACATTTTGGTGAAATGTTTCCCACAGTCCTGATTGGGCCGTGAAAAACATGTGATTTGGCCGATGGAAAAAAAGATGATGACATCATTTAAAGGCAATGAAAACACAGCCAATCAGAATGGCTTTGCTTCAATTGCCTTTAAGATGACGTCATTAAAAGAAACATGGCCGGTCTCACATGGTACGGTAGCCAATCAGAGCGTGGGACCTCCATCCCATCTCTGATTGGCTCTAGTAGACCATGTGACAGAGGCTTGGGAGAGAACGGATGTGACGTCTTTGAAAGCCTGTCACATGGTACTAGAGCCAATCAGAGTGGGTGAGGGTGGTTAGGCCTCACGGGGTGGGGGGTTAGAGTTGGAGGGTATGTAGGCCTCCCGAGTGGTGGGTGAGGGTGGGTTAACCCCTTAATGACTGTAGCGGTTAATAACCCCTATGGTGATTAGGGGGTTAGGGGACATTACATTGGCTATTGTAATTGTTGTGCATGTTTTGCAGCACCGTAGGGGCATGGGCAGAATGAAAATGAGGATGAAGACGGCCTTCATCATGGGTGCCTGTAAAAAGTAAGTGTAATATGTTTTGACTGTATTTATTGAATGTTATATGTATTTAAAATGGCCAAATGCATTATTATCCATTTTGGGTAATAGTAATTTTGGCCATTACTGTACTGTATGTGTTAGGGGGTGTATTTAGTTAGAATTGTTGTTTTTTATTTTTAGAGGTGCAACATTGGTACCGCAGGCCCGCGGGTACCCCAGGACGACCACGGGGACCCCGGGACGACCGCAGGGTCAGGTGGGGACACCCGCGCGACCCCCGGGCTCTGTCGGGACCCCCACGGGGTCAGCCGCGGACACCCGCCGGCCTGCTTTATGGGTTTTGCGCATGCAAAAATAAAAAGCCAGAATTTTTTCTAAGTCCAGATTTCTTTTGCGTTTGCTAAGGTTGCGTTGCTTAGTGCATTACGCTTAAGGGCAGAATTTCACGCAAAGTGCCTGTTTGCGTTGCTTAGTGCATCAGGTTGAGCCAAAAATCACGATCGAAGAGCACTTTGCGGTCTAAAAACATATTTTATCATGTGATATTGCTTAGAGCTAAATTGTGTCTCTGTAAATATATTTATTTTTTATCTTGTTTATTTCTTTCTTTTAAGGAGACATGGTTCTCATTGCTGAAGCATTGTGTCTCCTCAATACAACTCTGGGAAGCACTTTACACAACATGGAATAGAGAAGTTGATAGATGAGAAGTCCAGTAGGAGAAGATACTTGTCATCTTTATATCCTACAATACTTCAATAAGCATTATTTCATTCTTACTTTATGCGAGTAAATTGCCATTTGATTATTTATTTTTCTTTCATTCATCTATTTTCTCAGTTGTAATGTTTCCGGTATTAATACTTTTTTAAATTGCTCTAATAAAACTAATATGCACTCATTTTATGACTATTAGTAATGTACCAATTTTAACATTAAAGGCAATTTATTCTATTTGGGTATCTTTACATTTTGATTGTTATGCCAGTCTAGTCATGAAGATTTGTACATTATAACAAAGGAGAGAAATAGTAAAGATATAAATATAACCCCCTACCTAAGGGGTTACTAGTTGGTTAGTGTATGCTAGGCCCCTCCCTGTGTTGCCGTAGGGATCCTGACGTCACAATGAAGTATTTAGGATAGGAGGAAGGTTCTGCAAAGTCAGGTTCCTGGAGGACAAGAGGAGAAGAGCCTTGAGGAGAGTAGATAGGGATATATCCATAAAGTAGAGAAAGAAAGAGGAGGAATGTTTTTGTGTTTAATTCATTTTGGAACTTTTAGGGCAAATTTGTCCAGATAAAGTTTGTTTATACTATCTGCAGTATTGTGTTTTCCTCCCATTTCCCCTACAATCGATTGCAGTTTACAGATTCACCCAGAGATTGAAACAGCATGGGATATGCTTATTTAATCCAACTACATTTGATTAAACACTTCAGGTGAATTCACAGACCACATACTGTACCTACAGTAGTGTAGTGATATTGCACCATTGATTTTCTTGTTTTCTTCTCACCCACATATTGGATTGCATCCACTGCTCACCTAAAACTTTGATATTCTACACAGTGCCCTATTACACTTTTATTGTCACTGATTGTATATACTTATTCACTGTCTATTAGTGTGCCATTGCACTTTTATTTGCACGTGTTATATATTTACTATATTATCACAGTCACATTAATTTATCACTATATATTGAAATCACTTTAGTACTGTCACTTTAATATATTTATTATTTAAGCACTGGGAAGCACCAACTGAGACACTTTCTAGGTAATTTATGTGGACTTTGACAACATTGTACGCTTCCCGTCGAGTAAGACAGGAACACTTCTATAAGAAAAAAAAAGAAGGAAAGAAAGATTGTGGGCTATGGACGTGAAAATCTTTCCCAATACAGAAAAGCTAAAATTGCTTAAATCCCAGAGAGAAATATACATTCAAAATGGCAATGGACCACGACCACAAATGGTAGCCTTACTGTATAGCCAAGATGGTGTTCCTGACTAAGAAATTAGTGTGCATGGGATATAAATTACTGTAGATCAAGATGTAGTGCATTTAGGGCTGAGAGCCCAAGTACAAGAAACATTGTATAGAGCCCAACTCCTCACTACCAGTATTTTACCAGGATTTTTTTTTCTCAAGTTAAGAAGGACTGAGTTTCCTGTCAGTTAAGAGGTACTGAGTTTCCCCAGTTAAGAGGTACTGTGTTTCCCACCCAAGTAAGAGGGACTGAGTTTGCCACCAAGTGAAGAGGGAATGAGCTTCCCTACAAGTATGCAAGAGTGCATGGAAGCAACAATGAGCAGATCCCATTGCAAAGTGGTGCGAAGCGTATGGCCATGCTCCCTCTAAGATTCTTCAGCAACAGTCTGTAGATACAGGGCAGTATGGGCAAGGGGGTGGGGGGACTGAGTATTGCAGATAGCAAAAAGCACATGGAACAGAGAGTTACTCACTCTGGTGACTGTGTGTGCTGGATTGTATTTCTTTGGCACTGGTTAGATGACTTCCTCTACCAGTGCTCCGAAGCATGTGCATTTTTACATATCCGGCTGGGTCTTCGTCATTACTGTGGGAGACACAGAATTCCTACAGACTGCCTGTTTTGGACGCCGAAGTCCGGTATGGGCACTGTCCAGCAATGCCAGATGTGTGGAGTGTGTGTTGCCCTGTCTGCATTCCCATGTCAATCGGGTGATGGAATTGATGATAAACTCCGCACAAGGAAGTGGGGACATGAGCGAGGCTGATGGCTCAGTCCCTTAACTCCCGCTGGAGTTAGAAGCGCATTCTCCCTATACCAGTCATCCTGAATCAGTGGAAGGAGAACGAGAACCTGTGAATTCTACCCAAGAAGAGAGGAGAGATGCTGTACCTATCCCTTAAGTTGTCAAGATACCTCTGGTGACACTTTCGGTAGGACTGCTAGAGGTCAATGTT
Source organism: Ascaphus truei (assembly GCF_040206685.1). Classification (NCBI taxonomy): domain Eukaryota; kingdom Metazoa; phylum Chordata; class Amphibia; order Anura; family Ascaphidae; genus Ascaphus; species Ascaphus truei. The sequence goes on along the minus strand of NC_134484.1, from coordinate 271,647,078 downwards.
ATCCCGGAGGGGATTGAGAATCCATCCAAGATTCTGTGTATGAACTGTCTGAGTTTGTGTGGCCTCCAGTGAATTCTTCTCCCCCTCCTGCAGGGAGATGCCCATTGGCTGCCATGTTGCTGGATTTTACTACTTGCCCTCCCACCCGAGGTTCTGCAGTGACCTCCGGAGAGGGGGTCAAATGCCAAGGCCGATTTTCTGCTGGATGGTAACAAACAAGGAGTGAACTGTGCTCTAATAATTGTGAACAAAGTGGTGTGATCTTACAGTGATTAAGTGATTAAATATATATATATATATATATAAACCTGTTACTTTGTGAAGGTGTGCGGCTGTATTCGTGGAATGGCTCCACAGACCAACTAGAAGAACAAATAAAAAAAAAAACAGCGCAAAAGACCTCATAGTGTAGTATGAATAAAAAATTATATTGATATAACAGGTGAGTATTGCACGTACATCAGATAAAATAATTACTGGCAGTACATGTATATGGACATGTTACCAATCAGCCATGAGTGGAATGGGCGATCATCAGGTGGATTATCTCTCCTTCCCCTCTCCTTTAATGGATCAAGGCTGCCGTGGTGTGTGGTGTTAACCCGACATCCAGCTGCAGCAGTCCGGTGGAATTTGTCTACTTCACAGCTGTTGTTTCAGCGAGGTAGGCTCACGGCATCCAGTTTCAACAGCCCGGTGAAATTCGTCTGCTGCACGGCTGTTAATCCAGCGAGACAAGTTCTCACTCGGTGTCTCTCGGCGTGTGACGTCTAACTCCGGCGCGCGTCAATGACGTCATCCGGTAGTGTCTTCACGATCTCAGCCGGTCAGGGAGGCAGCGGGCGGGAACGGAGATTAATAAAGGATGTATACAGGATATAAATGCACAGTGGATAGTGCTAGAGAAGCGTCCTCTTATCCAACGCGTTTCGTACTATTAGAGTACTTCTTCAGGGATATCGGAGGTGTCTAGAGGTGCGCTTCTTATACACTGGCGACACACTTTATCGCAGTGCGGCCAGATCCGCAAGCCGGGAGATTTCCCGGCTTGCTAGTGGCCGCCCCTCGGCGTGCCGCGCGTCATAGACGCGCGGTCACGCGTCTTCGGGAGCCTGCGCCCCCTGCACGCGCGTCCAGGGCTCCCTGAGGGAGCCCTGGTGTCCCGCGATCTGCGGGACGGCAGCAGGGGGTTCCGGGGGACCCGGCGGACCCGGCAGCGGGAGGGAGAGCGCCCCGATCGGAGGGCGCTCTTCCGCTGCTTCGGCGCGCGCCCGTCACACTCGGGCGCGCGCCAGGCTACTGCTGCGGCACAGAACGGGCAAATGCTCGAATAAACTGTGCCGCAGCAGTACCAGTCCCTGTCTTGTGATTGGCTGTTTAGTTTGAGTCCAGCCTTTCAACAAGTGGAGGGAAAATTAAAGGGATATACCCTCTAAACATTGAAAAACATATTAAAAACTTTATTAAACACGGTATACTCCATAAGCTAAAAGGTAAAAGAAACAAATATTAATAAAACATAAAATGCACAATGTTAAATACATTCCTATGCTAACGGGAGTAAGATTAAGGGGAGAATAGTTTACATAGACTAGATTCCAACAGAGATACATATAAAAATATTTTGGATTTTTATCCTGCACACAGCAAAGGCAGTTTTATAGATTCGTTTTTTAATGTTGTAAATAATGAATTTACCCAAATGGTTAAAGACTTTAAATTCTCTGACATCAAACATAATCTGACGTTTAAAGAACATCAAGCAGTTAAAGAACTACAAGATAATAAGAGTCTGATTATAAAACAAGCAGACAAAGGTGGGGGAGTTGTCCTCCAAAATAGAAATGACTACGAAATGGAGGCATTCCGTATACTTAATGACTCCGTTTATTACGGTAAACTTTTACGTAACCCTACTAATGATTTTTTATTGGAACTAAAAGCTCTTCTTGATGAAGCTGTCGAGTCCACAGTAATAACTAAATCAGAATACTGTTTTCTTTATGTTGAGTTTCCACGAATTCCAGTTTATTACCATCTGCCAAAAATACACAAAAATTTGAAAATTCCATCTGGCAGACCTATTATTTCTGGCATTAATTCCCTAACGGCAAATTTATCCCAATATGTAGATTATTTTTTACAAAAATATGTAAAGGTTTTGCCCTCCTATGTGAAAGACACTACTGCCGTTTTGAACTCATTAAAAACAAAAATATGGAAAGAGGAGTACAGATGTGCAACTTTTGACGTACAGTCACTGTATACTTGTATTCCTCACAATAGAGGTATTAATTCTATTAGAGAAATATTATTGAAAGATGAAGAATTACATCCCCTTAACTGTGAATTCATCATAGACGCCATTCAATATATCTTGTCACACAACTACTTTCTTTTTATGAACCAGTATTACATCCAGTTGTGTGGCACAGCTATGGGGACACGTTTTGCCCCTAGCTACGCCAACATTTACATGGGAGTATGGGAAGATCTCCACATTTGGAATAATAATCCATTTGTAAACCATGTGATTAGTTGGCAGAGATATATTGATGACGTGCTGTGTATATGGGAGGGTGATGAGACCACTTTAGATCAATTCAAAATTTACCTTAACATCAATGAATTTAATTTAAAGTTCACTGCGGAGACCCATAAAAATGAAATCAACTTTTTGGATCTGAGTTTAGAATCCAAAACTGGTTCATACATAAACACCAAGACTTTTTTTTAAAAAGTGGACACGAACAGTTTCCTATTGTCTTCCAGTAACCACAAGAGGTCCTGGATTGACAATATACCTGTAAGTCAATTCATGCGAATTAAACGCAACTGTAGTCAACAAATTGACTTTGAACATCAATCCATTGTTCTATTTGATAAATTCATAGAACGTGGATATGATAGAGCTCTTTTAATAAGATCATTGGAAAAGGTCTGCAAAATGGATAGGGAATCACTTCTGACACAAAAAGTCGCGAAAAAAGACTTTATAAAAAAGAAAGACAATAACACAAGATAATACAATATCAATTCCCTTTATTACGGAATATAATTCGACAAGTACAACGATACAGAATATAGTAAAGAAAAATTGGAATATTCTGTGCAATGACCCTATTCTTGGTTCTTGTCTTCCCTCACAACCCAGCTTTATTTACCACAAGGCCAAAAGTCTAAAGCACTATTTGGCACCAAGTGACATTGGATTGTCTAATACCTCCACATCTGAGGGTTCATGGTTGCCAAATAAACCAAGCGGTAATTATAGCTGTGGTAAATGTAAGGCCTGTAAAATGCTGAGTTCAGAACGAAAACAATTTTCCTCGAAAACTACAAAAGATAAGTTTGTGATTAAAGACTGCATATCATGCAAGTCTACATATGTAGTTTATCTTCTTCAATGTCCCTGCGGATATCAATATGTTGGTCGAACTAAATGCTATCTTAGAGTGAGAATTCTGGAGCATGCTAGAAATATAAGATTAGGATTAGAAAACCATAGTGTTTCCAGACACTTTAAGCTAAAACATAATAGTGATGATAGCAGTCTTCGATACATTGGTATTCAAACTGTACCTGCAGGACGATGGGGGGGGGGGGGGGGTAAAAGAGACAAAATGCTCTCCAGACAAGAGAGTGTCTGGATCTATAAATTACAAACATTGTCCCCGTTGGGTCTAAATGAGGAAATAGATGTCTGGTCTTTATATTAATATCCTACAACATATCCGTTTGGCTGAACGAATCTTCATATTTATAATTTTAGGCATTGAAATTATATGTTCACTTAGTCTCCAAAATATTTTTATATGTATCTCTGTTGGAATCTAGTCTATGTAAACTATTCTCCCCTTAATCTTACTCCCGTTAGCATAGGAATGTATTTAACATTGTGCATTTTATGTTTTATTAATATTTGTTTCTTTTACCTTTTAGCTTATGGAGTATACCGTGTTTAATAAAGTTTTTAATATGTTTTTCAATGTTTAGAGGGTATATCCCTTTAATTTTCCCTCCACTTGTTGAAAGGCTGGACTCAAACTAAACAGCCAATCACAAGACAGGGACTGGTATAAGAAGCGCACCTCTAGACACCTCCGATATCCCTGAAGAAGTACTCTAATAGTACGAAACGCGTTGGATAAGAGGACGCTTCTCTAGCACTACCCACTGTGCATTTGTATCCTGTATACATCCTTTATTAATCTCCGTTCCCGCCCGCTGCCTCCCTGACCGGCTGAGATCGTGAAGACGCTACCGGATGACGTTATTGACGCGCGCCGGAGTTAGACGTCACACGCCGAGAGACACCGAGTGAGAGCTTGTCTCGCTGGATTAACAGCCGTGCAGCAGACGAATTTCACCGGGCTGTTGAAACTGGATGCCGTGAGCCTACCTCGCTGAAACAACAGCTGTGAAGTAGACGAATTCCACCGGACTGCTGCAGCTGGATGTCGGGTTAACACCACACACCACGGCAGCCTTGATCCATTAAAGGAGAGGGGAAGGAGAGATAATCCACCTGATGATCGCCCATTCCACTCATGGCTGATTGGTAACATGTCCATATACATGTACTGCCAGTAATTATTTTATCTGATGTACGTGCAATACTCACCTGTTATATCAATATAATTTTTTATTCATGCTACACTATGAGGTCTTTTGCGCTGTTTTTTTTGTATCTGCTGGATGGTACCCAGAAGTTGATCTGACCCACATGGTGTCTGGTTGACGGGGGCTCCATGAACTCTGATTAGGAAAATGAGGCCTATATACGGCCTATTGAAGAACTAGATTACCATTTATTTTTCAGTGACGATGTGCAATAGGACATGGTTATGGCTGAGCTCCCTATAAAGGAATACAATAAAAAAACAGACAAAGATGCCCAAAACTACTTCCAATGTGACAAAAATACACAGTGCAATACCTATATATTCTCTTGAAAAAAGGGTCATTTAGTTTAACCCTTTGTCCAAAGCGTCTTAAGCCTGCTGCCACTTTCAAGGCATGACTGTAGCAGATCCTAACACTCCCTGGGTTAAAATTCTTATTAACCTGTACAGGAAGAATTATCACATTGGATCTGTCGTAACCTGGAAAAATGAAAATGACCTGCCAACTGGGAAAGTGGGGAGGGGCAAACTTAAACTTGGGTGGAGGGGCCACTACCCTCCCAAAAGCAGATGAGACCAGCTGCACACAGTTAAGAAACACACAGATACCCAACAAGCTCTAAGAAACCCCTACCATCAGGTGTTAGGACCTGCTAAGGTCATGCCTTGAAAGTGGCGGCGGGCTTAAGACGCTTTGGCCAAAGGGTTAAACTAAATTATCCTTTTTTCAAGAAAATATATAGGTATTGCACTGTGTATTTTTGTCACATTGGAAGTAGCTTTGGGCATCTTTGTCTGTTTTTTGTTGTATACATTTAGCCACGCCCACTAGCACTCCGTTTGACACTTGTATACATATATATATTATGTGGTAATGGTAGGGGTTTCTCAGAGCTTGTTGGGTATCTGTGTGTTTACTCCCTATAAAAGAGTCAGGAGAAGTCTGGGTTCTACATGGTAGTCTGATGGGCCATAAGCTAACGTAGCTGAGTTGGGCTAATGATATGATTAGGGTCAAGGAGACATGGGGATATGAATTACCCCTATGTTCCAGGGGATACTATGAATATAGTAGATATGTTCAGGAGTCACTGGTTACAATGTAAGGCCAAGGCTTGTATTGCTCAGTATGGTAACACCCTACTTTCAGCAAATCAGGATAGTGTAGATAAAATAGTAAGAATATGGTGCATTGGGCGAAGCATTTACAATGACCGGGTGGAATATATAGACGAAAAGGGGGCTACATTGGTTCACTATGTGGTGGTACCCAATGGTAAGGGTGGTATGGTTAGGAAGCCTGATCCAGCTCATTATTTGTAGACTGGTGGCTACTATCCACCTGTATACTAGTGAATATCTGATCTTGTTTGGGTCAGGTATCATTATAAAAATGTTCTTACCCCCTGTATCTACGTATGTTCTGACTCATTGTCTACAGGACCAGAGAGCTACTGTACAAAGGGAAGTAAACAACTGCTGTACACCCAGTTTGTATATGGTGCAGTTAACAGGATAAGGATAAGTTGCAAAAAGATTGGATATGTTTGTATGTGAATCTGTTTACTGTATACTGTTACAGAATGTGTATATTCGAATGTATGTACGGATTTTATAGTAATGTTGATATGTGACCATGTAATGTTGGGGACAACATTGGGTTTAGTTTGTGGTGAGTGTACCCCCCCCCCCCTCCTAGCAGGTTAGTGTATGCAGGGGCCTACCCTGTGTTGCCATAGGGATCATAACATCACAATGGAGTATTTAGGATACAAGGAATGTTCTGGAAAGTCAGGTTCCTGAAGGACAAGAGGAGAGGAGATTCAGGGAGATAGGGATATATCCATAAAGTAATGGACCAGACCAGGCACCTCTTATTCATTATGTTGTAGATAGGGACACTGCCCTTTAAGATAGGATCCCAGAAGATGGCTAGAGGAATCCAGTAAGTCCCAGAGAGGGGAAAATGATATTCCCCAGAGGGCTCCAGTCAAAGGGTTCCTGGTTGTCAGTGGATTGGCTCTACCAGCAGATCCGTACAAGTATTCGTCTCAGTCTGTGTGGAAGGGGCAGTTCCTAAACAGGAAAGGAATACAATCTTCACCTGCATAGAACTGGTCTGGATCCCAGTAAGGGCCCAGTTTAAACGGGGTGTAACGGATATACTCCACAAAAGGGGGTCCAGGTCCAATGCCAGTTAAGCAAACAAGCAGATATACCTCCCTCTGAGTGTTAATAGTTGCACTTAATGAAGCACAGCATTTATAAATAACCACAAGAAAAATAATACAATGTTGTTAAATATGTGTGATATGTCCACGTACCTGAGGACATGAATAAAGACTGATGTTGTACTACAAAAGTTCCTGGCACAGATTATTTTCAGTCTTGCTAACTCATCCCCCAGCTGCCTGAATCCAGCACCGTGAGTCAAAGTAACCTACTCTGAGTAGCAACATACTGTTACATTACCAATGTAATCACTCTACAAGCTGGGCAGTCAGGGTTACGTAAACAATAACACATCTGTATTGACGTGTTCAGATAGAGTCAATTGAATCTGTGCACTAGTTTTGTGAACATTCTAGCTTGAGCAAAACAATTTCTCCCTCAAATATCCTGTAAGATAATTTCCTTCCCCATTCATTCTAGTACCGAGGTTCCCATCACACCGCTAACAATATACATTCTCTATATTAATTATTTGCATACATTATGTTGCGTGCTTAGTGTCATGTAAGCAGGGTCAGTTTCATGGCAGTGCCATCAGTACCACTGCACCAAGCCCCACAGTTACAGAGACCCCTGTGCTCTTCCCCACAACAATTAAATTGATTGCTGAGAGAGAGCACGGGTCTTTTTAAATGTATCTTACCTTCTCTGGAGCGGCATCTCCTCCTGTACCAACAAGTTGTCACGGCACCGCAATGTCACATGGTGTTGAGTTGCCATGACAACGTGATGTCATGATGCTGCATCGTAGGAGGAGGAGAGGCCACTTCAGAGAAGGTAAATGGCCTGCCACAACCTCACTGCATTGAGCCCCTCAAAACTTCTTGCCGGTCCTATGTAACAGGATTGTTACTGACAGATCGGTCACTATCCGCTATCACCAGAGTATGTAGTGTAGGCTCAACCCTTCACTAGCCCCAGCATTTTCCCTAGGTGAGGCTGCTCCAGGACCAAGTTTACCGCTCGCCAGACACAGGGAGCTAATATGTTTTGGAATTTATTAGAAAGAGGTTACAGCAACACTGTAGCCTAAGACCCCAGCACAGATCTAACATGAACAGGAAAATACTCACAGAATTAGCTGGTCACTAAACATTCCTCCAGCCGCTTCCTCAGACTTCCAGGGGGCCATGACTTTTAGCCTCCTGGCTATTTCGGCCTTTGTGGTGGTACTGTCACCTGCCAAAGCTGGGTACCCAAGCGGCTCAAAATCCTCTCTAGAGGCTGCCAAAGCTTAGCTTTCCAGGTATTTCGCCTCCTGAGAGTGCCCAATGGTGTCCTCAGACCCACTCATACAATCTGCACGGTTTTCTGGTCACCAAGACCTATCCTCAACCCACATGGAAATCTGGCTCAGATTTCCATTTAAAATAACCTGGGCTCCATTCAAAACACTGGAAGTGCCAGCTAATAAGCGCTTTCCCTTTATCTCAGGATCCAATCAGAGATAAGTGAGGCAGTCAAAATGGGTCAATTACATGAGGGGGGATTCTATGGTAACCCTCACCCAAATGGAGTTTCACAAAGGGGAGGTCAATTTGCAGTTAATGTCCAAAATATCAACACTTTTTCCAGCATCATTTACTCTGTGTTTTCGGCTGAAAAATGTTTGCACAGGCAAACTAGATTGTGTTCAAGGCTTTGTGCTGGATGTATATCTACTTGTAGTGCATGCTTGATGACTTCTTCTAATACCTTTTTGCAGGCTTGATAGAAATAATTCCTAGTAGAAGTTTGTATTATGATGTATGGATGCTAATCTCACTACAGTCTTCTTCCACACATAGATATACTGTAAAAATTACAAATGTTTACATAAATTAAGTAGAAATGGCCATGTTAGTTCAGTTGCGACAGTGCAGAGTAAATGGGTACTACAGTATTAGGTGAAATCTTTTTTTATTTGGACTAACAATAGATATTATAAGATAAGCTTTCGAGAGTTCTCCTCTCTACCTCAGGTCAGCAATACTAATTTACAGAGATTCCATGAGCTTAACATAGATGTAAAAAAAGAAAAACAAGATAGCCATCTAAGGTAGATGATGCAGAGAAGCAATAATCAGACAGGGCAATACATGAATGAAAAGGACAGTGAAACAGTACCAAAGTACTCAGATATTTACATCCAATCAATGCACTTTTAGGATCAAATGTAGCCAGTTATGTTGAAGTAAATGATATGCCTTTAATCCCTTTTTATCTCTTTTTGATGCAACCTGCAAATCTTTAAATGCAATTTATAGCTCCATTTAGATTCCTTTGGAATGTGGAACGCTTATGTATATTACTATTGAAAGCCTAAACAATATCATAATATTGGCCAACAGCAAAATCCACAGGTACTTTACAATGATTATAAAGGTTTTTTGTTAGTATTAGAACCATTTTAGTTATGCTAAACTTCACGCATCTCAATATTTTATATGCCATTGCTTATTTCTCCCCTAACAGGACTCTCCAAAATACAAGATTACTGTGGTTAAAGTACCTTAGCTTAGCACATGGTTAAGAGACAAAATGGAAGGGTCCACCATAGGAACATATTCATCAAGTGCCAGTATGGGAGTTAACATTGGAAGTGGTGTGATAACCCATACCAACACTTGATACATATGCCCCTCTGCATCAACTTAGCACATTTTTTAGCAAAACGATGCATCTAAAAAACTATATTTGAATGAGTTAAAGAATAAGACAGTGTGACTGATTGAAGGAAGTTTGAGTCTGACACAGAGACATTTTTCAAAGTAGATTTTGTTTTATGAAGCACAGCAAGCAATTAAGATAAATTGTACGGGTGTTACCTCAGTGTGCTGGGAAGCACCCTGGTGCTGCACATACAGGAATGTATTATACTGTGTATGATTCAATGCAGCAAATGTGACTGAAGGGAAAACAGTTAAAAACTTCAAACCAGAATAAGCCTACATAGACACAATAACACACCATGAAGAAGAAAGATACTGCACTCCAGTGGGTCATCTCTTCTCAAAGCCAGATGCATACATACATGTAAATCATTTAAAAATCTTCAAAGTAATATTTAAAAGCACTTAATCATAGAAAACATTTATCACTCAAAATGATAATGCTCTTTGACACTACAAAACGAGGACTTAATACTAATATGGTGCTTCTTACAGACTAACAGAAATGGCTGTAATGTTTCTCCATGCGTCTCTATTAATTTTACAATTCAACCCCTTCTACCCCAAGCAAACTCACCACCCTTCACACTGCTATTCACATCACATTTCTCACTATCCCTTTCATTAGGGTGACCAGATGTTCCGGTTTAGGCGGACAGTCCCGGATTACTGCACATGTCCCCGTGTCACGGCAATGATTTTAAAATGTTTGAAATGTCCTGGTTTCCGATGCAGAGAAAAAGGAGGTGGGGCCACGAGCATGAGGGGGCGTGGCCTGGAGCGTGAGGGGGCGGGGCCATGATTGGCACGAACAGAGATAGAAAAATGGAGAGAGAAACATGCAGTTACAGCCACAGGGGGTGCATGCATGGCTGCTCCTCATAGAGCTGGTGCATGTGGGACTGTGTGTGTGTGTTTGTGTATGTTTCTGTGTCTGTGTGTATGTGTCTGTGTGTGTGTGTGTGTGTGTGTGTGTGTGTGTGTGTGTGTGTGTGTGTGTGTGTGTGTGTGTCTGTGTGTGTGTCTCTCTCTGTGTGTGTCTCTATGTCTGTGTCTATCTCTCTGTGTGTCTCTGTTTCTATCTCTGTGTGTGTGTGTGTGTCTCTGTGTCTGTGTCTCTGTGTGTGTCTCTGTGTGTGTGTGTGTCTTTCTGTGTGTGTGTGATTCTCTCTGTGTATCTCTTTGTGTGTGTGTCTCTGTGTGTTTGTCTCTTTGTGTGTGTTTGTCTCTGTGTGTCTCTTTTTCTCTGTGTGTATCTCTGTTTCTCTGTGTGTGTGTGTGTGTCTCTGTGTGTGTGTGTGTGTCTGTCTGTCTCTGTGTGTGTCTCTTTGTGTGTGTGTGTGTCTGTGTGTATCTCTTTGTTTGTGTGTGTGTCTCTGTGTGTGTATGTGTGTCTCTGGTTCTGCTCCGGAGACCCCCTGCTCATGTACACTAGTATTAACATTTTAATTAAAATCTTGCGATCGCTGGCGAGATACTATATGCACCGGCCAGATCGCAGTAGGTCGCCAGGTGAGCTCTTTGAGACAGGCGAACATCACATCGCTGGCTACTGCCTGTTTTGGGCATTTTGCTATCGCAGGTATTCCAGGCTTTCTGAGTACTGTGATAGCCTTGCTCAAAAAACTGGTGGCATAGCGGCCCAGCGAATGTTTTTATGAAGGCTTATAGAATGGGTCCCTGTATTTTATGCTTCAACATATGTGGTACCAGCAGTAGTACCACTTTGGTGGACATAGGGGGCAAGATCAGGGACACTTTCACCCTCAGCACCATGCCCAACTGCTAGACATCTGTTTTCTATGCTGCAGGGAAGATACCCATGTATGGGCACATCGGACCCTATTTCTGGGCTGTTTGCATGACTTTGGAGGGCAGCGAAGAAAGGCCAGTGTCCAGGGAGGGTTGGGTAGAAAGGACACCTGCGGGAATTGCACACGTACCAAAGCGGAGCTTATTTATTTACCGCCAATTCAGCGCCATCTAATCCTCCCTTGTGGAACTCCAGCACAGATCATCTTGGCTTGCAATCGTGGCCATAGGCGCTTCACTGATTGGTCCATTTCGTATCTCCCACTCTCTGATGTCAAGTTCAGCTAATGGCCAGACCGGTACCCGCACCCCCTCATCTGTAATTGGCCTGTTCATCCTTCAGACCGTGCTCTGATTGGCTGGACGCAATTCATCCATGAATTCAAAGGTGAGCAGTGAAACTATATATGCAAAGCCACTCCAGATTTCCAGACAGTTAGTCTCAGTGAGCAGGGACTAGCTGGAAATACAGTCAGTTTGCAATCCAAGGGTTTTTGATCCACGGAAACAATTTGCAGGTGACATCCAAGGTAAGCTGGATAGTTGCCTAGCACCTAGTGAGATACAAGTCCCCCATTAACCCAGTAGTTGCTGTAACTGTGTTTTGAGTGTTTTACAGTGTTTTTCTATTTTATAACGGTGTGTATCTGAAAATATGATTAAATATGTGCTTTCAAAAATATAAGTGCAAGATCCATCCTTTTCTTTCTTTCACTCGCAGTTTGAAATGAAGAGTGACTGGTTCATTTTTGCATATTTAGCCGTTCCTTTATTCTTTCTTAGGCAATATAAGCTTCATGCAGTACAGTAGGCATGTGAATGGAGAATCTTAAACTTTCATTGATATTAATTGTTCTGATTCTATATTTCTAAAGCTAGCTTCTTATACCCTTAAACTGGCTGCAGGCTAAAAGAGTTTTTAATTTCTTGAGTTCATTAATGTTTAGAAAAATGTTCCTTCACATCCTTATCTGTACACATTCTTAATCATGTTAAATCTCTGCTTTGACCTAAAAATTCCCTTGTACTACTTCGACGACGACGACGACGACGACGACGACGACGACGACGACGACAAACTATATTTATAATCACAAATACCTATCTATATGACCGTGCCGCTTTTTGCTGCTAGTTACCTATTTTCTAATCTCTATCTATCTTTCTGACTATTTCCATATTTGCTGCTAGTTACCTATTGTCACTCCCAACATTCCTTTGTCATGACCTCTGCTTATACCTCATTATAATACAAAATCCTAATTGTAATTATAGTTTAATACACCATAGACAAAATGAAAGCTAGTAAGACTAAATGGATTCTTGAATCACATGAGACCTATCCACAGTATCTATGCTTGTGATGTTGCCTGTTGGTCTTGCAAAAACAAACCCTTGTTTATTTAACCCCTTAATCTGCCTTGTTCTGTGATCCCAGTGTATGTCGTCTCATCTCCCATGACAGTAGTATTACTTTATGTAATCAAAAATAACTCCCTAAGCAACTACCTTATTCAAAATGCTTGAGCTACCTGAATACTCTTCCCAAGAATCAAGGTGTTGTTTAGTGGCATTTTGCAACCCTGTACAAAAACACACCTTAAAGCCCTACAATAATATATATTTGCTAATCCATTCAATATGGAGGGATCAGAAATATAAATGACAGTGAAGTGGAAACTAACAAAAGCATGTCAAATTGTCAATCTTGTTTGCACCTGCTCAATGATAATTTTATCACATTTCATCACATGTTCTTTCATGAATGCTACACAACAAGGGAGAGAAAAGACTGAGACAAGGGCAGAAAAAAACACTACTCAAAAAGTTATACTTACTGTAGGTAGTTCATAGAATAAGCTTGATGATAATAATATATTAGTAATAATAATAATAATAATAATAATAATAATAATAATAATAATGATAATAATACCAATAACAGTAGCAGACGTTAATGGGACATGGATATTGGATATAGAGACAGTTTTTAATCAATTATGATCCAGAGTTTTAGAACGCCCAACCTTAGCTAATACAGTACATAAATGTCACATTTGTAATTCAATTAAACTGCTGTTTAACTTGTTACTTTCATACATTACTTAATTTTTCTAAGCATACAGAGGAAGTACAGTGAATATGCTAAAATCTATACTACTGAGGTAAGCCAAATGTATCAAATATGCCATTGTACAGTAATTTTGGTAAAATAATGCATTGCTGACGTAAGGCAGAAGCAAACTTTTCTAGTTATATAAAAATACAGAAAATATGGAATAGACCAGAAAAAAGGATGCAGGTTTAAAAAAAAAACTTTACTACATTAGTAAGTAAAAATCAGTTTATTTTCAATTTAACTTGCCTTGCTTAAGAAAGCTATTTTTGTTCCAGACTTGATCTTCACTTTTTGCCAATGCAGCATACTGTAACAGGACAATTACACAAGAGATTATGACACAGCAATTTGATTCATTAGCTTCTTTCAGGTTTAGGCAGCAATTACGGAGCTTTGCAAGTTCCTGAACTTGCAGGATTTTGACTTTCGGGAGCTCAACATCTGCTTGGGAAAATTTTCAGCATCCTGCAGTAATGTCATTTTTTCATCTCAGGTGAATCATATTAGCTACTAGACATCAAAAGCATATGTTGCTCAGAAAAAACAGGAAGAAAAAATAGTCACCCTATTGCTTCAAAGAGGAGTCATAATCATGTGAAATCATCTAGCTTTCTATTACAATTGCTTTTTCTATGCATATACTGTAAGTCTTGCTCTCTGTTAGTTCCATTTTGTGCAAGCACCCGTTCCACATGATAAACTGACTGTTTTGTATCAAAGGGACTGATTCAATGTTTTCCAAAGTGGCTGATTGGCCAGTGGGGAGTTTCAGCTGAATATCAATCCCCATCAATCAGCACATATCAATCCCCAAATATTTTCTTGTTCATAGCCACATTTAGGGGTCTATGCACTAAGCTTTGAGCTTTTGCATTTGAGTATGACATACTGGGGGCTATGCACTAAGCAGTGATAAATGCATTTAAGAACACAAAGTGGCTTTTCAGGCCAATACAGCCTGCTGCCCGATTCGCTAAGCAGTGATAACAGCGCTTTATCGGCCTTTGAAAGGCATTTTTTCAGCCCTGTGAAAAAAACACGCTCGATCAGGCAAAAAACGGCAAACACGCAGTTTTTTGCCAGTCCGCGTGATTCACTAAGTAGTGATAAGTCAATCATGATTTAAAAGCACACCATAATAACATGCCAGCTAAGGGCTGGCGCAAAAGAAGTGAACACAGTCAAAAAATCTTGTTGAGTCCCCGGGTGATCCCCGCAGGAGTCCGGGGCCCTCGGGTGATCCCCGCGGGAGTCCAGGTGTCCCCGCTGGCCTGCAGTACCAATCGTGTGCCCCCCAAAAATAAACTATAAATAAATACACACACCCCCGCCCCCTAACACATACAAATGGGCAAAATTACTATTATCCAGATATTGATAATAGTGCATTTGCCCATTTAAAATACAACATTAAGCAGCATAAATAAAGTAAATAAATCTTGCACTCACCCCTGCCAGGCTGCGACGATGAAGGCTGTCCTCATCCTCATCACCGTCCATGTCCTCCGTTGCTACAAACAATACAGAAAAATAAAAAAAGACAATCTAATGTCCACTAACCCCTAAATCACCTTAGCGGTTAGTAACTGCTAGACTAAGTAAGGGGTTAACCCACCCTCCCCCACTACCCACATGGTAGGCCTAACCACCCATCCTTGGGGACAATTCCCCCTTCACCCAACCCCGCTACCCACAATAAAAACAATACACATAACAGCCCTAATACCCACAACTTAGGCCCCCAATAAACCATTACTATATTTAATAAACATTAATACATATCCCACCCACCCCCTGTGCCCCAAATAAAAACATGATTTATTTTTTTACATACAGGATTAATACCCCAGGCTGACGGTGGTCCCCGGTGGGCCCGACGGGTGTCCACAGGTCCCACAGTGCACCCGGGGGATGCCCATGGGTGTCTGGGTGCCTACGGGTGGTCCCCGCTAGGCTCCGTGGGCCACCAGGTGGTACCTGGGGTCCCCATGGGCCCCAATGGGGTCCACGGGTGGTCCCTGTGGGTGTCAGGGGGGCCACGGGTCATCCTCACTGGTGTTTAGGGGCCCTGGATGGTTCCCACTGGGGTCTGGGGGCCTTTGGGTGGTTCCCATGGGGGTATGGGGGCCCTCAGGTGGTCCCTGCGGGTCCACAGGTCACCCACAGCTGTGGAGCCCCCTGTTCTTCCCCATAGGTGTCTCCCGTGGGTCAGCAGGTGGTACCCATGGGCGTCCATGGGGTCCTCGGGTGGTATCTATGGGCGTCCAGGGGTGGTCTCCATGGGTCCCCGCTACCCTGCGATTCCAATCCTGTATGTAAATAATAAAACATGTCATACATTTCAATAAATACACCCCCCCCCCACCAAACACATACAGTACAGTAATGTGCAAAATAACTATTATCCAGATATGGATAATAGATTATTTGCTCATTATTAAATGGGGATTAGCTCCATGATCAGTTAGGATCTCACTGGGAAAACCTACCCATGAAAATATATTGATGAGCACCTCTGCTGCCTATCAGGCTTCTAATGAAGAGGCTGCCATTGCTTTGGGGTACCACATGGCAAAGTCCAACACAGTGAAGATATACCTCTTACCCGACTGACTCAGGATAATAAGGGGTCCGACTATATCAACCACTACCCACTGAAAGGGTTCCATGATCCCCGGTAGTAGTCACAAAGGGGCTTTCCACATGTCTGCCTACTTGCTAGCAAGTGTCGCGTCACAGATGTGGCAGAATTTTGCCATAGCCTGTGCCACCCTGGCAAAAAAAAATTATATGTCAGATGGGCTCTTGTGTGGGTGACACCTTGATCAGTCCGCCTCAGAGTATCCTTTGGGATAATAGCCGTTCGCTTACAGGTTTAAATCTCTGGCTAGTCTTTGACACCAAGATTAGCTATGAACCAAGGAATAACTATGGAGCTCTGATCAGCATTGGTTTACATACTTTCCCGGTCTTCATATGTAACCATGGAAGACAGGTGACGACCAGTTAGTGAAGAAATGTGTCTTTGCTTGCCCATCAGAGAGCAGGGCTCACCTGAGATGGACCAATCAGGGCCGTGTAAGGAGACAGCGCTTTAGGAAAGCTCACAGAGCTGGGCTTCAAAAGAGTGTGAAATTCAAATTGACCAATGGGAATTGAGCCGGCAGGGCTAGGACTCAGGTCTTGGTTCCCAGTTTCAGCATGATATCTCCAACAGAGATAGGTGACTCATAGTTGGGGATGAACAATGGCTCCACTTTAGAAATACATATTCTCCCGACTGGAGTCCACAACCTTCCCCACTTCACCAATGTTCCCAAGCACTGCCCCCTAACCCAAATTAGGTTACAGGCCAAGATTTCATTATGTACTGGCCAGGCTGATAAGATTACCAGACCACCACACAATGGAGCCTTACAAAATGCATAGAGCACAATAAACAAGGGAATAAAGTGCATATATGGGGGAAACATAATATACACTCTGTCAGCGATTTTGGCTGTAAATCAATAAAAGAAAACCCTCACCTTTTGAATCTCAATTATCTCTGGTTTGAGGGTCAATTGTATCTACAGACCAGAGACACCCCATTGGTATCATGTTCGCGCCAAGCTACAGTATAGACCTATTGATAAGTGCATGGGAAGATGATTATTCTCAAAAATAATCCATTTGGTACGAATCGGGTTTTATGGAGGTGCAAAATAGATGATATTATTTACATTTGGGAGATTGATGAGGTCAAATTGGGTGAGTTTTACATTTACCTTAATAATAATCCATTTAATCTTCAGTTTACACCTAAACATCTAGTGTTGAATTCTTGGACCTCATTTTGTATGTATGACAAACAAGTGGTTAACACTAAGACTTTTTTCAAAGAAGTCGATAGCAATAATTATCTGCTCAATACATGCTTCCATAAAAATTAGATGTCCTATGTCAATTTAGAAGGATCAGAAGAGACTATACAAATATTACTACTTTTTTTTTTTTTAAATCCTCTACTGTGGAGAAATAATTCCAGGAAAGAAAATATCCTAATGAGGAAGTCAAATTGGCATTATTGAAAGCCAGTGTTTTGGACAGATCTGAAATTTTGAAATCAAACACTAAGACTAAAAATATGGATACATGTATTCCTTTTGTAACAAAATACAGTAAAGATACCATGAAAATTAGTAACATTGATCGCACACACTGGCACATTTTGAAACAAGACTCTATTCTTAGAGATTTCCTGCCAGAGAAACCCCAGATGGTGTTTTCAAAGGCATGAAATCTCAAAGACAAATTGGCCCCTAGTGTTTTAGAAATATGTGTGACTCAAAGTACAACCAATTGGCTAAAGGCTTCCACAAATGCAACAAATGTAAAGCCTGCAATTTGGGACGTGATAAAACAGATTCTTTCATGTCATTTGTCACCAAAGAGACCTTCAAAATCTCAAAATGTATTAACTGTTAAAGTGAATGTGGTATATTTGCTTACACGCCCATGCGGATTGCAATACACTGGCCGTACTATTCGCTCGCTAGGTGTAAGAATACTTGAGAATATCCACCCTATTATCATAGGTTTTGAAGCACTACATATCAAACATTTTCATAAATGTATGCTCTACTCCTATAATACTGCAAACCTACTTCTCTTCACTCATACAAACATTGTCCTCCAACCCTCAACACCTATTTGCCACTTTTAACTCTCTTCTCAGTCCAACTGCACCTACACCCTCCTCTACCCTCACGGCCCGAGACCTCACCACCCACTTCACAGACAAGTTTAAGTCAATCAGACATGACTTCTCTTGATGTAATGCTCCACACACAACACCTACCTCACACATCTAAATCTACTCTCAACTAATTTTTCCCTGTGACCGAGAATGAGGTCTTCACTCTCCTCTCATCCTCTCGCCCTACATCCTGCCCTCTTGATCTTTTTCCATCACATCTCCTCCACACTCTCTCCATCACACTAAGCCCCACCCTAACTCACCATCTTCTTTCAAACATGCACTCGCAACACCTATTCTAAAGAAACCCTCACTTGACTTATCCTCTCCCCCTAATTACCACCCTACCTCTCTTCTCCCCTTCGCCTCAAAGCTATTTCAGCGACATGTATATAACCGCCTGACTCACTTTCTCTCTTTGAACTTCCTGCTTGGCTCTTTACAATCTGGTTTACACTACATCGAGGGGGTTTAAGCTCACCCCTCCCCACTTTCCAAGTAAGCAGGTTTTCTTTTCATGCAGCTGGTTGTGACGGGTTCAATGCCAGGACCATTTTTCCTCTAATTATAGAGGTAAATAAGAATTTTAATCAGTTAATGTTAGGACCTGCGAATTGGACATGCCTTGAAGTGGCTCGCAGGCTTATACCCTTTGGCCAAAGGGTTAACTAAATTACTCTTTTTCAAGAGATATAGGTATTTCACGGTGTATTTTTGTTATATTGGATGTTGCTGCGGGCTTCTTTGTTTCTTGTTGATTACAGTTCATCGAGACAGCACTAACAGTGAAAAATGACCTACTCACAGCTAAATCTAAGGGTCATTTATCCCTACTAATTCTCACTGATCTCTCTGCTGCCTTCGACACTGCTGACCACCCCCTTATCCTGAACATTCTACACTCCATTGGCCTCAGCGACGCAACATTATCATGTCTCACATCCTAATTTCCAACCGCTCCTTCAGTGTTCCCTTCTCTGGTGTCTCGTCTTCTTCACTCCCTTTTTGTGTTGAAGTCCCACAAGGATCTGCCGTTGCCCCTCGGATCTTCTCAATCTAGCACCTTTCACTTGGTTAACTAATGCAATCTTTTGGCTTTCAGTATAATCCTTATGCCGATGACACACAAATCCTCTCCCCCCCTCTCATGTCCCTTGTCTCCAACTGTCCCTCTACAATCTCCTCCTGGATGCCTCACCGCTACCTGAAGCTTAACATGTCCAAAACAGAATTCATATTCTTTCCCCCTTTCACTGCCAACCCTACACCAAAACTCTCCCTCACGGGCAATAACAAAACAATCTCCTCAGAACCTCAAGCCCGCTGTCAGGATCATCTTTGACTGATCTCTCCTTCATTCCTCACATGCAGTTCCTCACAAAATCCTCCTATCTCCACCTCCACGATATCGCCACTCATGATGCAACTAAAATCCTAATCCACTCACTCATCATGTCCTTCCTCGATTACTGCAACCTGCTCTTAGTTGGCATTCCCCTTGTCCACCTTTCCCAACTCAAATTCACCCAAACATCTGCTGCTAGACTCATCTACCTCACTCACTGCTACACTTCTGCTGCTCCACAACGCATATCCTGAAACTGGCTTCCCATAGCCTTTAGAATTTAAAACCCTAGTAAATACTCAATTACACTGCCCCCCTAATCTCAGGCCTCATCCACAAATACATGCAGATGTAGCCACACCTACTGTCGTTGTGGTCATTACCTTAGCGGTTAGCCACTAAACTAATGAACGGGGTTATTCACGTATTTTAATAGTGTTAAAGTGTTTCTAAAATTAGAGCTTATTATTGATTGTCAATGTGGTTATCTAGGGTTTCAATTGAGAGGGCCTAATTAGCCACAGTGTCAATCAATGATGTTATGTTTAAAATGTACTGTATTTTCAATGTCCTTGTTTTGTTGTTGTTGTTGGTAAATTAGTCTAGAAGAGGGGGGATATGTTTGGTTGGGTTAGGACAGGTGAATGGCAGGAGGGGTTAACTCCTGCATTACCGTAATGAAGTTTTTCTTAACATACTTTTTGTACATCGGTTTGAAGCAGTGGGTCTCTAAGGCTGCACTTATAGTGCCGGTGACAGCGACGCAACGGCGATGGTGAAGTCACGCTGCGGTCGCTGGAAAAATCAAATTTACAACTTCCAGCGATCACGACCAAGCCGTCGCTCCGTCGCACCGCTTCTACTATAAGTGCGCGACGACGGCAATACATTTGGTTTGCAGCAACGCCGTTGGCACTATAAGCGCAGCCTAAGGCAATACCCCATTCATTTCAGGTCTGGGGACCCCCTGATTCCTGAGGTTCAGACCTCCTTGGGGGTGTCAGTATCTCAGTGCTGTTTAACACAGGAGATTAAAACTTGCAGGAGATACAGGCATACGCTTTGGAGGTCTGAATCTCGGCAATCAGGGCGTCCCTGCAGCTGAAATTAATAGCGTTCAGCTCCGGAGAACCCCTGGTTCAAACCTATGTACAAACAAAATAACATTAGAAGCACAAGAACTGCTGTTAGAGCTGCTAGGGGAGACACAGGGGCTTATTCTAGTTGCTTCTAGTTATCGACAGTTTTGAGCACTTCTCGAGCAAATGTTCACGTGTAGCGATCAGAAAGCTCCGAAAACATGCCAAACACACTCGAGACCTGCTTCTTCCCAATCGATAGCTCTCACGCTCAGACAAACTGAGCGGGAGCTCAAACATTTTTCAAACTCGCATTTTTGAAGAAATTGAGCTATTCAGCTAGCTCCTAGATTCACTTAGCAGCTGCAAATTGCACATTCTCATTTTGCCACCTGTGGCGAGAAGAGATCCGCAATGTGACTCTGAAGAAAAAAAAATATTTTTACTACATCGGATTGAAGCCACGCGTCTCCGGAGCTGACACGCATTAATATCAGCTCCAGAGACACCCTGCTTCAATTCTATGTAATAAAAACTAATTTACAGACAGCTTTATTACCTGAGCGGCTAACCATTAAAGTAATGAAGGGGTTAAATATCAGTGCCCAGTTTGTTGGGGGTAGCAGGGGTAGGTGAAGTTTGTATATGGCCCAGGGTGGGTATTTAGTCCTACTGGGAGGGTCGTGGGAGGAGTTAACACCTTAATTAGTTAGCTGTTACTACTAAGGTAAAGAAGGGATTAACCCATAACCCGGTAGGCCTAAACACCCACAACGGGCCAAATTCCACATTCACCCACCCCCGCAACACGAAAAAAAGATTAAAATAGAATACATCAACCAATACTATCCAATACACCCATTTATTGCAAGTGTGGTTATCTATGACCTCAAGGGTAGTAAAGATAACAATAATTGCAATCAAAGGGTGTCACGGGAGACCAGGGATTTACACCTTTATACCGGGATCATATCACTGAGCAAAACCAAATAGTAAAACAAATTGTCATTTATTCCATTGAAAAAGATGTACACACAGTGGATTACAAAATACAAGAGAAAGACACACTTACAGGGGGTCTGGGGGAAAATACTAGACTTTCCTAGCTTCTGCAGTCCATAAAACAAAGTTTGTAGTTGACCCAGTTGTGTCCTGCCCGAAGTGTCCTGGAACTCAAATCAGCATGAAGTTCCTGACGCCACCGCTGTATCCGCTCCGGAGACACCGAAATCCCTTGACTGGGAGATGGCACCAACCGTCCTGGTACTCTTTTCGGCTTGCAATCCCAGCCGTGACCGCTATATTCTATTCTGAAAACTTGGCCCCGAAAAGTAGGACTTAGAAAATGTCTTGCCTTGAAATTTCTCGAGCCGGCTCGCGTCTATTTCTCTAAGAGCATCTTTTGGTAATTTCAAATTTGTCGCTGCTGTCTTGGCACTCAAAATCTTAGAGAATCTCAACACTGGATTGGCTACAGGGTTTCTTAGTTCACCTCCACTCTAGGATCAGACTGAAACCTGGAGCATTGATTGGGTTTCCCTTATATACTGTAGATTCCCCTTCTGCCATATGAAATCATGATCGACAGGGTGGCAACCAATCAGTGCAAATGCGGAAGGAAACCAAATCAAGATGCAATGGCTTGTCTGCATTGGCCAATTAGGGCTGGAGGTGGGGTGGAAGAGAGTTAAAGGGCTTGGAGGGAAGTATGAACAGGCCAATGGGAGCAGCACCTACCAGCGGGAGCTCGGCAAATGGCTTCCCGGCTGACAGAATATCCCCTGCTTGGCATTTATTTATTATTTGAGTACATTATCAGACATTGAAGAATAAAGAAGTACAGCTTATAGGGTATGCAAGGGGCTACGGCATATAAAAATAGGGCAGCTCCATGGTCTGGTGGTCAGATGAGCCCCAGGGAAGCACAGGCCAGGCCAGTGACTGGGCTTAACCTTTATTATGCTGTCCCTGCACCTCTTACTCACACCGATGGCCAGTTCTTCGGTCCCAGTGGCCTATATAACATCTCAACTTGTCATGTCCTTGGTGGAGCTCTGCAGGCCAGGAGAGCAGTATTGTTAGTTGTCTCTCTATTTACAAGCATGCACAGCTGGTAGCAACCTGGTTAGGGGTCTGCCTGGTGGTCTGAAGGTGACTGAGGATTAGGAATTGGGCAGGATAGGCATAGAATAACAGAGAGGAGCCTTTAATCTCGTAATTTCTCTTCTTGCAAGGAGAAAGTTAACTTCTGTCATAGACTTTTCAAACCTATAAAGGTATGTTTGCCAGTCATCTTTTAGCCATAGCCCTGCTTATGCAACTTACCAGAGGCCCAGTAGATTCAAATTCACCCTCTTTGAGACCCCCTGTTTCAATAGTTTTTGAAGTGAAACTTCTTTAGTGGCACCTCATTCGAACTGGGGCAAAAATGGATTGTGGAGACAGAAATGAAACGGATGTGACGTCAGTGCTGGCAGTTGAGGCCGGGCTGTGTTCTGGCTCAGCCCAACACTGACATCACACCCGCTCAAAAAATCAGATGCGCCGCTCCTAATGGCCGCAATTCCCCCCACGTGCATTGCTAATGTACAGCGGCTCCCCGGGCTCTCTGTCCCAGCCGCGACATATGCGGCGGCGATAGCCGTTGGCGCCGCTCCTAACGGCCGCAATTTCCCTCAGGTCGAGATGGGCACGGGCGGCATCCGGGGCAACCCGCACTGGCTCCTGGGACCAGACCCGCTCTCTGTCCCAGCCGCGCGCTCTGCCGGGCTGGAGAGTCCACAGAGCCCCCCTGCGCATGCGCTGCTGATCTCACTCAGGTACAGGCAGCAAGGGGACCTATTCAGCCACCGCCAAGCTCTGCGCTGCCCGCGCCGCGCATGCGCAGTAGTCATTGTGACGCTGCCGGGGAAGTGGGGGGGCCCGAGTCATCCTAGGACAACTTCACAGGGAGAGTTCTTCCTGCTACACCGAGCACCCGATCAAGATGGAGGAGGGGCCCAGTGTTGCCATCCGTCATTCATATATACTCGTACTCACCTCCTGTGTCACACACAGTCAAACACACCCTGTGTCATACACACGCGCACTCAGACACACACTGTCACACGCACACACCCTGTGTCACACACAGACACACACACTGTCACGCTCACACTCAGTCACGCACACTCACAGTCGCACGCACGCACACTCACAGTCACACGCTTGCACACTCACAGTCACACGCACACTCAGTCACACGCACGCACTCAGTCACACGCACGCACACACAGTCACACAGTCACACGCACAGTCACACGCACACACAGTCACACGCAGTCACATGCACACTCAGTCACACGCACACTCTCAGTCACACGCACAGTCACACGCACAGTCACACGATCACCCTCAGTCACATGCACACCCTCAGTCACACGCACACTCTCAGTCACATGCACACACTCAGTCACATGCACACACTCAGTCACACAGACACACTCAGTCACACGCACACACTCAGTCACATGCACACACTCAGTCACACGCACACACTCAGTCACACGCACACACTTAGTCACACGCACACACTCAGTCACACGCACACACAAGGAATTCACACTTAGCTATTTGCACTAGTACAGGGGATGTGTGCCGAGCACGGGCATTCTAAGTCAAATTTATTTGCGTTTTGTCAGTGAAATTGTATTTTGATTTTTAATTAAAACATCACCAACACAAATACAATTTCTGTGACAAAAGTCAAAGAAGTTTCACTTACTATGCGCGTGCACAACACACACAGCTTTTTTTCTTTGTATTTACCCTCACTCAGAGATGTAATTATAGTATCTATACAGACATACAATTATAGCTTGATTTCAATCGTAGAGCAACTGTTTTTTTGATAGGTAAAATGTTGGTTGAAAACATGGTAAAGTTCTATCTGCTGTAGTGACATTGTCAGGGATATTGGAATTGGAAAATTGTAATACACTGCCGACACAGTTTATCCGAGTGCGGCTCATTCCGCAAGCCGGGAAATGTCCCGGCTTGCGAGCCGCACTCCCTCAGCGTGCCGCGCATCACCGATGCGCGGTCACGCATCATCGGGTGCCAGCGCCCCCTGCACGCGCGTCCAGGGCTCCCCGAGGGAGCCCTGGTGTCCCGCGATCGCGGGACGGCGGCAGGGGGTTCCGGGGGACCCGGCGGACCCGGCAGCGGTAGGGAGAGCGCCCCGATCGGAGGGCGCTCTTCCACTGCTTCGGCGCGCGCCCGTCACCCTGCGGCGCGCGCCAGGATACTGCTGCGGCCAAGAACGGGCAAATGCTCGAATAAACTTGGCCGCAGCAGTATAAGGGGTTTCCCTTTATTATGTATCTAAGATTTTAAATGTGCAGGTGTGTGCCGTACATCTATTTATTTAATAATTAATTAATCTAGTATTTGTATTAGTGAGCAACTTAAATTTGCATACATTTATGACATGAACTACTTTATTACTACAGAAGAGTGATTCCCCTGGTTATACACTGAGGTTATTAGTCAATACCATATAGTCAACCAACTATGGGTTAATTTATTTACACCTATTAATTAAATAATGTAAGTAATATGGGGCCACCACCTCTTCAGTGTATAAAATGGGGACCCATCACTCTATTGTAACTATACCTGAGGAAGGCACAGAGTGCCAAAACGTATAGGAATCAATTTGGATTAGCTACCAGCACTGATTTAGCCATCGGTGACCTGTGTGCGAGTTACTGCATTAATCAAACCATCCATATTCAAACGTTATCTATTTTCTGCCTGCCAAGACTTGTAGCTGATTGCCCAGGGGATTCCCTGTGATTCGACCGGATATCGTCACACCTGACGTCACTTCCGGGTGCATCGTGAGACGAGGAGGATGCCAGCCACAACAGCCACATCTCCAGCACTCTTCGGTGGAAGACACAGTGCCGCGGCAGCAACATCGGCTCCTGTTTCCCCTCACACATCTAGGACTAAACGAGGACGCCAGGGGGGAACACTAGGGAACCCCCCTAATCGGGCTCAACTGCAGCAGTGAAGAAACTCAGGCAAATTACCCTGTTTCTTTTTAACTATTTGTTTTATTGCTTTTCACTTATAAAGAATTTTTATGCTTGCTACAATTGTGCCCCTTTCTTATTCTTGAGGTATATGTATGGAAGATTGGTTATCCTGACATTGAGGCAGCAGCTACAGCAAGTCACCATTATTGGACTTGATAACACTGAGAACTTTGCTACACCATAGCACAATTTATATGAACTGTTCCATCTGTTCCTATATTTGAGGGACTGGCTGTTACTACCCCATTAATAACTAAGGAGGGCCAGCCCGGTGTATAATATATTGTTTTGCACTCTCATCCTTTCAACGTTATCTGTGACTCTAGAGTGCTGGGTCCCAGATACTTGTGGTTCATGTCATTACCAATTGTTTTTCTTACAGCACCTCTGGGTACCAACCAAATTGCTGTATACACGTTTCTTCATGGTTAATAGATAATTTTAAGATCAATCTTAGGAAGGTACCAATCACTTCAAACACACTACCATCACAACAGTGATCCCCCCCCCCACATTCCCCCCTACCGCCCCCCTAAGATCCACACTACCGTCCAGATTTCCAGTCAATACCCCAGATAAGAGGAAACAGATATCAACACAGGAGCATAGTTGCTTTCCGCACAACATTTCTTTGTTTTGTTTGTTCCATTGTCAGGGATGTGCCTGGTGGGTCTTGAATCCTGGTCTTTGCCCTCCACTCCCAGTCTGGAATTCTACCTACTTCATCAACTCTTGAAAAACTATAGTAAGCCTATGGCCACCTTACTCATGAATACATCTTATCTTTCTTCTTTCCGGGCTAACATCGACATCTTAAGGCCAGATAAATCCTCTCATATCTTTTTATCAAACAAGTCTCGAGAAGCAATTGATTCGCATACTTTTAGGTCTGGCATTATTTCAATTCCCTGGTATAATTTTCATGGTGCTGCTTACGGGTGATTCTTTTGACTTTAGCATTTCAGCTTTCCAGCACTGTTGGGTTTAGGACCTTGCTGCTAAAAAATTAATTGACAGCAGCAGACAGCCCATTTCCATTTCTCTATTAGCAGGAAGATGGAGGGCATATATACAAGAGTTTGGAAATGTCAAGCTCTTTACTTCTCATCTGATCTGAGAAAACTACAATTCTTTATACTTTACGTAGTTTACATAAATACATTGCAACTTAATAAAATAAAAAATGTAATTGAAGTTCTTGTCCCATGTATAAATATACTCTACCAATTTGGACTTTATAAATAGTACTCTCAGAATTAAGTGGTTCTGGCTCAAAGACAATATTACATTACTCTCTTGTATCACCAAGACTCATTTCACACCTAATGTGACAGCCATGCTTTTTGGAGACTGGTCGGTTTGAAAGCACTCTCATCCGACACTGCACAAAATAGTTGTGCTGGTTCTGTTAGCTCCTAGAAAGACTATTTTAACATTTTGTATTAAGTCATCTCCCCCTATTATTAGGCTCAAAGAAAAAATGCTGATTGCGATTTTGACGGACGAGAAATGTGTTCGATTCTATAGTCAGGAATTTCTTTACTATACAGAGGCTATTTTTTCTTAAGCTTGTTGTATATCTAATGTGGATTGTCCAACGGTTTAAAGGTGTTTCTAAAGACTGAAGCTACTGGTGTACTTGGTTTCCGTGTTAATCTAGTCAATATCCCCCCTGATCACTGATAATTTATTTAAATGTATGAATTCCTTTTAAGATACCTACAGTAAAGACAGGTTTATATTAGTGGCTTCTTTGGTTCCACTAAGTTATTTGTTATTATAATTTTAAAAATCCAGAAATAAAATGTTTCTTTTTTTCTTTTCTAGAAGCAAGTTCATGCCCTTTCAATCAATTTGTCAGAACTTGACTACTATTACTTTGAATGTTTACTATCAAATAGTAAGCCAGAAAACAAATTGACAAAGATACATTCTACAGTGCAAGTTTTAAGTTTATTTAATGTATTTAAAGTTAAAACAACTGGTACAAAAACACCAGATTTATGAAAGAAAGTCACCAGTATTGCCACACTTTTTCAGGGATAAAACTCTCCCATCCACACACACACAAACGTAACATTATTGTAGGAGGACCCAATAAATACAATCTAAATGTAAATATATTTAAGAGCAACAAAATTTAAAAGAAAAACAAAGAATTCCAGTTATTTGTGAAAATGTAAAAAAAAAAAATATTTGTACAGCTAAGGCAAAATGCATGAAAAAACCTGAAATAATCACACTCATCAAATAAGAGTTCCCACAGGTACTTTAGAGCAATACCGATTTGAAGCATAGTCCCTAAAGAAAGAAACGTAGCCAACAACATGAGCCAGCTCTTCAGGCACATTGTAAAAACTGCAAGGTGTTCAGAGCAATATACCTTTATTTAATGATCATCATTAAAGTTAAAATCGTACACAAGATACTGTTGGACAGAGACCCAGCAGTGCACCAGATGAAGGGGAACATTTTCCCTGAAACATTATGTTCTTGTCCCATTGCTTGTCTTTTTATTTTAATGACTATCTGTAATAGCCTGTTGCTCTGGACTCTTTAGAGCTTTGACAGTATGTTGAGCTATTTCTTTTTGTTTTTGACTAATCTGCTTTCATAAAGGAACTAATGTAATTTTCACCAGCTGCTCTTGAACACCTGTGTGCAGAATTACAACTATTACAATGTGTGTATCCAGATTCTTACTATTTCTCTAAATGTGTATCATATGCACATTTATTTAATTGTTGCACATCTGTAAGTATAAGGAGGGGAAAATCTCCTAAAGTGGCACTGCCATTTTCTCCCTGGAGATCCCATGCAGAAAATTAATGTGATTAATTATAAATAGATATTTAATATGTCTGTACACTTAATTTTGTAACACTTTTTGACAGAAATTGGATCCCATAATCCTTATATGTACTTTTCAAAATTACAGCCTAAAAGTACAATGTTCCTGGTCATTTCTAATTGAACTCTAGCTCTCTCAAATTGGCTCTAGTAGACCATGTGACAGAGGCTTGGGGGAGAACGAATGTGACGTCTTTGAAAGCCTGTCACATGGTACTAGAGCCAATCAGAGTTGGGATGCATTTCCCATGCTCTGATTGGCTACCGTACCATGTGAGACCGGCCATGTTTCTTTTAATGACGTAATCTTAAAGGCAATTGAAGCAAAGCCATTCTGATTGGCTGTGCTTTCATTGCCTTTAAATGACGTCATCATTTTTTTTTTCATCGGCCACATCACATGTTTTTCACGGCCCAATCAGGATCGTGGGAAACATTTGACCAAAATGTGACGTCAAAGGCCTATAAAAGCCTTTGTCGCCTCATTTTGAAGCTAGTCGCCGAGGAGGGAACATCACCCCTCCTAAGAAGAGAAGAAGGGCGTGGCGTAAGAAGACGGAAGAAGACGGAAGAAGACGGAAGAAGACCCCAGAATACCCCAAAGAAGAAAGAAGACACTGACGTGGATTTGTTATGGTTTTTTATTTTATGGCTTACCTGTGGATTGGTTCCTGTGCTTCCGGGTCGCTTGGATTTTGGTGAGTGGGCATCTAATGGTGAGTAAACAAAAGAAAAGTTTATTATTTTTACTTTTACAGGTTTTTATGATTTTTCATTCATGTATTTAATTTTTTCAGTTCCATTTAATGCACGTTAATGTATATATGTATATACATATATTCACGGACACTGAATGGGTGTATTGTATGTGAATTTTGTATTTAAATGCTTTGTATTTTATGCTGTATTATTGCCCCTGTATGTTATGTTTATCTATCTGTATGGATATACATACAGGGATAATAATTGATTGTTTGGCTCATGTTTATGTTCTTTTCATGTATGGATAATGTATTTAGCATCTTTATTTTGACATTGTTGTGAATAATGTAATTTGTATTTAGGTGATGGCTTCTTTATGGTAGTAAGATTAGAATGATGGTGGTTGCTTTCAATTATAATTGTTTTGGCAATGGTTTGGCTTTAGCAATTGAATAGGGAAATGTATAATTGATTTGTATTGTATTTGAATTGTTTGAGGAAATAGATTAATTGATTGATGCTAATTGTATTGATGTTGGTTAGTTTCTAATTGATTTTCAGGATGGCATTGGTGGTTAGGGGACATTGTTCATAGTGTATTTTATTGTTACATATTTTTGCATAGTGTTACATGATGCACAGATTAATTGCATCATGTACACACTCTATGCAATTGTGTGACATTTCATAGACATTTGTGTAGCTGCAGTTTTTTTTTTTATATTTGCAATAGATGCTGGATTTATTGTAACATGCAATGTGGTGATTTTAAGATTAAAAATTCATGTTTTGATTTATGCACGTTTTATGTGTTTCATAATGGGCAAATAATATATTATCCATATCTGGATAGTAGTTATTTTGCACATTATTGTACTGTATGTGTTGAGGGGGGGTGTACTGGCCCCAAGGGTATGTGGGTAGGCCTCCCTTGTTGTTAGTGGGTGAGGGTGGTTAGGCCTCATGGGGTGGGGGGTTAGAGTGAGAGGGTATGTAGGCCTCCTGAGTGGTGGGTGAGGGTGGGTTAACCCCTTAATGACTGTAGCGGTTAATAACCGCTATGGTGATTAAGGGTGTTTATGGTGTTTGCACAAGGCCGTGTAAGCATTGACTAGACAATTTACGTCTTTTGATTATTCATTTCCCATCCTAAACCACCACCCACCCCCCCCCCTACTGGGTTTAAACTGTGGTATACCAACTTTAGTATACTGCTTATCTGTTCCATCTGTGCTTTTACTTATCCCTTGCTCCCCCTACTCTGTTTTATCTCTACGTTTCCAAAGGGCTTTGGATCATCCCTTTACCAGGGGTAGTAGCAGAAGGGATCACAAGAAATACCACACATCAATAAGAATTAACCACAATCATTGGTTACATCGCCTTACTGAAACTCTGATACTAAAGGTAAGCGCCTGGTTCCTCCACACTGTCCATCCCCTAACATAATCCTCACCGGTGGCTGCAAACCTTTTTAGTCCCAGATTCCAGTATGGCTGAGATGGAGGTGACTGAAGATGCAACCTCCCTCACAAATCCTGAACCCATTATCATTGCACAGAGCGTATTTGAAAAAAGGGCACTCAGGTGCAATGATATGGAGAGTAAATTGAGTATCAAAGAAGAAATCAATACTGCAGACGTAATCAAATCAGAATTCGAAAAACTAGACAAATTTATGAAAAAAGAACTACGTATTTTGCTAGACCGTTCCTATTTAGAGGAATACCTCAGGGTCTCAAGAATTCCAAGAGGCCTTAGGGTGAACAAACCATCCTCATTTGAACTAACGGAGATTGAGCATGCATGCATGTGGGAGAAAATTCTTGACACATGCAGCATTGACTTGATGAATTTATTAATATCTCACCATAACATCACACTTAAGAATTTAGACGCAGAAATTGATGCGATAAAATCCACACTAGAACCTCTAATGAGCTGCCCATCTTTTAACATATTAAACAAAAAATTATCTGAAGAGTTGGACACCCTAGAGAGAAACATACTCATCAATAAAAATAAGAAATTTGTAAGGGACGAGGAGGATTACCGAGAAGGGAAACAAAGGAAATGGGACAAGTCTGTAACTAGGGAACAAAAGAAAAGGGACAGAAGCAGCTCAATGGCAGGGAGGGATAAGCCAACATTAGTCCATTTAACCAGGAAAAGTCCAATCAGTAATCAGAATACTGTAGCCCCTAAGAATCTTGAGGCTAAGGAGATGGGGAAAGAGTTGGATACAGCAGCACCAAAAACCCACTATCAAAATAACAAAACCCTACATTCTAACATAAACCACAAGAGGGGAGATTACACACGACCTGAGAGAGACCACAGAAGGGAGCCAGAGAGGAGACACACAGATTATTACCATAGACAAGGTTATGACCAACCACACCAAAGTAGGGAGTATAGGCACCCTAGGGAAGACTGGCGGGGCAGACGAGAATATTCACCCAGACGAGAACGCTCCCCTAGACGGGAACGCTCCCCATGGAGGGAAAGATCACCTAGAAGATCGAGGGAGGAAAGATCTAGGGAAAGATTGGAAGATCAGAGGGGGAGACGAGAGCCAAGAGATAGAAGAGATGAACACTTCACACATAGAAGTCCCATTTGGGAAAGAACTGATAGGACCAAAACAGGAGTCTCTTTTTTAGAACAGGCCCCCCAGACACCTGTAGAAATACAGAACAGGTTCTCGTGTCTGGACGACCCCGGGGCACCAGGGACATTAGAGGGGAGGGGAAAGAAAAGAGAAAGAGAGGGAAAAGGGGAAGAAGGCAAGTTAGGGAAAAGACCAGCTCATTAAACAGTGTATTTAACCTGAGCTCGAAGACTTTGGACGCTGCTCAGACAAAGGTCTTAGCCAAAGGTTTGAACTTCGCGCCCTCCAGAGGCCCGAGTGGTTTCGACCTTTTCATTGACGCACATAAGTATCTACGCCAGTTAACTGTAAAGAGATTTTTTCTGAGTAAAAGCAATTTAGATCCGGTCAAAGGCCAAACAATATTAACAACTCTTACCAATCCAGACAGCCAACCTGACCAAGACAATTTTATACATACGAATCTAAAAAACAAATCGAGCTTTTTCCCAAGTCACTGCAAAGGCCAGTATTTAGAGGTCTTCAACAAATTAATTCTCGACGACTTCGAACAACTGGCCAAAAAGGAAACAAAACAACGGGGTAACATGACCCGTGAGGAGAGACAGGCATTAAAAACCCTGACCGATGACACAAGTGTCACAATAAAACCTGCGGATAAGGGAGGGGGAGTAGTCGTAATGGACACCAGTTATTACTACACAGAATCACAGCGCATCCTTAGCGATGTAATTACATATGAGAAACTGGTCCATGACCCCTCGACCATCTACAAAGAAGAATTGGCATCTATGCTGCGTGCAGCCAAGGACTCAGGAATCTTGGGCGAGAAGGAGTTTGATTACTTACTCAAGACCGATCCAATCAGACCGGTTTTTTATTTCTTGCCCAAAATTCATAAAAACAGACAGAAACCACCCGGGAGACCAATTATCTCGGGCATAGGGCCCCTCACGCAGAATTTTTCAGAATACGTCGACCTCTATCTGCAAAAATATGCCACGAGTGCGAAATCATACCTAAGAGATACATTTCAGGTTCTGAATGTTTTGTCCTCAGTCCAGTGGAAGGATAACTATAGGCTAGTAACCTGCGATGTCACATCTCTGTATACCTCAATAAGGCACACAGATGGATGTGCAGCGGTAGCATTTGCACTTGAGAATGACCACACAATCCCCCAAGACCAGAAAAGATTCTTAATAGATGGAATAAGATTCATCTTAACACACAATCTGTTCTGGTTTGATGGGCACATGTTTTTACAGAAATGCGGCACCGCAATGGGGACCAGGTTTGCTCCGAGCTATGCCAACATTTTTATGTCATACTGGGAGGATAAGAACATTTGGGCCGGCAACCCTTTTGGAGCAAACCTGTGGAAGAGATATATTGACGATGTGCTCATCATCTGGGAGGGAAATGACGAAGACCTAGACCTCTTCTTGAACCATATAAATAATAACGAGGTCAACCTTATTTTTACATCTGAGAGGAGTCCGGATAGCATCAACTTCCTTGATTTAACAATATATATAGAGGATAACCACATCAAAACAAAAACCTATTTCAAGGAAGGTATTTAAAGAGCAGGCCAGTATTCTAAAAACCAGGTTTGAGGAGAGACACTACAGGCCAGAGATTATTGAGAATGCTCTAACTAGAGCTTCCCAACTAAGCGATGAACAACTGCTGGTACCTAAACAAAAGAAAGACAATATGGACTTTGTGGTACCATTTGTCACCAAGTACAACAATGAAGCTGAGAACATTAAAAAGATTCTTAAAAGACACTGGCATGTTCTACGCAAAGACATAGTCTTAGGAGAATACTTACCGGAGACACCCAGAGTCATTTTCAAGAGAGCAAATAACATTAAGAACCAACTAGTGCCCAGCACATTCAGAAAGGAGGAACGAGTTCAGACAGAATGTTGGCTACCAAAACCCGTAGGTTTTTTTAAATGCTTCGATTGCAAAGCGTGCAAACATGCAGAGAAAGAAACATCAAATTTTAGCTCTAAAGTCACGAAGGAGGTTTTTAAAAACAAACATTTTATAAATTGTAGGACTTCCTTCGTGGTGTATCTGCTCGAATGCCCGTGTGGTCTCCAGTATGTGGGCCAGACCACAAGAAGTCTTAGGGTCCGCATACTGGAACACATAGGCAACATCAGGAGAGGCCTTACAACCCACAGCGTACCAGTCCACTTTAGTTTGGCCCATGGGGGGGACCCATCGGGCCTACATTATAGGGGAATAGAACTGGTAGCTGAAAATTGGCGTGGGGGTGATAGAGTCAGGCGTTTAAGACAAAGAGAAACGTTCTGGATTTACCAACTTAAGACTCTAGCACCACACGGCCTTAATGCAGATCTAGACATACCTGCATTTTTATGAGCTTCTTTAGTAAAATTAGAGCTCTATCTAAATTCTGTATAAAACTCGATTGGGCAAATCACTAACACTTGTTTCCCCCCTCTTCCCTTTCTCTCCACCCCCCCCCCACCCCCTCCCCCTTTTTTATTTCTTCTCCCCTTTTTTTCCCTCCACATTCTCTTCTTATTTGTATCGAGACCCTACTCTGCTTCACAATGTTGAATGTAATTTCTGGTCATCTTACTAACAAGAGTACCTTTAAAGGAACCACAAATTATCAAATAGACACACAGAGAGTGACGGCAAGGGTATCTTGAATATTGCTTTTAATACCACTATGGTGTTGTTACTATAGTTAATTATGTTGTATAGCGATTTGAATGAAAACTGTTGTTGTCTATACTTCATGGTTTTTTAAACCACAGTGGTTTTAACTTTCAGTGTATAAACCAAGTGACTGCATTTTATTACTAAGGATGTCTGTTGATATAACCTGTCATTTAGATGGTATTACCATTTGTTAACCTACTGCCAACCTAGACCCTAAGGTTTTCCAAATTTAATTAAAATCCCCACTAACAATGGAATGTGTCAAATTGATTATCAGAAATTTGATTGTTTTACTAAAAGGTTTGGTAACGTTTAACCAGAAATTAGTTGTTTTTATACTTCAGTGTGTAAACTATGTCTATAGAGCGATTTATCTTTATTTTTAATTCATTGTATGTTAAGCAAAATGCACCCATACTAAGCCGGATTATGTTACATGCAATTGATGGTTAGATAGGTGTCAGCACCACAATTATACCTTTTAACCATTCAGATAACAAAAGTTATTTATCATCAATTTACATCCTAAAGTTATCTCAGCATAGCTAAAACATACACTAAAAAAGGGTGAATAAGTCCAAAATTAATATCAGGGAGTTGAGTGTTTTACTCCACATCACTGCCGCGATTGGTTTAAGAACATTGTTTTCCAGAGCCCAGTATAGAAACAAAAATATTACAAATGGTGAATACATATGTTAGGTACTAAAGACTGCCACCAGGTGATAGCACCATGCTTGAACTCATTACAAACACAAAGCACTATAGAAAAGCAAATACACCTGCTAATAAAATACACAAGAACAAAAATGAGTATAGGAATTTTATTATTACAAATGCAATGGATTATTGAGTATAATAGGGAGTTTAATACCTGTGTATAGACTAATACACTGTTTACACGCAATGGCAACATACACATTATGCTACTTAATTAATTAGCAAACTGAGGGTCTATATAAGCTCATTTGACCCTCAGTGCGTCATTGAATGAGCCTGAGGAAGCCGTCCAATCGGCGAAACGCGTTGCTCTAATTCAGTGATCAAGTTTGGAACTTTGGGGCTTCCGTAGCTGAAGGAGCCAGTTTGCAGTCACAGCCGCGCCAGGAACAGCCACCTATTCCGACTCCGGACGCGGAGTAGAGAGCGGCAGGGACAACTGCCAACAACAGCCACGGGAGCGCACCAGGAAACTGTATATACTATGTGAGTGCATTTTTTGCGGATCCCATTTTATGTCTAATAAACTTTTATGTTTTTAAAAGCATTATTGATCCCTCTATATCATTTTTGCCTCACCCACGCCCCTTACCGAAACGGGGAGGGGAAGGAACCCAGAACGGGAAGATTAAGAAAAAGACCCGCATTGAACTTCCTGCCTGCCAGCAGGAGTGTGTGCAGCACCCCTGGAATACCCCTGACGGGGGCCATAGGGGTTTACCTTAAAGACATCTGCCCTGCTCCTTTACTCACACTGGGCCGTGTGAGTACTTATTGATATTTATTGTTACCAAGTTCCCCCCCTGCACTTCATTGCAGAAGGGGCACCATCCACTACAAAGATACCAACTTGGGATGGTGTTTGCACAAGGCCGTGTAAGCATTGACTAGACAATTTACGTCTTTTGATTATTCATATCCCATCCTAAACCACCAGCCACCCCCCCCCCCCCTACTGGGTTTAAACTGTGGTATACCAACTTTAGTATACTGCTTATCTGTTCCATCTGTGCTTTTACTTATCCCTTGCTCCTCCTACTCTGTTTTGTCTCTTCTTTTCTTATATATAAACTTTTATTCGTTGAATACTACAAAACATTTGTTATTTTTTTAAATTTTAACAACCTATTGAGGAAGCAGCCGCTTCCGGACATCTCTCTCTGAGAAAATCAAGGATAGTGGAGAGAAAAGTAAGAAAGAAGAGGGAGGGGGGAGGAGAAATGAGAGGAGGGGGGGTGTCTTATTAACTTCAATCTTGTATGGCCCCTATGTTTTATTGTTAATTGTCTGGCCATACTGACCAGACCTTATGGAATTTTTTTCCACCTTTTGACTCAGCTGAGTTAACTTTGACTTAACTGTGCTGAGAGGAGTTCCATTAATCTTATTTCCCTAATATGTCTCAATACTATCTGCTTGGAGGGGGCGTTTATTTTTTTCCATGCCGCGGCTACGGAGCAGCGAGCTGCTGTGAGGACGTGGCTTATCATTTTGTTCTCTTGGGGTTGTAGATCCTCTATTGGTTTAGCCAGCACCAGGACCAGTGGGTCCACCTCTATCTCTAGCCCGAGGAGCTCTCGTATCATTGTTTGTATCATGATCCAGAACCCCTGAATTTTTGGACAATTCCACCAGATATGAGCCATGTCTCCTTTTTGCCCACATCCTCTCCAACACAAATCTGAGGACCCGGGGAAGATCTGGCTCAACCTATTTAGGGTGAGGTACAAATGAAACAGAATTTTGTATATGTTTTCTGTTATAGTTGTGCAAATTGATGTTTTAAAGGCCTCTTCCCAGATATCCTCCCAGTCATCTCTGTCTAAATCTAGGTTTAAGTCTTCTGCCCATTTTAGCATGTAGCTATGCTTAGATTGTACCGCTGTTGACGCCAGGCCCAGATATACCTCAGAAATCAGACCTTTGCAATAATAGCCTCTTCTGCATGATCTTTCAAATTTTGTCATAGCAGCAAACGCTGTGTCTTTTGAGACTGTTTGTAGGTAATGTCGAATTTGTAAATAACCAAATACCGGTAAATTTGTAATTTTAAGTTTTTTCTCCAACTCTGGGAGTGCAAGAATCTTATCTTTGGATACAAAATCATCAGCCATTACCAACCTTAGCTCTTTATATTTACTAAGTCCCTTTGGGAGGAAGCCTGGGATAAACTCAGGGTTGCTAAATATGGGGTCATTAGAGTGGGGGACGATGCCAAATTATATTTCTCCTTATTTCTTAACAATATCTTCCATGTACACCTCATTGCTCCCAGTTTTAATTTATCTACTAGGCTCTCCCTTCCTCCCCCGGTCCAAAAGGTTGCCGGCAGAGAAGGGGGTCCTGCATAGGTAGACAATCCCCAGCCAGAAACTTGTAGTTGGGTCGCTGTTCCACATTATTACTTGTTTTAGTTGGGCCACCAAATAGTATTTAGTGATATCCGGGACTCCCAGACCTCCAAAATCTTTTGGAGCTAGCAAAATTGTTCTATCAACCCTTGGTCTTTTGTTTTTCCAGATTAATTGAAAAATTCTATACTGGATATTTTTAAGTTCTGCTAGTGGAATGTCTATTGGAAGCATCTGGAAATAATATAGGAGTCTTGGCAGGATATTCATTTTAACTGTGGCTATTCTTCCTAGCCAAGAGATCTGATATTCATTCCAGCTCTGAAGATCTTTTCTAAACTTTTCGAAGAAAGGGGGATAATTGTGTTGGTATAGGGTCTTAAAAGAGCTCATTATCTCTATTCCCAGATATTTAGATTTTATCGAGCTCCATTTATAATTAAAGTTTGCCTGTAACAATTTAACTTCTGATGCTGTTAATGAAAGGTTCAGTGCCTCCGACTTGTCCGTGTTAATTTTATATCCCGAAATTTTACTAAATTGGTATAATTGGGATTGTAGTTTCGGGAGGGACGTCAGTGGATTGGATAGGGTTAGGTTAATGTCGTCGGCAAACAGGGATATTTTGTAAATTGTCTCTCCAATTTCAATACCTTTGATATTCTTTTCATCCCTTATTGTCACTGCCAGGGGTTCTATGGAGAGGGCGAATAGAAGCGGAGATAAGGGGCATCCTTGTCGAGTACCATTAGTGATTTTTATGGGGTTTGAGTCTCCTCCTGGGAGTTTCACGACTGCTGTGGGAGTTTTATATAGAGCTCTGATCCCCTCTAAATATTGGCCCCCAAATCCGAATTTGATCAAAGTTTGATCTAAAAAGTCCCACCGTATCCTGTCAAATGCTTTCTCTGCATCTAGACTCAACAGGATAGCCTTCGTATTTGAGAGGTTTACATGGTCTATAAGGTTGATACTTTTCCTAGTGTTATCAGAGGCCTGTCTTCCCGAGACAAACCCGACCTAATCTATATGAATTAGACTGGGCAATATTGGGGTGAGTCGATTTGCCCAAAATTTACTAAAGAGTTTTAGATCCGAATTAAGGAGGACTATGGGGCGATAGTTACCGCATTGTAATGGGTCTCTCCCTTCCTTGTGTATGATTGCTAAATTTGCTTTAGACATTGTTGTTGGAATATCTGCTCCCCCTAGAAACGAATTAAACATGTCCAGCATATATGGGGCTAGTACCTTCTTAAATTTTTTGTAGTACTGGTTTGAAAAGCCATCGGGGCCCGGTGTTTTACTAGCTTTTAATTGAGCAATGGCTTCTAGTAGTTCTTCCTGTATTATATCCTTATTTCGTTCTAAATGATTATCTTCTGTATGTTCTGGAAGTTTACATTTCCCCAAATACTCAGAGATAGCCTCAGATCCAGATGATCTATTCTTTGGGAGGTTTAAATGATATAATTTAAGGTAGAATTCCTAGAATTCGTTTGCTATTTGCTTGTCGTTGTATGTTTTTGTTCCTAAACTAGTTTGAATAGCTGAGATTTGCGTTTTGGTTCTCAGTCCTCTAAGTTTGGACGCCAATAGTCGATCGGCTTTGTTACCTTTATCATAATATGTTTGCTTGGTCCACCTTAACGCCCTCTCCACTTCATCTAGTTGTGTCTGCTTCAATTCAGATCTAGTTTTATCTAGTACTTTAAATAATTTTTTTGAGGGGTTATTTTTATGTTTCTGTTCCAACAGCTGTACTTTTTCAGTTAATTCATTGTATAGTTTTTGCTTAGCTTTTTTCTTATATGATGCTATGGAAATAATAGTCCCTCTTATTGTAGCCTTTTGGGCTTCCCATAGCATTGCTGGTGACTCTACGGAGCCCTTATTCAGCGTAAAATATTCTCTGAGTTTTTGTTTAATGTCTATTTCTACATCCATTTGGTTCAGCAGAGAATCGTTTAGTTTCCAATTGTATTGATTGCTTTTACTGAAGGGGAGAGAGAGTACTAGCGAGACCGGAGCATGGTCCGACCATGATATTGACCCTATGTCTGACTGGGAGGACGCCTGGAGAACATCTTTGGTTCCCAGAAAATAATCAATCCCTGAATAGGTCTGGTGCGGGGGTGAAAAAACGTGTAGTCTCTCTGGCCCTGGTGCTGTGCCCTCCAAATATCTATGAGAGAGTATTCTTTTATGATGTTTCTAAAGTCTTTAGCATTTTTCTCAGTAATGCGTGGGTGTGCCGTTCCTTGTTCTGTCTAGTTCTGGGGTGACTATCATATTCATATCTCCTCCTATGAGTAGTGTGGTTCTTGGCTGGGGGGATATGCTATCACATAAGTCCTTTAAAAATTTTGCTTGCCCGTCATTTGGGGAGTATACATTCACTAAGACTATTTCTACCCCAGTGAGCGAGCCATATAGAATTAAGTATCTACCTTCTGGGTCTGATACCGCTTTTTGTAG
The DNA here is from genome assembly GCF_040206685.1 of Ascaphus truei. NCBI lineage: Eukaryota > Metazoa > Chordata > Amphibia > Anura > Ascaphidae > Ascaphus > Ascaphus truei. Next base: position 271,606,975 of record NC_134484.1, on the reverse strand, counting down.
GATGACTGGAGTATTATGTTTGAATAGTATAGCTACCCCTCGTTTTTTTGTTGTGCGGGACGCGTAATATGCTTGGGGGTAGTCTTTTTTTAAAGTGTTTGGGGGAGATGTGGTGTTAAAATGGGTTTCCTGAAGGAATAGTATATCTCCTTTTGTTTTTTGAGTTCCTGCAGGGCAAGCCTTCTCTTTATTACTGAGTTTAGCCCCTTTACGTTAAGGGACACTATCTTTAGGGGTGTTTTACTAACCAATGTTCCTTTTTTAATTGGATATGGTCTTGGAATCCCTCCACTTTCCCAGGGTGGTGGGGTGACCTACCTTCTTCCTTTGCATGCATGTCTACTGCTGCGGCACAGTTTATTCGAGCATTTGCCCGTTCTGTGCCGCAGCAGTAGCCTGGCGCGCGCCCGAGAGTGACGGGCGCGCGCCGAAGCAGCGGAAGAGCGCCCTCCGATCGGGGCGCTCTCCCTACCGCTGCCGGGTCCGCCGGGTCCCCCGGAACCCCCTGCCGCTGTCCCGCGATCGCGGGACACCAGGGCTCCCTCGGGGAGCCCCTGGACGCGCGTGCAGGGGGCGCACGCTCCCGAAGACGCGTGACCGCGCGTCTATGACGCGCGGCACGCCGAGGGGCGGCCACTAGCAAGCCGGGAAATCTCCCGGCTTGCGGATCTGGCCGCAGTGTAATAAACTGTGTCGCCAGTGTAGGTGAAGTCCGTGAGTCTTATTGGCGGCGGTAGTTTTGGGTCTTCTGATCTCTGTGTACTCTGTGCTGGGGAGGGTTGGCTTGGAGATGGGCTGATTGGACACCTGGGTAAGGGGAGACAGGAGGGCAAAGGAGAGGAAAAAGAAAAGAGAAAGTGGGCGATAACAACGTCCTAACATAGTAATCCCCACCACGCTAAGGGTGAGGGGGCGGGCATATTGCCCTCTGGAGACTTCGATGAGTCGGGTTCCGGAATCCACCAACAAGGTCCCGGAGCCCCCCCGGAGTATTCGGAAACAATCGAAACCATGTATAACACTGTAAATCAACGACAACACTTTATGTAACTAATTTTCACTTGTGGAGATTATTAAAAGCTTAATATTGCTTAACCTACTGAACAGTTTCCAGTCTTTCACACTAGTCTAGATTTGACATAGCTATCCTACTCTTTTCCACCAGGGGTCTTTTCCATATTCCCTTCCTGACTAGCTTTAATATTTAGGGATAGCTTAAACCTGAAACACAGTGTTATAATATAAACCAGTAAGATTATAGCAGGGGTTAATATATTTTGGTATACCCAAAAGTTTGATTGTTCCCGGTCTTTTGTGAGCCCCTGAACATTATTTACTCTGCTTTCTAGATCTGACTCTATAGGGTAGTTTCTTCCTTACCATCATTTCTAGACTTCACCACAAGGTGGTGCCAGAGGATTAACTTTAGAAATTACCTATACCTGAATTTTAACATTAACAATGATTACAGGCTGAAAGCAGTCCAACAGAACTTCCTATAGAGGAGTTATCCCAGTGACCACGCTCTTGGATAATATTGTTTAAATTTTCAGTTTGAGTCCGGTCTAGGTCAGGGAACACCTCTGCGGACCCTCCACCCCCCCCACCCCCAAAACCCACAAGCTGCATCCAGGGCCAAAACCCATTCTTCAAATACCTCGCGGGTACTCCACCCTCCCTTTGGTTCTTCAACAGGTCACAGGCCAGTGCCGGGGGGGGGGTGAGAAGGAAGGGGAGGCAGGGGGGGAATGGGGGAATGGGAGGAAGGGGGGAAGGGAGAGGGAGGGTGGGAGGGGAGGGGCGATAACGACCGTCTCTCTGCTGTTCCACTTTGCTTTACACCTCCTGCTTCGGCTGTTCTTCTCTACTCATTGCGCGTCGTGTTCCTCTGCGATGCCAGGCGTTGGGATGTCCTTGGCGTCTTTGCCGTTCCTTGTCTAGGCTGCTCTTCCTCAGCTCCCTCAGATGTCACTTCATTTATATGTTGGAGACCCAGGGCTCTTAGGAATCTGGGGTCATCTTCTATGTAGGACACCACGTGCATCTTCCCTCCAGCCTGCGCCATCAGTTTAAAGGGGAAGCCCCATCTGTATCTTAATTTGTGATCCCTTAATTTTTGTGTAATGGGCCGCATTTCCCTTCGCCTGTCTACTGTTGTTTTAGATAGGTCACTGTATATTTCCAGGTGGGTATTGCGGAATTGAACCTTACCTCTTTCCCTGCTGGCTGTGAGCTCTTTTTCCTTAGTTGTATAGGAATGGAAGCGTATGATGACGTCCCTGGCCCTCTTAGGGTCTTGCGACTTTGGACCCAATGTCCTGTGTGCTCTATCCAGCTCCATTTGTTCCTGCTTCAGCTCAGGGACCAGATATGTAACCAGGTCTTTTAAGTACGGCTGTAAGTGAGTAGTCTCTATCTCCTCCGGGATATATCGCACGCGGAGGTTCTGGCGTCGGTCTCTATTTTCCTATTCCTCTGCGTTCTCTTTTAGGGAGCGAATTTTGTAATTTAATCTGTTTATCTCATCCTCTGCTTGGGAATAGGAATGTTCTATGTCCTCCACGTTTTTTGCAGGGTGTCAGTTTTCTCTGACAAAGCATTCATGTCAGATCTGAGTGAGTGGACAGCTTTATTAAGATCCTCCTGGAATCCCTGTCTCATTCTCAGGAATAAAGCCTCTAGGTAATCCCTGGTTATCTCTGGCTGTTCTCCCCTGCTCCCCTGCTTAGACAAGTTGTCGGGCATTTCTATGGAGAGGGTCCGGCCGCCCTCTTGGTTCGAGCTGTCTCTAGCTGGGGATTTGTGTGACGGCATAAAGAAGTTTTTCAGACTTTTTTGCACGGGTCCCTTCACCCTTCCACTCATCCCCTGGGAGTTGCGCCTGCTCCGGTTAGTTTTTATTGATTTTTCTTGCCCCACTTGGCACTCTTTTTAGGCTGCTAGTTATTTATTTAGTTCAGTCCTGCCTGTTGGTGGGGAAGTAGGGATGTAACCCAAATGCTCTGTCAGTAGGACTAGGGTTCTTAACATGCAGGACGTCTGCTCTCAGGTCACTTTTGTGTGTTGGTGTCTCAGATAGTACCCTCAAGATGGCTGCCTCTTCACCACCAGCCACGCGGCCGGGGCCTATGCCTCCCTTGATTAGGGGGTGCCTTCCTGACTTTCTCCCCTCTCAGCAGGGCCCCAGATCAGATTGTTACCTTTTATTTTGTTTTTTTTTGTGCAGGGAGGGAGTGGGACCCGCCACAGAGAGGAGCCGTCTGTGTCCTCCTTTCCTGCCGGGGGAGGCTGCAGCGTGCACCTCTCCAACACCACGGGGGTGGGGGGGGTGTCCGTCCCCGCTTGCCACCGACTCCCCGTCTGTTTATGCACTACGGGGCATCCGGGTTCTCGCCGCCTCTCTCCTCCGGTCCTGCAGCTGGTATCGGGTCGTGCGGGGCGGAAGAGGGGGGGAAGCTCTGCAGCGGGGGCAGCGGCTCACAGGAGGCTCCCCCGAGCGCCGACACCCACTCACCGGAGCCTCAAGCAGGGTCACCGGAGCTCCGTGAGTTACCTAGCTCAGTCCTGGGGACTTTATTTATTTATTTATGGTGTTTTCTTCGTTTTTGCTGTGCTTTCTATATGTTTTTTTGGGGCTATACTGTTGGAGGGGCTCGGGAGCTCGTTGCTCAAGCTGCCATTCCCCTCTACGTCACCGGAAGTCTCCCAACATCTCCTTTATTAAAGTACAGAAAGTCAAAAATTTACAGTAGGATGGTGTACAGAACAGTCAGTCAGGCCTGCACAACTCCAGTCCTCGAGGGCCACAAACAGCCCCGGTTTTAAGGATAACCTTGAACACCGGGCCTGTTTGCGGCCCTCGGGGACTGGAATTGTGCAGGTCTTGTGTACAGTAAGTAAAAACATTTCTTTATTAATACAAGTTAAAACACGCAACATCTCCTTTATTAAAGTACAGAAAGTCAAAACATGTACAGCACAACAGTATGGTTTTATTAAAAAAAATTCTTTATTCATAAAATTTAAAAAATGCAACATCTCCTTTATTAAAGTACAGAAAGTCAAAACATTTACAAAAACATTTACAAAAAATAAACAACAGTTGAACAGTCACGCAAATTCGATCCCCACCAGATTGTCCTTCCGGGGCCGATGCCTTGTTTGGCGCAAAATGCCATTAATGGAGTCTTGAACGATTTTCATTAAAGGACCTGAAATTGAAAAAAAGCGCCGCAATTCCTCCACAATAGTCCTTCTTAAATTTTCAGGATGCGCCCTTTTTTCACGATTTCCTTCGTAGTTCACATTGTTGGCCCACCCGCAGTACACCAAGTAGGACACGTGGTGCTTAAAAATTAACATGCCATACTTCTGGGGTAAACCAGCACTCATCACCCTATACTTCTCCTTGAGTGCCGGTGGCAGCTCACGCAGGATGATGTCGGGCACCGTATCGATGCAAGCGTATGTAGGTTGGGTTCTGGGAGCGGGTGTTCTTCTGGGAGCGGGTGTGCTTGTGGCGGCGGGCGAGGGTAGGTTGACTGGGAGGAAGCTTTCCTCCTGTATTGGTCGCCATGTGGTCTCCTGGCATGGTCTTGACGGGGTTGTCATGTTATCCTCCTCCTCAACGGCATGCGGTCTAAAAGCTGGTTCTTCAGCATGCGGTCTAACGAGCTGGTTCTTGTGCATGGCGTGCTGTGGACATCTGGGTCGATGGATGCTACGGAGGATGAGATGGGGGTTCCTTGGAGAGAAGCGGCAGAGTCGTCTAAGCGTAATGGAGAAAGTGACTCATGGATTTCAGGGACACCAGCGGCAGTGGCGTCGAAGAGCAGTGGAGAAGATGGGCTGTGGGTTTCCAGGAGAGCAGCGGCAGCGTCGTGACGAGTAGTGGAGAAGGTGGGCTGTAGAATTCCGGGAGAGCGGCGGCAGCATCGTGGATGAGTAGTGGAGAAGATGGGCTATAGATTTCCGGGAGAGCGGCGGCAGAGTCGTCGAAGCGTAATCGAGGAAGTGGCCTGCGGGTTCGATGGGTTGGCTGCCATTTGTTTTGCCTTGAGTGTACATCACCGAATTTCTTCTTGACATAATAAGGCTTACGTGTATTAAAACCCTTAGCCTTGGCTTGGAAACGGCTTCCGCATTTCGCTTTTTCGGCACGACAGGCACGGCAGCAGAGAGTAGTTTATTGTGTCCGTAGAATCGGGGTTGATCCATGGAAGCAGATGGCACAATGCAGTATCTGGACAAGGGCAAGTTCAGATACACATCATCGAGTGGGAGGCTATGCAAAGTGTGTAACCTTTTATGCATGGCGACGAGGTACAGGTGTTGAAAGTGCGCGTACTCTAATGTGAGTCATTAACGTATAAATACACCATCCATTTTGTGGATTCACTGCACATTGAATACACATCGACTAAACATCGAATATACATTCTTGTGTTTGTATTTCTTTCTACTCGCAGCAATGCCTGATTTCAAAGGATCTCAGCATGAGAATTAAGGAGATGTACACGAGCGGAGAACGAATTGCAGATATCCAACGCTGGTTACTGTAGCTGCTTCTGACCTCGTTGTGCCATCAACCACTGTGTTCTATCATGCACACGGAAAAACCAAACAACACACGAGGACACCAACGGTAACTAACGCGTAAGAGTATTTATATAACTATATAATACAGAATATATATTATTGTTTATATTGCTGCATATTAATAGAACTATATATTGTGTAGATCTATCTAATTTTATAGTTATTTCGGTGTATTTATATAACTACAGTATATAATACAGTATAACTATTATTGTTTATATTGCTGCATATTAATAGAACTATATATTGTGTAGATCTATCTCATTTTATACTATTTTTACTGTAAATGATGTGCTGTACTTGTGGCCTACTGCACTGTTACTTACCGGATTGTTGTTTTTCTGTAGGGAGAAAACTCTTCTGGTCGACAAAATAAGTGAAGAGAATGATGAGAAGAGGGCCTTAAGGGTCAAATACACTCTGCAGCAAAAACACAATCTCACTGTATCCAAGACCAGCATAAAGAAGATGAGACGCAGAATTGGATGGAAATATGGACGTGTGAGGTTAGTACTGGGCAGTACAGGAGGTTAAAGTGTTGTTTAAGAAACTGTACTGTACCTATAAAATTATTCCTTGTCATTACAAAGCATACCCTATAATAAGGGACCTTAACAAGATCAAGAGAGTGGTCCAGGCCCAGGCATGGATCGACAGTGGAGAAACTTTCCAGGATTGCATCTTCACTGACGAGTCTACTGTTTCGCTGGAGAGATTTGCCACCTTTGCATTCCACAAAAAGGTCGCATATCTATGAAGCCGCGTCCGAAACACCCAGTGAAAATGCATGTGTGGGGTGCCATCTCTAGGCATGGACCAGGATGCATCATCATCTTTGAAGGTACAGTAAAATGTATGTCACACGCTATTGCCTTATGCACTGTACTGTACTAGTGTGCAGTTTTTTGAGCACTTTTCTTTTCTTGTTATGGAAATCATGAATAAAGCTTTTTTCCAAGCGCAAATTGTGCCTGAGATTGTGGAATACATCACACGTGAGTTCCCAGATGGTCACCGTTTCTACCAGGACAACGATCCGAAGCACACCGCGTCAACAGCGCATATTCTTGAGCGCGGTATCAACTGGGTGAAGACGCCAGCGGAGTATGTGCGGTAACCGTGTCTCATTTTTTCCCACTGTTTTTACTGTGTACTGTATCTCTTTAGCTAATTGTCCTTTTTTTTCCCTCCCTCCAATGACAGATCGCCAGACTTCAATCCTATCAAAATGGTCTGGCATCAGCTGAAGGACCATATCCGAAAAGTCGTGAAACTCTCCAAAAAGGATGAGTTGGCGCAAGGCATAATGAGTTTTTGGAACGATGTACTCACCGTGGAACGATGCAATAAATATATTGACCATATTGCGACTGTGTTGCCCATTGTGATCGCGCGTAATGGGCAAGCATCAGGAAGGTAGTATGGTATAGTACTGTACTGCAGTATTGTAAATACAGTTTGATACAGGTAAGTATGGCACATATTTTTGTCCCCTGAGAGTGCAGCACTAGCCATCTGGTTACAAAGTATTTAACAGTAGTCACAGTATATAGTAGTTCCAGTATAGACTAGTTTGACAGTACTATCTGCATACTGTAGTCCAATATGGAGTAGCTATACAGTACACAATGCCATAATATGCACCTAACTGCTCAATTTTTTCCTTTCCTGAGAGACCATCACCAGCCATCTGGTTGCAAAGTATTTAACAGAAGTTACAGTATACAGTTGATCCAGTATAGACTAGTTTGACAGTACTATACAGCACACAATGCCATAATACAGTATGCACATAACTGTACTAATTTTTTGTTTTCTTGTCTTTTCAGAAAAAAAGGATGGACTGGGGTAGAGGGGGGGTATCGTGTAAAGTCTGTGAACTGTTTGTACAGTTAAGTGTATCTAAACTGCAGTCATGATGTACATAAAATCTCCCCTCTCTCAATGAACTACTGTACTGTACACAGAATGAGGAAGAAGATAAAGACGGAAAAATTAATATTATTATATACAGACATACCCCGGTTTAAGGACACTCACTTTAAGTACACTGGCGAGTAAGTACATATCGCCCAATAGGCAAATAGCAGCTCACGCATGCGCCTGTCAGCACGTCCTGAACAGCAATTCCGGCTCCCTACCTGTACCGAAGCTGTGCGCAAGCGGGGAGACAATAGAGCCTGTTACAAATGCGTTAGTTACATCAGTTATGCACGTATATGACAATTGCTGTACAGTACATGCATCGATAAGTGGAAAAAAGGTAGTGCTTCACTTTAAGTACATTTTCACTTTACATACATGCTCCGGTCCAATTGCATACGTTAATGCGGGGTATGTCTGTATATATTATTATATATTATATATTATTAATTAATATTATTATCAATGTGCATTATTCATGATTATCCACCAGCCCTCAATTTTCATCTGACAGAAGAACTGAATAAAGACTGCATTTTGTATTATTCATGATTATTTGTATATTTGTTTTTTTTGTTCCTGATAAAATAAAATAAATATTTCTATACATTCATGCTAATCATAATCATTGACCCCCCCCTACACCAAAGAAAAAGAAGGAATGAGAAAAAGTGGTAACTTACTGCATCAAAAACATGAATCAGATTATGTTATTTTAACTCTCAATTTCACAGTGCTGTGCAAATCAGATTTACATATCAAATTCGAGAAGGGATTATCGCAAGCGTTACCGTAAACAAAGCCTCAAAGGGTTGGGGGGGTGGATGGGTGAGTCATGCGCAGTAATCATCAGTTAGCTCCCATCCCAAAGAGGATTACAGAAAAGTGACTCAAAGCCAACAATAGGAAAATTAGGCACGCAGGCGCTGATGCTCGGCTAGGGACGGACGATTAAAAAAAAATGACAAGCTTTAGAAATGGAATGGTTCTGGAGAGGTGTCTGTTGATAAGAGGTTCAAATCCTTGAGCGAGCCTTGTGTGTGTGCGTGGGGGAGGGGGGTATAGGGTACAGCTGCATGAAGGATTAGCTGTACTGCAATTCAAAGAAATGACATATTTTCAAAAGGCAGGTCATCATAATAATTTGATCCCTACACCCCCAAATACATAAAAAGCACACAAATCAACCATATGCAGTCTAACGCAGTGTCACAGTCAAAAGCTACAGCACAGATTGAATATCGTAATATCAAGATAGTTTAGGCAGGCTTGTGGAGAAAATAAAAATAAAAAAAAAATTTTTGGTCACTTACTCTTGAACTTCGCAAGCAAGCAGTGGTGAAGTTACAGACGCAGTAATCATCAGCTATGTACTGTAGCTCTCATCCCAAAGAGGATTACAGAGAGGTGATTCAAAGCCAACAATAGGAAAATTAGGCACGCAGGCGCAGAGAGGTGATGTTCGGCTAGGGACGGACGATTAAAACCAGTATTAGACTTTGAAGACAACAGCTCGCGAATGCCCCCCTGAGTTTTTAGACGGTATTGGAGTATTGCAGACAGCGCTAATAAAATGCTAATATTACTTGCGCTAAAATACCGCAATATACTCCGGGGAAAAAAAACATACTGCATCTGCCCGCGGTTATCAGAGTTGCGCCGCTGCAGCCGCACTAGGGTAAAGGCAGCCGCAGCTGGATTAAACTTGTAAAAAGTCCTGGTCTCCCATGACAATCATCCTAACGTATCCCACACCACTAAAACACACCTAAATCTACATCCATGTCTGTTCTTGCAGCAAATAATCTATTATTATAACTTGAAACTGATTTGGCTAGATTTGAGCTATTTTTACATTATAGCAAGCTTTTCCACCACATACTGGTACATATTTATAAAGCTTTCCAAAGGATAACAGCCCGGCATCAGAATTAACATTATGGTCCATTGGATGGAATGGGTAGCATGGGGTCATCTAGCATAGTAAAGCTCCATTGCCATTCATGGGGAATGTGGAAAGATTATGTATTTTATTTTTGAAAGCCTAAACAATATCATAATCTAGATCAACAGCAAAATCCACAGGTACATTACAACGGTGTAAATGTTTTTTATAACCCTTTTAATCACTCTAAACTTCATGCATCTCAATATATTATATGGCATTGCTTAACTCTCCCCTACCAGCTACATGAAGGCTGCATTTAAAAACCACAGGATTGAGGCGCATGCGCGACGGCTAGCTGCATGGACGTGTGAGCAGATAGCTCTGTTCACAGCCGGCAATAAAATTAATAAATAAAGCACAAAAATTCACGGCCGCTTACCGGACAAACCCCCACAGCTTGCTAAAAACGCACAGATGTCGCAGGCAATGCGTTCAAAGCGGACCTCATCGGTCCTAACGGACTATTTCGCAAAGGGGGATGCGGGCGCGCCAAAACCCACGAGGGGCCTGCTCAAAGTGGCACCGAGTCGGAGGACGAGGAAAGAGAGGAGAATGGCAGGGACGACCAAATAATGCGCAGAAGGGATATGCGGGAGTTCTGCCAGGACATAAAGCGGTGCTTTCAAGCTGAACTGGCTGCGTTGAGGGCGGATATTGGCAGCATAGGGGCCAGAACGAACTCCCTAGAGAAAAAACTTGATTCCTCCATTAAAGCCCAACACAAAACTGAAAAACAATTGGCCCAGTTGAAAGAAGTGGTGCGGGACATCACCAACAGGCAGGAGGACTCGGACAATCGTAACCGGCGCAACAACGTGCGAATCCGGGGGGTCACAGAAGAAGAGATGGATCCGGAGGACTTCATGGCAAGATGGCTGCAGCAGCTCATGCCAGAGAAACCGGAACGCGACACCCATCTAGACCGGTGCCATAGAGCCCTGAGATCGAGGCCACAACCCGGAGACCCCCCCGTAATATTATAGTCCGCTTTCACTTCTTCAAGATTAAAGAATCCTTTTGCCAGTTGACCCGGAATGAGGTGCTATTTGAGGGTCACAAGTTGCAGGTTTTCCAGGATATCTCCCCTGCCACCCTCCTCAAACGTAACCAGATTACACCCATCACAAAAGTGCTCCGCGATAAGGGGATAAGATACCGCTGGCAGTATCCGTTTGGGCTACTGGTGACCCGCAATGGTGTCTCGCACACCCTGAGGCGTTTGGAGGATGGGAGGAGCTTCCTAGCCAAAATAGGGCTCCAGGACAAGGTCGCTGCCGAAGCAGCTGGTGGGAGCATAACCCCGGATCCAGACTGGAGGGAGGCTGGGAAGGCAAACAAGAGCAGGCAGCCCCGCAGTCCTAAGTGAGGGAGACCTGCAAAAAGTGATCTACTTACTTACCTTACGTTGTTCCAAGTTACACCATTGCGGCTCTACTGTTGGGAGCCCTTGCAGGAACCGGTTGTTCCATGTTGAAAATAGCTCCGAGCCATCTCCTCAGCCCAGCAGCGCTGATCCACGTCTGGCGGCCATCTTGGTTTCACTCCGACTGCACACGCGGCCGGGGGCGGTCCCTGGTGACGTCAAGGAGGAGGAACAGACGGAGCTCGTGAGAAGACCTGCCGGGGTCCTCCAAGATGGCGGTGGTATAGACCAAAGGGGGCGGAGCCACAGCCACAGTGTAAAAGGGCAGAGAGGAGCGGTGGAGAGGCCCTAAGAGGAGGATAACCGGGACAGGGAGAGATCTGGGGACGCATGACACTGGGGGGGGGAAAGGGGGGCGGGAGGAGAGGGGAAGCTAAAGGTTGTGGTGGGCAGCGGAGAGGAATAGCCATAAGAGAGGGGCAGCAGGGGCCATGCCAAAAAAGAGTAGTGACGGGCGACAACGGGAGAGGGAGGTGAAGGGGAGGTAGAGTATATGAGGGGGCAAAGGAGGGAGGTGGGTATTTGGGTACAAGGGATGTTAGGGACATAGGGGTGTTAGAGGGGGGGACAGGTGCAGAAGAAGGGGAGAGGTGGGAGGAGGGTGGGGGGGGCAGGTCAAAGAGGGGGGGGGGGTAGAGTGGAAGGGCTGGAGGGTGGGGAGGATACGGGATGGTAGTTCGGAGAATAGGGGGTATAGAGGTGAGAGGAATGGGAGTTAGGTACACGAGAGTAGACTGTTGGCAAAAGCTATAAGGCCCCAGAGGTTATTGATCAGGATGCATCATGCGAGGCCATGGGGATCCGAACAGGGAGGCCTTAATAAAGGTCTGGGGGTGGCACCTCAATTCAGCCCTCGAGAGGGAAGGAAGCAGGAGGCAGGTTCCGTTACTTTGTTACCAAAGTAAAAAAGTTGGGGAGGGGGGTTTATGATGGTAATTTACCATTTTTATTAGTGCTAGAGGAATGATCACGGAAATGTATAATATGCACATAACGTTAGGACTCGACTGCCGGCGGGGACTCAGGTCTGGCCGTCGCTGTCCGTCTACAGACTCGGGCCGGGGCGGATGCCCAGGTAGCCGAGAAAGTCCCTCGGAGATGGTGGAGTAGCGGAGCCCTTCGCAGGAGAGGAGGGAGGCATGGGCTCTTGTGGAGTTTCACCAACCCAGAGGCAAGGGGGGGGCGGTGGTCTATGACCACAAGTGCCTCTCCCACGTTGGTGTTTATGTTGATGTTGTTTTCTTCCTTGTATGTGTCCTATGTCCCTTATGTTTCTCCCCTGCCCACCCCCCCCCCCTCCTACCTAGGTGGTATCCCGCCGACATTGAGCGCACTGCTGTGCACTGCAGAGAAGCTGAGTCCCGCCGGGGAGCGCCGGTCAATTCAAACTAAAACATTCAGGACGAGAGGTGAGAATACACACACCCCATGACAATAACATTTATCTTGCACAATGCCAAAGGGCTGAACTGTCCTCGTAAGAGGAAAATAGCACTCACTGATTACAAGAGAAAAGGCGCGGATATTGTATTAATACAGGAAATGCATTTCAGCACCACCAGCTTCCCCAAATATTTCGATAAGCAATTTAGACAAGTATACCTAGCTTCCGCGCAGGTGAAAAAACGCGGAGTGGCAATATTGGTACACAACAGGGTGGGGCTGGTGGTGGATGAGGGGAAGAAGGACAAAGAGGGTAGGTTCCTGTTACTCACAGGGACCATTAACCAGCAACCGATAACAATCGCCATAATATATGCCCCTAATGGACAAGACACGGCCTTCTTCGCATCATCCTTTGCAACTATCCGCAAACATGCTAAAGGAGCCTTAATTGTAGGGGGCGATTTCAATACAGTGTTGAACGCATCCCTAGACCGCAAAGGTCCCCACAAATGTCGGGCAGTATCCAGACCCACGGCCCTGGAACAGGGGTTACGGGATTTACAGCTGGTCGATATTTGGAGGGAACTTCACCCACGAGTCAGAGACTATACCTTCTATTCACACCCACACGACTCATTCAGTAGAATCGATTACTTCTTTGTCTCTAGTAGACTGGTCACAAAGATCGCCCACTTTGGGATCCACGATATTTCATGGTCTGATCATGCACCCATAGAGCTAAGGTGCTCACAGATAGGGCTGGACAGGCCAGGAGCAAACTGGAAATTAAACGAATCCCTTTTAAAAATCCCGGATCTACAGATGAAGATTGGGGCCGAAATCAAAAACTTCTTTAGAGAAAATAAGGGAAGCGTCCGCTCCCACATAACCGTCTGGGAGGCACACAAAGCAACACTAAGAGGGATTTTGATTAGCCTAGCGGCCAAAAAGAAAAGAGAGAGCAACGCGAAAATTACGAAAGAACAGTCAGAGTTAAAGGCATTGTGGGATAAATATAAGAGCGCCCCAGATCCAACCACCCGTCAACAGATTGGTGACACTCAGACTAAACTGAATCTGCTCCTTGCTTCCCAGGCTGAGAAATCGCTAAGCTGGTCTAAGAGAAGATTCTTTGAAAAAGCAAACAAACCAGATACCCTGCTAGCTAATATGATTAGCGCCAAAACAAATAACTATAATATTCAGGCCTTACGGCTGGAGTCGGGGGAGACCACGGCAAACCCCCAAAAAATTGGAGCGGAATTCAAAAACTACTACGAGAAATTATATGATGGGGGCAAAGTTGCCCGTTCGACTGGTACGGACAAAGCCCTAAAAGATTTCTTGAGGGGCTCGAATCTACTGGGTCTGGATGGGTTGGACAGAGAGGTTATGGGTAGTGACTTCACAACGGAGGAGTTAACGGAGGTTATCAAAAACCTAAAACCCTCTAAAGCCCCGGGTCCCGACGGTTTCTCGAATCTCTATAAGAAATTTAGGAAATATCTAACCCCGCACCTCCTTAACATGTTTAATCAAGTGTTGGGAGGTACCCCTTTTCCCCAACACATGCTCCAGGCATCCATCTCGGTAATACATACTGCTGCGGCACAGTTTATTCGAGCATTTGCCCGTTCTGTGCCGCAGCAGTAGCCTGGCGCGCGCCCGAGTGTGACGGGCGCGCGCCGAAGCAGCGGAAGAGCGCCCTCCGATCGGGGCGCTCTCCCTACCGCTGCCGGGTCCGCCGGGTCCCCCGGAACCCCCTGCCGCTGTCCCGCGATCGCGGGACACCAGGGCTCCCTCGGGGAGCCCCTGGACACGCGTGCAGGGGGTGCACGCTCCCGATGACGCGTGACCGCGTGTCTATGACGCGCGGCACGCCGAGGGGCGGCCACTAGCAAGCCGGGAGATTTCCCGGCTTGCGGTACCGACCACACTTCAATAAAGTGTGTCGGTAGTGTAAGCAGGGAAAAGACCCACTGGACTGTAAAAGCTACAGACCAATATCCCTGATTAATTCGGACATCAAAATTTACGCTAAACGTTTGGCCAATAGATTGGGTCTCATCCTACCCAGACTGGTGCACCCAGATCAAGTCGGGTTTATCCCGGGTCGACAGTCATCAGATAACGGCGAATCATTGATCTGATAGAAATAGCCAATGCCAGATCAATACCAGTTATGGCGCTCAGTCTGGATGCGGAAAAAGCGTTTGATAGGATAGACTGGCCATACCTAGAGGCCACGCTTGGAGCATTTGGGATGGGAAAGAATCTAACAAAGGCGATATTTGCCCTCTGCGAGACTCCATCAGCAAGGATTACCCACCAGGGATTCGCTTCAGACCCCTTCCAAATTAGGAGCGGAACGAGGCAGGGTTGCCCGCTCTCCCCCCTCCTCTTTGCTTTGTGTATGGAGCCATTGGCTGCCTAGATACGCGATAGCAAAGACATCACGGGTATTGACATTGGAAACCAGTCGCATAAGGTGGCACTGTATACGGATGACGTGTTCCTGACAATATCTAAACCCCTTACCTCTCTGCCAAACCTATTCGACCTGTTGGGGAGATTTAACAGGATCTCTGGATTCAAAATAAACCAGTCCAAATCTGACGCTATGAATATCAACCTTCCCAAACATATAGAGAAACTGATCGCCATAAATTTTAATTTCAATTGGCAACAGAAAAATATTAGATACCTGGGGATCAATGTCACTAAGTCCTATAATACGCTGTATCAGCAAACTATCCCAAATTGGCGCAGACTCTGAGAGGGGACTTTCAGAGATGGGCCACCCACAAAATTTCATGGATCGGAAAGATCCACTGTGTTAAGATGAACCTGCTTCCACGCTTACTATACCTCTATCAGACACTCCCAGTGCCAATAGGATTGAAGGACTTCCTCTCACTTCAATCAGCAATAGATAAATTTATCTGGGGAGGTAAGAAAGCGAGGGTAGGTAAACAGATTACGCGTAAACGGACGGAAGCAGGAGGGTTAGCGGTACCTTGTTTGTTGTCCTACTACAAAGCGGCGCAATTATGCCAAATTGTGCAATGGCACACTAATCCAGACTCAAAGAGATGGGTCGCCCTAGAATAGGAGCTATGCTCCCCTATGGCTTTGGAACACTTAATTTGGCTTCCCAAAAAGGTGCGGTTAGGTGCCAAAATGCCGCTATCCTCCATGACCAACTCACTCTCGGTTTGGAAGTCCACAAGGATGAGATGCAAGTTGACCCACAAATCCTCAGGTATGACCCCACTATGGGCCGATACACTTTTTGCTCCGGGTCGGACCAGCGCAGACTTTACTATCTGGAAAAATAATAAAATTAACAGGCTAGTAGATCTGGAGGGGTTACGAGGCATCCAGACATTCGATCTACTCAAAGATAACCAAAACATCCCCAATGCCGAGTTATTTAGATTCCTCCATATCAGAGCGTTTTATCAAACAGTGCAGCCCCACACCCCATTGACAAACTTTGAAAAGCTCTGTCGTTCAGGGACATCCACCAAGGGACTCACATCGCAGATGTACAGGGAGGTAATCGGTTCTAGCAAGACAGTGACGGTCAAAACGGGAAACATGACAAGATGGGAACATGACTTGGGAGAGGAAATTGAATTAGAGGAGTGGACAAAAATTGTGACGGCGACATCAAAAAGCTCTATGTGCACGACTTTGAGGGAGAATGAATGTAAAGTTACGATGAGGTGGTACCACAACCCCACAAAATTGGCTAAATTCCTGCCCATCTACTCCCCATTGTGCCCAAGACAATGTGGACAACAGGCAGATTTGTTGCACATGCTGTGGTCTTGCCCCAAGATCACACCGGTCTGGGATTCAGTTAATGATTGGCTAAATAAGATCCTAGGCACGTCTACTCCGTTGGACCCATGGCGGTTCCTTTTGAACAGGCCGCAAAAAGGTCTCTCTAGAGGAGAAAATAAACTAGTGGCGCACTTCGCAATGGCAGTAAGGGGGGAGATCGCAGCACGCTGGAAACAGAACGAAATCCCAATAATTGCTAAAATCAGGAACCGAATTTGGTCAGTTTGCCAGATGGAGAAATTGACGAGCTTGGTCAATGACACTGGCACAAATTTTCTAAAAGTCTGGTCACCATGGCTGGCCCAGACAGACATACCGGGGGTAGATAGGGCCACGATTTGGCAGTGATAGACGTAAATGCATTCTCCCATGAAGACGCTCCGGGAGATCATGACGGTTTACGGAACCACGCAGGTCACACGCAGACAGAATTGGTGAGGCCCAGAGGACGCAAGCCGGGCACTCGATTTTCTCAGTTGCAGAGAGCCAGCGGATGCACGTTTAGAAGCAGAACCACGGTAGGAGGACCCCCCACCCCATCCCCCTTCCCCCCCTCCCCCTCCCGGCTGGGAGCTAGATGTAGTCTGTCGGTTCATCTGTTTGTCTTCCCTGTCTGTCCACAGTACACAGTATTCACACATGCCGAATGTTTTTTTACTTGGAGGAGGAGTGTTTTCCTCCAATGTTTACTATGATTGTAAGCCATGTATGAGTTCAATAAAAAAATTTAAGTTGAAAAACAAAAACAAAAAAAACCACAGGGTTGAACTTTTGACTGTGGGACCACCATAACTGAGATGGAGTATGGCCTGGTGTGTTACCAGTGTCTTGCTTTCCTGCAGAAAAGGGGTTAGTGTTCAGTATGTGGTTAGCAGACTACAGAGGTCAAGAAGGCTGAAAGAATTAAGTAAATCTTAAGAGAAACAGAAACTTGTCTTTCAACTGTCCCTTCTTAGAGGGCAAATACATGATTTAGGTGCTAGCTTTAAGACACTGGACAAAAGAAAGACAAAGTTCCCCTGATAAAAGTTATCCAAAGGGAATATATAAGATAAAGAATGAATGAAACAATTGCCAACAGATGTTAAAGCCTAGGTGATGAAATAAACACGAGCAGAATGATGTGAGAATGAAATAGGGATAATGGTTTTTACTGTATACCCCGGGTTTCTCTGTGACTTCGGCGCGCACCAGCACTGGCATGAGTGAGGCACAGCATGGGACAGTGTAGGAGGCAGGCAAACAGCTGGGGAGTTGCCCAGCAGCAACAAGAGGCCCAACCAGCTCTGGCCAGTCCCCACTGCTGCCACCAGCAGGACAGTGAGGGAGAAAGGCGGCAACCCAGAACAGTAAGGGAGAGAGGCGGGACTAAAGTAAGTGGAGGGAGGGGTAGTGTGTGTTTTTTGGGGGTTATTGTGTATTTAGGGGGGCATTGTGTGTGTATTTGAGGGGTAGTGTCTGTGTGTGTGTGTGTGTATTTGTGGGGAGGTAGTGTGTGTATATTTGGGGAGGGTAGTGTGTGTGTGTATTTGGGGGGGGTAGTTTGTGTGTGTATTTGGGGGGTGGTACTTGGGAGAGAAGTGTGTGTATTTGGGGGTAGTGTGTTTGTATTTGGGGGGGTATTGTGTGTGTATTGGTGTAGTGTTTGTGTATTTGGGGGGGTGTATGTGTTTATGTATTATGTATTTGTAAATGAAAATAAAAACAATAAAAAAAACTAAATAAATGGACTTATTATTGTGAGATACATTTTATTCCCACACATACTGTATTTGTTCCTTTCCCTAATTCTGATTAAAGTAAGTTTGTCGTATGTTAATGCTTATACAGTCAATACCAATTAGTGAACTCCTAAATCGAGCAACTGGGATAACAGACAACGTTTAGTGTTCCACAGCAGATAGAGCAAAGCACCAGCAGTAAGCCTTGAAGGCCTGACACTACCAGTGAGTATAAGTTACAAGAGTTCTGGGCTGTGAGCAGCAATAGGTTAATAAGGGACATTTAATCTAAGTGTTATAAATGCCATGGTGTATTTGTATTCAAGGGAATTGATCACTTCAGAGAATACAATACAATATCGAACAGTTTGTAACATGTTAAAAAGTGCAGTGCTTGTCAATTCATAGTGCAGTGTACATCAACAATAATTGATACGTTTTAATGCAACAATGTAAGGAATGTACTGCTGCGGCAGACTTTATTCTTACTAATCACCGGCTTGTACCTGGCATGTTCCTGGAATGCCACACTGTTCACCCGGAGCATGCCGGGCTCCTTTTGCCTTTTCAGCCAGGCGCATGCCCGGCTAACGCGCGGTTGATGTGTTAATTAATAATGGTTCAGGATTTACTAGGCTGCAATGCTTCGCGTGTCCGCCAGATGGCATAAATTCATGATTTGTAATGCAGTATATATTGTATTGTATTGTATGTCTTTATTTATATAGCGCCATTAATGTACATAGCGCTTCACAGTAGTAATACATGTGGTAATCGAATAAATAACAGATAATATAAATAACAGATCATGGGAATAAGTGCTTTAGACAAACATAACATTAAGGAAGAGGAGTCCCTGCCCCGAGGAGCTTACAATCTAATTGGTAGGTAGGGAGAACGTACAGAGACAGGAGGAGGGAGTTCTGGTAAGTGCGTCTGCAGGGGGCCAAGCTTTATGTATCATGTGTTCAGAATGTTCACAGTGCTATTCGTATGCTTCTTTAAGCAAGTGTGTCTTAAGGTGGGTCTTAAAGGTGGATAGAGAGGGTGCTAGTTGGGTACAGAGGGGAAGGGCATTCCAGAAGTGTGGAGCAGTCAGTGAAAAAGGTTTAAGGCGGGAGAGGGCTTTAGATAAACAGGTGGTAGAAAGAAGACATCCTTGAGCAGAACGCAAGAGTCGGGGTGGTGCATAGCGAGAAATTAGGGCTGTGAGGTGTAGATGGAGGTGGAGAAGGGGAGAAGCGAGATAGAGAAAATGAGATGAGATGATGGTCAGAGAGAGGAAAAGGGGAAATGGAGAAATCAGAGAGAGAGAAGTTCTTAGTGAAAACCAGGTCTAAGTAGTGGCCATCCTTGTGGCTGCTGGCTGCAGTCCACTGTTGAAGGCCAAAAGAAGAGGTTAGAGAAAGAAAGCGGGAAGCCCAAGGGAGAGAGGGGTCATCAATGTGGCAATTGAAGTCCCCAAGGAGAAGAACAGGGGAGTCTGAGGAGAGGAAGAAAGAGAGCCAGGATTCAAAGTGAGAGAGAAAGGCAGAAGGGGGATGAGTAGAGGTAGGTGGGCGATAGATGACCGCCACATGAACAGGGAGAGAAGAGAAAATCTGGACAGTGTGAGCCTCAAAGGAGGGAAAAGCAAGAGAGGGAGGAATAGGAAGGGTTCGGTAATGACAGAGAGAGGAGAGCAGGAGCCCCACGCCTCCACCCCTGCCATCAGTGCGCGAAGTGTGGGAAAAGGAAAGGCCACCGTAGGAGAGGGCAGCTTCCAGAGCAGAGTCAGACTGAGTGAGCCAGGTCTCGGTTATAGCAAAGAGAAGCAGGGAGTGAGAGAGAAAGAAGTCATGCACAGAGAGGAACTTGTTAGAGAGGGAGCGAGCATTCCAAAGGGCACAGGAGAAAGGGAGAGAGGAGGGGGGGTGGCAGGGGATGGGTATGAGGTTTGAGGGGTTGACACCAGAAGGAGTAGAGGTTGCAGTTGGCAGGCGAGGACGAGCGCATGTAGGAATAAGACAGGGACCAGGATTGGGAGAGATATCCCCAGAAGCAAGGAGGAGAAGCATGGATAGAAAGAGAATGTGTGAGGAGGATTTGTAGGGGTGTGTTTTAGTGCAGGGGATATAGCTGTGTGGTGTCAGAGGACGCAGGTAAGAAAGGAGTTCATGTGAACAGAGAAGTGGTGAAGGAAGGAGAGATGGAGATATATGAATGGAGTTAGAGACATACTGAGGCTGGTAAAAAGAAGTGCATAATTTGAGAAGAAGTGAAGCCACTGCAAATATAAATGGTAAAGGCAGCATCACAGCAGTAATGATGCAGTCTGGTATTGATGATATCCTCCTTTCCAGCGTAGTTCAAATGCAGGAATCAGGGCCAGTTGGGGTGTCCACTTCTTCCTCACTTCTTTTGAACTTCCTTTTAAACTTCAGTTGTTCAGTAGTCATGCCACTTTAATGGGCCACTTGGATATGGGCTGCAAGCAGACTAGCTGTTCTGACTGGGTTTATATAGGCCTAAAAAGTCACCTGACAGTGTGGTTCTGTCTGCTTAATTAGCACATTCGAGGCACATTCAAACAAATGGTTTTCTACACAGGGTGTTTCCTGCCTAGGTGGCAACACTTCATTTTTTCCCCGTATGAGACTTCATTGGATGATATTTCACCTTGATTTTTTGTTTGCCCTCCTCTGCATCAGTATACTGTAAGGATAAAGTATCTGTCATCTAAATTTAGCATAGGTTGAACTTGATGGACATATTTCTTTTTTCAACCTCATCTATTATGTAACTATGTAACTACATGTTCATGGCATGTTCATAGTTCATGGCTGAAGTATTACAATTTCCACTGACCTTCAAGGTGACCTTTATTTTTGGCAGTGCAATAATTTATTGTATTGCACAATAAAAATAAGGCACATTTTGGGGCGATAATACCATCGTTTTAGGTTACTGCAGCGTGATATATTCAGCCCAAATTTTTTTTTAAACTTGTGGGGAAAATAAAATCATCTTCAACGGTTTAAACAGCAGTTAGTGTCTTTTTTTTAAAGACGAAGAGACCTTCAAGAATTCAAATGATCGCATTTTCTGCATGAGACAGAATAATTGCCTTTAATTATTCCTGTTCTGAAGGAATAGGTTGTAAGACCCTCCTCCCAGTGTCATTGCACACAGAAAACTGAGTACAGGTACAGTATGCAGTTGCAATGCTAATATGAAGGACATGACCTCTTGTAGTGCTTCACCATTCTCACCAACTGGGACAACTGTTGCAATAGGCTGCTAGATTGTGAACTTTGTTAGGGTTTGAGCGTTACTTGTGAAGAAAGTCATTGGCAAGCCCTCCTATTGATTATAATTAAACAGTACAATTACTGATAAACTCATTGAATTGATGTTCTTTTTTTCTTCTTAGATTTTGGGAAGGAAAATACTTTGCTGTGAACATTTTTGTCAACCAGCCCATTTACGTGCATAGTTCTGCCTAGAGTCTGGGATAAAAATACATTTTGACCCATGGATTTATCAATTGCAGTAAACCACGATTTTAGTGCGAAAGTAAAACTAGACAAATGTTTGCACTGGAGAAAGAGTTTTATGGTTGCCCTAATATATTTGTCAGGCTACCTTAAATCACCCCTCCTCTTGGTACTGTATATTTGCAAAGCATTATTACATATTATTACAAGCATTAAAAATCTCCTCCTTGGTAGTTTCACAGTGTTATAGACGTTGCTTCCTTTACAAAAAAACCCAAAAGAACAAAAGATTTTCCTTATTTTATCTGATTAGGCAACTAGCATCTCTTTGTATGCTCATTTTACAAATTGTCACTACTTCTGCTGACCCAAGCAGAAATATACATTCCTAATTACAGTAAATGGGCATAATCTAGTGATCTTTAGAGTAATGAAATCCACGGCAGCTGCAATTTCAGATTACAAAAGGATATAAAATGTGATTTCTTTTAACACCTTTTCACAAACTGTATTTAACCTGTTTCTAAAACAATGCAAACCCCAGCATAAAGGCAATAACAGTTACTGTCGAATCAGGGTATGATACCCAACATTAGTATTTAGTGAATACAGGCTTAATATATGTATAGTTTTATTTATATGGCACCAACAGTGAATACAGTGCTTAACAAAAGTACAATACACTGGCGACACACTTTATTCGAGCTCGGCTAGTCCCACGAATTCGGGTATACCCGGGTGTATTGAGGTTTGTGACTGTTTTCTGCCCGAGTGCATTGAGTTATTTTCCGGCAGGGATTGAAGCATTTTATTCCCGTTGGCTGCAATACTGCACAGTACATATATATATATACTGCATTACAATTCATGAATGTATGCCATCTGGTAGACACGCGAAGCATTGCAGCCTATTAAATCCTAATCATTATCATTTAACAGATCAGCCGCCCATCAGCCAGGCATGAACCCAGGCTGGGAAGGCAAATGCAACGGGGCTTGTCAGAGGTGAGGAGCGGCGCATTCCAGGTATCTGCCAGGTACATATCGGGTATTTGCTCGAATAAAGTGTGTCGGTGCAGTATAGGCAAAATAAAGTGCAACTGGTGGGAATAAGAGCAGCAGGTTAATGCCAACATAAGGCAATGGAAGTGGAAATGCCCCAAAGAGATAATCTAAATGGTATATTGGGAGACATATATACAGGAGGAGTCAAAGTACAAGTGCAAATAAGAGAGATTAAATGCACCTAGAGTCAGTAGTGTAGGCGTAACAAATTTAAAGCGATGCTTCTTTTAGAAGAGGAATTTACAGTTGGGCTTTAAAAATGAAAGAGGAGGTGCTTTGACAAATATTGAGTAGAAAAGTTCTATAGGTGGGGAACGAAGAGTGAAAAAGGTTTAAGATGTGAAAGTGCTGTGAGCCATCCTTGGGTTGAGCGTAAGAGGCGAGTAGCGTTATAATGAGAGCTCATGAACAAGTTGAGATATATGCAGTGGCAAAGGAGTGTAGAGGCTTAAAGTAAAGGAGAAAATAAAGAATTTGTATTTTATACAGAGATTAATAGGAAGCCAGCAGAGATATTTCTGGAAGTCAGAGCAGCTACGAGTCTAGAAGAGCAGAAGACTGCAGCAGCAGCATCATTTGATATATATTGTACTTGAGGAAGAGAGGTGTAATTTGAAACAGAAGAGACTTTATTTGCAGATAGTTTCCACCTTGCCCTTGAAATAATCAGCAAAGTCTTGTGGTGTAGTGCAAAGAAGGGAGCATGTTATAGAGGGAGTCTGAAGAAGGGAGTAAAGGACAAAGAAGAAGTGGTGTGGGTTAGGTTTGTGCATATTTATAAGAGAGGTAAAGTAGCTCTGTTTGGCAAAAAAATACAGGAAGAATTTGTATTGACTTAAGCTGCTACTGAATGCAACATCACTTTAGAGGGGTTTATAATGAGTTCAGGACATAGAAAACATGTATGTGTATTTAGCCAAGGTTGATGGTTAGAGCACTATGAGTGTCAGTGTATAGGAGGAGCATACTAGTTTAGAAAGGCGGCATAGAAATAGCTGAACATTTTGCAAAAGAGCATTAACACAAATACTGTATGATAAAGGCAGGTTCAGCATCCTATTTTACCCAAATTAAACACAGGTAATTGTATTGGGAGAAAGGTCTACCTACTGAGTAACACAGATCAACATGATTATAGTATACTCACAGAAGCTAAAAGCAACTACTGGGGAAAAAGAAATACCATCTGGCAGGCAACTATTGGGGAAATGCCCTATCGCTACGGAATTCTGCGACACCCTGATTAATCAAATTTAAAGTATTGCTGGTTAGCAGTCAATAAGAGATAATGTACTTAATCAATCAGGGGAGGGGGTAAATAAGATCCCTATACTAGATTGTGAACATGTAATAGACCGGTAGCCATCAGAGATTCCGTTGGAAGGAGAGGAACATCTGATCAGCAAGTGCTGCCCCTGGAACGGACTACCCAGTGACTAGTGATGGCAGCACATGTAGACCCTGCTGATGAAGCCACCAACACTACCTTTGTAAAAGTCTCCTATCCCAATCCCCCTTCTATCCCCTTCCCCACTAGTCCAGGTTTCGGGGAGCACAGGTATTAAAAAAAAACAAAAAAACATACAAAATAGTGCAATATGTCTCTAGCAATGTGTAAACTTGATTCTTCGAATCCAGCAGAGTTGGTACTCACAAATTCCCAATTCTTTTGTGCATATCCAAAATCAGTGGCAATGGTGTGTCTTTGCGGTGTCTTTCTATCTGTACCCAGTAGATCCACAGGTGTAGCAACCTTCATGGAATAAAATGAAAAGCCAAATAGTGCAGACTGATAAAAACTTATCTATAGATAAGAAAATGGTAAAATACACTCACATGGTATCAAATAACAATATGCATATTTGAACATATATTGAGCGCGACCAGCTGGGATCCAAGGTGTTTCATCCTGATGAAACCAGTGAGCCAGTGAAACACATTGAGTGGAAACAGAAAACACTGCGTGGGACGCTGAACACAGTGCTACCTGCCTGCTTCCTGTCTGCCATCCGGGGATTCAACCCGGACGTGCAGGAGTAGAGACAAGCGACGCGAGTCCAGCTGAGGATGGAAGTGGAGAGAACGCCTTGGATTTTGAGAATCAATCAGTAATATTGAAGAATCATTTTCTTGAAAAGAATTACAATCCTTTCCTGGTTGAGCAGTCTTATAATAGAGCTAAATCTCTAGATAGAAAAATTATTTTGTGAGATATAAACATCGACTCAAAAAAAAAAGATATGTTAAAACAAAACAATAAAATAAGTAATGGAGACTTTTCATCTGCTGTTTTTACCAAATGTAATCAGTCTGGAAATAAAATCAGAAGTATATTACTGCTGCGGCACATCTGAGTCTAATACATCACCGTTTTTTCCCTGGCTTTTTCCTGGAATGCGACGCACTTCACCTGGAGCATGCCGCATTCATTTTGCGTTCTCAGCCACGGGTCATGCGCGGTTGACCCGCGGTTGATGCGTTTATTGAGAATGGTTCGGATTTAATAGGTTGCAATTCTTCGCGTGTCCGCCAGATGGCAGATATTCATGAATTGTAATGCGCATGCACTTCAGTAATGTGTCGACTTGCAGGTGTTTTGTGTCAAAAAGATACCACAGTTTGCTATTGTAACTTGGCCTTGAGACTGAAGGAAGAGGTTGCAAAAATGTATCAATTTAGGCTTTTCATATTAAAGAAAGACAAAGACCAGTTTCGGTTACAGTATTCTCCAGAGACCCGCCGCCCGCCATGAGTGTTCAAGTGCAGCCCGCTTTCCAAAAACCCGACAGAAGTTACGCGTATTTGATATGGGCCGCGATTAATGCAACAGAGGATAAGATGGCAACAGTTGTTCAAATTTATCCGTATTTTATCGAAAACTATGACTTTTACAAATTTTCGCCAGCTCCTCATACGTGGAAGCATGCAATAAGGAAAAGGTTATGTAGCGATCCCTGTTTTTATCGTATTGAGCCACAATTTGTTGGAGAGTATTGGTGTGTATACCGGCTTTTTCCTGTATCTATGATCATGATGACGGCAAAAGGCGAAGGGTCGTGTTAAAACCAACTAAGAAACGACAGTCGCTGCCAAGCAATGCACCAGCAATGGCTTCCAATGACGGTCCCACCGTCAATGACAACCCTTGCTGTCTATCCAGCAAGCCTGAGCCGGATTTCGCGTGCAGTTTCGATCAAGCTTGCATGTACCTAAGCAATTTCCAGCCTCATCAGCTGACTACAGGTGGACTAGTCCCGCTGCAAACTATCGACGTGGATGATCAAGAACACTGGACTGGCAGTGGCCCGGCGCTGGCGCCAGCTGAATGGGAAATTCTATGGTGAGTATTGTTAGTATTGTTGCCGTATTATTTTCTGTGTTTTTTTTTATTTTGACAATGCAGTATCAATATCGGTGCGATTCGAAAGTCAAGCGATTCTCCTGTAAGCAATATCATTGACTGAGCGGCTTCTACAGTACTGTACTGCAGATTCTGAACAATTGGTGGAACGCTAGGCGCATGCGCATTGGAACCTTCTTGAAACGCCTATGCGTTTCATTACATCGACGGTAGGCGCGTGCGCATGTGAACAGGAGACGCCCCCCGAGAAAATTATTGGTGGGACTGGCTGGGAGCGTCTTTAGGGGGCTGACCATTACAGTAAAACTTTTCTTTTTGTTTTTCCTCAGAAAAGAAAACGGCTAATGGAGGGATTTCAATGGTTAATATCACTTTGTGTAACAATGCCTGCACATTGCTGAATCGGATTTAAAAAGCCACGTACCGGAGTCTACAGTTTAGTGGCCGTTATTATTGATTAGGATAGAATACTGTACCTGAAACAGTATGCTGATGTTTTCAGGCTGTTCAGTATACAATACTTTTATATATACAGTATACTGTGTAATAAACCCAAAAAAATAAAAACTATGCATTTATTCTACATGTATTACAGTGCCAGTACATACAGTACAGTACAGTATGTCTTCTATTTTTTTAATACTCATACTGAGCATGCCTACAGTATACAGTGCAGTATGCCTCGACATTCTAGAAACACTGTATTTTGTTACAGTAGCAAAGGAGCCAATGGAACAATGTAAAACAAATCAACATGTTCTTTTATTGGTGGAGTAAGTACAAAAACATTTATTTACAAATATTGTACAATGTAGAAATATTTTAAGTGCACAACAAATTCAAAACATCAACAGGTGTATGGTTTACTGCTATAGTTGTGAAAACATTTATGTCAGTCAGTATGGTTTACAGTCACATGTTTTAAAAACAAATTCTTTATTCATAAAATAAACAAAACGCAACATCTCCTTTATTAAAGAACAGCAAGTCAAAACATATACTGTACAGTGGGATGGTGTGAAAAACAGTCTGCACAAGTACAGTCCTTGAGGGCAGCAAACAGGGCGGGTTTTCAGGGTAACCTTTGAAAACCGTGCCTGTTTGCGGCCCTCAGGGACTGGAATTGTGCAGGTCCTGTGTGTGTGTACAGCAAGTTAAAACATTTCTGTATAAATACAAGTTAAAAAACACACAACAACATCTCCTTTATTTAAGTACAACAGGTCAAATCATGTAGCGTACAATACAGTTCAGCACAACAGTATGGTCTTACCTGTGATTACAAAAAAAAAATTATTCATAAAATACAGTATACAAACGAAACATCTCCTTTATTAAAGAAACATATACAGTACAGTGGGATGGTGTGCAAAACTGTCAGTCAGACCTGCACCACTACAGTCCTCGAGGGCAGCAAACAGGGCAGGTTTTCAGGACAACCTTGAAAACCGTGCCTGTTTGTGGCCCTCAGGGACTGGAATTGTGCAGGTCCTGTGTGTGTGTACAGCAAGTTAAAACATTTTTGTATAAATACAAGTAAAAAAACACACAACAACATCTCCTTTATTCAAGTGCAGCAGGTCAAAACATGCACTGTACAGTACAATACAGTTCAGCACAACAGTATGGTCTTACAGAAAGTCCTCCACATTGTCCCTCCATGGCCGATTCCTTGCATGGCGCAAAACGCCATTAATGCAGTCTCGAACGCCTTTCATTACAGGATCTGTAATTGGATAAAAGCGCCGCATTTCATCCCGAATGTTCTGTCTTAAATTGTCAGGAAGCGCCTTTTTAACGCAATTTCCGTCGTAGTTCACTTTGAAGGCCCAGTCGCAGTACAACGAGTAGGGAACATGGTGCTTAAAAAGTAACAAGGCATACTTGTGGGGTGCTAACAGTGGAAAAAAAGGTGATAGTGCGCAGCTAATAACTAGTGAACAACAAATATCAAGTGAACAGTGCACCGTGATTAAACAAACAATATTGTGGACCTTAGATGTGGGTCTTGCACTAATCGTGGGTCTGCAGCCTTTCTTGGGGGTGGCTCGACACCCCAGACACTAGACAAAAAACAAAAGAACAAGGCGCACAACGCACATAGTTTATTAAAGTATAAAATGTGACTTTATGGTTAAAAAATAAATAGTTCTGCGTACATCAAGTAGGGAATAAACAAGCAGTTGGTATATAGGTTTACCACACCAGGAGATAACGCTGTGCGACACCCTCAGATGGATCTCAGCATTCACTGGGTCAGCAGACGTCTCATCAGTCTCTTCCAGCGTCAAGGCACTCACCCATCTACCATCCCCCAACAGAGGACGCTGGAAGAGACTGATGAGACGTCTGCTGACCCAGTGAATGCTGAGATCCATCTGAGGGTGTCGCACAGCGTTATCTCCTGGTGTGGTAAACCTATATACCAACTGCTTGTTTATTCCCTACTTGATGTACGCAGAACTATTTATTTTTTAACCATAAAGTCACATTTTATACTTTAATACACTATGTGCGTTGTGCGCCTTGTTCTTTTGTTTTTTATACTTGTGGGGTGCACCTGCACTCATCACCCTATACTTCTCCCTGAGCGCCGGTGGCAGATCGCACAGGGTGATGTCGGGCACCGTATCGATGCGAGCGAATGTAGGTCTTTTGGGAGCGGGTGTGCTTGAGGCGGCGGGCGATGGTAGGTTGTCTGGGAGGAAGATTTCCTCTGGTCTTGGTCACCATGTTGTCTCCTGGCGTGGTCTTGATAGGGTTGTCATGTCCTCCTCAACGGCATACATGTACACTACATCTTCTGGTGGAGGGGGTGCGCTTGGTGATGGAAGGGGGTCGAAGGTCCCATAAATCACATCCATGTCACCCCCCTGCTCCAGTGTCGGAGAAACAGGGGCATTAACACCGAGCAAATAATGTATACCCGCTATGTCAGCCTCTATCTTCTCCATCCTTCGATGCATCCATTGATCCATATTTATCATCCGTTGCTCCACATTTAGCATGGTCTCCTGAAGCAAATCTATCTTTGCTAGCACAATAGAGTTCCCGGGGAGATCCACAGTTATCCTTTTCAGCATCCGGTCTAACGAGCTGCTTCTTGTGCATGGCGTCTGGAAATCTGGGTGGATGGGTGCAACGGAGAATGAGATGGGGGTTCCCTGGAGAGAAGCGGCAGCGACGTTGAACAAGGGTGGAGGAGGTGAACTGTGGATATCCGGTAGAGGAGAAGCAGCAGCGTCGTCGAAGAGGGATGGAGAAAGTGACTTTTGGATTTCCTGCGAGAAGCAGAGTCGTCTAAGAGCAAAGGAGAAAATGACCCGTGGATTTCAGAGGCAGCGTCGTCGGATAGAACTGGAGAGGATAGCCTGTGGGTTTCCGGGAGGGCGGCGGCAGTGTCGAGGACGAGGGGTGGAGAAGATGGGCTGAAGATTTCCGGGACAGCGGCGGCAGAGTCGTCGAAGCGTATGTGAGGAAGTGGTCTGTGGATTCGATGGGTTGGCTGCCAATCGTTTTGCGTCGAGAGTACATCACCGTATATGTTCTTGACATAATAAGGCTGACGTCTATGAAAACCCTTAGCCTTTGGGGTCAGCAGAAGGTTTTCTTTATTGGCCTTAGCCTGTCGCTTTTGCCTTGGTGTGGAAACGGCAACCGCCTTTCGCTTTCTCTGCTTGACAGGCACGGCAGAGGCGAGTGGGTTCCTGCGTCAGTAGAATCGGGGTTGATCCATGGAAGCAGATGGCATACAGTAATGCAGTATCTGGACAAGGGCAAGTTCAGATAAAGATCATCGAGGGGTGGGCTATGCAAAGTGTGTAACCTTTTATGCATGGCAGCGAGGTACAGGTGTTGAAAGTGGGCGTACTCTAATGTGAGTCATTACCGTATAAATACACCATCTATTTTGTGAATTCACTGCACATTGAATACACATCGACTAAACATCGAATATACATTCTTGTGTTTGTATTTCTTTTTACTCGCAGCAATGCCTGTTAAAAAGATTTCCAAGGATCTCAGCATGCGAATTAAGGAGATGTACACGAGCGGACACCGAATTGCTGCTATCCAACGCTGGTTAGCTATTTCTGGCCTCGTTGTGCCAGAAACTACCGTGAGCTATCATGCACACGGAAAAAAACAGAGACCGCAAAAGGGCACCAAGGGTAACTAACGCGTAAGTATATTTATACAACTTAAAAATTTTTTTTTTTTAATTTAAATTGAATATTTTTGTAATTTCTGTTGATTTATATTACACCAGTATATATATTTTTATATTTATATTTATATTACAACAGTATATATATATTTTTATATTTATATTACAACATTATATATATTTTTTATATTTATATTTATATTACAGTACAATATATATATTTTGTATATTTATATTTATATCATTACAGTATATATATTTTGGATATCTATATTTATATCAGTACAGTATATATATTTTGTATATTTATATTACAACAGTATATATTTTTTATATTTATATTTATATTACAACAGTATATTTTTTTTATATTTATATAACAGTATATATTTTTTTATACTTATATTACAGTACAACAGTATATATAATTTTTATATTGCTGCATATTAACAAAACAATATATTTTCTTTACATTGTAGGAAGACAACTCTTCTGGTGGACAAAATAAGTCAGGAGAATGACGAGAAGAGTGCATTAAGGGTCAAATACACTCTGCAGGAAAATCACAATCTCACTATATCCGAGACCAGCATAAAGAAGATGAGACGCAGCATTGGATGGAAATATGGACGTGTCAGGTTAGTACTGGACAGTACAGGAGGTAAAAGTGTTGTTTAGGAAACTGTACTGTACCGCTAAAATTATTTATTCCTTGTCATTACAAAGCGTACCCCATGATACGGGACGCAAACAAAATCAAAAGAGTGGTCCAGGCCCAGGCATGGATCGACAGTGGGGAAACTTTCCAGGATTGCATCTTCACTGATGAGTCTACTGTGTCGCTGGAGAGATTTGCAAGCTTTGCATTCCACAAAAAAGGCCGCATATCTTTGAAGCCGCGGCCAAAACACTCCATGAAGCTGCATGTGTGGGGTGCCATCTCTAGGCGTGGACCAGGATGCATTGTCATCTTTGAAGGTAAAATATATCAAATATAATGTAGCCTTATGCACTGTACTTTCCTAGTGTAGCCTCACTGTATGCACTGTACTGTACTATTGTTCAGTTGCACTTTTCTATTCTTACTATAGGAATCATGAATAAAGCTTTCTTCCAAGACAACATTGTCCCTAAGATAGTGCAATATATCACACGCGAGTTCCTGGATGGTCACCGCTTCTACCAAGACAACAATCCGAAGCACACAGCGTCAACAGCGCATATCCTTGAGCGCGGTATCAACCGGGTGAAGATGCCAGCGGAGTAAGTGCGGTAACCATGTCTCATTTGTTTCCCACAGTTTTTACTGTGTACTGTACTGTATCTCTTAAACTAATTGTCCTTTTTTTCCAATGACAGATCGCCAGACTTCAGTTCGATCTAAATGGTCTGGCATCAGCTGAAGGACCATATCCGTAAAGTGGCGAAACCCTCCAAAAAGGACGAGTTGTTGAAAGGCATAATGAGTTTTTGGAACGGTGTACTCACCATGGAACGCTGCAATCAATATATAGACCATATTGCCACTGTGTTGCCCATTGTCATCGCGCGTAATGGGCAAGCATCAGGAAAGTAATACTGTGCTGTAGTATTGTAAGTACAGTATGATACAGATAAGTATGGCACAGATTTTTTCTTTCCCAATAGTCAGAGTATACAGTAGTTACATTTTTTTCTTTACAAAGAGAGCAGCACCAGCCATCAGGTTACAGTACATAGTATTTAACAGTAGTCAGAGTATACAGTAGTTCCAGTATAGACTAGTTTGACATTACTACAGTAACTGCCTACTAACTGCTCAATTTTTTTCTTTCCAGAGAAAGCAGCACCAGCCACCTACAGTAGTACTACACATCACACAATGCCATAATACCGTACGCACATAACTGCACTAATTTTTTGTTTTCTTGTCGTTTCAGGAAAAAAAGGGTGTCCTGGGGGGAGGTGGTGTTCTGTGTCCAGTCTAATCTGTTTGTACAGTAAAATGTACTGTATATAAACAGCAGTATTGAAGCACACAAAACCTCTCCTCTCTCAATGAACTACTGTACTGTACACAGAATGAGGAACAAGATAAAGATGGAAAAAATAATATTACTATGTATACTGTATATATATATATATATATATATATATATATATATATATATACAGTATATATATATATATAGATAGATAGACAGATAGATAGATAGATAGATAGATAGATAGATAGATAGATAGATAGATAGATAGATATAGATATAGATATAGATATAGATATAGATATATATATATATATATATATATATATATATTATACATTACAGTATATATATTATTAAATAATATTCTTATAAATGTGCATAATTCATGTTTCTCCATGTTTTACAAATGTTTCTAAATGTTTATCCAATTTCAATGTGCCAGAAGAACTTATTAAAGACTGCATTATGTATTATTCATGATTATTTTTATATTTGTATTTTTTTGTTCCTGAACAAATAAAATAAATATTTATTCACATTCCTGATAATCATAATCATTGACAACAACCACCCCCCTCCCCCACCCCTACAGTATAAGAATGGATGACAAAACAACATGAATCAGTTAATGGTTTTTTTTACTCTCAATTCTCACAATGCTGTGCAAATCAGATTTACATTTCAAATTCGAGAAGGGATTTTCCAAAGCGTTACTGTAAACAAAGCCTCAAAGGTTGAGGGGGAGGGGGTTGGGTGAGTCATGCGCAGTAATCAGCTAGTTCCCATCTCAAAGAGGCATAGAGTACACGCAGGCGCAGTGAGGCGATTGACGCTCGGCCAGGGACGGATTAAAAACACAATGACTAACTTCAGAAAATGAATGACTCTGTGGAGAGGGTGGGGGTTGGGTGACTCATGCGCAGTAAGCAGCTAACTCCGATCTCAAAGAGGCTTAGAGTACACGCAGGCACAGTGAGGTGATTGACGCTCGGCCAGGGACGGATTAAAAACACAATGACTAACTTCAGAAAATGAATGACTCTGTGGAGGTGTCTGTCGAAAAGAGTTTGTGTGTGCGTGGGGGAGGGATGAAGGATTAGTTGTGCAGCAGTTCAAAGAAATTGCATACTGTAAAGTAGAGTACAGTAATTTCAAAAGGCAGTTCATCATAATAATCTGATCAATAAACCCCCAAATACAACCCCAAAATACAGAACATAAAAAGCAAGTCACTTTATCTCCCTGTGCCTCAGGCACCAAAAACATAGATTATGAGCTCCACAGGACAGGGACCTGTGCCTGCAAAATTTCTCTGGAAAGCGTTACGTACTGTATACTGTAACTAACAGCGCTATACAAAAACATGCTATTATTATTATTATTATTATTATTATAATATCAAGGTGATGCTCTGTGCAAATAAAATTTGAGAAGGGATTTTCCAAAACGTTGACGTAAACAAAGCCTCAAAGCTCCTGTCTCAAGAGAATTACACGCAGGCACAGTGAGGCTTTGTACTGTAGCTCGGCTATTTACGGATTAAGAACACAATGGCAAGATTCAGAAAATTAACGACTCTGTGGAGAGGGAGGGGAGGGGGTTGGGTGACTCATGCGCAGTAAGCAGCTAAGCTGCTAAATAGCTCCCATCTGAAAAAGGATCACACGCAGGCGCAGTGAGGCTTTGAAGCTTGGCTATGGACGGATTAAGAACACAATGGTAAGATTCAAAAAATTAAAGACAGCCGCATGAAGTTCAAAGCTAAAGACATACTTTAATTTCAAAAGGCAGTTCATCATAATAATACACCCCCAAATACGTTACGTAAAATGCACACAAATCTACCATGTGCAATCAAACGCACAGGGTCGCAGACAAAAGCTACAGCACAGATTGAATATCATAATACAGTAAGATGGTTTTTGCAGGCTTGTGAAAAAAAAAAAAAGAAAAAAATTAAAATAAAAATTTTTTTTTCACTCACTCAAGCAAGCAGTGGTGGGCGAAGTTACAGGCACATGCGCAGTAAATTTCTGCTGTCAAACAGAAATTTGATTGAAACCAGACACACGTTCAAAGGAATGGTGTGGGAGAGATGTACTGCATTGCACAGAAGATAAGAAGTTGAAATACCCTGCAGTGCAGTTAATTATCCTGAGCGAGGGGAGAGCGCTGTATATGCCGAAATGTGACACTGATACAGTACAGTACACGCCTATGCATTTCAACAATTTTC
The DNA here is from genome assembly GCF_040206685.1 of Ascaphus truei. Lineage (NCBI taxonomy): Eukaryota > Metazoa > Chordata > Amphibia > Anura > Ascaphidae > Ascaphus > Ascaphus truei. The sequence continues at coordinate 271,572,854 of NC_134484.1, read as the reverse complement.
AAATGAGACATACTGTACTGTACTGCAGAATAGCACTGCAAATGCATGTATACTTTAAATATGCAAATTTACAATTACTGCGCGCGCACACACAGACTGTGTACAGTACTGACCTAGGTTGAACCGCGAAGGTATTAGACTTCCAAGACAACAGCTCGCAAATGCCCCCCTGAGTTTTTACACGGCATTGCAGTATTGCAGACAGCGAGAATAAAATGCTAATATCACGAGCGCAAAAATAACGCAGTTCACTCCGGGCAAAAATGACAAAAAAACGCACATAACCGGGATAATCTGAGAACCGCGGATCTAGCCGACTTGGACTCAGATCGGCCCCCACTGTAGATACTACTAACATTTTAGCTAGCGATCAAATCTTAAAAGGAAACATTCTTGACAAATCAAGTTTTCTTTTTCAGAAAAGCAAAAAGTGTTACAAATATTATACAATTATTTTGTTTTCAAAAATTATTTTTTCTTATAGGACAGGAGAACGGCGATGGGTACCACTTGTGCACTCTGCTATGCCTATCTCTTCCTGGGGTGGTAGGTGAGAGAGATGGTATTCATCGACAGCAATTTGGAACTTACTGGACATGTTCTGTTGTGGTTGAGGTACATCGACAACATCTTCATTCTCTGGCAAGGGTCATCCGGAGACTTGCAGAGGTTTGTCGATGTCTCAACCCAACAAACTTTATATCAAGCTTACTTTTCATTGGAGCTATTCTTCTGTTGAATTTCTAGATCTCTGTATTGGTATTGATGTAAATGGATGTATCACTACTGATATCCACCATAAGAAGCCGGCTTCCAACACCGTGTTACATGCTTCAGGTTTCCATCCATACCATCAGATTAAGGGCATACCCAGTGGAGAATTTCTGCATCTCAGGCAAAATTGCTCCACTCTTGAGACCTTTAATGAAAGAGCAAATTATGTTCTATCAATCTTGGTTTCAAATGCAGCCTAAAAAGGAATAGAGCATCCCTTCTGGTACCACAAGTAAAAAAAAAACCAGGGGATTCTGTCATTAGATTTATTGGAACCTTTAATAGTTAGTGGTCACAGTTGAGAAGTATTATCAATACATTTTGAGGTATTCTTCTGACTTTAGAATGGTATTGGGTGACACAGTGAATCTCACTAGTAGGAGGTCTCCCAATCTCCGAGATATATTAGTTAGAAGCCATTATGTGCTACCCATATGTACTGGAAGGTATAAAGAGCAAGGCACTATGGACTTTAATAAAAGCAAAAGAAAAAATGGGGTGGGTGCGCCAAATAATAAATGCAACTTGAAATAACGGACTAACTCTTATAAAAATAATTAAAAATAATGCTAATAAATATAAAATATATAATGTGACATGAACCAACCCGGAGCATGTATGGTCTGGCACCATAAAAATTAAATGTGTTGAAAAACCAAAACCCAAATGATAATGCAGCTTCCTAAACAAGGAACCCCAGTCCTTGAGATAAGTAATAATGAAAAAAGAAAAAAAAATGGAAGCGCAGTCAAAGGGGTAATGGTAAGAAAACACCTTTATATTAAATTTTCTCAATATACACTGGCGACACACTTTATTCGAGCACGGCTAGTCCCGCGAATTCGGGTATACTCGGGTGTATTCAGGTTTCTGATAGTTTTCTGCCAGAGTGCATTGCGTTATTTTCCGGCCGGAATTTAAGCTTTTTATTCCGGCTGGTTACAATACTGCAATGCCGTCAAAATACACATGGTGGCGCTTGCGAGCTATTCTCTGTGAAGCCGTCCCCTATAATGAATTGTAATGCAGTATATACTGTATACTATATACTGTATACTGTATACTGTATAACAACAACCCCTGTAAGCCCTAACATACAGTACTGTACAGTACTGTACTGTACTGTATATGCACATACATAAATGATACTACTGTATGGGCGGCGGGGGCGAGATGTGTTTGCAGCAGAGAGAGATCCGCTGCTCTCTCTCTGCGCAAACATCCGCACATTAAAAATTATTTGAAATACATTTTTATTGATAGTGTAGATGTGCAGGGGGTCTCCGGAGCTGAACCGCGTTGGTTTTAGGTCTGGGGACCCCGTTCCCCCCGAGATACAGGCCCCTTTAGGGGGTGCCGGTATCCCTCTGCGTTTAAAGGTCCCGATCACGTGACCGCGGCCTGTAAACCAAGCAGAGCAGAGGGATACCGGCACCCCCTAAAGTGGCCTGTATCTCGGGGGGCACGGGGTCCCCAGACCTGAAACCTGTGCGCTTCTGCTCTGGAGACCCTCTGCACATGTACACTATCAATAAAACACATACAATATACAGTATAAATAAACACTCGTTCTTTACCTTAGCGTCTATGCGCTATGGTAAAGAAGCATTATTTTAATAATATTGTAAAGTGAGCAGGGGGTTCCCTGAGCCAGAAATTAATGCTCAGGGACCCCCCCCCCCTGCTCCTGATCAATATTATTAAAAATACGGAAAATGCTGCGTCATTACCATAGCGGATAGCCGCTAAGGCAATGAAGGGGTTAACCCACCGTGCCCGCTTTATTGTGTGTAGTGGGGATGGGTGAGGGGGGTATTTGGCCCTTGGAGTGAGTTTAGGACTTGCGGGAGGGGGGGGGGGTTTGCGGGTGCACTTAACCCCTTCACGACCGTAGCAGTTAATACCGCTACGGTCATGAAGGGGTTAAGCCCTCCCGCTACCCCCCCCCCCCCCGCAAGCCCTCCCCAACCATCGTTGGGGCAAATACCCCATTCACCCACCCTCCCGCAACCCACAACAATAAAATACACACAGCAGCCGCCAAAAAATAAATAAATAAATGACAATAAATACATTTGAAATACATTTTTATTGATAGTGTAGATGTGCAGGGGGTCTCCGGAGCTGAACCGCGTTGGTTTTAGGTCTGGGGACCCCGTGCCCCCCGAGATACAGGCCCCTTTAGGGGGTGCCGGTATCCCTCTGCGTTTAAAGGTCCCGATCACGTGACCGCGGCCTGTAAACCAAGCAGAGCAGAGGGATACCGGCACCCCCTAAAGGGGCCTGTATCTCGGGGGGCACGGGGTCCCCAGACCTGAAACCTGTGCGCTTCTGCTCTGGAGACCCTCTGCACATGTACACTATCAATAAAACACATACAATATACAGTATAAATAAACACTCGTTCTTTATCTTAGCGTCTATGCGCTATGGTAAAGAAGCATTATTTTAATAATATTGTAAAGTGAGCAGGGGGTTCCCTGAGCCAGAAATTAATGCTCAGGGAACCCCCCCCCCCCTGCTCCTGATCAATATTATTAAAAATACGGAAAATGCTGCGTCATTACCATAGCGGATAGCCGCTAAGGCAATGAAGGGGTTAAGGCATAATAAACAATTAATACATTCAATACATATTTTTCACGTCTGTGTTAAAACTCCCTGCCTTCTCTCTAATCTATGTAAAACCCCCTCCCCCTATTCTCGCTTTTAAAACGCCCTGCCTTCTCTCTAATCTATGTTAAACCCCCTCCCCCTATCCCCCTATTGTGTGTGTGCGTTAAGCTTCCCTGCAAGCTATGTAAAAAAACCTCCCCCTATTGTGTGTGTGTGTGAAATCTGCCTGGCCTGTGTTTCTGAGTGCTGAGTGCTCTGCGTTTAAAGGTCCCGATCACGTGATCGCGGCCTGTAAACCAAGCAGAGCAGAGGGATACCGGCACCCCCTAAAGGGGCCTGTATCTCGGGGGGCACGGGGTCCCCAGACCTGAAACCTGTGCGCTTCAGCTCCGGAGACCCCCTGCACATGTACACTATCAATAAAAATGTATTTCAAATGTATTTATTGTAATTTATTTATTTATTTATTTATTTAGATTTATTTATTAATTGTGATGCTGCTGCTGCAAGTCGTAAACTCACACCAAGGGCCAAACACCCCCCTCACCCCCAATAAAAAAAATTCACGCACAGCAGCCCCACAATTAATAAATAAATCTAAATAAATAAATAAATAAATAAATGCCAATAAATACATTTGAAATACATTTTTATTGATAGTGTAGATGTATATATATATATATATATATATATATATATATATATATATATATATATATATATATATATATATATATATATACAGTATACAGTATATATACACACATGATGAACCAATAGTACAAATACATGTAGAATGGTTATCAAAATCATACTGTCCTACAGATAACGCTTCTCTATACAGACAATAATAATAATCCATTTAATAATCCTACAGTAACTTATTTTACAATATAAAACATAACATTACAATCCACACAGTACATTGCATTTACATTGTATACTGTAAATGATGCATAGCATTAAATCTATGCACCATATACAGTACTGTACATTCTGCAAATGAATGTTAACAATATAATTGCAAGCTACTCTACCAGTAAATACTGTACAAACACTTCCAAACAAGTCAACTACAGTATTTTAACCAATCAAGTAAACCAAAATCAATATACTGTATACTGTAAGTACCAACCAGAAAAGACAATTTAAAACCAAACTAACCCTTACAATACCAAGGATTACATCTATCTAATTGTAAAAAACCTTATACATTATACACAGCATTGTTTAAAGCCCCCTCCCCCCTAATGTTTCTGTTAAGCAGATTACACTGAAGGGACAGAGATATAAAGGCCTAAAGCCCCTTCCCCCCCTAATGTTTGTGTTAAACAGATTACATTGAAGGGAGAGAGATGTTTCTGTTACCAGTAAATCTCCCTCCCTGCATTGCTAACCACCCTCACCCCCTACCCACATACCGTTAACCCCCCCCCCATCCTGGCCATGGCCCCTCTGCTTCTGCAAAACAGACACAAAAATTAAAACATACAAAGTAATGTCCCCTAACCCCTTAATCACCATAGCGGTTATTAACCGCTACAGTCATGAAGGGGTTAACCCACCCTCACCGACCCACCACTCGGGATGCCTACATACCCTCCCACACTAACCCCCCCCACCCGTGAGGCCTAACCACCCAGTCAGTACCCACAAGGGAGGCCTACCCACATACCGTTGGGGAAACACCCCACCCCAGTACCCACAATAAAAACAGTACAATGACCCACAATAAACAGCATTCTATTTATTAAATACATTACCCACCCCCTGTGCCCCCCCCCCCATAAATACAAGATTTATTCTTTTACATTCAGGGTCCATAACGCAGCCCCACGCTAGTCCCCGGTGGGCTGGCAGGGCACCTGGACAGACCTACAGTTTACCAGCAGCATTCCACAGGTTCTGGAGGCCTGCTGGTGGATCCTGCCAGCACCATGGCGCCCAGGTGGTCTCCTTGGGTCACCGTGAGCCACAATTGGGTCCCCACGGTAGGCCCAAGGATGTCTGGGAGCCCCGGGTCAAACCCACAGGTGTCTGCGGGGCCTCGGGTAGTTCCCATGGGGGTCTGGGGAACTCACGGGTGCTCACTACGGGTCCGCGGTGCCCCCACAGAAGTGGGACCACACATCATCATCCCCGCACCTACGGGTCGGAGGTGCCCCCACAGAAGTGGGACCACACATCGTCATGCCCGCAGACTACGGGTCCGCGGTGCCCCCACAGAAGTGGGACCACACATCATCATCCCCGCATGTGTCACCCGTGGAACCACCAGCCTGCTACCCTTTAGGATACCCGAGGATTCCCCGCGGGTGGTCTCCAGAGGTCCCACGCAAAACCACGGAAGTAACCCTGAATGTAAAAAAAATAAACCTGGCCTATACATTCAATACATACACCCTCCCCCCCAACACCTACAGTACAATAATGTGCAAAATAACTATTATCCAGATATGGATAATAGATTAATTGCCCATTATTAAAAACATTAACTAGCATATACAAATAAATAAAGTACTACTGACCTCATCAATACGAAGTGTCCGATGCCAGCGCCTTCCTTCTCTTGCCCACACAAAACATAGCCAAAACCAAGGCAATACATTGCAAGTACAGTACATTCAGATATCAATTAACCCCTTAAACACCTTATCAGATAATAACCGCAAAGGTGATTAAGGGGTTAAGCCACACAGGCCCGATACCCACCCTCACCCATGAATTTGTACTGTGGCTTCATCATGCAACTATATATATATACTGTATATATATATACACAGAGAGACAGAGAGAAAGAGAGAGAGAGAGAGATATATATACTGTATACAGTATATATATATATATATATATATAAATACACACACATTATATACACACCCATGATAAACCAATATACAGTACAAATAAATGTAGAAGGGTTATCAAAAGCACTGTCCTACAACCAAACTCTTCTCCATACATACACACTAAATTAAAATAAATTTCCTTTAATATTCATAACTGATCTCTCAATCTACTGTAAATCATCACTAAACCTCTGAAAAGCCATTTAAACAACTTACATTCCAATATAAATGATGCCTAAATATCTACTGTATGCACCATATACATTCTGCAAATTACTGTAATCAACCAAGTAAACAAAACTCAATTAGCAATCATTATTTACATCCCTAAACAATTCAGACTAGATCCCGAACAATAAAATCATTAACAAATTCACGCCTAGAGCAGAACAATTAAGCCTTTGAAAAAATACACTACCGACACACTTTATTGAAGTGTGGTCGGTACCGCAAGCCGGGAAATCTCCCGGCTTGCTAGTGGCCGCCCCTCGGCGTGCCGCGCGTCATAGACGCGCGGTCACGCGTCATCGGGAGCGTGCGCCCCCTGCACGCGTGTCCAGGGGCTCCCCGAGGGAGCCCTGGTGTCCCGCGATCGCGGGACAGCGGCAGGGGGTTCCGGGGGACCCGGCGGACCCGGCAGCGGTAGGGAGAGCGCCCCGATCGGAGGGCGCTCTTCCGCTGCTTCGGCGCGCGCCCGTCACACTCGGGCGCGCGCCAGGCTACTGCTGCGGCACAGAACGGGCAAATGCTCGAATAAACTGTGCCGCAGCAGTATATGTACCGACAAAAATACAACCTTTCCAAACCAAGCCTACCTACAGTATCCCTGACCTTCCTCAAACACACAATACAATACCAAGGAATACATCTACAGTATCTAATTTTAAAATACTTTAAACTCACAAAATTATTAAAAACACATCTAATCCATCTTTTAAAACATCATCATTTCTTACCCTGAATGTATACTGTACAGTATATCTCTCTAGACATATATATTGTACATACTGTACATACATACAGTGGCAAGAAATGATATACCACAAAAAAAAAAAAATACACAGGTTAAAAAACCTTTTGAAAAAATTAACAAGTTAAATAAAATACATTTCTTTACTGTAGTTCACTTACCATTACTTGCCCCCACCGACTCCCGTTGCCCAGCTTACTCACAAACCAATCCACGATCAGGAACCCATAAAATAATAAACCATTCAAAATAATAAACATTAAACTAAAAATCCAAACCAATCCACGGGTCTTCTACTTGTAATACATCTTCATCTGTATTCTTCTTTCTTCTTTCTCCTTCCGGGCGGGGCAGGGCGTGGTCTTCTTTCCATCATCGGCCACGCCCTTGTCTTTTTTCTTCTCCGGAGGTCCTTCCTCCGCGGCGTCTGGCTGCAAAATGAGACGACATAGGCTTTTAAAGACCTATGACGTCACATTTTGCGTCATGGTTCCCACGGTCCTGATTGGACCGTGAAAACCATGTGTTTTGGCCGATAATAAAAAAATGATGACGTCACTTAAAGGGAATGAAAGCACAGCCAATCAGAATGGCTTTGCTTCAAATGCCTTTAAGGTGACATCATTAAAAGACACATGGCCGTGCACACATGGTACTAGAGCCAATCAGAGCGTGGGAACTTTATCCCTACTCTGATTGGCTCTGGTATACCATGTGTCAGGGGCTTGGGGGAGAAAGGATGTGACGGGGGGGGGGGGGGGGGGGGGTCCCTGAGCATTAATTTCTGGCTCAGGGAACCCCCTGCTCACTTTCCAATATTATTAAAATAATGCTTCTTTACCATAGCGCATAGACGCTAAGGTAAAGAACGAGTGTTTATTTATACTGTATATTGTATGTGTTTTATTGATAGTGTACATGTGCAGAGGGTCTCCAGAGCAGAAGCGCACAGGTTTCAGGTCTGGGGACCCCGTGCCCCCCGAGATACAGGCCCCTTTAGGGGGTGCCTGTATCCCTCTGCTCTGCTTGGTTTACAGGCCGCGGTCACGTGATCGGGACCTTTAAACGCAGAGGGATACCGGCACCCCCTAAAGGGGCCTGTATCTCGGGGGGCACGGGGTCCCCAGACCTAAAACCAATGCGGTTCAGCTCCGGAGACCCCCTGCACATCTACACTATCAATAAAAATGTATTTCAAATGTATTTATTGTCATTTATTTATTTATTTTTTGGCGGCTGCTGTGTGTATTTTTTTAATAATATTGATCAGGAGCAGGGGGGGGGGGTTCCCTGAGCATTAATTTCTGGCTCAGGGAACCCCCTGCTCAATTTACAATATTATTAAAATAATGCTTCTTTACCATAGCGCATAGACGCTAAGGTAAAGAACGAGTGTTTATTTATACTGTATATTGTATGTGTTTTATTGATAGTGTACATGTGCAGAGGGTCTCCAGAGCAGAAGCGCACAGGTTTCAGGTCTGGGGACCCCGTGCCCCCCGAGATACAGGCCCCTTTAGGGGGTGCCGGTATCCCTCTGCTCTGCTTGGTTTACAGGCCGCGGTCACGTGATCGGGACCTTTAAACGCAGAGGGATACCGGCACCCCCTAAAGGGGCCTGTATCTCGGGGGGCACGGGGTCCCCAGACCTAAAACCAACGCGGTTCAGCTCCGGAGACCCCCTGCACACTACACTATCAATAAAAATGTATTTCAAATGTATTTATTGTCATTTATTTATTTATTTTTTGGCGGCTGCTGTGTGTATTTTTTTAATAATATTGATCAGGAGCAGGGGGGGGGGGGTTCCCTGAGCATTAATTTCTGGCTCAGGGAACCCCCTGCTCACTGTACAATATTATTAAATCTCTCTCTGCTGCAAACACATCTCGCCCCCAGTACAGTATGTGCAGTAATTTACTGAACATGTACTGTAGAATAAATGCATAGTTTTATTTATTCGGGTTTATTACACAGTATACTGTTCGGCTGGAAAACATCAGCATACTGTACTGTACAGCACAATATTATCCATCGAAATCCCCCCATTAGCCGTTTTCTTTTCTGAGGAAAAACAAAATGAAAAGTTTTAATGTACAGTAATGGTCAGCCCCCTAAAGAAGTACCCAGCCAGCCCCACCAAAATAATAGTACTCACCATACTGTATTACTGAATTTCCCATTCAGCTTGCGCCGGCGCCGGCCCACTTCCAGTCCAGCTTTCATCATTACCCACGTCGATAGTTTGCAGAGGGACTAGCCCACCTGTAGTCAGCGGGAAATCGCTTAGGTACATGCAAGCTTCATCAAAACTGGCTGCGAAATCCATCTCAGGGTTGTCACCGATGGCGAGGGCATCATGATAAGCTGGTGCTGCTGCTGGTTCTGGTTCTGGTTCTGGCGCATTGCTTGGCAGGGACTGTCGCTTCTTATTTTGTTTTAACACGACCCTTCGCCTTTTGCCGCCTCCATTATCATAGATACGGGAAAAACCCGGTGCCACACACCAATACCCTCCAACAAATTGGGGCTCAATACGGTGAAAACAGGGGTCACTACATAACCTTTTCCTTATTGCGCGCTTCCACAAATGAGGAGTTGGCGAAAATCTGTAAAAGTCATAATTTTCGATAAAATACTGATAAATTTGAACAACTGTTGCCATCTTATCCTCTGTTGCATTAATAGCGGCCCATATCAAATAAGCATAACTTCTGTCAGGTTTTTGGAAAGCGGGCTCCACTTGAACACTCATGTCTCTGTAGAATAGTGTAAGCGAAAATGATCTTTGTCTTTATTTAATACAGTACTGTATGTAAAGCCTAAATTGATACATTTTTTTGCAACTCTTCCTTCAGTCTCAAGGACAAGTTACAATACTGTAGCATACTGTACTGGGATAAAGTATCTTTTTTGGTATAGTAAACGAAACAACTTGCAAAGTCCACACATTACTTAAGTCATGAGTTTATGCCATCTGGTGGACAAACGAAACATTGCCGCCTAGTAAATTCTTCTGGTTATCATGAGTTTATGCCATCTGGTGGACAAACGAAACATTGACCCTTGTAAATTCTTCTGGTTATCATTTAACAGATCAGATCCCCCGTCAGCCAGGCATGAACCGTGGCTGGGAAGGCAAACGCAACGCAGCATGCAAGAGGTGAGCAGCGGCGGATTCCAAGTATCTGCCAGGTACAAATCGGGCATTTGCTCGAATAAAGTGTGTCGGTGCAGTAATCACAAACAATAACAACAATTGTCAAAATAAACTAAAAAAATAATGATAAAAAACAAGTGGAAATAGGTCCATTACTGAGAGGCGATTGAAGCAAGTTCCTGCTAAATGAATGTCAGAGGGGAAAAACCAAGAAAACTCCTGGCTTAAGATCAAAGTCTTGTGACCAGAGAAGTGTCCCCAGATGGATATGTAAAACGTAGGGGGATATGTTGTTGAGGGGTGCCCATGGGTTGAGCCAATGCTCAGTGTGCTCACCCAACCTCCGCCGATGGCTCGTGGGGGCCCGATGGTTCAACCAAATCAACACCTCCGGTCACGATGGTAAAAGCTGACTCTGCACAGCCCGCCGGGTTTCCGGGTGTGACGTCACTTCCGGATGTGACGCGATGACCCTTCCCGGCTGTCTCAGGGCTGTGCGATCCTCCTCCGCAGTAGTGGTATCAGATTAGCAGGCAAACAAGCCGATGACGAGTGCCGCCCTCACAGACGCACGTTACAGTGCTGGTAGTTCCAATCCACTGTACCAAATGAGAGCGCAGACCCTTGGCTCCTCCTCCTACGCGTTTCACCAATTAATAGCTTCGTCAGGGATACCCCAGTACTAGTTCAATTACAATATATACCCTTACCAATTACAAAAAATTAATTGGATCCTCAACAATCTCAGATAAATAAATCAATAGATCCAGGTAGTTAAATGAACTAATACTCATAGTATATTGACTGGTTCATGTCACAAAAATAATACATATCACTTTACAATGAATAACAAAACGTTTGACAATTAAAAAATTGGAATTTAACACATTAAAATGCTTAAAACGTTAAAAACATTAAAAACAAAGATTGAATTTAGGGAAGGGATAGATAATGCAATCGATTTAAAAAAAAGTCCACATGTTATCTATTGGAATGCTAAGAGGTCAAGAGCCTCATTAATCCTCATTAAGCCCTACTTAAGCCTCTGCTATCAGAGACCTTCCTTGTACCTGCACTTCTTCCTATCATTGCTCCCACCCAGTACACACCTCCACCCTGCAGCTTGCCCATTGGTTGCTCTCACCTACATATGCTCAGCTGTACCACTAGCACTTTGGCTGAGCATAGAACCAGTTACGTTGTTCTTACCTCTCTCTGCCTCCACAGTCTTGCCTTGTCTTGCTGCTCTTCATTCTGTGTACCAACACGGCTTTCCACGATGATTCTTCTCCCTCCACACCTGACCTTGGCCACTGGACAACAACGACCCTACTCTCTCCAATCCCGGACTCGGCTAATAGAATCTGCAATGTTCCGTACCTCTCTTACTCTGACCTCGGCAAGTATATCGACCATCCGTACCTTTCCAAACCCGACCCGGCTAACCCAAACAAATCTACACTCCAGACACTCCCGTGGCTGTGGGTGGCGTTCTATCCATTCCCACCTCAGCACTGTGGTCCTGCCTTGTTTGTGGTGGAGCGAACTCTGTCCTTGCATTCCAACCTGTTTTCCAGACTTGAGACGTACCTAGAGCAAAATGAAAGATCGATGGGCCTGCTTCAGCAAAGCCTCCATTCTCTCACTGTTCAGGCTTCTCCTGCACCTACTCCGGCCGCTTCAGCTGGTATTATTTTGTCCGCTACCTAGCCCCGCCTTCCAAATCCTAACCGTTATGCCAGGGCTCCCCTCCGTGTAGAGGTTTCCTAAACCAGTGCTTTATAGAGTTTGAGATCTCCCCTTGAGATCTCCCTTGTTTCTTCTTCTCAAGATCCAAAGTCACGTACATCATCTCATTCCTTATGGATGATGCCTTGGCTTGAGCTTCCCCCATCTGGGAGCAGAGGTCGGACCTTACACAGGACATCGATCTCTTCGCCATGGAATTTCGTAGGGTTTTCGACACCCTGGGACGTAAGATGACTGCAGCCTCCTCTCTCTTCTATATATCCCAGGGAAACCGACCGGTCATTAGGTACGCCCTTGAATTCCGCACCATTGCGTCTGCGACTGGATGGAACAATGAGGCATTGTCTTCCGCCTTCTGGCAGGGTCTTTCGGAACCCCTAAAGGATGAACTAGCAGCGCAAGAACACCCTACTGATCTAGAGGAATTGATCGCCATCTGTATCCGGGTAGACCTATGCCTACAAGAGAGGAGGGCAGAACGTCCCCACCATCGACAACAGGTACCTAGTTCACCTTTCCTTCACTCCACTACTCCACCATCTACCCACTCTGATGCTCCAGGGCCTATGCAATTAGGGGATAATAAGCTGTCCCCATCCGATAAGCAACGTCGGCGCAGTGCTGGTCTCTGCCTATACTGCGGCAATAACGGTCATCAGGTCCTCCAGTGTCCTCACAAGCGGGAAATGCCAACTCCCAATGAGTTCCATCTCACCTATCAATAAAGAGGTTTTCCTAAACAGGATTTTGATTCCGGTCCTTCTCACAGGGGAGACATTTCATATTGCCGCACTGGCATTTGTAGACTCAGGATCGGGAGGCAATTTCATTCACCAGTCCTTCGTGGAGAGGAACAACATTCCACTTACCCATAAGAAGAGAACGGTAGGATTGGAGGCCATCAACAGACGACCGTTACAGCCAGCCTTCATTTCCCGGCAGACCATCCCCTTGCATTTACAGACGGGAGGGGACCACAAGCAAGAAATTCACCTTGATGCTATTCATACCTCCTCCGTTGAGGTAAGTCTGGGCCTTCCATGGCTCCAACGCCATAACCCGCATATTGATAGGACCAATAAGGAACCAATCGTATGGAGTATACCGGTCCATAAAATTGGTGGTTTATATACCATTGAAGAAGAGACTAATTCACTACCGGAGGTGTACCAGGAATTCCATGATGTCTTCAACAAAGCACGATCCGAAGTCCTACCTCCACATCATCCCTTCGATTGCCCTATCGATCTTTTGCCGGGTTCTGTACTTCCCAGAGGAAGATTGTATCCACTCTCTCTCCCGGAGACCAAAGCCATGAACGAATATATCCGAGAGAATCTAAAAAGGGGATTTTTCGGAAGTTCACTTCTCCAGCCGGAGCCTGGTTCTTTTTTGTCAAGAAAAAAGATGGGTCCCTACGGCTATGCATTGACTATAAAGGACTCAACAAGACTACCATAAAAATCATTACCCACTACCCTTAATCTCTGAACTGTTCGACCACCTACAAGTCTCAGCTATCTTTACCAAGTTGGACCTACTCGGCGCCTGCAATCTGGTTAGAATGCGCCAGGTAATGAATGGAAGATGGCATTTAATACCCGTGATGGGAACTATGAGTATCTCGTCATGCCCTTCGGCTTATGCAATGCCCCGGCGGTCTTTCAGGGCTTTGTCAATGATATATTCCGGGACCTTCTTAATAAATTCCTCATTGTATATCGAGATGACATTATGATTTTCTCCAAAACGGCCCAGAAACACGTCGGTCACGTTAAACAGGTACTGTTACGCCTTCAAGAGAATCATCTCTTCGCTAAGCTGGGAAAATGCCAATTCAATCAAACCTCCACGGCATTCTTGGGATATCATCTCTGATTCAGGTTTCTCAATGGACCCAGCGAAGCTCAAGGCAGTCCTGGATTGACCCCGGCCCACCACATTCAAAGCCATACAGCATTTTTGGGGTTTTGTTAATTATTATCATAAATTCGTCCGAAACCTCTCTTCCAAAATAGCCCCATCACGGCTTTGACAAAGAAAGATGCAGATTCCACCTCTTAGCCACCAGCGGCCATCCTGGCCTTCGACCAACTAAAAAAGGCGTTTGTGTCTGCTCCTATCCTGGTACGTCCTGAACCCAAACTACCATTTACCCCGGAGGTGGATGCCTCCGACGTCGGGGGCTGTGCCATCTTATCTCAAAGGAAGTCACCGCTGGGAAGATTTCATCCCTGCGCATTTTTCTCAAAAAAATGTTCTTCTGCAGAGCGGAATTATGACGTAGGGAACTGGGAACTTCTGGCAATCAAGCTTACTCTTGAGGAATGGAGGCACCTCTTGGAGGGTATGGAAAATCTTACTATAATCCTAACCGACCACAAGAATCTCCTTTACACAGAGGGCGCTCGTCACTTAGGTGCTCGGAAAGCTCGCTGGTCTCTCTTCTTTTCCTGCTTCAATTATATCATCTCCTTTTTCCCGGATCAAAAAACCTCAAGGCTGACACCCTTTCATGTCAATTCCTCACTGAGGATAAATCCGAGGATCTTCTAGAGCCAGTACTCCCTGCTAAATACATTATCTCTGCCAATTCTTTTGACGTTATGGATAATATCCACTGGGACCAATACCTGTAATAAGTATAAAGTTTAAATATTACTGTGAACCCTTCCTTAACTTGGGAGGTTCTGGCATTTTGCTGAATGGACAAGACTCACTGTAGTTGCTTCCCCTCATAAAGAGGTAACAGGAAGGGTTCACATTTTTAGTGTTGGGACCTGCATTTTTGGTTATACCTTGACGTTTGGTATGCAGGCTTACGACGCTTTGGCCAAAGGGTTTTACTAAATAACCAAGTAATTACTATTATTATTGAAGTATTTAAACTTTATACTTATTACTATATATACACCTATGAAAGTACCAGCACTCTCTGTCTAACAGCTAAAAGTACTAAAGAACACAAATTTGATGAAGGTTAACAAATTTAATGTCACTAATAATAAACCGGAATCATAGCAATATTGGTAAATGTGTGATCAAAAAATAAAGTGTCACCATGGGAAATGTATCAATGTAAGGGGTGGAGGGGAAAGAAGGAGAAGGGGAAAAAACAACACATGAAACATAAGGAAAAACAGAATATGGAGAAAAGAAAGCAAGCTAGGGGGACGACGTTTCGAGGGACTACCTCTTCATCTGGCCCATTCCCCCTGATCCCAAAGGGTCCCAGAGGTACTTCCCTAAGCCTTCTCTCCCCTGTAGAAAGTCTAACCAAACACCACTGTAGACTGATATGTCATACAATGTAAACAGGACAGAGTTTGCATAAAGGCACCAGACAAAACAGTCAATGAGATAGGCAATCAAACCCTCTGTCCTCTGCTGCTCAAGCTCTGTGTAGTGCTGGGGACTGAGGTAGCTGGGTACACTGCTCTAAATAGTGGAGCAGGCTGCTGTTCCACTGTGTGGGCTGAGGATGTCATCACACGGATCCTCTCAAGGTGCTGAATGGACGCTGTCAACGTGGCACATTCTCACTGCGCATGCGTCATCTATTTTCCTCCACTGATCGTGAGGAATGTCCCTGCGCATGCGCAAGGACCCAGCCTGGCAGTACAGAGTCCCAGCAGTATGTGTCAGCATACAATGAACCAGGAAAACGTAGTGGTGGCGTTCCTGGCCTTCACACTTGTAGCTGAGCACTGGTGAGCTGGAGGCTCCTGTAGACACTCACAGATAAAACAAGTGGAAACAAAACAGTGGAAATGATAATGAAATAGTAGGCTTATAGTAATGATCCTACATAGCTAAATAAGGATAGGCAACCCCCTATTTTAAGAGACCTAATAAAAGGGATAAAAAAAAAAAAAGTAAACATTCACACCTATATACCATAGATACTCCATCATAGACTGAAGCGTCAGAGATCATTAAGAACTTAGTGGCACAAATAAGACCAGAACTTACCCACTGTCAGGAACTGGTTAGAGGTGAGTAGAGATGAATCAGGTGTCAGGGTGGATCACTCACAAGACACTGCCCCTATAACACTGACCCATACTTCAAGATAAACGAGCAATGATCGCCCAGTGACATGCGGGGGGGGGGGGGGGGGGGGGGGTTGTCTGTCCTTATTTAGCTATGTAGGACCATTACAATAAGCCTACTATTGCATTATCATTTACACTGTTTTGTTTCCACTTGTTTTAACTGTGAGTGTCTACAGGAGCCTCCAGCTCACCAGTGCTGAGCTACAAGTGTGAAGACCAGGAACGCAACCTCTACGTTTTCCTGGTTCATTGTATGCTGACACATACTGCTGGGACTCTGTACTGCCAGACCGGGTCCTTGCGCATGCGCAGGGACATTCCTCACGAGCAGTGGAGGAAAATAGATGACGCATGCGCAGTGAGAATGTGCCACGTCGACAGCGTCCATTCAGCACCTTGAGAGGATATGTGTGATGATGTCATCAGCCCACACAGCAGAACAGCAGTCTGCTCCACTATTTAGAGCAGTGTACCCAGCTACCTCAGTCCCCACACTACACAGAGCTTGAGCAGCAGAGGACAGAGGGTTTGATTGCCTATCTCATTGACTGTTTTGTCTGGTGCCTTATGCAAACTATCCTGTGTACATTGTATGACTTATATCAATCTACAGTGGTGTTTGGTTAGACTTTCTACAGGGGAGAGAAGGCTTAGGGAAGTACCTCTTGGACCCTTTGGGACCAGGGGGAATGGGCCAGATGAAGAGGTAGTCCCTCGAAACGTCGTCCCCCTCGCTTGCTTTCTTTTCTCCATATTCGGTTTTTCCTTATGTTTCATGTGTTGTTTTTTTCCCCTTCTCCTTCTTTCCCCTCCACCCCTTACATTGATACATTTCCCATGGTGACACTTTATTTTTTGCTCACACATTTACCAATATTGATATGATTTCAGTTTATTATTAGTGACATTAAATTTGTTAACCTTCATCAAATTTGTGTTCTTTAGTACTTTTAGCTGTTAGACAGAGAGTGCTGGTACTTTCATAGGTGTGTTAGTACTTGAGAGGGGAATAAGGGTCCCCTTTTTGTTCCGTGCACCCTGCAACCTCTCACATTTACCTTGTCAGAGTGCTGTCTATTGCCCCCCTTTCTGTTTATTACTCTATATGTTTTGTCAATTTGATGTAGCATTGGGCACCCCCGTCTTTTGATTTTTGTAATCTGTAAGAATAGTAACTGGATTTTCGGTGCCCACGACTAAATGTTGCCATTCTTCCAAAGCCATTTTGCTGGCCAACATTTCACGATTACCTATGTCGTAGTTCTGTTTGGCAGACAAGATTTTTTTGGAAAAGAAGGCACAAGGGTGCAATTTGGCTTGCAGAGCCTTCCTTTGGGATAACACGAGTCCAGCCTCGACATCTGAAGTGTCCACCTCAAGGGTAAAGGGTAATCCTGGATTGGGGTGCACGAACACCAGAGCTGAGACAAAGGCATTTTTTTAACTTCTCGAAAGCGTGGATGGCTGTCGGAGGCCACAGCGCCGAGTTGGCGCCTTTCTGCGTCAATGCCGTATTGGGCACCACTACGGAAGAGAAGTTCTGTATGAACCTACGGTAATAGTTGGCAAAACCCTGGAACTGTTGTATGGCTTTCAGGGTTGTGGGCTGAGGCCAATCCAATACCGCTTTAGCCTTGGCTGGATCCATTGCTAGGCCGGTGTCGGAGATGATGTAGCCTAGGAAGGACGTCGTGGTTTGGTGAAACTGACATCTCTCCAATTTTGCTAACAGGTGATTCTGTCGGAGACGTTGGAGTGCAGAAAGTGTGTGTAATCAGGCGCTCCTTACTTAATTAGACAAAGTACTAGTGCATCAATCTTATACATAAAGAACAGTCAGCTGTCCTTGTTGAGAAGTTTAAAGAAAGAAAATATAAGGATGCAGTTATCAATAAGGCAATTGAGAAAGTAGATCTGATTCCTAGGAATGATATTGTGAAACCTAGAAATAAAGAGAAAAAAGTGAAACAGAATGGATTTGGTACAGTATGTCTTTTATAACTGATTACAATAAGGAGGCAATAGAAATTAAGAAAATTGTGACCAAACATTGGCATATTCTAAAGAATGATGAACTACTAAGAGAACTTCTACCAGAGAGACCTAGCGTTATATTTAGTAACGCTCCTAATTTGAAGGGTAAATTAGCTCATACAATGATGAGAACAGAGAAGAATAAACACTATTCCACTTGGTTAGATAAACCAAATGGATTCTATGGTTGCTTTGCATGCAAAGCATGCGTGCAGAAAAGTGTAGAAAAAACAAAATTTAAATCAAATGTAACAATAGAGATTTTTTCTATTAAGAACTATATTAATTGTAAAACCAATTTTGTGGTATACATATTGGGGTGCCCTTGTGGCTTCCAATATGTAGGGCGTACAACCAGACCCTTAAGGGTAAGAATTTTGGAGCATCTGGGTAACATAAGGAAAAGTGTGTTAACACATCAAGTATCTAAACATTACACTCTATATCATAACTCGGACCCAAGGTCATTAACATATAAAGGTATCAAATATGTTCCTGCTCATTGGAGGGGGGGGATAGGACCCAACACTTAGCGCAATGGGAGATCTATTGGATATTTAAATTAGGGACACTAGTTCCATCGAATATGAATGTTAGCATAGATATTGGGGCGTTTGTTTAAAATCTCTTCATTAAAGATTCCAATATGTTGCATGAGGGGAATATATAGATTCCTTTTTGAGTTTTAAATTAAGAATGTGTTTACTCATTTTGTCTTTCTTGTCATCTTTTTTAGGCTTATATTTGTTGTACTTTATTGAATTTATTTACGCTATATATATTTTACTGTAGGTGTTTTTTTACTGAGTTGATCTTTATTGAGTTGACTTTTATAGAGTTTATATTGCTATTATATTGTTATTAAAAGTTTATGTTTTTTTAATTTATTAGTATGTCTAATTTGGGTCACCACTATGTATGTGAGTGGTGATTTAAGCTTCTTTTGATCATTTAAATGTATCCCAATGTTTTGTATATTCATCCATTATGTAATACATATGTAGCAAGGAGCCAATAATGCCGAGCTTTGTAAGAATTATCGTAGAGTTGATTAAAGTCAGCATGTTGCATTATATTGATATCAGGTGTTTAATATTACACATGAGAGGCTGACCCTATATAAACTAAGGAGGGTCAATAGTGATTAAGATTCCTGACGAAGTCTATTGACGAAACGCGTTGAATCTGAGCCCATTTCCTGTTGAGAGATCCTGGCAACCGGAGATCGAGCTTGACGTCACATCCACCCTTACCTCAGTGCACACCGGAAGTGTCGGACGTGAACGAGCATACACGCGCCGGGGACTGTCTGCCCAGCGGATCAGGATTTCGTACAACGTCTTGTAATGTATTTCAAAGTATGAGTGCATTTGTATTTTGGCTATTTCGCTGTGAAAACATATTTTAGACATACTACACTATGTTAGTCTTCATCCTTTTCACATGATACGGAGGGAAACTACCTCACGGACACGGACGTTTTGGAAGTCACAACCGAAGGTTGCTCGTTTCAGAGAGAGAAAGAGTCTCTGTACTGCTTGAGTTCGGGTGAGAAAGTGTGAGTGCTATTATCTTACAGCCCTACATATACCAAATTTATATACAGTCTATACTATGTTATGTCTCTTCATCTTTTCATGACCATGCTGTGAACATCCTGCACTCCCCTTGCTGTGGAAGATTGCAATCAAGATGGAGATGTTGGAGTGCCTGTTTGACATGGCCAGAATGATCATGTATGGTTTTGGAGAAGATAAGTATGTCATGCAAATATACAATGACGAATTGGTCGAGAAGATCCCTAAAAACTTTGTTGACAAAATCCTATAAAACTTCGGGAGCGTTACACAGTCCAAATGGCTTGACCAGATATTATTAAATATCTTTTTTTATTCAGGTGTATACATTTACAGGTCATACAGGTAGATATATGTATTGGTGTTCCCGCCGCGTTACATGCATTTACATACAACTATATATACATCCGCATAAACATATGTACCACATAAGATGCATTTAGAGGAACAACAAATATTTAATCTCATTTTCTGATATAGCACACTACCTTGAGGTCTTGGTATGTGTCACCTAAATTTTTTCCTTTTTCCTTGTTAACTCGGACTCCTAGAAGCCCTGAATACGCCCTCAAAACTGGAAGCGTTTAATTAACTAACAGGCGTTAACCTTGTTTGGATCATCTCTACTTACTATGTTTACTTTGTTTAGTTTGGTCCTGGTCTTTAGATAATGGGTCGTAAAGAGATTGTTTTATTTATCTTTTTGAGGGGAGGGGTCTATTGTCGGGGTGTTCACCTTCCTTTTGTTTCTCAAGAAATGTAATCTGGTCCTTTTTCGGAAAGAATGCTAAGATTAGGTCCCATTTATTGCGGAATTTATTCCCTGGATTGATTCCTTTCTGATCTTTATTGATTTTATCTATGGTAATGAGCTTGATTAGTAGGGATTTAATTAATTCCATGCTTGGGGCTTCTGGTTCCAGCCATTTCATCATGATAGCCTTCCTAGCGGTTAGGAGGATCATCTCCGTGGGAAGGAGTGCATTGTTATTCCTATTTATCCTAATTTGCCATGGTTCCGTGTTGGCAAATAGCATGGGTAGTGGGTGTTTTCCCCAGTCCACTTTTGTCACAGTCTTGATGAATTTTAGTATCTCGTCCCAAAACTTTGAGGATTTTCTCGCAGTCCCAGAGGCAGTGTTTGAGGTTTGCCCTCTCTTGACTACATTTGGGGCACTTTGTGGTATCTACTTCTACGTTTTTCAGCTGTCTCGTGAAAGGGATGTATGCTCTATGCATAATTTTGAATTGCATCTCTCTCCAGCTTTCAGAGACTATTATTTTGCGAGTTCTAGTGTATCCCACTACCAAATCTTCCATTGTCTGAACGTCCTTAAAATCCTGTTGCCAAGCTTTTAAGTTTTTGCTGTTATTTTTCTCCATTCCCTTGTCTCTGGTTAATTTATACATATCTGCTAAGGAGTGTTTGGTGGTCCTGTCTTGCATAAAGTAGCTGTCGAAGGCTTTGTGTTTCAGAATATGTCTTTTATAGTCATGAAGGCTTCTGCCATAGTTTAACAGTTAAATGTATGAGTATATTTGGTTTTCAGGGAGGTCATATTTAGTAGCCACTTCCTGATAAGACATAAAGTCTTGTTTCTCTTCGCTTATAATATGGCCCAGGCATTTATTACCTTTTTTATCCCATATATAGAAGTTTTTATTGTCTTTCCCTGGGGGGAATCTATGGTTTCCTAGGACAGGGAGAAATCTAGAGGACGAGTAGGATAGGTTAAGCTTTTTCCTTGTTGCTCTCCAAGTCATAACAGTGTCTCTAATTAGTACGTTTGACCTGAGTTCCTGGGGTAATTTGTTCCATTCTGTGTGTAGAATCTCGGGTAATGAATATTGGTCAGAGAATTGCTTCTCAATTTCTGGAGAGGAATAAAACTCCATGTCTAGTATCCAGTCTCCGACGTGTCTCAGAAGGCACGCCAAATTGTAGTCTCTACTATTTGGGATATTTGTTCCTCCCATTTCCTTTGTCATCTGTAGTTTGTTTAGGGCTATTCTTGTTCTCTTCCCATTCCATATAAATTTATTTATCCCCTTGTTTAATTCTTTTACGTCTTTGTGTTTAAGTAAGAGGGGCAGGGTCTGTAGTGGGTACAGTAGAGAGGGACAGTGGGAAGGTCATCCATGACCTCAGCTCCTCTAGGAACTTTTTAATAATCGGTTTAATGTTATTTTCGTATAATTTTGTTAAATCTGCTTCTAATTTTATCCCTAGATATTTTATTGGGGCTCTAGTTATCTTAATCGGTATTTTAGCTGCGTCGTTGGTTCCCATTTGCTTGTTTATAAATAAGAGTTCCGTTTTGGAGACATTGATTTTGAAGCATGCAAATGACCCAAAATTTGATATGGCTTTGAGATTTTCTCTATTGATCTCTCTGGGTTTGCCAGGAATAATAAGATGTCGTCGGCAAACATTGCTAATCTCAGATCTATTTTGCCCATCCTTATGCTCTCGAATTCGGTCATCTGTCTCAAATAGTGTCCCAACGGTTCTATTGCTAGGTTGAACAACAATGGTGACAGTGGGCAACCTTGTCTTGTTCCCCTATGAAGTGAGAAGGGTAATGATATGCAGCCGGCCGCTATAATCTTGGCTTTTGGTTTATTATATAGGGTATTCAAGACCGAAGTGATATTCCCACTAAAGCCAAACTTATCTAACATGAAGTGGACGTGGTCCCAAAGTATATTGTCGAAGGCCTTCTCGGCGTCTATAGCAACCACGGCCGCGTTTTTTATCTTGTGTTTCTGTGCCCAAAGGATAGCCGAAATGACTTTTCTAATATTCTTAACTCCTGATCTTCCCTTTATAAATCCCGATTGGTCTGGGTGTATGATAGATGGAAGTATTTTTGCCAATCTATCTTCTATTATTTTTGTAAAGATCTTAATATCTTGATTTATCAGAGAGATTGGCCTATATGACACTGGCAGAAGGGGGTCCTTCCCGGGTTTATAAATATTTTTTATATGGGCCATTTCACTTGAAGGTAGGGCGCCTTTCCCTTCTAGGATTAGCTGGAATGTTGTTTGCAGTGGGGTATTTATTTCTTCTTTTAGTATTTTGTAGTATTCCCCTGACAGACCGTCCGGTCCTGGGGCCTTAAAAGTTTTTAAATTACCTATAGTTTCTGTAAGTTCTTTGGGTGTGATAGGGGCATTGATGTTCGCTAGTTGGTCTGGATTGATTTTCGGGATGTTAAGTTTCTCAAAAAACCTATTTCTATTAGCTATATTTATTGATCCCTTCTCGTATAGTTTTTCATAGTATTTTTTAAAAATGGAGCTTATTTTGTCTGGGTCTGTAGTTATTACTCCCTTTAGATCTTTTACTTTTGCAATAGGTTTTATGTTATTATATCCTCTCATGAGGTTCCCCAATAGTCTACCTGATTTGTCCCTGTGATTAAAGAACATGGTCTCTCTGACTGTGTTTTTCCTGATTTCTTGTTTTTCTAGCCAGATTTCGCATGCCGCTTTCTTCTGCCAATAGCTCTCTCTATTACTTTGTGAGTCTTTTGTCTTAAGCGTTTTATAAGCTTGCCCTAGTTCCTTACTTGCCAGGCTGAAGCTTTTGTTGGCCTCCCTCTTGAACCTTCTAACGTACGATATAATATGGCCCCTCATGACTGCTTTTGAGGCTTCCCAAAACAATATTGGGTCGGTTTTGTGGGCTTCATTATCAATTTCAAATTCTCTCCATTTATTTCGCAGGAATTCCCTGAATTTTTCGCTTTTTGCTAGGTAGTTTGGGAATCTCCAAATGTTTGGGCTTCTCATATCTATATTCATTTAAATTTCCAGAAAGATGGGGGCGTGATCCGAGATTATTATTTCTCCTATACCTACTTTTGATATCTTGTTTAGTAGCCCTTCGCTAGTTAGGAAGCTATCGATTCTTGAAAAGGCCGCGTGGGCGCTAGAGTAAAAGGAGTATTCTTTTTCTGTGGGATTAAAGGTCCTCCACGCGTCAACTAGGCCTAGGGCGTCTTTTATTTGTGACATGTTTTTTGTTTGTATATTTGAGGGTGGAGTACCCTTCTTATATCTTGATCTGTCCATATACATGTCTTGTACCGCGTTCCAGTCACCTCCCTGTATTAAATTGTTGCTTTTGTATTTTAGAATTCTTTGTGTCAGGTCTTGGAAAAATTGTGGATTGTGGTCATTGGGGCTATAGATATTACCTATGACATATTCTTTCTCGGCCTTTTTAACTTTTACTATTATCAGCCTACCTGCTGCGTCCGATTCTGTCGAGATGATCTCCACTAGAATATTTTTCTTTATTAGAATGGCGACCCCTGCTTTCTTATGGATCGCCGGGGAAAACACACACTGTCCCACCCAGTCTCTTTGTAATTTTGTAGATTCCTTGATGTCTAGATGTGTTTCTTGTAGTAGTGCAATATCTACCCTCTTTTTTTCAGATAATTTAGCACCTTTTTACGCTTGATGGGGTTGTTTAGTCCCTTTACATTCCAGGAAGCTAGTTTTATTGGCATTTATGAATTGTTTTTTTTGTTAACTCAAGTGTTACCTTTTTGTTCCTCCTGTTGATTTTATTTTTGGATAATGTAGACTGCCTCACATCAGAAGAGAGATCCTTAAATTGGAACTTAACATGAACATTTCTAAACTTTATCAACTTTATCATATATTGAACTTCACTTATATCCAGAGAGGATGGCCACATTTCTTCCTCCTGTGCGGCCTCTTATTCTGAGTCTTGCTACCATGCTCCTTGGGAGGCTTAATTACCTCTAATCATAGTAAATCAACCAAAGAGAATTTTTTTTTGTCGTTTATTTGGAATAATGCGACCGTACTATCTATATTGTTAGGAGGGGCGTGGGGGGGAAGGGGAGTAGTGATGAGGAGGGAGGGAGGGTGGTGGTGAGGAGGGGGGGTGGTGGTGAAAAATGGGGGGGTGGGGTAGTGGGGGGGTGGGGTAGTGGGGGGAGGGTGTTGTGGAAGTGGGGTGGGGGGGGGGGGGGTGCAAGGGTTAACACAGGTGAAGGTTTCTTTTCCTCGCTTTGTGTCTTACTGTATGTGTGTAACCCTTTATCTATAGCAGTATTATAGTTACAATATCTTTGGTACATTTCCTACACAATTTTTCAGCTGTTTGGGGTAATACGACTGTACTATGTATATGTATTAGGGGGAGTGGGGGGGTAGCGTTGGGGAGGGGGGCTGGAGGGTAGTGGTGAAAAAAAAGGGGGGGTTGGGGGGTGGGAGTAGGATGGGGGAGACGCGAGGATTAACACAGGTAAGAGTTTCCTTTTACTCACTTTGCATCTTATGTATGTAACCATTTATATATAGCAATGTGATATTTACGATAACCTTGATATATTCCCTTCACAGTTTTTCCAGGTATTTAGGGTAATACGATGGTAATATACCTGTACATATATATATACATATACATATACATGCACATACATGCACATATACATACACACACATCCATTGGGGGTGGGTGGGGTGGTGTTGGGGGTGGGGGAGGTAGGGGGTTAGTGGTGAGGAGGGGGGTGGAAGTGGGATGGGGGGGTGTGAGGATTAACACAGGTAAGAGTTTCCTTTTACTCACTTTGCATCTCATGCATGTAAACTTTTATCTACAGCAATGTGATTTTAACAATAGCTTTGGTATATTTCCTGCACGGTTTTTCCCAGGTATTTGGGGTAGTACGACGGTAGTGTATATATATATATATATATATTTATTAGGGGGGGGGGGTGGTGTTGAGGGCGTGGGATGGAGAGGGGTGCGAGGGTTAACACCGGTAGGGGTTTCCTTTTACTCCCTTTGTATCCTTTGCATTTGGTCTTATATCTAAGACAATATAGCGGTTGCAATATCTTGTGTACATTTCCTTAGCAGTTTTTCCCGTCTGTTTGGGATAATGCGACGGTGATGTATATATTGTTGGGGGGTGTATATATTATTGGGAGGGAGGGGGAGAGATGGGTGGACTGGTAGCTGAGGGGTTGGGGGGATTTGGGGGTGAGTAAGGGGGCGAGGGTGAGAAGGGGGGTGAGGGTGGGGAGGGGGGTGTGTGCGGAGGGGGGGTGTGAGTGGGTGGGGGGGGGTGTGAGTGGGTGGGGAGGTGTGTGGGTGGGGAGGGCTATGTGAGCGGATGGGTGAGGGGGTTGTGATCGGATGGGTGGTGGGGGTTGTGTGCTGATGGTTGGGGAGGTGTGAGTGGGTGGGTGGGGGGATGGGTGTGAGTGGATGGGTGGGGGGGTGCAAGTGGATGGGTGGGGGGGAGTGTAAGTGGGTGGGTGGGTGAGGGGGGGTGTGAGTGGATGGGTGGGTGGGGGTGTGTGTGTCAGTGGATGGGTGGGTGGGGTTGTGATCGGATGGGTGGTGGGGGTTGTGTGCTGATGGTTGGGGGTGTATGAGTGGGTGGGTGGGTGATGGGAGGGGTGTGAGTGGATGGGTGGGGGGTTGCAAGTGGAAGGGTGGGGGGAGTGTAAGTGGGTGGGAGAGGGGGGTGTGTGAGTGGATGGGTGGGTGGGGAGGGTTTTTGAGTGGATGGGTGGGTGGGGGGGGGTGAGTGGATGGGTGGGTGGGGGGGGGGTGTGAGTGGATGGGTGGGCGGGGGGGAGTGAGTGAATGGGTGGGTGTGTGGGGGGGGTGTGAGTGGATGGGTGGGTGGGGGGGGGTAGAGTGGGGGTTATGGATGTCAGGTGGGGCTGAGGCTGGGTAGTGCTTAATCTAGGTGGGTAAGTATGTAATCTGGGGGCATATAGTTCTGTTTGGGCTTTTTGAATGCATCATAATGTCTCTCAGGCCTTTCCCTCAACCTCTCAACAGCCCGATCTCGCCCCCTCCGCGGCAGGGCACCGGCTACAGTCACAACAAGGGGGTTGCAGGGCGGCAAGTTTGTGGTGGCATTAGGGTGGAAGCATGACGACCGGGGACGGTATCGGGGGGCACCGAGGGTCGGCCAGAGGACCCCGCAGGCCATCACGTGCCCCCGACATCCAGTATCCCCGGTCTCATCAGGTACCTGTCAGCTCGAGCTCCCCCATTCATAGGGAGGGAGGAGGAGGAGGCGGGGTCTGCAGCATAGCGGTTCGATCCTCCGGTGTCCCAGGTCTCCGGATCAACGGACTGGTGAATGGCGGTGGGGGGGGGAGGAGCATGTCTCCCCCGCGGCCCCGCGATGTTTGGGCATCCCGTCGGGGACCGGGCTCATCTGCGCCGGAGCATCGCCAGTCGCCCCCTCTTCATTGGGCCGGAGAACATCTCAGATCGAATGAGGGCAGCTTTTTCCTTGGGGCCAGGGCTCTCCCCGCCCCCGTCACAAGTCCCGACGAGGTCTCGCTTCAGCAGCTCTCTGGGCATCTGGATGGAGGTACCGTCTACCGGCTGGGGGGGTAGCTGGGGGGAGGGGGGGTAGCTGGGGGGAGGAGGGGGGGCAACTGGGGGGAGGGAGGGGGGGTAGCTGGGGGAAGGGGGGGGGGTAGCTGGGGGGAGGGGGAGGGGAGGAAGGAAAGGACAGGAGGAGAGAGAGGTCAGGAACATGGAGATGGTGAGAGGTTTTTTCAACCCTCATGGCACGCTGGTCATTCTGATCTTCCGCTGGGACTCCCACGAACATCTCAGCCCTCTGATGGGAAGTAAAGAATTTGACACCCTCTTCAGTAAAAATCTTTAGAGTGGCCGGGTAAGTAAGGGCAAACTTTCTTTTTTGATTATATAGAGTGGTACACACTCTCCCGAACTCCCTTCTCTTCTGGGAAACTATGCACACGGGTGAATCTAATTGATTAACCCCCCAGGCGCTCAGAAATAGACACAGTCCTGCTGGTAGATGGAAAAGAAAAGTCAGCTAATAATATTGGGACCCAGGCTGTGGACAAACACAAATAAGGTAAGTTATGAAATGTCTTGTCCCACAACCGGCTCACCGCGAGCACCATAGGGTTGGGACAGAGAAAACTCACATGATGATTGTCAGGGTTGTGTATATCAAGCCTGTCAGGTCCTCCGGCGATGTATTCGTGCTCCTGCTGGTTAATCCCTCCTGAAGCGAAGATGCGGTGCCTCGGCCTCATGAGCTGTGATCTTTACCGCCTACACCTGCAATGGCGGTGGGTGGTCACCTGACCGGCGTAAGGTGAAGATGCGGTGCCTCGGCCTCACGAGCTGATGTCTTCACCGCCAACCCTAAACCCGTGATAGCAGTGGGTGGTCACCTGACCGGCGGCAGCAACGGGACTTCCGGATGAAGTTGCAGGAACCAGCAGACCAGCAGCGACTCGGCGTGCAAGCGATGAAGAGCGGCACTGTGAATATCCTCTCAATGAGAGAAAAACGCCGCACAGACGATAATAAAGCAGTGAAGGCTGAATGTGTAGTATAAAAGAAGCTTTATTTGCACAAGGTGCAAGCGGAACCTCTGACGCGTTTCAGCCTGTCAGGCCTTTTTCAAAGAGTGATTCGCTTGCAACAAAAGACATCCAGTTATAGACCGGTAAAACTGTTGCACCTGTTGGTGTCGCCCAATGCAATGAGCTACAGGTGTCAATCATAATACTCAATCACAACATAGATGTCTGTAAAAACATCATAAAAACAAGAATGAACGTGACCAAATCATTATAGCCTATAGTATAACCATATAACTTGTATCTAGTTAGTACAAAACAATATATTAATGATAGGGTCATATAAAAACAATGAATCTATACACCTTGAGCTCTAAAGAAGCAGCAAATCGCTGAGCTACTATAATCTCATACCCAAGTATATGGAATGGAAATATCTTGAGAGACTATAGCAAATAACCATAGCATTCATATCTAAACAAAAATGTGGCAATTATTAACAGATACAGTTAATCATAATGTCAGAAGCAACGTATATTATTATTTACAGATACAGTTAATCATAATGTCAGAAGCAACATATATCATTTTAATCAAAAATAAAACAATAAAATAGACTAAGAGACAAGGGTAAGGAAAAGGGATGGGAGGGGGGGGAGGGAAGGGAGTGAAGGGGAGAGGGTGGGGGGGGGAGGGGAGGGGGAGGGGGGGAAGTGAAGAGGGGGGGTGGGGGAAAAGGGAAAAATAGTACCAAAACCACCTTATATAATATAATGATACACTAATAAAGAAATTAAACAGCAACCTTAATAGAACACTGAAAAATGTATGTATATGCAGATCAATCATGAAGAAAATGCTTCAATTCCCATTCCACGTTGAGGCCAAATGGTTGTAAACTATTTAGAGAGAATATCCATGACATCTCTTTTTTATTTAGACGATTAAGCCTATCTCCTCCTCTTGCGTGGATGGGAATGTGTTCTACACCACAATAAGTAAAATTCTTGAGTCCACCAAGCGGGCATAGTGAAAAGTGTTTCAAAACTGGATGTGATAAATCACGTTTATTAATTAGTCTGATATGTTCAGAGATTCTAACATATAATGATCTTATTGTTCTACCTACATACCTATATTTGCATCCACAGGTTATCACATATACCACATGAGTGGTCTGACAATTAATAAATGTATTAATCCTGAATTTGCAATTTGGAAACAATGTGCGAATTATTTAAAGTGATAGATTTAAAAAAGCAGTGGCTATGGATAGCCCACTATTTATCACAAAGTACAGTAAACAAGCATCCCAGATCAGACAAATAATTTTGAAACACTGGAGTGTACTTAAAATGGACACAGATCTGGAAAAATATACCAATTCCGGTCCAAGATTCGCTTTCAGAAAGGCCAATACACTAGCTACATCTGTATCTAAGAGTATGTTTCAATCCAAAGACTCCAAACTTAGAAATATACCTAAGGGATTTTTTAAATGTGGCTTTTGTAATTTTTGTAAATATGCTTCTCCAATTAAAAGAATTCGCACATTGTTTCTTAGCTGACTTTTCTTTTCCATCTACCAGCAGGACTGTGTCTATTTCTGAGCCTGGGGGGTTAATCAATTAGATTCACCCGTGTGCATACTATGCATGTTTTACAGGCAGCTTGAAAACATTGGAAACAGAGGATATATGTTATTACTTTTGTTATGAATACATATGTTTCAATTTGATGAAGTATTTTATCCTCTTTCTGATTTTGAAGGCTGATAGTGAGTAACATTATCTATTATACATATACCCAAGTTTTTAAACTTTTTTCTATAGTCCCATTAAAGTAAATCATATAATCAATATGGATGGTGAACAAGAGGCAGAGACGGATACATATACCACCTATGTTCAGAAATGTGGCAATAACACTGAAAGAGCCAAAAGGGCTACACACATTTTTGATGAGATTTCTGAAAATATTACTTGTGAAAATTCAACTGATTTAATAGACCACTTTGTTAAATTGGAGCGGCTCCTGACACAAGATATTCGCATATTTTGGGATATAATAACCTTAAAAAACTACATCAAAGTTAAACGTATACCAAGGGGTTTGCGAATAAAAAAGATGACATCCTTTGGATTTCCTAGCAAGGACTTTCAATCACAATGGAGAAAAATCTTAGATGAGTGTTCTAAACAACTCATGGAACTTATTGTGACTGCTAAGGTTAATGAGAAGAAAATGTTATCATGTGATATAGGTGTTTAGCAAAAAGAACTATATAGATTCAAAGATATGGAGAAATTTTCACATAATGATAAAATATTATTACAAAATATAGAAAAAATGGAGAAGGAAGTTTTAGCCAAAAAACAAGACAAATTTTCCAGAGATAGATCAGACTATGAAAAAGGTCAGATCTATTTCTGGGAAAGACCTGTCCCTACACGAGATTTCTCTAGGGGTAGGTATCCCTCACATTCTATACCACGTAAGTGGTCTTCAGAAGAAGATATTAATATCCAGAAGTCTAATACCAGGTCCATCTTGAAATCACCTTTTGTAGAACGTAGACAAAGTTTTGAAACAGAGTCTTCTGATAATGCAGATAGACCCTCTGTATCTTTTTTCACACAAGAGAGACACACTAACAGAGATCAAGAGAGAGAGAGAGAGAGAGAGAGAGGGAGGTTATTTTGACAAAACATATCTGTCTAACCCTAGGGAGGAACATACGAGAACGAATTATTCTAACAGAGAGACTGTTCAGTCAAAAAACCCAAAAGGTGTAGGAGGGGTAAAAAGAGCAGAAAGAACACAAGGAGCAGACAGCAAGAGGAAGAAATACTCCTAAACCCTGCATTAAATAATGTCATCAACATTTCAGATACCGCTCTCACATCATCACAAATATTATTGCTAAATAAGGGCCTCAACTATGCTCCTCATGAAGATTTTGATTTATTTACAACTATAATCGATCTTCAAAAATATACCAGGAAATGGGCCCTTAAGAAATTATTTGCTAAAAAAACAAGTATTACAACCTCTATAGATAGCAATCCTTGTGGTGATAGTGAGAATGATACTGTTTCTATTAGAGGGGTTTCTTCCTTTGCAGATACTGCATGTGGCTTTAATCTGCAATCTCTATATGAGGAGGGATGCACTGAGGCAATTGTGGAGCCACCTTTTTTCGGCCATACTGATTCCAATCTCAAGAAACGTTCAACATTTATCCCCTATAATACAAAAGGGCCATGTTTAACAACCTTTGAACGACTTGTTGACAGAGATTTAAAGACTCTAGCTAAGGGTTACTCTTTTTCAAATTCAGTTTTTACACCCGATAATCTTACGGCACAGGAGAGATTGGATTTAGAAGAATTAAAGAAAAACAAAGACATTACAATCAAAAATGCCGATAAAGGTGGTGCCATAATTGTTCAATCCTCAAAAAGATACAGAGATGAAGCTCTCAGATTATTGAGTAACACTGATTTTTATGTCAAACTAAAAGCAGATCCCACCAAAAGATTTCTTGGGGAGCTTGAAAAACTACTCGAATTGGGTGACGTTCTTTATGTCATAACTAACAAAGAGAGACAGTTCCTGGCATGTGAGTTCCCCATTGTCCCCGTGTTTCACCATCTCCCAAAGATTCATAAGTCACTGGAGAACCCACTGGGGCATTCCATTGTGGCCAGTATTGGATCTTTGGGAGATGGTGTCTCACGTTATGTGGATAAATTTCTCCAGCCAATTGTTAAGACCTTACCATCTTTTATTGAAGATAGCACGGCATTATTGCTTTCTCTAAGGGACATTGTTTGGAAGACAGGATACCGCTGGGTCACCATGGATGTCACATCACTGTACACTATTATTGAACACCAACACGGACTTCGAGCCATCTATCACTATCTTCAACTTTCGTCACTTTCCACTGCACAAATCACGTTTATTAGCGATGCTATCCTTTTTTTATTAACACACAACTATTTTCTTTTTGACTCACAATTTTTCTTACAAACACAAGGCACAGCTATGGGGACTTCTTTTGCACCCTCATATGCTAATCTTTTCATGGGTTTATGGGAATCTCAACACATTTATGGTAGCACTAATAAGTTTCGTTCAAATATCATTTATTATAAACGTTATATAGATGATTTAATTTTCATATGGGATGGTGACCTTGATAGTGTTCACTCTTTTATTCACGATATTAATTGTAATGATCTCATTCTTCACGTCACTTTCGAAACTCATACTGAGAAAATCAATTACCTTGATGTGACTATCCATGGTGATTCAGCGATAGGTATGCAAACTGATATTTTTACTAAACCACATGCCAGGAATTCGTACTTACATGCCAGCAGTAGTCACCCAAAAGCATTGATCCGGGGTATACCTAAAGGACAATTTATGAGGTATAAACGCCTCTGCTCTAACCAAGAAACATTCCTCAAACACTCTAAAATATTGGGCTCCAAATTCCTTTCTAGAGGGTACACTCAAGAGAATGTTGATATGGCATTCCTGAATGCTGATTCAATGGAACGAGATGAATTGTTAGTCCATAAGAAAAGTGATAGATTTAAAAAAAAGCAGTGGCTATGGATAGCCCACTATTTATCACAAAGTACAGTAAACAAGCATCCCAGATCAGACAAATAATTTTGAAACACTGGAGTGTACTTAAAATGGACACAGATCTGGAAAAATATACCAATTCCGGTCCAAGATTCGCTTTCAGAAAGGCCAATAAACTAGCTACATCTGTATCTAAGAGTATGTTTCAATCCAAAGACTCCAAACTTAGAAATATACCTAAGGGATTTTTTAAATGTGGCTTTTGTAATTTTTGTAAATATGCTTCTCCAATTAAAAGAATTCGCACATTGTTTCCTAACTGCAAATACAGGATTAATACATTTATTAATTGTCAGACCACTCATGTGGTATATGTGATAACCTGTGGATGCAAATATAGGTATGTAGGTAGAACAATAAGATCATTATATGTTAGAATCTCTGAACATGTCAGACTAATTAATAAACGTGATTTATCACATCCAGTTTTGAAACACTTTTCACTATGCCCGCTTGGTGGACTCAAGAATTTTACTTATTGTGGTGTAGAACACATTCCCATCCACGCAAGAGGAGGAGATAGGCTTAATCGTCTAAATAAAAAAGAGATGTCATGGATATTCTCTCTAAATAGTTTACAACCATTTGGCCTCAACGTGGAATGGGAATTGAAGCATTTTCTTCATGATTGATCTGCATATACATACATTTTTCAGTGTTCTATTAAGGTTGCTGTTTAATTTCTTTATTAGTGTATCATTATATTATTTAAGGTGGTTTTGGTACTATTTTTCCCTTTTCCCCCACCCCCCCGACCAGATATTATTAATGACCGTCCTGAGTATTAAAGGCCGTCTTCCATTCATCCCCTTGTCGGATTCTTACCAGGTTGTAAGTTCCCCGTAGGTCCAATTTGGTAAAAATGGTGGAACCCTGTAGCCTGTCAAAGAGTTCAGTAATTAGGGGTAAAGGATACTGTTTTTTAATTGTGATTTTATTAATGCCCCGATAGTTAATACACGGTCTGAGAGATCCATCCTTTTTTTAACAAAGAAAAACCCTGCACCTGCCAGGGATGAGGATTTTCAGATAAAACCTCTCTGTAGATTCTCCTGGATGTACTCCTTCATGGCTTTGGTCTCTGGAGGTGATAATGAGTAGGAGCATTTTCATGGAGGCACAGAAATGGGTAATAGGTCGATGGGGCAATCAAATGGCTGGGGAGGTGGCAACTCCTTGGATTGAGCGTTGTTGAAAACATCCTGAAATACGGAATAAATCTTTGATAGAAGAGAGGTTACCTGTTCAGGTATGGAGGCCACGCATAGGGCTTTGGATGGTAAGGAGCAATTCTGGGAGCAGAAGGCATTGAAACGATTGCGCCTCTGTCCAGTCGATCCAAGGGTTGGGCCGTTGAAGCCACCGAAGTCCCAAAATAACATCCACGGTAGGTGTATAAATGACATCTAGTGAGATCGACTCGGTGTGGTCCTCTCTGGTCTGCAATTGAAAGGGAACAGTTTGGAGAGAAATAAAAGCGGGTTGTAAAGGTCGGCCATCAATAGTCTCCAGGCCAACTGGGTGACTTTTGCGCACCAAAGGAATTTGATTATTTTCCGCAAATCCCTGGTCGATAAAATTCCCACCTGACCCGAAGTCCAGAAAGGCCAGAGTGGTGGCCTTGTAGGTGTCACCGGTTAGGGTGACGGATATCAAAAGCCTAGTTGGTGTTTGAGGAGGAAAAGCAGACAATGTTCCCAGTGAGATCCTCCACGACGTCACGGAGGCAGAGCCTGAGAGCAGTGCACGCGGTGTCCCCAAGCCTGGTAGCGCGGCGTGTGTCATGCGTCTCATCGTGGGGCGTGCCACGGGGGCCGAGCCTGGTCACGGTGCGTGCAGTGTCCCCGAAACTAGCAGCGCGACGTACGTCAGACGTCTCATCACAGGAAGCGTCACAGGTTCGGGGCTGAAGCCCAATCCATAGTAAATATCCAGAATGCTTCTCTTCAATATAAAGAGTTAGACCTATCACCCGCTCACATATGAGGTTTGATATGTTGAATGGCCACATATCTAAAATTAATTAAACTGCCTTGTTGGCACTGACTAAAGTTTTTAGATACAGGATGTGTAAGGTCTCTTTTTGTAATTAATCTCATGTTCTTGCATTATTATTTTAAAGCAGCAGTTCAAGCAATATCATACGTGTGTTTTCTTTAATAAATCTGTTCTGTACTACGAGAAAATACTTGTAGCATTTAAAAAAAGTTTTAAAGACATTTTGAATGTTTCTAAAGTAGGAAGCATTTCCAAAGAGACAGCCCCCTTCCCCTTCTGATAGGCTCTGGCTCTTGAGCCCTGCCTTCTCTCTAGCAGTGAATCAATTGTATCTAGAACTGCCCAGTCAATCATATTCTAGAAACTACATTGCCCAAAATGCTGTGCAGGAACTGAATTAAATAACCATGAGCAAGCAATCTATTACAGTCGGTTACAGGAGAACGGATCGATCTGCAGCTTAGCTAATCACTTGTCAGTGTGCTGATTGTATTGATGCACATACTGAATGGGAATTGTTTTTTTTTTATTTAAACGGCCACTTGAACTGCAGCTTTAAATGCCCTAGTTGTTTAATCTAGTGTATCTTTTGTTGCACCAACAGGAAAGCATGTCTATAGCATGGTCTGTGTTACATGTAATAAATGAAAATATATTATACTTTTTCGTCTTTTCTTTATTTGTAAAATGTTTTGTTTTCTGAACATATTTGCAAACCATGCATTTACCACAGGGGAAGCAGCCAAGCAAACCAGGGAATAAATCTCTTTGAATCTTTAATACTTTTTGGTACACTCTGTGAAACAATATTTCTTAGTGTATATGATTTTTTTAAACACAAATTTAAGATCAGATGCAACCATGTTCTGTAGCAACGGATTGATGGAGAGTATATTCCAGTATTTTCTAACAATGGATTTCATATTAGTTGCTTGGCTACTAACTGTATAATAGAAAAGGGAGGGTCACTCTTTGAAAAAGCTCCCTGTACATGAACCATGTCAGAGGACTAACTTTGTGCAGCTCAATGTTGCTAGTGGTTCCAGATTTACATATATAAAATACATATATATAAAATGGACTCACCTCTCACCCGTACCTATCCTTCATTACTTCCAAATCATTGAATATATATGGACATTACATTGTGATCAGTGATACTGGGTTTCTGCTTCAGCTGTGCATTCCTTATAAACGAATATTATATTCATAGTGACTCTCATGCCTTTTCACCTCTTGCACAGTTCTCTTACCTTTCTACCCTAATATAACTTCTAGCTAGTCACTATCACTTTATTATCAGTGTTACTACATTTACACATTGTGTCTATCTGTATACATTGTTTTAAGGATTACTATAGGCTAGTTTATTTTTATTTGCATTTTTATTATTATTCTAAAACTATTTTAGTATTATTTTAAATTCTCTTTTATATTATAATGTATTAAATTGTATCTTGTATATTATTGTGTATACATTGACTCTTCTGAGCATTTTAATATGTGCCTATACAGTTGTATAGTTGTTATGCCTGCCTTGTTGATTAGGCTATAGAGCTCAACTGTGATTGGCAAATGTACTTGGGACAATCAACCAATGGTTCAACATATACACCTATATAATCCAAGGTGGACCTGCTGTGTGTTATGACCCCTGATGAAGTTTCCATTGATCGGAACGAAACTTGTAGGGTTGTTGTAACTTTATGCCTAAGGTAACCCCTATAGTGACTCAGTACCTTCTTCCTGCCTCAGTGCAGTATATGATCTAGAGCAGGGGTGAGCAAACTTTTTATGCCGAGCCCCCCTTTTCATCCATAAAATTTCTCGGGCACCCCCTGCCTGATGTAATCAAAATCACATTGGAAAAAAAAACCAAAAACCCTTTATTAAACGGTATACAATATAAATCCAAATATGTCTAAATACTTACATATTTCAACATCTCGCGCTTGCAAAATTAGGCTGTGTCCACGCTGCCGCTGAGAGCGGTGACATCACCAACTCTCCAAGCATGAGCACAGGGTGTCCTGCATAATTTTGCAAGCGTAGATCGGGGCTATTTGTGTGTGTGTCTGTGTGTGGCTGTGTGTGTGTGTGCATTGAGTGCTGCTGAGCGCACTTCAAAGTCAATTGTGTTTGTCTTCCCAAGCGCCAAGCTCGGGAGAGTGTACGTGCACAAAGGCAATACTTTTGGGGGGGCATTCATCCACCTCTTTGCTACCTCCCTTCCCTCTCCCCCCCCCTTTTTTTTTCCTTCCCCTCCCTGCTTTGTCTTGCTATCCCCATTGTCATCCACACTCCTACCTACAGTATTATTTATTTTTTCCCGTTTTCAATGTTGTGTTTTCACTTATTTTTTACATTATTTCTGTCCATTCATAGTATGATTGATATAGTGCAGCCGGCCCTTTCACTTGCAGATTATCGCAGTGAAGCAGGTTGCCATCGGAGGAGAGCAGGAATACAGCGCTATTGCAGGGCAGACACCGGGAGGGGCGTTTGACTTCACCGAGCTCGGGCGTGCTCCTCCCCGTATCTCTGAAGCACCTACGCGTGTGCGCACACACCATCACGTGGCCGCCACCTGCACTAACCTGTTCAGCCACTCGCACACATCTTCGGCTGCCCGCCCGTGCACATCTTCTTGGCCGCCCCTCGCGCACAGCTTTTTCGTCCTCCCGTGCACAGCGTCTGCTGGCCCGCACACCCAGTTTTCGCCGCATGCCGCCTGCGCCCCCCTAAATAATCTTGTGCCTCATTGCCCCCCTAGTTTGCGCACCACTGCATTACAACACACACTCTCTCTCTCTCAATCAATCACCACATACACACACACACACTCACACTCACCACATACACACACACACAAGCCCCCCCGACACACACACAATCCCCCCCCACACACACACACACACACAATCCCCCTCCCCCCACACACACACAATCACCCCCCCCACACACACACACAACCCCCCCCACACACACACAAAATCCCCCCCACACACAACACACACTCCCCCCCCCCACACACACACTCAATCACTCCCCCCACCACCACCAACACACACACACACACTTAATCAGTCCACAATTTCACCTGGGGGGGGCGACATGCTCCGATCCCCAACCCCCCATGCTGCTGAAAACTTGTGCGGGAAGCAGACAGGAAGAGAAGGAGGGGCTGTCTGTGTGCAGAGAGAAGCCCCGCCCCCTCTGCAAGACACAGACACATAGAAGCAGCAGCACAGAGCTTCTGGCCGCCCGTGCATAGCTCTGCCCGCCCCCAGGTTTCCCTGCAAGCAGCCCACGCCCCCCCTACATAATCTTGCGCCCCCCCCCAAGTGGGCACGCCCCACAGTTTGCGCACCGCTGATCTAGAGCACTATTGCTGTGGGATCCGGTTACCTTCATTAGCTGGAGCTGCTGGTCTTTCCCACTATCCTCTGACGTCACTGAAACAGGGTCAAGTAGACATTGCGTGATCCGTTCACGGGAGTCGAGCTGTTTACACAGATGTTATGTTTTAATCATCTTCATTACTCTAAATGAATAGAAGGGTTTCTGTTCAACAGTTCCCCATTATACACCAATTTAAGTGAGCGCACTAACAAGAAGTACCTATATTGTGCTTAAAATATACTGTAGTGCCAAAGAGTATTCTAAAACAAATCTGGGGCAATCACCAACAAGACCCAGGTACATGCCGGGTACATGCTGCAACATTTCAGTGACATTTCTGCAGACAAACTAATGGCCCATCGGATTAGCAGCGGGGGACCCTGCTGTGTTAATCCAATGGGCCATTAGTCTCTGCAGAAATGTTACTGAAATGTTTGTAGCATGTACCCAACATGTACCTGGATCTTGTTGGTTATAGCCCCAGATTTTCCAAGGCAAGTTTAAGGCAAGTTTTAGAATACTCGTCGGCGCACCTACTGTATACCTGTAGTTTTAATAGGTACAAATAGAGCTGCTAAGAGGAATCCTACTTAAACAAATGTATAGCAAAACTTTGAACATATATTGAACCTGGCAGCTGCAAAAATCCTTGAATGAGCACTGGAGTTAAGTGAAATAGGGCATCATGTCTGACATTAAGTTGTTAACAGTTAGTGACATTTTTACTATTCAGCTTCAATGATGTAGTATTTAGATTGCATTAAGGATAATACATCTCATGAAAGGGTGCATGGAAACCTAAGGGACCCCTAAGTGGTAACAATTGGACAAATAATGATATCCCTCCCTCAAACACAAATAATACATCTATACGAGATCAAGATTTTTGTAGAAAAAGTAAAATTTTATTTGTAGAAAAATGATCAGACTTATCCACAGCTCTCATGATGCTGAGCATGCAAAACAGGGCTAGCAATGCATAACAGTGATGAAAGATACAGCTCACAATGAAGTAAAACTATGCAAAAAAACTGAAAAATCAGCAACAAAGAAAAAATAAAAAAACACAGGTTTTTACATAAAAAGAAGGGGGGGGGGGACAACGGTTCAGAAACATTTAAAATTATAAAATAAAGGTAGCTTTCTTACATGACCAGAAAAGTACAAACAAAAGACTAGTGTGCATAAATCAGGGTAGCAAGTAATGTCTATTAGCCTTTCAGCTTCCACAGTCCTAATGCTGGACCTCGTAAGGACAGTGGACATTGAAAGGCTAAAAGACGTCTTGGGTCTTTCCATGCAATAGTGCTTGACCAGGGAGGCTGCGAGGGACCCCCTCCCCCTCCCACTTGGAACCGGTACCCACATATAAACAGACAAGTAATGACAGACTCAGTTTGGAGGTATAAAAGGCCGCGGCATTGCTTATTAACAATCATAATAATGGAGTAAGCGCTAGTCCATGCCAGAGTGGGGTCAGAAAGTTAGCCAGGCCTTGGCCTGCTGCCCCCATACCCGGCCGAGCCCTAAAGAGCGGGCCGTTGTCGCGAGTGTGTTCCCGGGTGTCATGTTCGCTTGACCCCGCCCATTCGCTCCTACCCCCGGGCGATGCCCGCCCCGAGCCCATCTGGCAAGGATAAGCACTTACCCCCGAACTGCCGCTGCGATAGTGGCAAAACGACCAACTGAACCCTCCTGAAGGAACTTCAGTCCTTTGTTTCTCGGGAAGTCTTTGGACTCTGCCCTATAAAATATGATGGTACATGTTACAGCTTACAGGCAGTATAGACAGCTTATCAACCAAGGGAATTGTAACTACTCCACGGAGTGGCCGGGGGCAAGCATCTGCCCCCGACTGTATTGCTAACAGGATGGGTGGGTGGGAATTTCGGCGCAGACCGGGAGCAGAATGGAAGATTCGGCTCCCCGCTGCCTCTTAATGCTTCCTTTGGCCTGCTCCCTCTCCCCCCCATCCCTCCCCCAGGGGTCGCGACGGCGGCCCAGAGGTCCTAGCGAGGTGATGGGGGAGGGAGCTTGCCCCCTTGTCATGGGCATCCCTCACCTAATTGGCTGGAGGGATTGCTGAAATGTCACTCTCACAGCTTATAGAATAAGTTCCTTAATGTCCAACTTCCTCAAGAGCAATAGGTTCCCTGTGCTACAAATAATAATGTCCTCCATTCTTTTTAATCTACATTTGTTATTAAGGGGCTTATTCTATATCCACCCAAGTGGGTTGACTTGAATGGAGACTTTCGGTCACTTCAGCGGATATTGAAAAAAGCCCATACATATCATATAGACATAAAATAATATCACTTTAACATGAAGCATTTGAAGGAACCAAAGTTGTAAATACTGTATGCTGTTTAGAATTGTAATAAATGATACTCTATTATGTAAAACATCAATTGTTTCGGTAATCATTCAATAACCATTGCTATGATCACTACTGCCTTTACATTAATGTTTGTGTTGGAGAACTCTGTTTCTTTGTAGATGTCTAATGACAGAATAAACTACTTCCATTTCTTCTATGACAAATAACAACTTTTCAATACATTGATTATTGTGTAGGATCTGATTACTTTAACTCTTTTAGTGCCGGAGGAGCAGTGCTATTCAAGGGCCCACAGTCCCTGTGACAAGTCGCAACCACTTGATCGCTCCTCTTCTGTTTAGTTTGTGTTTACTGCTCTCAGAAAAATGAGAAACAAAGGGATGATGGTCACTGAATGTCACATGAGCCCCCAGAGTGCCAGCCATCATAGTGAACATCATTAGGGCACTAAAACGGCCAGATACTTTGCTTTTGTATGTCTTATTCAATAAGAGATTCCAGCTTAAAGAACATGCACATTGTGACTTTCATGAATACTTTAAATAAACAACAAGTCACTTAAAAGGTACAACAACAGCAGATAAGGCTAGTTGTATTCAGTGCAGTGTAAAGGCCAGGCTGTGGCTTGTTTTTTTGGCATTTTATGAAGTCAGGATGCAAACACACCAATAAAATGGTTTGTGACATTATGCACAAGATATAACCATGTATTTACACACTAATTAGAGCTGTAAAGATTTCTTATAACAACAATAATCTTTTAGTACCTGTAAGTGTATGCTTGTAATTATTATTAGTATTTTGCTGAGACAGAGCCTTTCCATTCTAAAACTATTAGCATATTAGTGGGTGGCTATATTTGTATTAAATGTGGTATAATGTATTAAAGAGCCATCATTTTGAACATTGCAAAACATTATTAAAGCTGAGATACTGATCTTGGCAGAAGTATGACATTTAAAGCACAAATTATCTTTCTTGGGGGCCAATATATTTGACACAAACATTTGCTTCAAAGCAAAAAGATTGATTTAGTAAATAATTAGGAATCTTATAGGAATGTGTTAGTAAAGGGGACCAGATGTATCACTCTCCAACGTTCCAGAGGGAGCATGATCAGACCCAAAAGAAAAAGAACATACAGTATATTGCTCACCCAATCTTATTCTCTTAATAAATACCACCTAAGACATGATCACTATATTTTACACACATATTATATATTATATTGTATTATTTTTCACTGTTTACACTAAGTGGCCTACCAATAGCACGTTTTTTAGTGACCAGATTTATTAACCATAGATTGGTACCAGTTAATTCCATGCCAAAATCCATAGACCAACAGCTAAGAAACACAAACATGCAGAAGAACCTGAACCAAGCAATTACTCTCTAACTAAATATTTGAATCTTCATGGTAGCATGAGCATCACTGTTACGGTAGGGGAAGCCAGTCTTCATAATAAAGGTGAAGCTCGACTGGTTAACCCTGAAAACCGTGGATCCCCGGTGTCATGGGAGACCAGACAATTACACCCTTATACTGGAATCATATCGCTGGGCAAAACCAAGAAGTAAAACAAATTGCGATTTATTCCTTAGAAACAGATGTACACACAATGATTTACAAACACACTTGAGAAATGAGAAAACACACTTACAGGGTGTCTCGGCTACAAAACTAGCCTTTCCAAGTTGAAATAGCACAGAAAACAAAGTCTTTCAGATGACCGGGACTAAGCCCGAAAAGCCCTGGAAACGAAATCGGCATGCAGTTCCTGATGCCACTGCTCTTTCCACTCTGGAGGTGCTGAAATCCCTTGACCGGGAACGAGTACCAAACGTCCTGGTACTCTTTTCAGCATGCAGTTCCAGCTGCGACCGCTATGAAGTATTCTGAGAACTTGGCCCCCGGAAAGTGGGACTTAGAAAAATTCTCGCCTTGCAATTTCCGAAGCCGGCTCACTGACATCTCTCACAGAGCATCTTTGAATTTACCACTGCTGTTTTGGCGCTTAGAATCTGAGGTCCGGATTGGCTGCTGGGTTTCTTATAGCCACTTGTTTTCAGAAGCCCCCGCTGGGTTAGGTGCCTCCAAGTCTGGGAAGGCAAAGGCTGGCCGCGATGGCTGGAATTGTTACCCGGACGAGGGTACTCCACCACACATCCTGCCCAGATGGCTTTAACACCTCTGGCAGCATCTGTGACTTTGAAGTAAGGACCTAGGGCAGACATAGTGACACCACAAAGTGGTAGCCCCCTAGCCCCCCTCAGAGAACCGTCTTTGAAAGTCCCAGCTTATAAGTATAATACATTTACAAACATCTCAGTTTAATAAAAATATACTTTTATACTTTTTACTTTGTCTAAGTCTTTTGGGCTATGAGGGGTAGAATGGGACTATACACTTTTATTCCCACTAGCCATATCCCTCATCCACTGTAAACCTGAGTTAGAATGTAAAAACCTTATAGCCACATTGGCTATTAAACATTTCATGAAACATGAAAACATTTTCCCATTTTTCTTCTAAGTGAAATTAAAAGATGCTTAGCTGCAATCCCAGAGCTGTAGCTCCTTCCCTTAAGGAAACCTAATTTTTTATTGTCTCTTTTCTTTACTGAAAATTGGACTTAAGTTTCATAAGACCTCTCGCAACTTAGTCCACAGTTGGAGAACCCCCCCCTCCTGACGCTCTGGAGACCGTGACGGAACTGAGTCCTAGAGAGGGAACGGGAGGCAGACAGACGAATACGAAGCCTTCCCAGAGTACACCAGATGCCAAACGGAGGCGGGGAGTCAATCCTCTATTATCACATTGGTGATTCATGCTGTTTTAAAAAGATTTTATTGTAAGTGTGCATTTTTGAATTTTGCTATAAATTTACCTTTTATACGATTGATCTGCACTATGGGTATATTTTCTATCTTTACATCCTATCATCTCGCTGGAATTGGAGTATAGCACCACTTCAAACTCAGAAGATTACCTATGATCCAAATTTACTGATGTTGCCTAATTAACACTGCAATCCTGTGAGTAGGCTGCACATAGGAGCCAAGATTGCTATTGAGCGATTTCACTCATTTAAATTGTCTGCACTTAGATTGTTGTGTTTTGTTGTTTTGTCTCCTTATGCTCCCCCTGGGTTGTGAGAGAATCTAAAACCTGAGCAGGCTCAGAGGTAACCAGCCGGGCATAATACCTTTAATTATGGCCTGGTTACCCCTTTACCGTCACACCCAGTAACTTAGAAGCACCATAAGCCGGGGACACTGTGTGTATTATAACCTTTACTGTTGTTGTATAACAGCCTGGGATTTTAAGGGTAGATATTTGGGTGGAAATGTGGTAAAAACATATGTACAATGTCAGGGGCAAAGTTACCCGCTGTCCCCCCATTTTACATGCAGATCGAGTCTGGTCTGCGGGTACGCATCTGCATATTGCCCCCTCATATCTTCCCTTTAGAATATTGTATTTTTAGCCTGAAATGCTTAATGTAACAGTTGCAGTACTGAGTCCAGATTAGAGTAAAAAAGTTACATTTAAAATTGTGTATTCATCTCTATACAGACAGTCCTGGAAATTCTAGAGGTAGCCAGTATGTCTGCATAGAGATTGGGGATCAAAGAGAAGAAGGGAAGTCGAGAGGTGTTAGAACATTTGGTGAGTGGGGAAGGGTGGAGTACTGGGTCTGGGAACAAGGACTCCCCACGGGGGGACACTTTGCTCACCCAGACTCGGTGGAGCCTACCCAGTGGCGGTATAGGGCTTGCATTGGGAATCCATTGCTGGTAACATGATTCCCATTGGCCAGTTCGAATTTCCCTCTTGCCAGCGTCCTGACACCCCCCCCTCCCCCCGCCTCTGATGCGTTATGCCAGAAGAGTCCCCATCTATGATTGGCTGATACAGCTACGATACTTTCTTTGATTGGTCGCCAGCCCTTTCTCCATGTTGAACATAGAACAACGAGGTCTATGTAAGGGGACTGGCTAATCAGAAAATCAGACTTCTTTGAGCTTTGGTCGGTGAGGCGCAGGCGGGCTTTTCAAAAGTGATTTGCTCTGAATAGCTGTAACTGTGCTCACCACAAACAAGGCAGGGGCCCGGGACAGAGTTGGGAATGGGTATAAACACCACCCACAGCCACAAAATTGAAGGCAGGAGACCTATCGGGTAGTTGGTGATGGCGTGATCATTCTGA
The DNA here is from genome assembly GCF_040206685.1 of Ascaphus truei. Classification (NCBI taxonomy): domain Eukaryota; kingdom Metazoa; phylum Chordata; class Amphibia; order Anura; family Ascaphidae; genus Ascaphus; species Ascaphus truei. The sequence continues at coordinate 271,528,089 of NC_134484.1, read as the reverse complement.
TTTCCTCTCTTGCAGGCGTTGATCTTCCCGGATGCAAACAGTGATAAGTTCTTCCATATCTGTATGGCGCTCTTGGGCAGCGAGTTCATCTTAAAGAGGTTCCGAAAGTCCCTGCCAGAAAGCCAATGACAAAGCCTCATTGTTCCATCCTGTCTCAGCAGCAATGGTGTGAAATTCCAAGGCGTATCTGGCAACCAGGCAATTCCCTTGAGAGATAAGAAACAAAGAGAAAGCAGCAGTTAACTTACGGCCAGAGGTGCCAAAGACTCGTCGAAAATTCTTTGGTGAATCATCTGATGTCTTGTGTAAGATCCAACCTCTGTTCCCAGATGGGGGAAGCCCAAGCCAGCGAATCGCCTGTGAGCAAAGAGATGATATACGCCACTTTGGATCTTTGAGAAGGAAAATGAGAAGGCGTTATTTGGAATTGTACGAAGCATTGGTTTAAAAAGCCTTGGCATCCATGGGGATCTCCAGCATAGCAGTTAGGAGTAGGGAGTCAAGGTTCAGAAGACAAGGGGTTAACCAGTGGGGAAGAGCGAGGACCGGTGGGAGTGGAAATAGTGGGGTGTTGCACCTGTACCGTGAGAGCCAGAAGATTTTGCTGCAACAAGTCCAATCGTCGGTCACTCTGCTCAAGATATTTTTCAAGTTTGGTAAACATGCTAGCGTGCATAGCCAAGACGTGTCCCACCTTAGTGAGGTCCATGTTTTCGGGGCTGAGATTACTACAACATTGTGCTCACCACAAACAAGGCGGGGTCCTGGGACTGAGGTGGGAATGGGTATAAACGCCACCCACAGCCACGGGGGCAAGTCTGTTGTTTAGATTGGTCGAGGTAGTCGGGTCAGGGTTGGAGTGGTAAGAGTTGTAGTTATACTTGCAAAGGTCAGAGAAGGAGAGGTCCGGATCGTTGAAGGTACTAATAGCCGAAAATGGAGAGTAGTCATTGTCTGAGTGCTGAGGTCAGGGTTGGAGATGCGGAGGGTCAAAGGTAGTCGGGGTCAGTATTCCAGACTTGCGGAGTCCAACAGCTAAGCCGGGTCGGTACACAGAGCAAGGTTCAGCAAGGCATGGCAAGACTGTGGAGGCAAAGAACAGGTAAGCACAAAGGAACATGAATCTATGCTCAGCCAAAGTGCCAGTGGCAAAGCTGAGCATATATAGGCATGACTGTCCATCCTATGGAGAGTAGGGGCGGATGCGTGGCCTCAGCGGAAGCAGTGATTGGGCTAGGTGCAGGAGACAGGTGAATGTGCTGGAAAGGATTAGTTCTGTTGCCACAGAGCTTGGGTGCTTTGCACACACATCACGTGCACGCGCCACGTGCCACTGATGCGCGGTGCAATCCGAAGGCGGGGTCTTCCCCTGCAGTACCTGGTGACATCACCGGTGCATGCATTCGCACTGTGAGGCCAGCGGATGATGTTCCCTTGGAAGGAGCCCCGTGCATTAACGGATGTATGGCAGGAGTGCGCCAAAGGCGTCGTGACCCCCGAATCCTTACAATAGCAAAGCTCTCGGCACGGAGTTGCCAGAGAAGCCTGCCTAGCTGAGACCAAGTTCTGAGATTGCAGCCAAGTTCCAGATTTTACCTTGCTCACGTTTAGCGGGTACAGCCAGGTATCTTCCCAGAGGAAGGTATTGTGAAGTTTCTGGATGAGGAGCGGACAGGGTAAGCCTTCTGAAGCAGGCACCCTGCACCTAGTTGAGGCTAGAGACTCGCCCCCATAGAAAAGGTTCTGAGTTCTGATCCTGTTGGGACTGCAGATGTACCACTTCATCAAAAGGGCCTTTAGCTTGACAGTATAAGTCTTATGGAAAACTTTTAGAAGGTGTTGGTTGTGAGACATTTAAATATACTTTGCATATTTCATTAGCAGATCTCCTACAGTAGGTATCTACGGTGTGATCCTTTTTGAGCACAGGTGTTTTCCCATATGTTATTTGAAGGGAGGTTTGAGGGAATATGTATAGTGCATGGGACTCTACTAAAATAGATATCTTTCTTATATTTCAGTGTCTGAAGGGAACAAATGCCACCTTTAGGTAAGACAGGTGTAATATGAGTCCTGTTAAGCTATGCCCATCAGTACTAATTTAACATTGCATTAAACCTATTCTAACAGCCATTCTTTTTCCATTTAAATAGTTTTGTGGATACCTTTTAAACTCAGCTAAAACAATGTCTTTTACCTGTATAGGTTACGTTATCTGCCCTGATTTAATGGAGCTCTGTGGATCTGCCCTATTGAGAGGACAGAAGTGTAGAGGTAGGATACAGCATGTGGGAAAGGTTGTAGGCATGCGAGAGCTGTAGTGACATGGGGGTAGAGAAAATACATGCATTAGCAGAGTGTAGAGAGCGAGTACGGTTATAGTGAGAAATTTAAGCTGAGATAAAAGCATAGGCGTGGAGAGCCTTGAAGGGAGAGGAAGAATTTTTAATTTAATGCAGCAGATGGAGTACTGTAGCAATAGGGAGAAAGCACAATTTTCAGGAGGAGAGAAACAAAGACTGCACAAGAGGAAAGTGAGGTAATCCTTGCAGCTACACTATTAATAGATTGAAGGGTTGAAAGCTGAGAGACAGGGAGGCCATTCAGTGACATAGGGGGCGATGCACTAAGCTCAATGTCTTTCCGTTCTGATGTTCCAAAAAAGCAGGTTCATTAAAAAGTGAGGCCGGGGACGCGATTCACTAAGGCCTTGAGCCCATTTTTTAACGTACCTGCTCAAAATAACTCAAAACACCCACAGCGTACATGTTGCTTTATTTCCCCCTCCTAGCGTTCTTAACCTTTACGTACGCTAGCTGATAGAAAAAAAAGCCGCTTGTAACATTTGCATGGAGATTCTGTCTCTCCATGCAAGGCTGTTACAGGCGATCGTACACTAAATAAATATATTTTAATAATAGTGTACATGAGCAGGGGGTCTCAGGACCTGAACCGCATTGGTTTCAGGTCCGAGGACCTCCTACTTCAGGAGATACAGGCCCCGTTATGGGGTGCCGGTATCCCCTGCACTTTAAAGCTCCCGCATCAAGTGACCGGGACATTTCAATTCTGCAGGGGATACCGGCACCCCATAAAGGGGCTTGTATTAAATTAGTATTAAAACACACATAACAATAAACAATAATTCATTACCGTAGCGGCTATCTGCTATGGTAATGAAGCTGCATTAATGTACATTTTAATAATATTGTGCGGGTGCAGGGAGTCACCTGAGCTGAACCGCATTGATTTCTGCCTCAGAGACCCCTGCTTCCCGAGTTACAGGCCCCGGTATGGGGCATCGGGTGCCAGTGTCGTCGCCATCTTTATAGCGTCCAAGACGCGACATGGGCTCTATAAAGATGGCGGCGACACTGGCACCGATGCCCCAAACCGGAGCCTGTAACTCGGGAAGCAGGGGGTCCCTGAGGCAGAAATCAATGCAGTTCAGCTCAGGGGACCTCCTGCTCCCGCACACTATAATTAAAATTTACATTAATGCAGCTTCATTACCTTAGCGGCTATACATTAAGGCAATGAAGGGGTTAAGGCACATTAGCATGTTTATTGGGGACAATTGCCTCCAATAAACATAGCAATATACAACACACATCCCCCCCTCCCCCTAGCACATACTATACAGTAATGGGCAAAAAAAAAATATTATCCACATATGGATAATAATGCATTTGCCCATTTTAAATACAATAAATACAGACAATATATATCACACTTACCTTTTACAGGCACACACGATGAAGGTCGTCTTCATCCTCATCTTCATTCTGCTCGTGCCCCCTCCGATGCTGCAAAACATACACAAGAATAAAAACAGCCAATGTAATGTCCCCTAACCCCTTATTCACCTTAGCGGTTATTAACTGCTACAGTCATTAATGGGTTAACCCACCCTCACCCACCATTCGGGAGGCCTACATACCCTCCCCCACTAACCCCCCACCCCGTGAGGCCTAACCACCCTCACCCACTTCCCAGCCGGGAGGCCTACCCACATACCCTTGGGGCCAATACCCCTTTCCCCCACCCCCAGTACCCACAATAAAAACATTACACTGCCCCACAATAAACATCATTCTATTTATTAAATACATAACCCACCCCCGGTGCGCCCCCATAAATACATGATTTATTCTTTTACATACAGGGTTCATACCCCAGGCCCACGGGAGTCCCCGGTGGGCCTGACAGGTCACCTTACAGAACTACAGGTTACCAGCATCATGTTTCAAACAGGGTCTGGAGGCCTGTTGGTGGGTCCCGCCAGGTGCCATGGTCCACCAGGTGGTCTCCGCGGGTCACCGTGGGCCACAATGGGGTCTCCACGGTAGGCCCGCGGATGTCTAGGGGGGCCCCGGGTCAGATCCACTGGTGTCTGAGGGGCCTCAGGTGGTCCCTACGGGTCCGCAGTGCTCCCACAGATGTGGGGCCACCGGTTCTTCCCCGCAGGTGTCCCCCGTGGACCCGCCAGCCTGGTACCCGTGAGAAGCCCAAGGATACCGCAGGTGGTCTCCAGAGGTCCCCCGCAAACCAAATGGAACCAACCCTGTTTGTAAACAAAATAAACCGGACCTATACATTCAATACATCAATTTCCCCCCCCCCCACACACATACAGTACACTAATGTGCAAAATAACTATTATCCAGATATGGATAATAGATTATTTGCCCATTATGAAACACATAAAACATGCCTAAATCAAAACATGAATTCTTAATCTTAAAATCACCACATTGCATGTTAAAATAAATCCAGCAGCAATTGTAAATATAAACCAACAAACCAGCAGCTACACAAATGTATATGAAATGTTACACAATTGCATTGAGTGTGTACATGATGTAAATAATCTGTGTGTTAGGGGGAGCTTGAATTAATAGATGCAAGGGAGCAGTATGATATCATACAGTAGGCATTACTGAAACATGGTGGGAGGAAACTCATAACTGGACAGTTAATTTAGAGGGTTATTCTCTTTTTCGGAAGGATCGAACAAATAGAAGGGGAGGTGGAGTATGTTTATATGTTAAACCGGATCTAAAACCTATTATAAGGGATGATGTCTATGAAGGGAATGATGAAAATGTAGAGACTTTGTGGATAGAAATTAGCAGTGGAGGTAAAAGTATAAAGAAAATGTTTGTGGGAATATGCTATAAACCACCAAATATCTATGAGATTGAGTAAGCTAAAATACTTTTGCAAATGGAGAAGGCGTCAAAACTGGGTCAAGTTTGCATAATGGGGGATTTTAATTATCCAGACATAGACTGGGGCAATGAGATTAGCGTTACAACAAAAGGGAACAGGTTTTTGGGGGTGCTTAAAGACAATTATATGACCCAAATTATTGAGGAACCAACCAGGAGAGGGGCAATACTGGATTTGGTCATATCAAACAATGTAGAAGTAATAACAAATGTTCAAGTCCTGGAACATTTGGGTAACAGTGATCATAACATGGTCTCATTTGAAATAAATTATCAAAAAACAGATTACTTGGGTTCAACAAAGACCTTCAACTTTGGAAAGGCAGATTTAATAAACTGAGAACTAATCTAGTAGTAATACAATGGGATGATGTTTTTGCAGGGAAAAATGTAGAAGATAAATGGACAGTCTTTAAAACATTGTTAAAAAAGCACACTTATCAGTGTATACCCTTGGGTAATAAGTATAAAAGAAATAAGTCAAAACCAATGTGGCTCAATAAACAGGTAGGGGAGGAAATGGACAAGAAGAGGAAGGTGTTTAGATTCTTTAAGTCAGAAGGGACAGAGACATCGTATCAGAATTATAAGGAATGTAACAAAAATTGCAAAAGGGCAATCAAATTAGCAAAAATGGATAATGAAAAAAGGATTGCAATAGAAAGTAAGGTCAACCCTAAAAAAATCTTTAAGTACCTTAATAACAAAAAAATGAGAAAAGAAAATATAGGACCCTTTCAGTGTGAGATGGGTAGGAAGATTATTCGAGACAAGGAAAAAGCTGAGGTATTAAACAAATTCTTTGCCTCTGTGTTTACCAGGGAAGAATCAAGTTCAATAGTAGTGCCGCAGGAGGAAGCCACAACCTCCATATTAATGAACAATTGGTTAACTGATGAAGAAAATCATAAGCGACTTGAAAAAATTAAAGTTAATAGGCACCTGGCCCCGATGGCATACATCCAAGAGTTCTCAAGGAGTTAAGCTCAGTAATAACCAAACAATTATAGTTAATATTCAAGGACTCCATTTCCACAGGCTCAGTACCACAAGATTGGCGTAAAGCAGATGAGGTGCCTATATTTAAAAAGGGAGCTAGATCACAACCGGGAAATTACAGACCTGTAAGCCTGACTTCAATAGTAGGGAAACTACTTGAAGGTTTAATACGGGATAATATTCAGGAATACCTAATGGAAAACAAAATTATTAGTAATAGTCAGCATGGATTTATGAAGGATAGATCTTGCCAAACTAACCTTATTTGTTTCTTTGAGGAAGTAAGTAGGAATTTAGACCAGGGTAATGCAGTTGATGTGGTCTACTTAGATTTTGCAGAGGCTTTTGATACGGTTTCAGACAAAAGGTTGGTGTACAAAATAAAGAAAGTTGGACTCAGTAATAATATATGCACCTGGATTGAAAACTGGTTAAAGGACAGACAACAGAGGGTTGTCATAAATGGAACTTTTTCAGGTTGGGCTAAAGTCGTGAGTGGAGTACCTCAGGGATCGGTACTGGGACCCCTGCTTTTTAATTTGTTTATTAATGACCTTGAGGTTGGGATCGAGAGCAAAGTCTCCATCTTTGCTGATGCTACTAAATTGTGTAAGGTAATAGAATCAGAGCAGGATGTAATTTCTCTTCAGAAGGACTTGGAGAGACTGGAAACGTGCGCAGGTAAATGGCAGATGAGGTTTAATACAGATAAATGTAAGGTTATGCATTTGGGATGCAAGAATAAAAAGGCGACTTACAAATTAAATGGAGATATATTGGGGGAATCCTTGATGGAGAAGGATTTAGGAGTGCTTGTAGACAGTAGGCTTAGCAATAGTGCCCAATGTCATGCAGTAGCTGCAAAGGCAAAAAGATCTTATCTTGCATCAAACGGGCAATGGATGGAAGGGAAGTAAACATAATTATGCCCCTTTACAAAGCATTAGTAAGACCACACCTTGAATATGGAGTACAATTTTGGGCACTAATCCTAAGAAAAGACATTATGGAACTAGAGAGAGTGCAGAGAAAAGCCACCAAATTAATAAAGGGGATGGACATTCTAACTTATGAGGAGAGGCAAGCTAAATTAGATTTATTTACATTGGGAAAGAGGCGTCTAAGAGGGGATATGATAACTATATACAAATATATTCAGGGACAATACAAGGAGCTTTCAAAATAACTATTCATCCCACGGGCTGTACAAAGGACTCGGGGCCATCCCTTAAGGTTGGAGGAAAGGAAATTGCACCAGCAACAAAGGAAAGGGTTATTTACAGCAAGGGCAGTTAAAATGTGGAATTCATTACCCATGGAGACTGTGATGGCAGATACAATAGATTTGTTCAAAAAAAGGTTGGACATCTTTTTAGATGGGAAAGGTATACAGGGATATACCAAATAAGTATACATGGGAAGGATGTTGATCTAGGGATTAATCCGATTGCCAATTCTTGGAGTCAGAAAGGAATTAATTTTTCCCCTTAATGGGGTTTTTTGTTTGCCTTCCTCTTGATCAATAAGCATAGATATAGGATAAAGTATCTGTTGTCTAAATTTAGTATAGGTTGAACTTCATGGACGGAAGTCTTTTTTCAACCTCATCTACTATGTGACTATGTGACTACACTGGCGACACACTTTATTCGAGCTCGGCTAGTCCCACGAATTCGGGTATACCCGGGTGTATTGAGGTTTGTGACTGTTTTCTGCCCGAGTGCATTGAGTTATTTTCCGGCAGGGATTGAAGCATTTTATTCCCGTTGGCTGCAATGCTGCACAGTACATATATATATACTGCATTACAATTCATGAATTTATGCCATCTGGTAGACACGCGAAGCATTGCAGCCTATTAAATCCTAATCATTATCATTTAACAGATCAGCCGCCCATCAGCCAGGCATGAACCCAGGCTGGGAAGGCAAATGCAACGGGGCTTGTCAGAGGTGAGGAGCGGCGCATTCCAGGTATCTGCCAGGTACATACCGGGTATTTGCTCGAATAAAGTGTGTCGGTGCAGTATGTGACTATGTAACACTATGCAAAATATATGTAACAATAAAATACACTATGAACAATGTCCCCTAACCACCAATGCCATCATGAAAATCAAATAGAAACTAAGCAACATCAATACAATTACCATCAATCAATTAATCAATTTCCTCAAACAATTACAATACAATACAAATCAATTATACAATTCCCTTTTCAATTCCTAAAGCCAAACCATTGCCAAAACAATTCTAATTGAAAGTAACCACCATCATTCTAATCTAACTACCAGAAAGAAGCCATTAAAAATAACCTGTAACTAAATACAAATAACATTATTCACACCAATGACAAAATAAAGCTGATAAATATATTAGCCATACATGAAAAGAACATACACATTAGCAAAACAATCAATTATTATCCCTGTATGTCTATCCATATAGATAGATATATCATAACATATAGGGGCAAAAATAGAGCATAAAAAACAATGCATTTACATACAAAAATCACATAGAATACACCCATTCAGTGTCCGTGAATGTATGTATATTCATAGGTACATAGATACATTCACGGGCATTACATGGGACTGAAAAAATAAAAGACATGCATCAAAAATCAAAAAAACCTGTAAAGTAAAAATAATACACTTTTCTTTTGTTTACTTACCATTAGATGCCCACTCACCGAAATCCAGGCGACCCGGAAGCACTGGGATGGAGTTGGGATGGAGTTCCCACGCTCTGATTGGCTATCGTACCATGTGTCGCCGGCCATCATTGTTTTGATGACGTCATCTTAAAGACAATTGAAACTCAGCCATTCTCATTGGCTGGCGTCATTGCCTTTAAATGACGTCATCATTTTTTTTCCCCCGGCAAAATCACATGTTTTTCACGGCCCAATCAGGACCGTGGGAAACATTTGACCAAAATGTGATGTCATAGGCCTATAAAAGCCTATGTCGCCTCATTTTGAAGCCAGATGGCGAGGAGGGAACACCTCCCCTCCTAAGAAGAGAAGAAGGGCGTGGCAGAAGAAGATGGAAGAAGACGGAAGAAAACGGAGAAGACCCCAAAGAAGAAAAGAAGACCCCAAGACTGATGGGAAGTATTACAAATAGAAGAAAGAAGACACCTTTATGGATTGTAAGGGTTTATTTTTTTATGGTTACCTGTGGATTGGTGACCGAGTGATGGTGTAAAAGAGGCGCTAAAAACAATACTAGTGCTCACTAATAATACAGTGAAAGAAATGTACACACTTAATATTAAGTGACTTTAAGTGACTCAAATAGTGCAAATATAGAATAATAAATAAAGGTTGGGTAGCCATGTGTTAAAAATGGTATACAGTTCTCTCTCATGCTGGCAGTAAACCTGGTAAGTATACAGGATTGCCAGCATCAATCATGGAGGTTGGCCCTCACACCCTGGTGAGGTGTCATATGTACATGAGGGGAGGGGTAACAGACCTTGTGTCCCTTGTTAGTGACACAGGAGGTTGAGCTATTCCCTTGGTACTGCTGCGGCCGAGTTTATTCGAGCATTTGCCCGTTCTCGGCCGCAGCAGTAAACTGGCGCGCGCCGGAGGGTGCCGGGCGCGCGCCGAAGCAGCGGAAGAGCGCCCTCCGATCGGGGCGCTCTCCCTCCCGCTGCCGGGTCCGCCGGGTCCCCCGGAACCCCCTGCCGCCGTCCCCCACATCGCGGGACACCAGGGCTCCCTCGGGGAGCCCTGGACGCGCGTGCAGGGGGCGCAGGCTCCCGATGACGCGTGACCGCGCGTCGGTGACGCGCGGCACGCCGAGGGGCGGCCACTAGCAAGCCGGGAAATCTCCCGGCTTGCGGAACCGGCCACACTTTAATAAAGTGTGTCGGTAGTGTATATAAGACACAGAACTGCCCAAAGTTAGTGTCTCTAAGTTGAAGGTCAAGTGTGTTAGCTAAGAGTTCAAGAGAGTGGTTCTACAGCAAGTAGTCAGGCCTGCAGCAGTAAGGCTGGCAGGGCCTATACTGTGTCCAGGAACCTGGCACAGGTGGTGATCTCCCTGAGGGGAGAGGTGATCCAACTCCATTGGGAGGGCAGATCTTCTGAAAGGAGAGTGCTGTACGAGATGAGCGGCTAAGCTGTTTGCTGCGAGGGGCAGTCTGCCTATACCATCAATAAAGATGCCCTTGTTCACAAGAACCCCCAGTTGTGAGTGTGAAGTTACTCCACTGAGGAAGGCACCACAGAGGAGTTCCTCATCAGAACCATCTCCTTGCGGACGCAGAGATCTTGATGCGGTGGAGGAGCTGCACTGTATGTAGGTAGGACTCACGCACACTACCTCAGCTGCCTGTCTGGGTTGACATTCCCCATACACCATCATGCAGGAGACACAGGAGTCCTGTTGCCAACAGGTGCACCACCAGACATGACCATGTAATGGGGACATGTTTATGTTCTTTTAATGGCTTCTTTCTGGTAGTTAGATTAGAATGATGGTGGTTACTTTCAATTAGAATTGTTTTGGCAATGGTTTGGCTTTAGGAATTGAATAGGGAATTGTATAATTGATTTGTATTGTATTGTAATTATTTTAGGAAATTGATTAATTGATTGATGGTAATTGTATTGATGTTGCTTAGTTTCTATTTGATTTTCATGATGGCATTGGTGGTTAGGGGACATTGTTCATAGTGTATTTTATTGTTACATATATTTTGCATAGTGTTACATGATGCACAGATTAATTGCATCATGTACACACTCAATGCAATTGTGTGACATTTCATTTACATTTGTGTAGCTGCTGGTTTGTTGGTTTATATTTACAATTGCTGCTGGATTTATTTTAACATGCAATGTGGTGATTTTAAGATTAAGAATTCATGTTTTGATTTATGCATATTTTATGAGTTTCATAATGGGCAAATAATCTATTATCCATATCTGGATAATAGTTATTTTGCACATTATTGTACTGTATGTGTTGGGGGGGGGGGTGGGGGAGGATTGATGTATTGAATGTATAGGTCCGGTTTATTTTTTTTACATACAGGTTTGGTTCCTTTTGGATTGCGGGGGACCTCTTGAGACCACCAGCGGTATCTTCGGGCTTCTCACGGGTACCAGGCTGGCGGGTCCACGGGGGACACCTGCGGGAAAGAACCGGTGGCACCACATCTGTGGGGGCACCGCGGACCCGTAGGGACCACCAGTGGGTCCCCAGACCCCGTGGGACCCTCCCGAGGCCCCTCAGACACCTTTGGGTATGACCCGGGGCCCCCCAGACATCCGTGGGCCTACTGTGGCCCACGGTGACCCGCAGAGACCACCTGGTGTACCATGGTGCCTGGCGGGACCCACCAACAGGCCTCCAGACCCTGTGTGAAACATGATGCTGGTAATCTGTAGGTCTGTGAGGTGACCCGTCAGGCCCACCAGGGACTCCCATGGGCCTGGGGTATGAACCCTGTATATAAAAGAATAAATCATGTATTTATGGGGGGACAGGGGGTGGGTTATGTATTTAATAAAAAGAATGATGTTTATTGTGGGGCAGTATATTGTTTTTATTGTGGGTACTGAGGGTGGGGGAAGGGGGTATTGGCCCCAAGAGTATGTGGGTAGGCCTCCCGGCTGGGTAGTGGGTGAGGGTGGTTAGGCCTCACAGGGGTGGGGGGTTAGTGGGGGAGGGTATGTAGGCCTCCCGAGTGGTGGGTGAGGGTTGGTCAATCCCTTAATGACTGTAGCAGTTAATAAACCGCTATGGTGATTAAGGGGTTAGGGGACATTACATTGCTGTGTTTATTCTTGTGTATGTTTTTCAGCATCAGAGGGGACATGGGCAGGATGAAGATGAGGATGAAGACGGCCTTCATCGTGGGTGCCTGTAAAAGGTAAGTGTAATATGTTTTTACTGTATTTATTGAAAGTTATACTGTTTGTATTTATACTGTATGTATTTATACTGTATGTATTTAAAATGGGCAGATGCATTATTATCCATATGTGGATTATAGTAATTTAGCCCATTACTGGGTAATTTAGCCCATTATGTGTAAGGGGGGTGTATTTAGTTATAATACTGTTTATTATTTTTGGAGGTGCAACATTGGTACCGCAGGCCCGCGGGGACCCTGGGATGGCCGCAGGGACCCTGAGAAGGCCGCGGGGACCCCTGGACTCCCGCAGGGACCCCCGCACTCCCGCGGGGACCCCCGCTTGGTGAGGCGGGGACCCCTGGACTCCCGCAGGGACCCCCGCACTCCCGCGGGGACCCCCGCTTGGTGAGCCGGGGACCCCTGGACCTCCGCAGGGTCAGCCGGGTACACCTGCGTGACCCCCGGGCTCTCTCAGGTACCCCTGCGGGGTCAGCCGGGGACACTCGCCGGCCTGTTGTATGGGTTTTGCTCATGCAAAAATATTTTTTTCTAAGTCCAGCTTTTTTTGCGTCTACCTTGAGCTGACGTGTTCTGATCAACGCAACTTTCGCGTACACTAAGGTTGCGTTGCTTAGTGCTGCCCGCTTAAGGGCAGAATTTAACGCAAATAGGGTTACGAACGAGCAAAGTTCGACTTAGAAAAAATTCCTGAAAAAAGTTAGTTTTAGAGCGCAAAGTGCCTTTTTGCGTTGCTTAGTGCATCGGGTTCAGTGCAACATCACGTTCTAAAAGCACTTTGCACTCTAAACGTGACTTAACGGAGCTTAGTGCATGACCCCCATAGTGTTTTCCAGCAGTAGTACATGTGACATAATAGTATAACACATAATAGGGAATCAACGCTTCAGACATAAAACAATAGGAAAAGGAGTCCCGGTCACAAAGAATTTACACTCTAAGTGGAAAGTGGGTAGAACTTACAGATAGAAGGAGGGTGTTGTGGTAAGTGAGTCTGCAAGGGGCCAAAATCTGTGCATATGAGATGTACTGTATAGCACCAGGCAGTTGAGATACCCATATGCTTCGTTAAAGAGGTATGTTTTAAGAATGGTCCTAAAGAGGGAGAAAAATAGTTGCCAGTCAGATATTGAGAGGAAGGGTATTCCAGAAGTGTGGGAGAGTTAGTGAGAAGGGTTTTAGATGACAGAGGCTTTAGATACAAAAGGAGTAGATGGAAGACATCATTGAACAGAATGCAAGAATCAGACAGGTGTGCAGTGAGAAAATTGAACTGAGATGTAAGGAGGAGCAGAACAGTGTATACTGTATAGCATTGTGACGTAGGGGTAGCAAGTCTTCCTAACATAGGTGAAGCCCGACTGGTTACCCCTAAAAACCGTTTGTCCCAGGAATCTTAGAAGCACCATAAGCCGGGGACACTGTGTGTATTGTAACCTTTACTGTTATCCAATAAACCTGGGATTTTGGGAGTGGGAGTTTAAAGGGGGGTATTTTGGTGGAAATGTGTTCAAAACATGTGTACAAGGTCTGGGGCAAAGATACCAGTTGTCCCTCCATTTTACCCGCAGACTGGGTCAGGTCTGGGGGTATGCGTATGCATGTTGTCCCCGTAATATCTTCCCATTAAAATATTGTATTTCCCACCCGCCATGCTTAGTTTAATAGTTGTATTCCTGAGCCCAGGTGTGAGGATTGTCCATCGGTCCTGCCCCCATGACAGGACGGGTAACGCACGCCGCGTTACTAGGTTCGGGGACACCGCATGCCCTGTGCTTAGGCCCCGCCCCGTGATGCATCCCGTGACAAAGCAGCTGATCTGCACCGCTCTGCCAGGCTGGGGGCACTGCACGGATCTCACTCAGACTCTGCTCCCTGTGACGTCACGGGTAAGGTGCACCACGCGCAGGCTATGTGCAAGCGCCGCACTACCATGGGCACACGAGGGTTAACTCCATCTCCAATTACCCTTCACCTGCACTTCTCCCCGCCCCTGCCTATTAGTGGACTGAATATGTCTAGGGGGCGGGTTTATTTCATTACTCTGCAGCTGTATGCTGCCCTGTGGCGAGGAGAGGGTTAATCAGGCCTAAATAAATGTATTATACCCAGCTGATTAACCCCAACTCGCATTGGGACTGAAGGAGTTAAAAGTATTTGCACTACACTGCTGCATTTATCCTGTCCTAGCCTTCTTAACCCCAATTTGCCGTCTATTACCTGCCTGCTGTAATAGAAGTAAATGCAATTTGTGCTATAATCTTTTTAGGCACAAGATGGTGTTGTGAGCGCCGAAAGCCAGCACTGATTGAAGAAGCGTGGCTGAGGTTTGGAGGTCTGTTTGAAGTATGGGTATCCATTTCTATCCATTCGACCTCGTAACCACAAGTCAATTGAATAATTGGCTTGCGATTAGATTTGAAGTGTTTTACTGATAAAATGTACCTTGTTAGCCTGCAGAACTTGAAAGGCCGTGAGAAGAATGGCCGTGAGAAGTAGGTCAATTGATGTGGGAACTAGTTGAACTTGAGTTCCCACAAGAAAGCCGTTTCAAAGAAGCAGGCTAACTCGCGAACAGAGTCATCCAGCGCCCTGGTTTTTGGTTTGCAAGTGTTCCCGGTTCCGTATTCCAAGGAGGGGCAGGGTGGTCAGACTGCGACCAATGTTATCTGGGAAAGCCAAGCGGACTGTGCAGGGTATTCCGATGACTACGGACATATCAAGAGCAAACTGCTGACCCAGTACGCCCTGACCCCAGAAGCATACATGGGCAAGTTCCGGACGGGGGGAGTACTCCCCGGGAGTCATTCAGTGACTATGCCAGCTGTATGGCCTTACACAGGACTCAATGGGTGGAGGGGAATGGGGTAACAAAATTCCAAACCCTACTGGACTTCTTCTTTCAGGAGCAGTTGCTGCAGCTGCTCTCCTCGGACGTGAGGGCATGGGTCTTTGACCACAAACCTCAGACCTATGAGGAGGATGCGAAAATGGCTGATGAATATGTGGCCAGCAGAGTTGAGATGGAGGATCCAGCAGCTCCCAAAGGAACGGCCCGCGTGGCCAAGGGAGCTAAAACTACCCCTCAGAGGACACAGAAACCTGCAGCAGCCGTCCAAGCACACAAGGCTGCAGAGTTCAAACATGAGAGGAGGTGTTTTACCTGCAATAAGGTCGGTCATTTCAGCCCAGTCTGTCCAGAACGGGACCGGTTCAAAGGACTCCATCTGGGGCAATGATCACCAGCTGTGAGGCCGGTCGCCCGTGTGCGACTGGCACACACAGAGGAGCCAAGTACAGCCTTGGAACCAGCCCCAGAGGGACGACCAGCGGAGAATCTGCACTTGCCACCTCAGGACCAGCAGCAAAGATCGGGGGACATCATTTTGCTCCAGTTGAGATGCAGCCCAACGATGTCCAGCAGAAGCATCTACGGAGGGTGACAATCAGAGACCAGCAGGCGGATGGCTTGCTAGACTCCAGTGACACCGTGACTCTGGTTTGCCCTGATATGGTGCTGCCAGAGGATTTGCTCCTGGGCACCGGGATGCAAGTGATCATGCCAGACAGAGGACCGCGGTCACTCCAAGTTGCCTGGGTCTTTTTGGACTGGGGTGCCGGACGTGGCATGAGGGAGGTGGGGGTTTTGCTTGGGTGGATGCCGAGTTCTTACTTGGTAACGACCTGAGACATGTAACCTGCGTTTTCACCACTGAGTTGGCGCCTGTTGCAGCAATCACCAGGAGCCAGTCAGCAAGGATTGCAGCAGAACCAGCCCCTGTCCCCCTGCATTTGGGACCTACGGTTCCAGCAGTCTCTGCGGAGACAAGACAGGTAAGCCAGACGAAGTCGCCTTGTGACACGAGTGAATTGCTCCAGTGTCTCTGGGATGCGTGTAGGGTGAAGCACCAGCGCACGACCCCTTACCACCTCCAGACCAACGGATTATGTGAGAGGTTCAATGGGACCCTGAAGCAGATGCTTAAGAGTTTCATACAGGCAGAGGGAAAAGACTGGGAGATTCACCTGCAGCACTTGCTGTTTGTATATCGAGAGGTACTGCAAGAATCTACAGGCTTCTCTCCCTTTAAGCTGCTATATGGTCGCAGGGTATGGGGACCTCTGGACCTTTTCCGTGAAGTATGGGAAGGGGAGACTACCAATACTGATGCTTCTGTGTTTCAGTATTTGATAGGTCTCAGAGATGCTCATGGGGTTGGCACAGGACAACCTTAGGGCTGCTCAGACCAAGCAGAAGACTTGGTATGATCAGAATGCACGTAGCAGGAAATTCATCCCAGGACAGCAAGTGCTTGTTCTCAAGCTCACTCGGGAGAACAAATTAATGGCTACATGGTCGGGACCGTATCCGGTTTTCCGAAAGATGAATGAGTGCAACAATGTTGTACAGGTAGATGCTGAGGCAAGAAGGAAAAGGACCTATCACATAAATATGCTCAAGGAGTACATAGCACCGAGTGTGGCATCAGTGCTGGCAATTTGCAGCCCACCGATGGGGGATCCGGCGAGCAAAGCTCTGCCTGATCTCCTGGGGGAGGCTAGGCAGGGGGATACAATAGAGCAGGTTGAGATAGGGTCTCAACTGAGTGTCAGGCAGCGGGCAGAAGCCAGGTCTATGCTAGAGAAGTATAGGGCTCTGTTCTCAGAAAAGCCAGGCAAGACACACATAGCAGATCACCCAGTGCTTACAGGGGATCTGAGACCTCTGCATAAGCACACTTACAGAGGGTCAGCCAAGATTAAGGGCAGTATAGAGAGGGAGGTTGAAGAGATGCTGGCCCTAGGGGTAATTGTACCGTCCCAGAGCCCTTGGGCTTGTCCGGTAGTCCTGGTACATAAGAAGGATGGGACCATGCAGTTCTGTGTGGGAACGGTATCAGATGCCTATCCCATGCCCCACATGGATGAGTTGTTAGATGAACTCGCGGGGCAAGGTATCTGACTACCATGGATCTCAGTAAAGGTTACTGGCAGATACCCTTGACCCAGGAGGCTAGGGAGGTTGGCATTTATTACACCAATTGGCCTCTATGAATTTCTAGTGATGCCATTCGGGATGAAAAATGCCCGGCTACCTTCCAACACCTGGTCAATCGCATGCTGGAGGGTATGCAAGGGTTTGCAAGGGCATACCTGGATGACATTGCTGTCTTTAGTAATTTGTGGGACTCACACTTAGTGCATGTAGCTGTGGTGCTAGCCAGGATTAGGAAGTGGGACTCATCTTAAAACCCACCAAGTGCTTAGTAGGGATGGCAGAGGTACTGTATCTAGGGCACCGGGTGGGTGGTGGGCATCTTAAGCCAGAACCAGCTAAGGTGGAAGCAATAGTGAAGTGGCCCATTCCCAAAACCAAGAAGCAGGTTATGGATTTCCTAGGCTCCGCTGGCTACTACAGAAACAGTGTCCCTCTGTATAGCGCCATTGCCAAACCCCTGACTGACTTGACCCAGAAGCGACAGTCTGTGCTGGTAGTCTGGTTTCCTGCCTGTGAGGTCTCCTTTCAGGCATTGAAGACTGAACTGGCAAGTGGCCCCATTCTTGCTTCAACAGACTATACAAAAAAGTTCTTGGTGCAGACTGATGCCTCGGATTATGGCATTGGTGCTGTACTCAGCCAAGTGGGGGAGGACTTCATGACAGGGGGAAGAGGGCAGGACTTGCCAGAAAGCAAGATGGTGTCGCTTGCTTCAGTATGCTTGAAGTCACTTCCTGTAGAGAAGATAAGGCAGGGGCAGAGTGGAGGCGAGGCCTCTGCTGAAGCAGGGAAGGGTTCAAAACACAGACAGACATCAGATAATCTTGACTCGCAGCTAGAGGGCGGCGATCAGAAATTCAACAGGTAAGGAGGGAACATGCCGCAGGGGGCATGCTCCTAGATTCGTCTCACACACCGAGACATACACACACACACACACACAGAGACACACAGAGACACACACACAGAGACACACACACAGAGACACACACACAGAGACACACACACAGAGAGACATACATACACACAGTCACACACAGATACAAACACACACAAGGAATTTACAGTTAGTATAAATATAGACATGCAAATAGCTGAAACAGGGATGTGTGCTGAGCATGTGCGTTCTAAGACAAACTTCTTTATGTTGTGTCATTGAAATTGTTTACATTGTTTATGAAAAACATCACCATCACAAATACAATTTCTGTGACAAAACAGTGCCAAAAGACAAAGGGAGTGATGTCACATCCTTTCCAAAACGTGACTCTGTCACATGGTTTAATATAACAAATCATATTGGCAATATACATCTCACAATCTGATTGATTGAAATAACAAGTGACGGTAGCCATCTTGGTTTTGGTGATGTCATCTTAAAGGGAAACAAAGCACAGACATTCTGATTGGCTGGCTTCACTCTCTTTACATGACATCACATCCTAAACAAATAGTCACATGGTTATTCCAGGCAATCAGATGGCATGGGAACCATTTCTCACTCAAATGTGACATCACAAGCCGTATAAAAGCAGTTTCATTGAAGGCAAGAAGCTGAGGATTGAAGATTTTCTCCCCTTTTGGATTACAATGGGCGTTACAGATGAAGATGGATGAGGATGAAGATACAGATCAAGATACAGATCAAGATACAGATCAAGAAGAAGAAGAAAGAAGACCCTAATTGGATTACAATTAACAGATGAAGATAAAGAAGAAAGGTACTTTGGACTACCTGAGACCCCTGGAATCGGATGGTGAAGACATCTAAAGGTAAGAAAAAACATTGCATTTATGTTATTTTTATTTTGGGGGTTTTTACATTGTATTTTTTCATTTTTTCATTGCCCTTTGATTGTCAATGTATTTATGTATGCCTATTCATACATACAGTGATAAGCAATGCATTTTTTTTGGCAAATGCTTGCTTTTATTTCTTTCAAACTTATTTTGGTTCTTTGCTTTTAATTATTTCTGCTATTTATTATGTGTTTTGATTTTTAATGATTTGATTTTTTGTTTTGTTTTCAATTGTTTATTCCTGTAATTTTTTTGGTGTTTGCTTTTTAATTGTGGTTTATTTTTGGTCTTTTGCTTTTTAATAATGGTGTTTATTTGGAGTTTTCTTTTATTTATTGATTTTTTGGTGTTTTAATTTTGGCGTTTATTTGGTATTTGCTTTATTGATTGCAGGTAATTTTGTCGTTTTTATTTGTTTATGGTTGTTTATTTGGTGATTGTTTTGATTCAATTGGATTTTGTTGGTGGTTGTTGTTTTTTTTTAGCTTTACCATTGGTTGTGATAGTGGTAAATCAGGCCCATATTATATGGCCATAATGTACCACTGTGCCAATTAATTGGTTTATTGGCATTTGTAATGTATTTATTTTTCTATCTAATGTGTTTTATTTTGGGCCTGTTTTTTTTTTAGCTCCCACATTTATTGCTATAGTGTTAAAGCATGTCCATATTATATGGGCATGCTTTAACACTATGCCAATCAATGGGTAGGGCGTGTATTGTTCTTGGGGTGGGTGGTTAGGCCTCCCGGGTGGGTAGCGGGGGAGGGTGGGTTGACCCCTAGTGACTATAGTGGTTACTAACCACTAAGGTGATTAAGCGGTTAGGGGCCATTAGTTTGTATGTAGTTTTTATTGTACTTTTGCTTCCACGGAGGACAAGGACGGTGATGAGGATGAGGACAGCATTCATCATGACAGGGATAAGTACTGTACAAGTTGTATGTACTTTATGCTGTTGGTTAATGCTTTATTTTAAATGGGTCAATGTACGCACTATTATCCATATCTGGATCATAATATTTGTGCCTATTACTGTACTGTATGTATTGGGGGGAGGAGGGGTGTATTTTTTGGAATGTATTGAACAATTTTTTTTGCAGCACAGGATGGTACTGCAGGGCAGCGGGGACACCAGGACACCCATGGGGACCACCTGAGGACACACAGACACCCATGGGGACTTTCTGAGGACCCCCAAACAACCGTGGGGCCCCCAGAAACCCGCAGGGACCACCTGGAGGCCCCCAGACACCCGCGGGGACCACTCGAGGACCCCCAGACACCTGCGGGGACCACCTGAGGACCCCCAGACACCCATGGGGATCACCTGGAGGCCCCCGGACACCTGCAGGGACAAACCAAGGACCCCCAGATATCCACAGGGACCACCCAAGGACCCCCAGACACTCATGAAGCCCCCAGACACCCACAGGGACAACACGAGGACCCCCGGACACCTGCGGGGACAACCTTGAGGCCTCTGGACACCCATAGGGACCACCTGGAGGCCCCTGGACACCCGCAGGGACCAGCTGAGCACCCCAGACAATTGCAGAGACCACCCAAGGACCCCGGACACCCGTAAGGCCCCCGGACACCCGCAGGGACCACCCGAGGACCAGCGGACACCCGTAAGGTCCCCATAAACCTGTAGGGACAGCCTAGAGGCCCTTAGAAACCAACGGGAACCATTCAGAGACACCCGACGGCCTCTGGTATCAATGCTGTGAAAAAAATGCATGCTTTTATGCGTATCTAAATCTGTTTAGCGCCAGCCTATAGCTTGTGAAAAAAGATGGCAAGCTTTTATACTACTATAAACTTATTACTGCTTTGTGAATAGCAGTTACTGGCAAAAAATGGCGGGTTTGCTATCTGACGCCTTTTTTATCTCTGTCTGTTTAGGGGCGATAAAAATCCATTAAGCGTGATACTGCACTGTTAGTACTGCTTGTGAATAGCAAAGTAGGCAAAGCCTGTAAATGTGAATCCTCCTCAGTAAAACAAAATAAAGATTTCAATTCATATGTCAATGGGAAAATATTTAATATAAAAATTTGCATAACCTGGAACAGCATGTTATCTATCTGCTTGAATGCCTTTGTGGAAAAGAATATGTTGAACGTACCACAAGGACTTTAAAAACAAGGCTCGCAGAGCACATAAGCAATCTTAAGAAAGGCTTAATAATACCTAATGTGTCTAATCATTTCAAAGTCTGCCATAACCAAGATCCATCAGCTTTAAAATCCACAGTAATAGAAACACTAAAACATAATTGGAGAAGAGGAAATTCAATTACACAAATTTCAAAAGAGTGAGACATACAGTATAGTATTGGATTTATACATTGAAAACACTTACAACATTAGGTGTAAATATAGATATAGATTTGGGTATTTTCATGATCCCTTCTATATCTCTTAGAATAGTTTCAGAGATTTAGATAACATTCAATATTTTCAGTAATGAGTTGCAACATTGTTCTATATATTGTTATATGCTGTTATTATGCTTCCCTTGATTTTACTATTACAAAATGCTTTAATCTCTTTTTGAAATCTTTTAACTTTTTTTATATAAGAATATTTTTATGTTTAAAAATGTAGAGATTCTCTAAAAATCATCCTTCAATCCCATATATAATTTTTTCACATAGAGTATACAGATGCAGCGGCCGTTATTCGAACAAATCACGGAGCCATTTTTGTGTGCTCTGCTGCATTCCACGTGGCATTAACGCGGCCAATCACCCCAGGCACCCGTGTTTATCGTGGTTGCTTTGTTTGAATTTCATGGATTCTGTTTCTTTGTGTGCAATGAAATTAATGAACTGTAATGTGTACAGTACTGTACAACTGTGCTACTGGGTTAATATCAGGTGTTTAAAAACCAGAACACTAAAATGACATTTTCTGCACTCGCCTGCACTTGCGTCTTAAGGCGGTACGGTTGGAAGAAATCACGCGCCATGACATGGGTATTCCGATGTACACAACGCGTGAAGTGTTCGAATAACAGCCGCTGCATCTGTGTATATATATATATATATATATATATATATATAACACAGCAAAAATAGTAGCGCCATTACACACACAGAGAAGAGAATATCAGGGCTTTTATCATCAATCCCTAAATGCAGGATCAATGTCTATTAAGGATAGCAACTACATACAGGTACTATTTTTTAATAGACATTGATTCTGTATTTACTGTAGGGATTGATACATTGTTATCATTTATTTTATATTTGAGAAAGGTCCTATTCCAGGACCGAAACGTCGGATTGGGTGACTTATCTTTTTTATTCAGATGCCCAATACAGTTTTTCATGATTACTGAACCGAGTGCAGTCTTTCTTTACCGGACGAGAGAATGGTAATGTTGTTTTTATATATATATATATATATATATATATATATATATATAATATATATATATATATTATATATATATATACACACAAATAATTGGACACTGACACAATTTTCATCATTTTGGCTTTGTACGCCACCACAATGGATTTGAAATGAAACAACTGAGATGCAATAGAAGTGCAGACTTTCAGCTTTAATTTAAGGGGTTGAACAATAATATCGTATGAAATGTTTAGGAATTGCAACCATTTTCATACACAGTCCCCTTATTTCAGGAGCTCAAATGTAATTGGATAAATTAACACAATCATAAATAAAATGTTCATTTTTAATACTTTGTCGAAAATCCTTTGCAGGCAATGACTGCTTGAAGTCTGGAATGCATGGACATCACCAAACGCTGGGTTTCCTGCTTTGTGATGCTTTGCTAGGCCTTTACTGCAGTTGTCTTCAGTTGTTGTTTGTTCGTGGGTCTTTCTGCCTTAAGTTTTGTCTTCAGCAAGTGAAATGCATGCTCGATCGGGTTGAGATCAGGTGATTGACTCGGCCAGAATATGCCTTGAAAAACTCCTGGGTTGTTTTCGCAGTATGTTTTGGGTCATTGTCCATCTGTAAAGTGAAGCGCCGTCTAATCAACTTCGCTGAATTTGGCTGAATCTGAGCAGACAATACTGCACCGACACACTTTATTCGAGCAAATACCCGGTATGTACCTGGCAGATACCTGGAATGCGCCGCTCCTCACCTCTGACAAGCCCCGTTGCATTTGCCTTCCCAGCCTGGGTTCATGCCTGGCTGATGGGCGGCTGATCTGTTAAATGATAATGATTAGGATTTAATAGGCTGCAATGCTTCGCGTGTCTACCAGATGGCATAAATTCATGAATTGTAATGCAGTATATATATATGTACTGTGCAGTATTGCAGCCAACGGGAATAAAATGCTTCAATCCCTGCCGGAAAATAAATCAATGCACTCGGGCAGAAAACAGTCACAAACCTCAATACACCCGGGTATACCCGAATTCGTGGGACTAGCCGAGCTCGAATAAAGTGTGTCGCCAGTGTATATCCCTATACACTTCAGAATTCATCCGGCTGCTTCTGTCTTCTGTCACATCATCAATAAACACTAGTGACCCAGTGCCATTGTAAGCCATGCATGCCCATGCCATCACACTGCCTCCACCGTGTTTTACAGATGATGTGGTATGCTCCGGACCATGAGCCGTTCCAAGCCTTCTCATACTGTGTTCTTCCCATCATTCTGGTACAGGTTGATCTTAGTTTCATCTGTCCAAAGAATGCTGTTCCAGAACTGGGCTGGCTTTTTTAGATATTGTTTGGCAAAGTCTAATCTGGCCTTTCTATTCTTGAGGCTTATGAATGGTTTGCACCTTGTTGAGAACACTCTGTTTTTGTACTCATGAAGTCTTCTCTTTATGGTAGACTTGGATAATGATATGCCTACCTCCATGGAGAGTGTTCTACACTTGGCTGGATGTTGTGAAGGGGTTTTTCTTTACCACGGAAAAGATCCTACGATCATCCACCACTGTTGTCTTCCGTGGACGTCCAGGCCTATTTGTGTTGCAGAGCTCACCAGTGCGTTCTATTTTTTCCGAATGTACCAAATTGTTGATTTGTCCACTGCAATCTCTCTGATGGATTTTCTTTTTTTTGCAGCCTAAGAATTGCTTGTTTCACTTGCATTGGGAACTCCTTTGACCACGTGTTGTGGGTTCACAGCAACAGCTTCCAAATGCCAATGCCACACCTGGAATCAACTCCAGACCTTTTACCTGCTTAATTGATGAAATAACGAAGGAATAGCCCACACCTGTCCATGAAACAGCTTTTGCGTCAATTGTCCAATTACTTTTGGTCTCTTGAAAAAGAGGGGGCTAAAAATTAAAGAGATGTAATTCCTAGACCCTTCCTCCAATTTGGATGTGAATACCCTCAAATTAAAGCTGATACGGTAGACTGCACTTTAAGCCCGTATTCATTATTTAACTGTAACTTGAATTTATTTTGGTACACAGCCGAAATAACAAAACTTGTATCAGTGTCCAATTATTTCCGGACCTAACTGTGTATATATATATATATATATATATGAAACAGAAGAACAATTAAGAAACACAACCAATTAAAATTTAAAATCTGCTGCTCTGTCAAACGGATCTGATTGCGTTGACGTCATACTCGCAATCTCGCGAGGTTGGAGGAGCATCAAGAAGCTATCGGAAGGCCGCGGCAGTCTTGGCGTGTGCAGTCTCGGCATGTGCAGTCTCGGCGTTCCACGTGGAGCTAGGGCAGACCGCCTTACAGATGAGCAGAGAAGAGAGGATTGATGTATCCTACATTCCCGAATTGTCTGCTACTTTGTAAATAGCGTTTTACTTTTGTGCAGTCACTGAATACAAACGTACTTCACCATATTTTGTCTCTTTTTATTTCTTTTTCAGAATATTCATCTACAGAAATTAGCAATGTCTCCATTTTAATTCAATCAATTGACACCCCTTTTTAATTGCATATCACTGTTTACGCCTGTGTTTTTTCCTCTTCTGTTTCATATATCATTCTATTGTGAATAGTTTAAACACTGTGGCAGCATCACTGATACATTTTCTCGGCTCTATTGTGATAGTTTGCGCACTTAGTTTTTATAGGTTATATATATATATACTATATATATATATATATATATATATATATATATATATATATGTACTATATAATCTGTGTGTGTGTGTGTGTGCGTTTGTGTGTGTGTGTGTGCGTTTGTGTGTTTGTGTGTGTGTGTTATTAGTTGTGTACCAGTAAAGATAATCTGTTATAACACTGTGTATATCATTTCTGTACTGTGTGTTCCTGGGCAGGGGTTATCCAATTGTGCTTGGATCCTCCCAGGTGGAGGCGCTGTCATCACACATATCAGGTACACCCCAGGCTCCCTGCAGCAGAGGATCAGGCCTCCTTTGAACCCAACAGGTAACACAGGTAACACACCACATGTAATCACCCTAGACATGGTGGAGAGGGGGCTACCTTTGGAGGCACTGCTAAGATTCAAACCTGGGATGCCCAAACCAGCAGCTAAATTAAAAAAACAAAAACAAAACCATGTATGTGCCCTCCAAGCAAGAGGTCCACGAATGGTCCTTTGAGCTCCATGAACCCCCACGCCACATGGTCACGTTCAAGAGTGTCGTCCTCAACCATGTAAGAAAACTCCCATTTCTAGCCGATGGCCAGGTCTTAGGTCGCAGATATGAACCCACATATCAGTGGAGTACCCTAATGCTGGCCACGGGCCAAGAAATATGCAAGGTAGATGCTCGCCAGGTTCTAAATCTACCAGAGCCCGCCCAGGGTTGCCCACTCATATACCCTGAGCTATTAGCTCCCCTGGCATCGTCCACCCCAGGACTCAACTCAGAGGTCCCCTATCAGGCAGAAGCTTCGACCTCTTTCCATATTCCATGGGAGCTGAGGACTACAGCCCCAGTCTCAAATTCAACACCAACCAGGGCAGACTTACCCATACCCCAGGTAACCTTCACTCCAAGTGCCATGCTAGAGGCATCCCGCCAAGCCGAAACTCCACACCCGTCACCTACCCCCAGCATGTATGAGAGTAGTCCTACGCAGGCTCCTAGCGAAAGGCATGAATATAACAGACGTCTGTCAACTGGTGGCTCAGACTTGGGAGTAACCCTACCCCAACTGGTAGAGGAACTAACACAGTCTGCACAAAGCCATCACTACCTCTAACTAAAAGCATTTTCTGGGGTGTGACCCACACCACTTGGAGAGAAGAGTTTGAAGAATGGAGGGACCACGCTGTGCAAATACTACCAGAGTGGACGTGCACAGATACTGTAAAAAAGGCAGCGAATACTAGAGTGTCTGCGACCTTCGGCTGCCAATATAGTGCTACTGTACCGTGAGTGCCACGCCGACGCACAGGCTCAAGATCTGATTCGGGCTTTAACCAAGACCTATGTAAGAAGGACGACCCCATTTTATTGTTGGCCCAGTTTCATGCCCTCAAGCAAAAAAAGCACGAGTAATTGTCCGAGTTCCTCCAACGGCTGCAGCTGGCCCTGTGAACGCTGATCAACAAAAAGGTAATCTGTGTGGCTGTGCTGGATGACTATCAGACTATAGTATATATTCGTCCTATTTTAATTCGCTGTATACTGGCTCATAAGAGTATTTCACTTGACCCACAGCGTTCCCCTATATTTGAATCATTCTGAGTTACGACTCAAATAAAATGTATTTTATTCACTCACTCCTCCCACTCACTCCTCCCATTCATCACATGGTTCTTAGGTACACCTGTTACATATAGTGTGAGAGTGCTCTCCTTGGGGTTCTTTTTCTTTTGTTGTCATTACCCCTGTTTCCCCTGATAGTAGCACCACTACTCCATTTACTTCCATTTAGCAGTAGCGAGGGATCCCCCTCCCCCTCCCCTCAAGTTCGTGACTATCAGACTAAGCAGTTCCTGCGGTGAGCTTCACTCAATCACTCCTCAGTGGCTAGAGTCTGCTGTAACCTCTCTACAGAGAATCCTCCTAGCAATGAGGACCTCATGGATTGAATCCAAGACCAAGAGGTCATCATACGGTTTCAGACCCCTGAGTGGTCTCATGACTCGTCCAAAGAAGAGAGACTTTCGACTCCTTCAAAAGGAGTCCCGCAAGGAGAAGCCCAATGACGTAGAAAGTACTGAGGACAATTCCTCTTGGAGGATGCCTGCCTCTGACCCAGGATGCCCCGGAGAGAGACTCCTATCTACAGTAATAACATTGGCTACTACTGTGGATAGGAGGGTCACTACTCTCGGGACTGTCCGAAACCCAACCCTAAGGTCATGACCTGCAAGGTACAACTGACAGAAACACCCTCCACATCATCGGAGAGCGCCAAGCGCCTAACCCCCGATGCAGCATCCCAACCGGACGTTTACAGTCACATGGGACCGGCCGCTATTATAAGGGTTCGTGGAAGGTATCTACTCATTGGCTTTGCTGGATACCGGGTCACCAGTGACTATCATATACCGACCCTTCTACATCCAACATCTTAAGCACCTGCCCATGCAGTCGACAGAGAAGATGAAGCTATGGGACGTGATACTGTCCAGTTTTAGTACAGACTCACTACTCTACTTACGGGACTGTTTATATTGTGTTATATACACTGATCCCAGCCGGCCACTTGCTATTTTTGCGGGGACTGCTACCATCCTTATGGTGAATCCTGTGATGTCATTGAGTTCTCGTGGGGTTTGGATCCGAGACTCACTGCAGGGACGTTGGATCTGGAATAGGGCGGCGTTCCTTACCTTCTCCGGTACACGGAGTACACTGTTGAGGTTGCTGCAATCCCTCTACACAGGACGATTTCACCGGAGTCACCTGGTTACCTGGTTCCTGCTTCTGGCTGGCGATTGAGTATACTGTAACTCATAACTGCTTTAATTCCGTTTTGTTTGTGAGTGTGTTGTTTTAAACCATCTAATCCATAAATATTTTGTTATACTTTTTTACGCTATGAGTGCGCCTGTTTTTTGTCTCTTTTTTGATATCTTCAAGGAAGTGGTGTTCCCTATATTCCGGCTGCAGAGACTCTATTGGATAGCATTTGGAGTTACATTTGGATTTGTATTTGATCTGGACTTTATTTTTTATTTTCGAATTATTATTTTATTACACAGTTTATATATTTTTTTACCTTTTTTTATTTTGTGTATTAGTCCTGTACAATATAGTTTTCATCATTGTTTGTTTTGTATACATATAGTGGGTTCAGGTTGGCGCCATATTTTTTCTTTTGTGTTTGTTTATATATATACACACACACACACATACACATACATTTTAAGTTATGGTGGGGGAAAATGGCAACAAGAAACCTCCACTGTATTGCATATAGAGTAGCAAATTAAAAGATCACTTGTGAGCACATTCACATGTCTTAGGCAGGTCTGCAACCCTGCCTTTCACCATTATCCCCAGCATACAGTGCTTCCACTGAGCAAGGGATTCTGTGAAATGACATGCAAATCAGCACACAATGTGTCACCTTTTGTCTGAAAAACCATTGTTACATGTTAGCTTATATGGGCTCCATTTAACAATGGTCACAAGTGATCTTTTTATTATATATATATATATATATATATATATATATAGTGATATCTCAGTCACAGCGTAGGATCTTAAGTCCCAGATCAAAGGCAGGAAACTTAGAGTTTGGTGCACAGGGGGTTTATTTACAGGGTACAAATCAGGAATAAAACATAAAAAAATTAAAAAAAACTAGCTCCACTTCGGGGAGTGCTGACTAATACATCTTAGTTGCTGACTAAATGTGGGAGAGCTAAGCTCTTTTCTCACATTGCACCCTGTACCTGTGGACAGGCAGCAGCTCCCATTGCAGTCTCTCACAGGGCTGTCTGTGTTTGTGTGCCTTCAGATTAGCATACTGCTGCGGCCAAGTTTATTCGAGCATTTGCCCGTTCTTGGCCGCAGCAGTAGCCTGGCGCACGCCCGAGAGTGACGGGCGCGCGCCGAAGCAGCGGAAGAGCGCCCTCCGATCGGGGCGCTCTCCCTACCACTGCCGGGTCCGCCGGGTCCCCCGGAACCCCCCGCCGCCTCGGGGAGCCCCTGGACGCGCGTGCAGGGGGCGCACGCTCCCGAAGACGCCGAGGGGCGGCCACTAGCAATCTCCCGGCTTGCGGTACCGGCCACACTTTAATAAAGTGTGTCGGTAGTGTAGCAGCAGCACAGGACACTGTCTGTGCTACCTTTTACATGGTACCTGATTAATTAGTGCTCAGGTGAGAGGGAAGGGAACACACCCTGGAAGGTGCTTGGTCCTATATACCTCCCCTCAAACACCCTCTGCTTGAGCACATCACAACATATATATTCTGTATTATATCACCTGTAGTATAGCGCAGAGGTTGTGTACTCTTCCTATTGAGATAGAGGTGTATAGTGATTTTGACAAGAGGGTTTTCTTTTTCATTAATGTTGCTGTATTAAAATGTATAGAGAGTGGCAGAGCACAAGATAATACATTGCTGGATAATGCAACTATAATACAGTTCAGTTTTAAGTAGTCAGGTAGTGTACATGATAAAGTACAATACACTAGTATACAGTGAACTCTCTCCACTACTGTATACCTATACATAAACTATCAAAGAAGGATAGAGAAAATGTACACATTTTGGATGAATTATTGCTTGAAAATGATGGAGCTAGTGAAGTTGTGAGTAAACCTAAACAATTTAGACAGAAATCTCCATTTACACTATTAGTCAGTATTTGTTGATATATTAGTATTTTTATGCAATTACTGTAGTTACTAAGGATATAAACCATTTGAAGACATATCCTATGATTTATAATCTTACCAGTCCAGAAAATCTAGCTTTTATGGAGATACAAAAATGGAATGATGTGCAGTAGTACTTAAAAACTTAGACAAAGGCGGCAATGTTGCCGGTTGGTCCAAGGAATTGTATGTGACGGATACAACCGTCAAATGGGGTCAAATTGGTGTTATTGTAATTGCATTGTTTGGAACGCCTACTTCTGATTTCAAAACAAGCCTGGATTTAATTTTAAATCAAGACAAAATTATATATATATTTCCGTTGGTACCAATATTTTATATACTGCCTAAATTTGTGTTATTTCTACAGGTAGACCTATTGTCTCGAACATGATGACATGTAGATTTCTGGACAGTTTTCTCTGACCATTTGTTGAGACATTACCCTTTTATATCTGAGACACTACTGATATGCTTCTGAGACTACAATCGCTAGATGTGGGTCAAAATGTTTTGCTGGCTACTGGGATGTGAAGGCTGATTAATACTAGTATCCATCAATAGGATGGCATACTTGCTGTTGAATACTTTTCTCAACGGGAACTGATATTGATGTGGACAGAGATGTGCCTTTTTGATCAAACATTTCAATTTAGTTACAATACAATCACCTCAGACGCTCTTAGAAACAATACCGAGTCCCTCCAAAGGTAGCCCCCTAAGAGAGTTTTCCCAATATGCTTCATCTTCACTGCAGCTGTCCACTAAGCTAGCATATACAGGGTAAACATCATGAGGAAAAAATTGACACAACTTTAAAGACCTGGATATCGTCAGCACCTCACCCCTGCATCTCTACTGTGGGGGTCTGTTTGCTGCTCAACTGCTTACACTTCACCTCAGATGCTCTTAGAAAGAACACCAGAGTCAGTCGCGGCAAAGGCAACAGCTTTTGGTGGCCTCCAAAGGACAGTCAAAGGGTGACAGCCATTTGCTACAATTTATTTATCTTACCAGAACTTTGCAATAAAGTTTGTGACCAGGATGATCACAGGGAAAAAATAGACAATTGTTGGCGGTAAAAAGAGGAAAAGTCCGGTTACTGAATCTGCACTTTTAAATACGCAGCTCCGGCTACTTGATTTATATTGCATGATTGCATGAAAGTGTACATGATATATGTGCCGATTCAAAGCTCTTCTTACTAAAGAACAAGCTTCAGGTCCCTTTTCTTCCTAAACAGCTACACACCAGGAGCAGCTACTGATGTCAGATTTAATGATGATAAATATAATTATGTTGGAAGTGCTCAGTGGTTTTGATGGTTAGTTGTGACAAGCATCATCTCTCACTACTAGCCTCAAGAAAAGCATTTCTCTGAAAAACTTGGCACATTTATCTTAAACCAATGACTTACAATCTCCCTTTCTTTCTGAAACCTTTTAGGGAGAAAGGCTTGTGTTATAATTGGCTCAGTTAAACTCACTGATGAATGAGATGAATAAGGGTAATTTACTCCATGATGCAGATAATGTATTATTTTGTGTTGATCTTGCAGTCTACATTTTGGTATGCTCATCTGTAATTATGAAGTTAAGTATAATAGTTGTCTTCACAATTAGTATGTGCCTCCTTGTATTATGAATCTAAGTATATTGACAAATGGTAAGTAAAGGCAGAAGAACATAATAATGCTTCCTTCTTTCTGGATTGTTTATGGTATTTAAAAAAAAAAAATTTTCCTGTATAAATTAAAAAAAAATGTTTCTATAATACACACATGTGATTGTGGAGGAGTTGAATTTATTAGTTGATACTTGATTCCGGAGTTTCATCAATATCTCAACTCAAATCAATAGCAATTTTCTACAGACATAGCAATGTTGTTAGGAATATGCCAATAATAGCCTGGCAATGTTTGGTATTACAAAAGTCAGATTTGTTTTATAGTATCTATATACATATATATATTTTTCGTTTAGAAACTTAAATTGATTGCAGATATTTACCGACCTAGTCTGCCATGATTACTCACTCTAAAACCTTTGTGTCCTGTTTTATGTCTGCCTTTTTTTTTACTTTAAGAGATAAATGTACAGTAGGTTAATCTGAGTTATTTTGAACGCAACTACAGGCGTACCCCGGTTTAAGGACACTAAGTTTAAGTACACTCGCGAGTAAGGACATATTTTCAATAGCACAATACCGCTGTGTCCGTAGGCTCACTTCGCGAGAAAAGACACTAATTCTGCTCTACAGACCGCCATAGTAGTGACGTGCTGATTCCCCTCGCCCAATAGGCAAACGGCAGCTCGAACATGCATTGGAGTTGCTTAGACAGAAATAAATCTCTCTCTTCAATCTGCAACTGCAAAGAAAGGATTTCACACTCATATTTTTTTAAAACATATTTTCAATTATATTTTCATTAATTAACAAAGACACATAAAATGAGGTTCATACATGTTAGCACCTCGTCATCATTTTCCTTGATTCTCCTGTACATCAGGTCTGACCTGGCAGAAATCTACATCCTCTTAGAAATAGTAGTACAAAATGTAGCATCACCAGCTTGCAATCAGGAGTCGATCAGAGGTGAAATGTGACCCGGGCATTTCCCCTACATGCTGGAACTCCTCCCACAACGTCGCTGCATCACGTGACGGCACATTGTCATGAATATATTCTTCATGATCCATTAAACATCTTATTGTTGGCCAATGTGCTCCTTTGAAAGGGTTAATACACAGCACCAATGTGAACAAATGAAATAATATAACAGTGGAAATAGGCAAAAATTACATAACTCTTTGACATTTGGTTAACAAGCCATTGTGCTTGCTTAAAGCACAACCTATTTAATCCACGAAGGGCAGATCATTAAAGGCTGCCAAACTGAAAGCCATTTATACTCTAACATTCTATAAAGATGCAGCTTTTACTGTATAAAACAGGCACAGGGTCAGTTTTGAAATTAAGCAGTTTCTTAAGGTCAAGATCTTTCCATTCTTCAGCTGCAATCAATGTACATTGAAAGCTATCGGGATGTGACAGGAAAGCTATAAATCTAGAGGACATGGAATTGTTTTCTCTTTCGTGCAGTAAATGTTCTCTTTCAGAACTTTCTTTCTGCACTTTCTCTTACAGTTTAGTTTGCCTTGCAGCTAGGGCAAAGTAAATAAAGGTATTTATCTGTGTCATTCAATTATTAGTTTTATGCTGCTTTTAGTGGGCGAGAAAGAAACAGTCTCTGAGATGCAAGTTTAATGCCAAGGTAAATAATATTGTGATTTGCTAAAAATCATTGATAGCAAACATCTAAGAAAACATTCAACCATAAAGTTTATTTCTGCTGAAAAAAAAGTCTGCTATTATAATACGGAGATTATTGCAAAGCATACTGTAATAACAAAATAAACAACATAATATCTTAAAAAATAAAGAAAAAATAGAGATGAAAAAATAACGTTAGTGCCAAGAAAAAAAAAAAAAGCACCAACATGTAAACAATTAATATTGCTGCTCTGATAAGCAGTTAGAAAGCATTAAAGGATGTTTGATATATATATATACTAGCTGATATACCCGGCGTTGCCCGGGCGTGGAAGGGCAGGGGGCATGGAGTGGAAGGGGGGGGGCAAAGGGCAGGGAGGGGGGGGGCAAAGGGCAGGGAGGGGGGGGCAAAGGGCAGGGAGGGAGGGGGCAAAGGGCAGGGGGGGCAAAGGGCAGGGAGGGGGGGCAAAGGGAAGGGAGGGGGGGGCAAAGGGAAGGGAGGGGGGGGCAAATGGCAGGGAGGGGGGGACTCAATCCCCCCCCCACACACACACAATCCCCCCCCCACACACACACACACAATCCCCCCCCCCACACACACACACAATCCCCCCCCACACACACACAATCACACAATCCCCACACTCAATCCCCCCCCCCACACACACACACACAATCCCCCCACACACACACTTCTCACAAACACACACTTCTCTCACACACACACACACACACACACACACACACACACACACACACACACACACAATCCCCCCCAACCCCACCCACACACACTCAATCCCCCCACACACACACTCAATCACTCTCTCCCCCCTCCACCACCACCACCAACACACACACACACACTTAATCAGTCCACAATTTCACCTGGGGGGCGACATGCTCCGATCCCCCAACCCCCCATGCTGCTGAAAATGGGAAGCAGACAGGAAGAGAAGGAGGGGCTGTCTGTGTGCAGAGAGAAGCCCCGCCCCCTCTGCAAGACACAGGCATAGAAGCAGCAGCACAGATCTTCTGGCCCCGCCCCCTCTGCAAGACACAGACATAGAAGCAGCAGCACGGATCTTCTGGCCTCGCCCGCTCTGCAAGACACAGACATAGAAGCAGCAGCGCGGATCTTCTGGCCCCGCCCCCTCTGCAAGACACAGACATAGAATCAGCAGCACGGATCTTCTGGCCTCGGCCGCTCTGCAAGACACAGACATAGAAGCAGCAGCGCGGAGCACCTCCAGGTTTCCCTGCAAGCTGCTCGCGCCCCCCCTACATAATCGTGTGCCCCCCCAAGGGGGCGCGCCCCAAGCTAATGTATGTAACACCCCCACTACCTAGTGTGTGTGTGTGTGTGTGTGTGTGTGTGTGTGTGTGTGTGTGTGTGTGTGTGTGTGTGTGTGTGTGTGTGTGTGTGTGTGTGTGTGTGTGTGTGTGTGTGTGTGTGTGTGTGTGTGTGTGTGTGTGTGTGTGTGTGGCCCATCACTCCGCCTCAGGCCAATGAGAGGTGTGCGGGGGCGGGCGACCCAAGGGACCAATGAGATTCCCCCTTGGGACACCGGACATCCAGACAGGCATACAGTGCTTTCACTAATATAGTATAAGATATATATATATAAATATATATATATATATATATATATATATATATATATATATATATATATATATATACACACACACACACACACACACACACACACACACACACACACACACACACACAGTGGTTGCCAAATCACCAAAAAAACTACTCGCCACACAAAAAAATCTACTCGCCACCTAGTACCAAACGTGTGCTGCTTGGGCCAATAGGAGCTCGCCACAATGTTAAATCCACTCGCCCGGGGCGAGCAAGTGTATAGGTTTGTCGAACACTATATATATATATATATATATATATATATATATATATATATATATATATATATATATATATACATACACACACACACAAAAAGATTTACCAGATGGAGATCTAGGAAAAACGAGACAGCACACTGTCAGGGAAATCCAAAGCTGTTGTATTCAGGATAAATTGTATAGCGCTCGCGTAGCGCATGCGCAGTAAACCCTGGTAGGATAGAATGAGCCTTGTGGGCACCCATAGTATACCATAACAGCAATTTAACTTCTAAACAAGATGGTGGTGCGTTCCAGCATAGGGCTGCGGTCCACAATGGACAGTCACACATGGTTTTCATGTTTTTTTTGTTTTATACACAGGTGAACATGATTTTTTATCACTTTGGTTTGATAGATGTGGGTATATAAGGGTTTACACTGGCATTTACACACTGCACGTCCCTGAGGAAGGTCACGTTCTGATGACCGAAACGTTGGATGCAGTGTCTATGTATTTATCCTGAATACAACAGCTTTGGATTTCCCCTTACTGTGTGCTGTCTCGTTTTTCCTGGATCTCCATCTGGTAAATCTTTTTGTGTATGTGCATATATGGGATAAGCATCAGTGGATAATCTGTTTACAGTGTGCCAACTGCTCACTATTTTTATATAAGCTGTGACCATGCAGCAAGCTTAAGCCTATAGGGAACCATGTTAAAAATGGTTATTGAGGCAAAAAGTGACACTGTGTGCTCATTTGCATGTCATTTCCCAGAATCCCTTGCTGCAGTGGAAGTGCTGTATGCTGGGTGATAATGGGGAAAGGCGGGGTTGCAGACCTGCCTAAGACATGCAGATGAGCATACAGTTATATTTGCATATTTGCTTTCCTGTGGAGGGGTTTTGGTCACTTTTTTACTCACCATAACTTAACTCAGTATTATGGTTTAGCCTATCCCATAGCCTCTCTTGCATTCCCAGTAAAATCAACCCCACACTGATGAGACCCATCAAGGTCGAAACAGCTGTCTGTGGGTGGTTTTCTGGGTATGCACCTTAACCCTGGCTGTGCTCAAAGCTGTGACCATGCAGCAAGCTTAAGCCTATAGGGAACCATGTTAAAAATGGTTATTGAGGCAAAAAGTGACACTGTGTGCTCATTTGCATGTCATTTCCCAGAATCCCTTGCTGCAGTGGAAGTGCTGTATGCTGGGTGATAATGGGGAAAGGCGGGGTTGCAGACCTGCCTAAGACATGCAGATGAGCATACAGTTATATTTGCATATATATATATATATATATATATATATATATATATATATATATATATATATATATATATATATATATATATATATATATATATATATATATATATGTATATATTTATATATAGAACACACAAAAGGAAAAGTTGCTCAACACCTAATATATAAGGTTAACTCAAGCCCTTAAATCAAAACTAACTATAAGGGTGGAATAAAATATATACCCCAAATAAAGTCAGTATGAAGAATTTATAGGACCTAATGGTGCTGGGGGATAGTGAAAACTATATAAGACACACAAATGAAAAGGACAAAGACAATCCCCTTAATAGCACTCTAAATTACACCTAAACTAGTCTTATAAAATAAAGATTGTTTTAAAAGAAACAGATGCTCTGCCAATTCAGAAAAAATGAACAAGATTTTATTTATTTCACAGCAAGACACACTAACTTAAAAACATGAAAATACTAAAGACAGCCTGTGAAAATATATATGTATCAAAATTATAAAGAGAGGACTACTAATCAAATACTATCCATATTACAAAAAAGAAAAGAAAACTAGAATGTGTCTAAATAAAGTTTAAATAATGACAACAAAGTAGCTTAATCTAACATAATAGGCAATACAAAATATGTTCCTACTAACATATATACCTGATGGAATGATAAATCATTGCGTTGGAAAAAGTATATAGTCAATGACCCAGTATATAGCCAGGAAAGAATATAACATGTATACCAAAAACAGGGGGGGAAAAGAACACACAGGGAAAAATGATATAATAATAATAGTAATTATACCCTGAGCAGCATTTCCCAAAAATGAAAACAATGAGAACTGATGCAGCAAACAAAAAATATAACCAGTAAGGACATATTAGCAAACAGAGTCATACATATTGAGAACACCACAATGCGCAGCACTGAAAGGACAGGTAATGCCCAAACAGCAAAGACAGTAATACTCAGCTGCAGCTACAGTAGATTGTGTGAAACATATGTCCATGTCGTTGTGCAGGATACGTTCCAAAGCTTGCTTATAACAGGAATAGAAAAAGTCCAAAATGCTGCACCAGATCCATCATAAGTCCCTCAAAATAAAGATTACATAAAGGCTGTGATAAAGTAAACACTCAACGCGTTTCACCCGTCGGTGGGCTTCTTCCCGGAGTGGTAAAATTTAAAGTGAAGGCGAGCAGTGTTTTATAGGAGGTAAAGTAATCAGTTCCAGCTTTGTTAGTATTTCCCCGTCCAATTAAAGATACCAACTCAGTTGAACTACGTCACGCGCACCAGTGCAGGCAATAATGCAATCATTTTATGCAGAGCTTCAGATTGAGCCCATATACTCGTACTGGTGCTCATGAGCATGATAACTTCACTGCACGAAATGACATCTTGAGAGTATATAGATAACTAGGGTCATATAATAGGGATTTCTCCCTTAGAAGCTAGTGGTGCAGCTACAAACATAATAATTAACTGCACCGCTTTTCTTTTACATTCCTAGCAATTCAAACAGTTTCATTTTGCGCAAAATCATAAATGGAATGCAACAGGAAAAGGTTTAGAGTATGGCAATATAATTATATGAACCTAGTTTTACCAAGCTACTGCTAGTCATAATCTTAATTACACCAATGACACTAAACTAACAATGTTAGTCTCTGACACAATCTAAAAACATATACACACTTTAGCAGTCTAAGCAAAAATACAGAAGCAAAGAAATCTGTATAGGTGGTATTTCCATCAATGCTGTAGTTCTGAAGCAAGGATTATGCAGAAGCAGACGTCACTGAATGATGTATTAGATGAGGTCACTAGCAGATCACATCAAGGACTGGTGCAGTGGGGAGTATCAATTCATTTGCCAATGCACTGACAAGATAAAGACATATATGTTAAGGAGATAGAGCGATAGTATATTTAGAGTTAGTATTAAATACATGAGAAAATTGATGAGTATATATATATATAGAAGAGTAGATGATCACATTATATCTAAAGATAATTTTGAAGTTTTATTTAAAAAAATAAATAGTAAAACAGAGAGGAGCAAAATAATACATAATTATGCAAAATTAGTTTCAAAAGAGGGGGCACGTGTCTTCACAAGCTTATGAAGATATATTGGACCCACAATATTTCTTATATGTACAGTTGTCAGTTGTAAACTACAAGAACATAGCAAACCCTAATGAATCATTTAATCCCATGGGCTGCATAGTGTTGAGAAGAACTATCCAGCGACATTCCTTCTTAAGGAGTGCTTTCTCCAAATTCCCACCCCTTATGCCTAGGGCCACTTTGTCAAAGGCAAATGCTGTTTTTGTGAGGAAAATCTTCATCTTACCATGCATGTTTTGTTGTGGTTGAGATACATTGACAATATTCTTATTCTCTGGCAGGGTTCTGCTACAGAGCTTAGGAGTTTCGTCGATGTGCTCAACCACAACAAACTTAATAATACACAGATAAGTAGTCAGGTACAACTACCCACCCCAATCTCACTTAGGGTGGGGGTAAGAGGGCTATATATATATATATATATATATATATATATATATATATATAAAATCAAAAAATAAATAGATGATACCGTTCTGTGGCTAACGAAATGCTTTTATTTGTGCGAGCTTTCGAGATACACTGATCTCTTCTTCCGGCGATGTTACAATGAATGAAGCAAGGATAACTTAAAAACAGTGTCTCTTGGAATGTTATCTGTGCTGTTCCTTCCCCCGTGTGGATGTGTTTTATGGCTAGAGGTGTCAAAGGGTAACTGAAAGCAAGTGAAGAAAGAGTGTGTATGTGTATCAGTGGGAATAAAAATGAATGGAGAGCCCACAGTATAAACAGTGCTCTACACAAGGTGTGTGTGGAGTGAGAGGGATATAAATGGTGTGGGTGGGTGTGGAAATGTGAGAGTTTGTAGCACAACTAAAAGTGTGTGTGGATACTATGTGGTCCCTATTGGTGTATATGGATGGAAAAATAAGGAGTATTAGTATGTGTGAGAGACAGCTGTGTGTGCATACATATAGCACAGTATGTACAGACATGGCCTTTAGCGCTCATGGGAAGAGAGTTCGCTAGTGTCAGTAATGACTCATAAAATTTCGATCTCTGTTTAGGCCACTGCTAAGTGTCCCGAACAGTTGCATAAATTTGTATTCATGCAACCGTCTCTCTTTTGGAGTTTTAAGATTACCTTTGAGTATGGCAACCCTCAGATCATTCATCTTATGGCCAGAGTCAGAGAAATGTTCGCCAACAGGACTGTCTCTTGTTCCGCGTGTGATGCTGTGGCGATGCAGGTTCATTCTCTTGTTTAGCCCCTGTCCTGTCTCACCTATGTAGTAGCAGCCCCCTGGGCATTTCATGCACATGATGAGGTACACGACATTGCAAGAGACACTGTTTTTAAGTTATCCTTGCTTCATTCATTGTAACATCGCCGGAAGAAGAGATCAGTGTATCTCGAAAGCTCGCACAAATAAAAGCATTTCGTTAGCCACAGAACGGTATCATCTATTTATTTTTTGATTATTGAAGCTCGGCTAACACGGTACTGATACCTCTACATGTATATATATATATATATATTTATATATATATATATATATGTGTGTATATATATATATATATATATATATATATATATATATATATATAGCCCTCTTACCCCCACCCTAAGTGAGATTTGGGTGGGTAGTTGTACCTGACTACTTATCAGTGTGGTGCTGTACCTGTTTGGCAACCAGGAGGGCTGAGCTTCCGCCACAGGGAACCTGGGGTATATACTGGTGTGCCCTCACCAGAACAACCATACAGTAAATACACACAATGGGAATAAACAGTATTTACTGAGCATCATCATGATAACCTTCGCAGAACTCTCATTGCATAACATCAATACATCAACATGTCATATGAATAACATTGCAACCCAGATGTGCATACCATCCCATCACCCACATATCCATCTGTGTACCAAGGTGCCAGGGCACTTAACTTAACTTACTACCTTCCTTGATATTGTCCTAACCAGGAGAATCCTTGAGTGATCAGCAGCTCTGCAACGTGATCCCATGACGCACTGCGCTGCTCTCTGCAGGAAGGGGTACACACACTTACTCCACAGGGGAGGGATCCCCTGCCGGATGATCCTTTGCAAACTGTCTCTGTTATGGAGTCAGATACTCTTTCAGCACTCAGGCTGCACTGGCATTCAGGCAATGTCCTGCAGCATATCTCTCTCTAATGCTACAGGAAAGGGTCCCTGCATTAAGGCCTTCCCTACAGCAAGCACTCAGAACACATCTACAGTGGCTCAGGGGACTAACTGGGTCCTGGGTGATTAACCTCTGGCTTAGTCCCTGGAGTACTGCCCCTTGGACCAACCTGCAGATTCAGGCTCCTGGTCTTCACTGGCTGCTTCCTGTTCCAGCATGCAATAGTCTTTCCTGCTCCTCCAGCAGAATCCTGCAGCACTATTGGCTTCCTGCTATCAGGTAGTGTCACTGCCCCTGAGCATCATGGGGCTTGGAGTCCTGTGTGCAGCCTTTAACATAGGGAGCCTTGTGCTCTCCCTCTAATGGCCACCGCTCTGCACCTCAAACTCGTGCGCCCCTGAAATGGCCGCCGTGGTTTTGCCCTGCTCATGCGCAACCTCCCAGGCACCCTGGTAGCTCCTCGCCACTTCCGCGCATGTTCAACTCTTGCGCGTGCACACGCATACACCAAACATGGCAGCGCCCTGCGGAGTGAACTGCCAGCGACTCCATCGCCCTGCCGCACATCTCCCACATATCCGAGGGTAAGGAGAGGGGGGGGGAAACGGGAGCGCGGGGAAACCAGAGGGTACCTGGCTACATCCTCCGCTTGGTGAAAATATCAACGCCCCGCTTGAACTAACACATGCACAACAATATTATATAATGAAAATGCAGTTCAATGTACAACTTAACGATCAACTTTAAATGAGATTGTACATTTCTACAAACATATTGATCACAGAGGCTAGCTTAGCTTTTGCTTGCTGCTGAGACTCATAGTGAGGTGCCGCTAGTGAATCATAAGCCACTCTAGTGGGAGGGCATCTCACTCGCTGGCTTCTGCGAGTCTCAGTCTCCATTTCTTCATATTGAGAGAGACCATCGTAGGCTTGAGGCCTGGACTCTCTGGCAGAGGGTGACCCAGTTTGGGAAAAGTCTCTTTGTGACTGAACATTGTCTCTGTTTGGCACAAAATTCAGACTATTAGGAATTAATTGATTTGAGGACTCGCCTGTTATTGGTACTTGAGGCGCAGGCCCATTACCCGTGGCTCCTTCGGGAGGTGCCCACCAATCGCTGTTGGAAGTTACCTCCAGAGGGTCCTGCTCTTGAGAGTTTGGCTGAGTTTCAGTAAGCTCTTCCAATTCAGAGTTATCGTGTACCGTGGTAGCCTCTGGATATCCCCATCCACTTGAGGTATGGGCAATAGGTGATTACGATGCCAAACCTTTACTCGGCCATCTCTGTCCTTTATGCGGTATACCGGAAGCCCAGGCATCTGAGACTCCACTTCAAAGTGTATTTCTCTCCACCGATCCACCAGCTTGTGCTTGCCAGGGAATCCCAGATTTCGAAGGAGGACAGCATCGTCTGGCCTAAGTTCTTTATAGCGAATCTTATGGTCGTATCTCCTCTTATTATTAGCGTTCACCTGAGCGGCAGCTCTTTCGGCGAGCTGACAGGCACTATGTAGACTGTCTTGAAGCCTTCTTACATAACGAAAATGAGTCATGTTAGGTACCCAATTGGTAGATACCCTTAGACGAATGTCCACCGGTAAACGAGCTTCTCGCCCAAACATGAGGAAGTACGGCGTGTACCCCGTTGATTTGTGCCAGGTGCAATTGTATGCATGTACTAATGCCCCCACATGTTGGCTCCAC
Source organism: Ascaphus truei (assembly GCF_040206685.1). Lineage (NCBI taxonomy): Eukaryota > Metazoa > Chordata > Amphibia > Anura > Ascaphidae > Ascaphus > Ascaphus truei. The sequence continues at coordinate 271,486,072 of NC_134484.1, read as the reverse complement.
TCTCCCTTCATGGAGTCTTGTTGCGTGCCTAACATATCCAACAGTGTTCAGTTGAATCTTTCAGGAAGAGCGTCTCCCTCTGGGTGGTAGGGAGTGGTTCTAGACTTTTGGACATTTAGCAGCTTGAGTAATTCTTTGATAAGTTTACTCTCAAAGTCTCTTCCCTGGTCGGAGTGCATTCTATTGGGCAAGCCATAATGCATTAAATACTTTTCCCACAATACTTTTGCCACCGTGATGGCTTTTTGATCTTTAGTGGGAAATGATTGGGCGTATCGAGTGTAGTGATCTGTCACTACTAGCACTTTGCCTATACCTTTTGAATCTGGCTCTATGCACTAAAAGTCCATACATATTAAATCCATAGGCCCGGAGCTTTTGAGATGGCCCATTGGGGCAGCACGGGTGGGGAGTGTCTTCCTATGAATGCACCGTAGACATTTCCTGCAGTGTTGTCCAATTGACTCCCACATTCTAGGCCAGAAAAAACGGTCTCTCACTAAGCCAAATGTCTTGTTCACCCCATAATGTCTGTGATCATCATATAGTGATCATAAAACGAGTCCGTGCATACGCCGAGGTAGGGACAATTGGCGACCATCAGGATGATTTTGGAATTGAACAACTTTATAGAGAAAACCGTTATCATCTCAAATTTATCCCATTCTCTCATGAGGAGGCCCACATCATCGGGAGGAGCCTGTTTCACCAGTGAAGCATCATTTTTGTGTAGAGCCTCTCAGACAGCATTAGCCGCAGGATCATGTATCTGTGCTAGTACCAGCTCTTTCCAAGTGAAGATAATGTTTTGATTAATGCCCATGCCATCGGGGTGGCAGTAGGCTTTGGGAAGTGCTTAAGGTCGACACTCTAAAGAATCTTCGTCTCGCATCTCTGAGAATGTCACTCGGTCATTTATGATGGCAGCAGTGGAACACATAGCTCTCAGCCCGGAATCTCTTCCCAAGGACCGTCGCCACAGGTCTCATCCAGTCTCGATCTTCTAGATAGGGCATCAGCTCCTATACTGAGGGGTCCAGGCTTATTTTTCAGAGAAAACTGATAATTGGCGAGGGTGGCCAACCATCTATGACCGGTCGCATCTAACTGGATGGTGGTTTGTACATAGGTCAGCGGATTGTTGTCAGCTCCGACTTCGAAGGTGACTCCATATAGGTAGTCATGTAGCTTTTCAGATATGGCCCATTTGAGGGCAAGCAATTCCAACTTATGCACTGGATAGTTCTTTTCACTGGAAGTCAAACTTCTACTGGCATAGGCCACAGGGTGCAGTCCAGTTGGGTACTTCTGGTGTAGCACGGCTCCCAATCCGTTAAGGCTAGCATCCGTTCAGGATGTAAGGCTTCTCCGGGCCAGCATAGACTAGAACGGGAGCCTCCATTAGACTCTTCTTCAGCCCCTTAAATGCTTCTTCACAGGCGGATGTCCACTGATCCCCAAAGGGTGTTCTCGGAGTGGTCTTCTTCTGCTTGGGTTCCTCCGGATAGACCTTCTGCAGATTATTCAGCACAGCAGCCTTCTTAGAGTACCCATCTACAAACCGTCGGTAGTATCTGCAGAACCCGAGAAAGGACCTCAGCTCCATCACATTCTCTGGTCTCGGCCAATTCACCACCGCCTCTACCTTAGCAGGGTCTGTGGCCACTCCATCCGCAGACACTATATCGCCCACATAAGTGACAGATGTCCGACAGAGATGACACTTCTCCAATGAAAGCTTCAGGCCTTCTTTACCCAGCCGATCCAGCACTTTCATCAGCCGAGTGTCATGCTCTTCGAGTGTTATTCCAAATATGATTATGTCGTCTAAGTATACCAGACACTCACGAGGACACATATCTCCAATCGTCTTCTCCATAAGTCGTTGAAAGGTGGCCGGGGCACCGCAGATACCTTGGAGCATCCGGGTGAACTCATAAAATGGGCAGACGAACGCCGCCTTCTTTTGATCAGCCGAGCTCATGGGAACCTAATAATACCCCGATCGAAGATCCAATATGCTAAACCACTGGCTTCCGGACAACGCGCTGAGGATATCCTATCTATTCGTGGTAGCGTGTATTGGTCAGGCACAGTACATCTGTTCAAAGTTCTGTAATTCACGCACAATGGGACAGACCGATTTTTCTTTTGTACCACCACAATCGGTGAGGCATTGTGACTCCGAGATTCGGTCACTATACCGGCCGTCTCCATTGCGTTCAGGACACCCCGCACATTCTCCACGTCTCGGGTAGCTATACGGCGGGACCTTTCCCTAAACGGAGTGTCATCATTCAGACGAATCGTGTGCTGAGCGCTTCTACTGCATCCCACGTCCATCTCGTTAGTAGAGAACACTTCTCATCTCTTTCTCAACTGAGCACATAGCCTCTCCTTCCATTCTTCCTCAAAAGGGAGACTCTCCGAAGTCGAATTGTAGGGCCTCAGGCTCTTATCCCACACGGGCAACGTGGACTGTCACTATGTCATTCACTGGGTCCAGCCTTTGTCCTACTTCAAGCGGCACGGTATGTAGAGACGTATTCTGGATAGACACGGTAATCTTCCTGGGGACGTCAGATGTCCACTCCCGTACTTCAGGTATCATTCGGTAGCCCCAATGAAGCTCAGATTCGGGAAGGGTCTCTAACGAAAAGTATCTCTCTTTTTCATGTCGACTGTAGTACTTGACCAACACCGTCATACTCCTCACTCCCCCTGGTGGAATCTCCACTAACCCTTGTTTTTGATGAAAGATTTCACCATACTCTTCTTCTTGCGCCACACTATAGCATTCTTCCCGTAAGCCAGGGGCTATATTCAGGGATGACAACGGTAGTTCACCGGCTTCTTGTAAGAATGAGTGAATCACTGACCTCACTATATCTGCATTCGTTCCCAATATGATGGGTGCACTGGGATGTTCTCGGGCCTCCGGGCACACCAAAGCTTCCGCCAGGGGTGGGATTTATTAGTGTTCAACTGCAGGATATCTAATTTGACCGCCACTATTCCGTCTATAGGGTAATAATCTTTACTCAGCCCCCACAACTTCATCTTTTCGGCTGACTGCAAAGGAAGATGGCTGAGGTGCTGGTCGTAGAATGGACGGTAGATGATGGTCACCTGTGACCCAGTGTCCAGAAATGCGTAAGAATAGATTCCTTCCACGACGACTCTTATTATTGCGGTGGGTCCTACTCGGTAGTAAGCATCTGGTTGGGGAGTCTCTGCTGTGGAGACCCCAATGCTTCGTCAACATCCTCAGGTAGTGCCGGGAACTAAGTGAACGATTGCTGCACTTGCACAGTGAAGGACTGGGCCCCTGTATGAGGTTTTCCGGTGTGGGGGCAGGCCCTGGTGACATGTCTGAGTTCCCCACAGTGGAAACAGCGAAAGTCTGTGTGAGATCTTGAACTGCTAGGAGACCTGGGCGGAGACCGGGGCACTTCAGGGGGGTATGTGTCTTTCTCTCTCTTGCTCTCCTTTTCTCAGGGCAATCCCTTGCGGGAGTCCTTGCTCTTCAGGGACGTAGGTAATCGGGGGCATGCAGCCTACGCTGAGGTTTTCCCAGGCGAGTGCAACAAAGTATGTGCTTCATGCACCTTCACTTGTTGTAACAATCCTGTGATTGTGGGAGGGTTTCCCTGCATAAGATTGCTGCGTATCCTGTTGGCTATAGGGTGAGTTGGACTTGAACCCCGCAAATACTGCTTATGAAGAGCTTCATTCATTCCAGAGACAGAGATCAACTTGCGATTGAGTAAGATCCCTAGGACCAGCTGTATGCGGTGGATGAATGCCGACAACTCTTCTCCTTCTTTCTCTTAGAGAGTATAGTACTTTGTCAAAATGGTTCCTGCATCTTCCGGCAACCCATAAGTTTCCAGCAAGAATTCAACTAGCATCCGTGGCGTCAGGTCGGGCGGGGTATTGTTCCCGGTGGATACCTACAATGGCGGACACGGGCGGCCTAAGACATTCCATGATGCGCTGCCTTTTTACTGCGTCCATACATGGCCATTCCTCCAATACTTTCAGAGTATGTTCCTTCCAGGCATCAATCCCTTCTTCGCCCACAGGAATAGGTAGTGTTCCTGAAAAGGCCTTCAGCTTCCTATAATTTTGTGCTTGCGAAGCCAGGGGTAGAGCTTCCACTAATTGAGTCATAGGTGACCCTCCTATCGCATTCCCTGGGTGCTGACCGGTATGGGAATCAGGTCTTGGGGTAGGGGTGAGTTCTAGCCTGGCCTGATCCTCTGCGGGAGAGTAAGGTGGCCGCGGAGCCTCAGTTCGTAAAGAGGCCTCCGGCGGAGTCTCAGGGCTAAAAATCACTTTGGGCAGGAGCGGGTCAGAATAGAGCAGCGAACTCCCCAAGAGTAGAGCATCCTACTTCCCTTTGAAGCGGGAAGAACTCAGAGTTTCGGCTGTGGGAACTGTGTATGAGGGAGTACGGACAGGAATTGCTACTGGCAACGACAATTCAGGGAAGACAAGCGGACAGCCTGGAGGTAGGGCTCCAAGAAGATGTAAGGCCCTAGGGTTGTCATCTTCTCGAAGCTCACGGTGGGTTGCCAAGATGAGAATGTACCAGCGGAATGTAGGGCCCCACTTCCGACATGTCTGACATGGGCAAAACCAGGCAGGGGTCTAAGTTGGGTTATGAGGTCTTGTGGAGAGAGGTCGAATGGCACAACCCCTAACGCAACTATTTGGCGGGGTGACTCATTGAATTCTAGAGCCCAGTCGCGGACCTGTTGCTTGGATGGAGAAAACATTCTGAATTTTGATCTAACGAATAGGGCAACCCAGGTCTGAATCTCAGCAGTTCCTCCAAATGTAGCATTCTGAAATAAGGGGACTGTGTATGAAAATGGTTGCAATTCCTAAACGTTCCATACGATATTTTTGTGCAACCCCTTGAATTAAAGCTTAAAGTCTGCACTTCTATTGCACCTCGGTTGTTTCATTTCAAATCCATTGTGGTGGCGTACAGAGCCAAAATTATGAAAATTGTGTCAGTGTTCAATTATTTCCGGACCTAACTGTATATATAGACGAAACGCGTAGGGAGTGTTCTGTGGACGTGACACTGTCCAGTTTTATTACTTATATGCCATCTCACTTACGGGACTATCTATATTTGGTAAATCAATACCAAGCGTAGCCATTACATTGTTATCCTTGCGGGGGTTGCTGCAGTCTATCCGGAGAGCCCAGTGACATCATCGAGTTCTCGCGGGATTGTGATCAGAGACCCATTGCAGTGACGAGAGGCTTGGAGTGGAAAGATGCTTCTTACCTCTTCCGGTACACGGAGTACACCGTAGAAGCTGTTGATTTTCCTCCACATCAGACGATCATACCGGAGCGGCTGGTTTCCTGCATTATGGCTGGCGATTGAGTATTACTCATGAATGCTTTTATTCTCGTTATGTTTGTGAGTGTGCATTTTTATACATTCAACTCCATGTAAATTTTTGTAAACTTTACTACGCTATGAGTGCACCTGTTTTTTGTCTGTTTTTTCTGTAGATATCTTGAAGGGAGTGGTGTTCCCCTGTATTCAGGCTGCAAAGACTCAATTGGATTGCGTGTGGAGCTGCATCTTCATTTGTATTGTATTTTATATCTAGACATTATTCATTTATTTGTTTATTATTTTATTTTATATATTTTCTTATGGAAAAAATAGGGTAACCCCAATTATCGAGGCCACTACCAGGCACTATGGAGTGTGTTTAGGAAAGAAGGTTTGACGCCGGTATATAGGTGATGCAGGTAATAAGGCAATATATGGGTATCTCTGATACTAACAAGGGGAGTGGGGTACTGGAAAACCGGTTAGAGGTACAAGGGGACACCTCCCAAGGGGGCGCCCCCAAGTAAATCACGGCCCGGCTACCAATATATCCTCACCTGTCTCCCCTGTGTATCGCGTGGAGGTCCCTTGAAAGCCGTTCCTGTTTGCGGCTGCAAGCTTTTTCCTGGAGGTCCCTTGAAAGCCGTTCCTGTTTGCGGCTGCAAACTTGATCCTGGAGGCTCTGTGTGCTGGGATTCTGCTTGCTGGCGTCTGCGTGTCCCAACCGGATATGACGGTACAGATGAAAAAAATGGAGATTGCTTCCGAGGTTCACAGCACCTTCACTCAGCCAGTTGTATGAATATAAAAAAGTTTATTAGTAACCAGCAATGTACAACAGCATGAACACTCTTACGCGTTTCGTCCAAGCCAGGACTTTTTCAAAGAGTGTTGTTCATGCACAATGTCCCAGTTCATATAGGGAGAGAGCTAGATCAACAGCCAATCATTCCTAAGGTCAGATAAATTATCACTGCTGAAATCAATTAGGTGATTCGCTATACTATAGGACTGTTTATATCACATCGCTCACTACATGAAGGGACATACAGACATGCAAAAATTGCATACATTGTTAACAATATTAAAATGACAGCCTAATGCTGTATAAAATGAAAATCAATATCATACAAAGCATTATGTTCAAATACTGGTATAAATAAAACATTAATAAATTGTATAATAATTAATCAATTAATTCAATCTGAAAGAAAGTGGATAGGAATTATAGCTTACATAATCATAGAAATAAATGAATAATGTAACATAGAATTAATTCTCAAAACTTAATAAATGTTATAATACACAGTGTGGATATTTTGAATTAACATTATATTAATGATTTTTCTATAATGGGTAATGATACCCAAATAGACATAATTTGGACAGTAACCACACCTTGAACACCTATCATACTGGGCCATCACCCCACCAAGAAGTGCTTGAGCTCCCAGTCTTGGTTGATTCCGGCCGGATGGAGTGTGTTCAGGGTGTACACCCAATACATTTCTTGTTTATTCAATACACCTTCCCTATGTCCTCCTCTAGCATGACAAGGTATATGCTCAATGGCAGTATAGGAGAAATGATTTATACCTCCTTTGGGGCATCTAGAGAAGTGTCTAGGGACAGGGTGGGTAGTATCATTCCTTTTGATAAGTCTTACATGCTCTGCTATGCGAGTTTTGACAGGTCTAATTGTGCGTCCTACATACATTTTATTACAGCCACATCTTAAAAGATATATAGTAAAGGACGTATTGCAATTTAGAAACTCCTTAATAAAATGTTTTTTAGTGATAGATTCTGATTTTACATATTTGGTACTGTGGGCATACCTACACATAGAACAATTTCCACATGCAAAAAAGCCCTTAGGGATCCCTTTTATTTTATTAGAGTTTGACTGAAAAAGGCTAGGTGCCAGGTGTGATGCTAAAGTTTTAGCCTTCCTAAATGTGAATCTTGGCCCATTTCTTATATATTCTACAATATCCCTGTCAAGTGACAGAGTATGCCAATGTTTATGTATGATATCACATATTTGTTTGGATTGTCGATTATATGTGGTAACAAAAAATGGACTCAATTCACTTAGCTCAGGAACAGGTTTTGTTTGATCCATAAAACGTTTCTTTTTCTTATATTTTTCCAGGAGTACGGAACGATCCAAAGATCTTGCATGTTCAAATGCCGTTTGGATATCCCTACTGTTATAGCCTCTGGCCTGAAATCTTTGAAACAATGCTTCTGATTGTGAATAAAAATTCTCATCATTTGAACATATACGTCTTAACCGTATAAATTGAGCTTTAGGGATGCCTTTGAGTAATGATTGGGGGTGGCAACTTTTTGCTGACAGTAATGTATTCCATAGAATTGTTCTATGTGTAGGTATGCCCACAGTACCAAATATGTAAAATCAGAATCTAACACAAAAAAACATTTTATTAAGGAGTTTCTAAATTGCAATACGTCCTTTACTATATATCTTTTAAGATGTGGCTGTAATAAAATGTATGTAGGACGCACAATTAGACCTGTCAAAACTCGCATAGCAGAGCATGTAAGACTTATCAAAAGGAATGATACTATACTACCCACCCTGTCCCTAGACACTTCTCTAGATGCCCCAAAGGAGGTATAAATAATTTCTCCTATACTGCCATTGAGCATATACCTTGTCATGCTAGAGGAGGACATAGGGAAGGTGTATTGAATAAACAAGAAATGTATTGGGTGTACACCCTGAACACACTCCATCCGGCCGGAATCAACCAAGACTGGGAGCTCAAGCACTTCTTGGTGGGGTGATGGCCCAGTATGATAGGTGTTCAGGGTGTGCTTACTGTCCAAATTATGTCTATTTGGGTATCATTACCCATTATAGAAAAATCATTAATATAATGTTAATTCAAAATATCCACACTGTGTATTATAACATTTATTAAGTTTTGAGAATTAATTCTATGTTACATTATTCATTTATTTCTATGATTATGTAAGCTATAATTCCTATCCACTTTCTTTCAGATTGAATTAATTGATTAATTATTATACAATTTATTAATGTTTTATTTATACCAGTATTTGAACATAATGCTTTGTATGATATTGATTTTAATTTTATACAGCATTAGGCTGTCATTTTAATATTGTTAACAATGTATGCAATTTTTGCATGTCTGTATGTCCCTTCATGTAGTGAGCGATGTGATATAAACAGTCCTATAGTATAGCGAATCACCTAATTGATTTCAGCAGTGATAATTTATCTGACCTTAGGAATGATTGGCTGTTGATCTAGCTCTCTCCCTATATGAACTGGGACATTGTGCATGAACAACACTCTTTGAAAAAGTCCTGGCTTGGACGAAACGCGTAAGAGTGTTCATGCTGTTGTACATTGCTGGTTACTAATAAACTTTTTTATATTCATACAACTGGCTGAGTGAAGGTGCTGTGAACCTCAGAAGCAATCTCCATTTTTTTCATCTATATATTTTCTTATATTTTTTATTATATCTTTACTAGTCCTGAACAGCATAGATTTTCATCATCATTTGCCTTTTTATACGTTAAGTAGGTCTGGGTGGCGCCATGTCTCTTTTCTTTTTTGTTTTCTTATACTGTATATATATATATATATATATATATATATATATATATATATATATATATATATATGCAAATACAACTGTATGCTCATCTGCATGTCTTAGGCAGGTCTGCAACCCCGCCTTTCCCCATCATCACCCAGCATACAGCACTTCCACTGCAGCAAGGGATTCTGGGAAATGACATGCAAATGAGCACACAGTGTCACTTTTTGCCTCAATAACCATATTTAACATGGTTCCCTATAGGCTTAAGCTTGCTGCATGGTCACAGCTTTGAGCACAGCCAGGGTTAAGGTGCATACCCAGAAAACCACCCACAGACAGCTGTTTCGACCTTGATGGGTCTCATCAGTGTGGGGTTGATTTTAACTGGGTATGCATGAGAGGCTATGAGATAGGCTATACCATAATACTGAGTTAAGTTTTTCTGCTTTCCTGTGGAGGGTTTTTGTCACTTTTTTTACTCACCATAACTTAACTCAGTATTATGGTATATATATATATATATATATATATATATATATATATATATATATATATATCCTTTTCAACTGCATAGCAACAGCTTATGTATGCATATTCATGCTGTAACAGGATTTGTTGTCATGGGTCTTTGTCTTAGCTAGGTCTTGGTATCTGCATTCTCAATTGAGCAGCTTTTTCCTTGTTAACCAGCCGGTCTACAGAAGGGAGCGCATGGTACCTGAGGTGGTGTCTAGTCCGCAGGGGAGGTGAGAGCAGGCGGTGAGGCAGTGATTGTTCTGAGTGTGGCAGTTGGGTTTGTGAGGTCAGCGAACAACGCAGGCCAATGAGAGGCGTGCGTGGGCCTGGGCCATGGACCAATCAGATTGGCCAGAGTGTGAGTTACAGACCAACGGACCAATATGATTGCCCATAAGCACAGCAAACATACAACATCTTCAGCAAACAAACACTGTTTTCATTTATATATATACTAGCTGAGAGACCCGGCATTGCCCGGGATGTACCCCCCTTCATAGCTGGCTGGCCCCCACGTTCCCCTTCCCAGCTCCGTTCCCCCCCTCTTCACAGCTCTGCCCCCCCCCCCCCTCCTTCACAGCTGCGGTCTCCCCTCCATGCCCCCACATCACTCTCCCCCCCCCTTGCCCCCACATCACTGTCCCCCACCTTGCACGCCACCTAACTCCCCCCCTTGCACATCACATCACTCTCCCCCTTTGCACGTCACATCACTCTGCCCCCACCCTGCACCTCACATCACTCCCCACCTTGCACCTCACATGAGTCTCCCCCCTTGCATGTGACATCACTGTACCCTCCTTGCACCTCATCACTGGTCCCCCCGGCCCCCACCACACAGACTGTCTGACACACACACACACACACACACACACACACACACACACACACACACACACACACACACACACTGAGACACACACACAATGCCCACACACACACAGTGTCACACACACAGTGAGACACACACACAATGTGACACACACACACACACACACACTCTGAGACACACACACAGTGTCACACACACACACACACACACACACAGAGACACAGGAGTAAGAGGCACAAGTTTGGAGGTGAGTGCCAGTGGGGAGAGGAGGGGGTGGGGGGAGGAATGGCAGTGCCAGTTTTCCCCCACCGGCCGCCCCAGGAGACAGTCAGCCATGCTTAGACCGCCACTGCCCTGCTCCCCCCCCCCCCCTGCTGACATGTCCCGGTTGGCGGTTGCTGACAGTTGGCTGCCCATGCCGGGAGGTGATGGTGGAGCAGCGGAGGGTGAGGGGGGGTCATGTCCACACCGAGACTGCCAGTGCCCTGCTCCCCCCGCTGGCATGTCCTGGTTGGTGACAGTTGGCTTTATGTGGTGGGAGGTGATGGCAGAGCAACGGAAGGTGAGGGGGGGTCGTGTTAGGGTGGGGCAGGCGGCAGCGCTCAGTAACTAAGGTGCTTCTTGTGTCAGGAGTTGATGGCTCCTGTCGGAAGTTGATGGAGGAGCAGCGAAGGGTGTGCGGAGGTGATGTGTAGTCTGCAAGGGAGGAATCTGCGCTGGGGTGAATCTGCGCTGGGGTTAGTTTGTGAAAGGAGGTGGGATAATGCTGCTGTGATGCGTCCCAAAGCTCAGTGAATGTTTTAAGAGTGTGGCAGTTGGGTATGTGATGTCATAGAACCACACAGGCCAATGAGAGGCATGTGGGGGCGGGGCCAGAGGCTGAGTGACAGACCAACTGACCAATCAGATTGCCCAGAGGCACCTCAAACATACAATGTTTTCAGTTTTATATATATGTATCATGACGTCCCGAGTTACTTCGGTTTCTGGGCCTTTCCTCTGTCAGTCCTGTTAGTGCAGGCAGTGGAAAGGTTAAATCCATTATTAGGCCTTTATGTGTATTTCAGCTTTGAATGTTGTATCAATATTTGAGGGCGGGCCTTGCAACTCTGAGGCTGTCAATCTAAGGGGTGGATATTGGTTGGAACGTCCCCTGGTGTGTGTGGGCCAATCTGTATCTGCTCTGGCTTGTAATGAGTCAGAGTTAGAGACACTCCCCAAGGATGTTCAAATTGGGACATGCCTCCTAAAATCAGTTAGTTCAGTTGAGAGTTAGAGAGGATCTGAAAAAGAAGTCAGAGAGGCAAGAAGTCTCTCCCTTCTACTAATTAGGCAGGGATCTAAAGTACAGGACTGTGTATTCTCTGCGCTGGATCTGATGGCTGAATAAAGAGAGAGAAAAGACATTGCTGTGTGGCTTCATGTCTCTGGGTATGAAGGAGTGTCAGTGGGGGTCCATCCCCTGAAGATCATCAGGAGATCCTCACTGTCTGGAGGCACTGCACATCAGAGATCAAGGTAATCTGTCCCCCTGTTCCCTGTCCCGGCTCTCCCCACACCACCACGGAGCCCTCAGCCCTCCTGTTGACAGCCGGTTGCCGCACCCAGACTGCTTGAGGTAACCAGCAAGGAGCATACCCCCCATCTCATCTTGGGGGTAGGATAAAAGGATTACTATATACATATATATATATATATAATCTTCCCGTAACTTGGGACGCCTAGTGGGAATTATACGCATGCGCACATGGCTCAATGGGGGTGCATCTCACTGTGGAGCGCACCCAGACTATGGGCCTCATGCAGTAAGCGCCGATAAGGCTTTTATCGGCATTTTCCTGCCAAAATTGGATTTGAGATTCAGTAAGCGCCGATAAGTGGTCAAAATCTGCATTTTTTCTTCCCGATAAAAATTTATCGGCATGCGGCTGCCGATAACCCACTTATCGGCACTTATCGGCACTTTTTGAAATCGGCTGTATTCTAGTAGCCCCGATCAGCTTATCGTTGCTGATCGGCACTCAAAAATGGAGATTTCATCGGCAATTGGTCCCGCCAACTAAAGTTGGCAAGTTGGAGGGGAGAAGGATCGGCAAGGTTGCCGGGACGGCACTTAGATAAAAATAGCTCATCTCTACATCAATGGAGTCAATGGAGCGGGGACTTTTAATATTATAGTAGTGTTTACGTTCTATTGCTCAGAATAAAAATGTGCTTGGCATTACAGTGTCGATGTCAATCAATTCATCGTGTCAACACACGTTTATTATTGGCACAACATTGTACTTTTCAATGTTATGATGATTTGCGTGTCACATTAGTCTTAATGTTATGATATGTCAAGGGAAACTCCTATAGTAAACTCTTAAAGGAACAGGTCACATCATATGAAACATGTTACTTAAGTGTGCTTCAATTTATGATATGATGTAACAGATTTCACACATCTAACAGATCCAGTGTATAGACATCATTGTCAAATATCATGATTGCCTGGTGAACACACATAAATAATCCGTTTAATTAGTTCTGGATATCTGTTTAGAGTTAACTACTTGGATATGTTAATGTAACACCTTGCACTTCGTCAAGTCACCTGACATCATCACATAGGTATTTAAAGGAGGCAAATTACCTGCGCATTGACAGCTACAGACCTGAAAATGATGCGAATGTTTATGAGATGGAAGATTCTATTGGAGGAGAGGCTTGCTGATGGAGAGGATGTCACAGGCCAAGGAAGGCACAGAGACAGGGACAGAGACAGGGACAGGGACGCGGAGAGGAGAGGGAGAGGGAGAGGGCAAGGAGATGAGAGGAGAAGAGAGAGGAGAGAAGTTGTGCCTCGTCCTCGTTTGTACAGGGAGAGAACCATGTTAGATGGGATGAGTGAGGAGGAGATTATAAGTCGCTATCATTTGAATTCAGCAGAAATCTTAGCTCTTTATGAAGAGATACGGGGAGATTTAGATGTTGTGACAGCCAGAGGTCGTGCAGTCCCTGGGCTTGTTAAAATGCTGTGCTCATTACATTATCTTGCTTCTGCGTCATTCCAGACAACTGTGGGCATAGTGGGCGGGGTCTCACAATCTACATTCTTGCGGGCCTTTACCCAGTTTCTATGTGCACTCAATAGATGCGCTAGGAATTATATTCATTTTCCTACAGAGCACACAGAGTGGCTGGAGTCAGGAATGGCTTTTATACCATAGCCGGGATACCATGTGTGATGGGTGCAATAGATTGTGCCTAGTCAGAGTGAGCATGCTTACCGCAACCATAAGCACTACCATTCCCTGAATGTACAGGTGGTATGCGATGCCACGATGAAGATTATGCATGTGGTAGCCAAATTCCCTGGTTCCAGTCACGATTCCTCTATCCTGAGAAACTCATCAGTCTTCCATGCTTTCGAAGAAGGCTTTTT